>NC_060149.1:150932548-151557548 GCF_021461385.2 Schistocerca piceifrons | reverse complement strand
TAGCATTCTTTTCTCGAGACAATATCAAGGAAATTTTTTCCATACAAAAATAACACATGCCCAAAAATAAATCTTACAGAAGTTAACAACGCTGTTCCCAATGCTGATTTACGACAATCATCGTGAATGTGGTGTAAATACCACAAAAACCTGAGTAACTGTGGAAGATAAATCGCTAAATAAAAGACAAAGAAACTTAAGGACTAGCACATAGGCGCTGCCAACTTTAATCTACCGCGGATCTATTCATTAAATTAATTCATCAAAGGTCCCCTCCAAAAATGATGATGAGAAAGAATTTCGGTGAGTGTGTCTGTTTAACGGATAAATGCCATCCTAAAAGTCTACAGCTACATTAAATTTTTTAAATTGCAACACAAAACTGATAATGAATTTGTACAAGAAACAATCAGGTATACTAACGAAAACGAGACTTGTGAATAATCCTCACTTGACAGAGTTGTTGGCAAGAACCTAGCACAAATGATTCTGCGTGGAATCTAGTGTGCTTCTCTACTATGAGAACGGGGTGCTAAGAGAACAGATGAAATGCAAGATATCGATAAACAATTGGGTAATCGAATGCAGTACCACGATATCACCTAAGGAGGCACAACAGTTCTACGGATGCCACCAGTGAGGAACTTCAGTACGAATTTTCGGCGGTTAAAAAAATCAGCCGAATCCCTACAGGTCGGAGGTGCGTGGATTACCAAATGTACGGCGCAAGGCGGCGTGCTGTTGGTGGCTACCACTCGTGGTCGGCTCCACTGCACGGAGATGGTCTCCCACTTAGAGACCAATCGAAGCGAGAGCGCGAAAAAAACTAATTGTTTGTCCGAGTGGACGCGCAATTGAAACTGCGAATGAAATTACTCTGCAGCAACTCTTCCAAATTATGGCCTGACAACAAATTCGTCTAGACTCCCACTTCCGTACTCCTCCAGCCTGGGGGCCAATACCATTCCTACATACCAATTCCTGACGGTGATTGCAAACATGTTCTGACTTAACTGTCGAGCATATTATCATAACCTCCGCCAGGACTTTAGCGCTAGTAGCTTGCTGGCGACGAGCGCCAACAGAACATGGTAATTGGGCTGCTACGTGCCTGTCAGCTATCCCGTGGTGTCCGGTGACCGTTTCTCCGAAATGACCCAAACAATGGCACAGCTGTGGCGCCGAGCTGGCGCATTTCTGTGAAAAACGTGAGGCTTTCGGGAGGAAATTATCTCCAGCAACTGTAAAAACAGCGAGCAGCCATCTCTCTGACCCCTGAGACCCGAAATCAAAAGAGAAAGCCACCAGCCACCTGCTATTGTGAGCGGTTGACCTCTTGACACCCCAAAAGTTCCCGCTCGTCTCTTACGTGAAATGAACAAAATTACGATAAGCATGCATCCTACTTCCGAAAATCTACATGCCAGTACACAGCATCCGATTACCTTCTTTGCATGGTAGTTTAATATGTAGCGAAACGAAATTAATTTGCATGTATACAAATTCAGATTTTAGAAATGCAAGACAGGCTGGATTCATGAGCCTTCGTAAGTGAATGAAGAGGCCTGAAGGGCTGCTATCTTGCATCTTTGCAGAGTGTATGTGTGGACCATTGCTGATTTGGAACATAAAACAATTTTGAAATTCGTGCCATTTTCAATATGGGTTCAAGCAGTGGTGTGAATTTTACGTTTTCAAATTTATCCACCATTTTGGCTTAGATCACATGGGCTGCGACTGCAACGTCATGACAAAAAATGTACTAACCTCGATATTGACTTTCCCACAATTTTAAACTTAGAGCATGTGAGCTCACTCGTGTTCCAGCCATTTTAAATTTAGAACATTCTGGCTTCGAGAAATCCAAAGACTTTGTTTTTTTAATTTTCAGCCATTTTATACTCAGGATTAGGTTCTGTGCTGAGATGCACAAGCCCACCATCTTTGATTCGTGTGACTATGTTCATGACAGTGATGTAGACAGTTTATAAATTGCACTTGTACCTCAGGTTCGTCATCATGGACTTAAGTGGCGGTGACGTATTCTCTTTGAAAACTGCATTTGTTACATCAGGCCCATTATCTTAAATCGCCATCTTTGATTCCGATATCATATTGCTGCTCTGATATTCCTAGGTTCTCCTTCTTGGATGTTATACTTGGCATTATTGGATTAGGTTCACCATCTTGGAGTTTTGAATTTACCACCACTTTGTGTATGGGGTATGTGAGATATTTTGATTTTCTCACCAGTTTTTGAATTTGCGGGCTTTCCAATAAAATGAGAAATGGTGTGAGGTGTTGTGGTGGCCATCAACTACGTACCCTCTGACTCAGTTTTGACTGGTTTCATTGTCTAAGGGGTTGGGATACGTAGTTGCCGCATTACAGGCCAAATGCTACTGAGTCTACAGTATACGATAAGAATACACACATGAATCGAATGGTCGAAGGCTTTCTGTCACTCGGCAATTGAGAATTATGAATGTAACATATAAATTTATAATTGAAAGATTGCAATTAAATAAAATCTGCATGTACTATCTAAACGACTTTAAATGATGAATACGATAGTAGAAGTACTTCTGAGAATGTGGTATATTTCTGCAAAACAGTTATAGGTGTCGATGGTCCAGCAATTAAATAAAATATAAGTTGAATAACAGGTAAACGACAGATTCCTACTGCACGTAATTAGTTATGAACAACAACATAGCTCGCGAGATATTCACTTCTAAACGCACACTACGTCTTCACTGCAGAAGCCACGGAAATCACACAAGAGCACAGGTCGGCGCTCCGAAATATTTCTATCCTCTGTGACCACGCGCAAACTGCTCCACTGTCCAAGTCTTTCCACCGATTGTGCATTCGTCGCGCTGTACTGTCCGCGTCCAGCACTCACTCCCGTGTCCTGTGCCGTACTCTCCAGAACTTCCGCACTGCTCAGAACTCCCTCATGTTCTCTCCAGAAACGATGCTCCTCCCCAACCTCCATACGTCTCTCTTAGTAACAAGTGCTTGATTGGCTAGAGCGCTCCCTCCATGTCTCCAAGTCAATGTGCTCTCACAAATATATTGAAACACATATCAAATACTGGATTAACATTTAAATAACTTGAAATTAAATAAATATTCCTACGGCTGCACATAAGCACGCTCTAGCACACACTATTAAATATATAAACAATTAAATAAACATATATCAAAAGAAAAGAAACAAAAAGTAGGCCAGTAACCTGATAACTCTGTGCTTTCTAAAACATCGTAAATATTTAACCAATTTCTTAATGAATAGTATATACAGGGTGTTACAAGAAGGTACGGCCAAACTTTCAGGAAACAATCCTCACATACAAATAAAGAAAAGATGTTATGTGGACATGTGTCCGGAAACGCTTAGTTTCCATGTTAGAGCTCATTTCAGTTTCGTCAGTATGTACTGTACTTCCTCGATTTACCGCCAGTTGGCCCAATTGAAGGAAGGTAAAGTTGACTTCGGTGCTTGTGTTGACATGAGACTCATTGCTCTACAGTACTAGCATCAAGCACATCAGTATGTAGCATCAACAGGTTAGTGTTCATCACGAACGTGGTTTTACAGTCAGTGCAATGTTTACGAATGCGGAGTTGGCAGATGCCCATTTGATGTATGGATTAGCACGGGGCAACAGCCGTGGCGCGGTACGTTTGTATCGAGACAGATTTCCAGAACGAAGCTGTCCTGACAGGAAGACGTTCGAAGCAATTGATCGGCGTCTTAGGGAGCACGGAACATTCCAGCCTATGACTCGCGACTGGGGAAGACCTAGAGCGACGAGGACACCTGCAATAGACGAGGCAATTCTTCGTGCAGTTGACGATAACCCTAATGTCAGCGTCGGAGCAGTTGCTGCTGTACAAGGTAACGTTGACCATGTCAGTGTATGGAGAGTGCTACGGGAGAACCAGTTGTTTTCGTACCATGTACAGCGTGTGCACGCACTATCAGCAGCTGATTGGCCTCCACGGGTACACTTTTGCGAATGGTTCATCCAACAATGTGTCAATCCTCATTTCAGTGCAAATGTTCTCTTTACGGATGAGGCTTCATTCCAACGTGGTCAAATTGTAAATTTTCACAATCAACATGTGTGGGCTGACGAGAATCCGCACGCAATTGTGCAATCACGTCATCAACACAGATTTTCTGTGAACGTTTGGGCAGGCATTGGGCCCCATTTCTTTCACCTACGTTCAATGGAGCACGTTATCATGATTTCATACGGGATACTCTACCTGTGCTGCTAGAACATGTGCCTTTACAAGAACGACACAACATGTGGTTCATGCACGATGGAGCTGCTGCACATTTCAGTCGAAGTGTTCGTACGCTTCTGAACAGCAGATTCGGTGACCGATGGATTGGTAGAGGCGGACCAATTCCATGGCCTCCACGCTCTCCTGACCTCAACCCTCTTGACTTTCATTTATGGGGGCATTTGAAAGCTCTTGCCTACGCAACCCCGGTACGAAATGTAGAGACTCTTCGTGCTCGTATTGTGGACGGCTGTGATACAATACACCATTCTCCAGGGCTGCATCAGCGCATCAGTGATTCCATGCGACGGAGAGTGGATGCATGTATCCTCGCTAACGGAGGACATTTTGAACATTTCCTATAACAAAGTGTTTGACGTCACGCTGGTACGTTCTGTTGCTGTGTGTTTACATTCCATGATTAATGTGATTGGAAGAGAAGTAATAAAATGAGCTCTAACATCGAAAGTAAGCGTTTCCGGACACATGTCCGCATAACATATTTTCTTTCTTTGTGTGTAAGGAATGTTTCCTGAAAGTTTGGCCGTACCTTTTTGTAACACCCTGTATAGGGTATAAACAGACATTCACGAATAAATATATTTACAAGCGTGCTGCTACCCTTTTTTGCGCATAACTGTGGATTACTTATGGCCTGAAGCAATTAGTAGTAATCGACCACTTTGACCACCAATAACTCATGTACTATTCATGTTACATGCCTGTAATTCATACCAATTTAGGTTTACACTAACAGCTTTCTAATGACATGGCGATCGACAAAATCGGATGACGGGTTTATATTTTGGAAATTCGTTGCTGGGTGTTACTTGTATAATTTATCATCAGATACTAAACTTCAAACTAATAAAGATATTGAAAATCTAATTACACCATCAGAATCGTCGTGCATTAATAGTAATGTACATGTTTCTTTCTGAGGTATCATGATTCATCTGGCTTCTATTGATTTCTATATGAGCTGTGAAATGTCTGCCATTAGGGTTTCACAAAGTCCGCCATCTTTGGCTCTCCCGGCGTGTCTCCTTCATCTACACAGCGTCACCATGGAATTCCCAGCCGCGTGGTCCGGCCGTCACACGTGTGGCATCTCGCGGTTGCTAAGCTACTGCTCGGCACCATGTGGCTGCTGCCGGGCCACGACCCGCAGCAAGGGCCCAGCTCGGCCACGCCAAATCCGAACTTACAATATTTTCAGAGCTCCACGACTCGCCCGTTACCTCACAAATTTCTCGCCGTTTTATGCGAATGCAATAGACAGACCTATATGACATTTTGGCTTGCACTTGGAGTGGCGGAGCCTGACTACTATCTGAATATCACACCATACTACAGTACATGATGCCTATCTATCTTGTCCCTGGGCTGGTATGCACTCAGCTACTCTGCTAGAGCGTTGGAAAGGAATTTAGATGTGGGTGATATTATGGTTATATTATGAGTGACAGTGGCAGGGGGGGGGGGGGGGGGTTGAATAACAGAACCCCTATTTGGTTGGTAGAAATTTTTACCGATAAGGGGATTTTGATGGTGAAGAGGAGGAAGTATATATTGGTAGAAGAGCAGCAGCGACCTAGACTGGATGAGGAGTGGGCACACAATGAGAATTTGTTATTCAGTTTTATGTATATGACATCCAGAAGTTTTCTAGGAATAGGATGGATTTAGAAAAGGGTATTCTGACACGATAACGTTCAAAAACTTACAGGATATAATAAAATTTTTGTTGAACGGAAAGTTAGACACTGTTAACAAACATCAGAGAGATTTTTCATGTGTGAGCGGTGCTGGAACTATGTAGTTCCCGTGTTTGGTATGTTAGTAGTTTTCATCTAGTGTAGCCATTGCTTTGTAAAGTTGGTGAGTGTGGTTTCCCTGTTAATGTTTTAATAATTTGAGTGGTATGGTAGCGGATGTTGAGATGGAAGCTGGGAAGGCAGAAACGGCACATGGTTCATCCAACGATTATTGCCTAGGTTGTGGCAGGATCTGTTGTTATTTAGCAGGCGTTACACAACGCTGAGGTACTGCTAAGGGCAGAGTCCTAGGAATCCTTAGGAGGACTGCAGGATATGATGGAGAGCGACGAGAATAGTGTTGTCAGCATAGCGGAACAGGTGGACTGGTGTAGATGGCTTGGGGATGTTAGTCATGTATCGATGGTATGCTACTAGGATCTTTAGGGAAATCCTTAAGAAAGATGCAGGATTCAGTATGTTTAACAGGGAAGTGGTTAAGGTTAAGTACAAAGCTGGTGGAGTAACATCTGTGCATTTCTTGAAACATGCCTTTGCTGGGATGAGATGAGTGAGATTGAGGAGCCAGTCGTTAGTGCAGTTATCAGGAGGAAAGCCATATTGGATGACGGGCTAGAGTAGTTATCATTCATGGTGTTCACGGATACAGTTGATGACGATGGATTTGAGGACAATACTGAGGATATATGGTAGGCTAATGGGTCAGTAGGAAGAAGATTCTTTGTGTGGTTTGTAGCGTTTCAGGAATAGGAGGATTTTGGAGGTTTTCTGTGTTGACAAGTAGAATGCATTGTAGGAGGTAATGCTGCACAACTTAACAAGGAATACCAGAAAGGATAGTTAACATTCTTTTAGGTCGGGGTAGGTAACAGAGGTACGACAAGGGGCTGTGTTTTGTTTAAATGTCTTGGTCTGTGATCCGTATGTCTAGGTCTCTTTAAACCGTGTTACATAAGTACTGGAAGCTAGGAGCACATGCTAGGATAATTGTGTTGGTACACTGATGGGTATAGAGTGACAAAGGGTGATCAAAGTTGAGGTTTTCATGGTTGATGAACGTATCTTCATGACACGCAGCAACAACGTTGTTAAGACGTGGCTGTCTGACGAGAAAGAGAGGATGTTGTGGTGTGGGACTGTAGCCTGTGGGGCAGTGAGATGCTTTCCAACACTTTTCACAAGTTTTAGGTAGCGTGTTGCTGAGTTTTGGTCGTGTCTCTCGCCAGTACTAGCATTTCTCTGCCTGTACTGTATTTCGAATACGTATACTTCCCTGTGGTGATACTGGGAAGAAGTCAGAGGATCTATGGGATTTTTTGAGGAGCGTGGAGCATCCTGGAGGAGTGTGGGTTGGCAAGTTTGAATTGGTGCCTGGCTGTAGGTGTACACAGCTGCAGGATTCTTGGAGGAAAGATGACGTGAGGTGTTTGCCATTAGACTTTGAAATGTGTTGGGTGTTCAATTAGCAATGAAACACATTTTTTTCTCGGCGCATTTTTGTTGAAAATATGCGGAATTTATAGTGGGACGTAGTGGGATATCCCGGCTTCTCCGTAAAGTTCCGATAGGTAGGAGTGCTTAAATAGTCTTCAAAATGTTGTCTATAACGGTGATGCGCTCCAAGCAGAGAGCTGTCAATGAGTTTCTTTTGGTTGAAAACAAGTTCATGGCAAATATTCATAGGCACTTGCAGAGCGTCAACGGAGACCTAGCAGTGAACAAAAGAACGGTGACCTGTTGGGCGAGGCGTGTGTTATCACCGCAACAAGATCGCGCAAAATTATCCTGTCTCCGGCCGCACAGCTGTGACCCCTGCCAACTTTGGAACGCACACTCTCATTCGAGCTGACCGATGGATCACGATGAAACACCTCACCGCACAATTGGATGTCTCTGTTGGTAGTGCTGATAAGCTCGTGCAGCAGTTGGGGTATTCAAAGATGTCTGCCTGCTAGGTTCCTCGCCGAGTAACAGAAGACCTAATAGCAACGAAGGACAATCTGCTCGCACGTTACGAGGCATATCATGACAATTTTTGTCGAACATCGTCACAGGAGATGAAACATGGGTTCATCATTTCGAACCGAAAACAAAACGGCAAGTCAAGAATAGGTGTCACACCATCTCTCCTCTGAAGAAAATGTTCAAAACCGCACCCTCAGCCGCCATGGAGACGGTCTTCTTGGATTCTGTTTGATGTCCTCCGTCATGTTGCAACGATCATCTCTGAAGTGTATTGTGCCACCATCAGGAAATTGAAGAAACAACTTCCGCGTGTTCGTTGCCCAAAAATGCAAACTATCTTCTGCTTCTCCGTGACAACGCCAGGCCTCACTTAAGTCTGCACACCCGAGAGGAGCTCAGAAATCTTCACTGGACTGTTATTCCTCATCCATCCTACAGCCTGGATCTCGCACTTCCGACTTTCATCTGTTTGTCCCAATGGAGACGTGCTCCGCGGGAAGCAATACGTGAATGATGGGGAAATTATTAATGTAGCAAGGCATTGGCTTCGAAATCGACCAGTAGAGTGGTAACATGCGGGTCCTCCCAGTAAGATGGTGAGAGGCCGTCGTGTTGAACGGAGATTTTCTTATGTATTTGTACAGAATTTTCTAGCCAACACAATGCGGAATAATGTGGTGTAACATTTGGGTGGTTTCCATCTTACGTAGAAATGTAATTCTAGTTGTTATCCCAGTCTGAGATGACGCTTCCTTTTATGTTGGGTATATTAAAGAATGCACAATAAGTCACCTTGTTGAGTGATTCTGAACTGAAGCTGCCATTGAATGTTGAGTTCACTGGCAGCAACATTGATGAAGGAGGTCTGGACGAGTTGGAAAAGGAGGTAATAGGTTGTGAGATGGTTGGGACGAATTCAACTTGCGGCAAAGGTTAGTTCAGTTAGGTTAATGGTAAAGATGAGGTGTTCAGCAGGATATTCCTCTATGTATTGCGGGCGAATGAGGTCACTCTGAGGTGGCCAATGGTAGTTTCAACTAGGGTCAGTCAGATGAAGGATGGAAGGTGACAGACGAATAATGTGGTGAAGCTGAGGAAATAATTCACTGGGGATACATTCTTGGTTATTAAACTTCTACATGTTGGGTGGGGTTTTGTTATGTCTAAAGGAATTGACGTCATTGACTTGTTTACTGCTTTGCTTTTATACCATTATGTGTTAACTCATGGTGTGAAGTGAAAGACAGGGAAACAAAATTAGCTATATAGATGGTTGAAGAGGAAGTGGCGTTGGTTTTGAGCTACAGTGGCTTGTGAGGTAAGATGGAAGGTATATCGGGTTGATAGGGCTACATATTGGAGAGAATGAAGTTGTTAAAAAAGACGGGTTGTCTGGAGTCTAGTTGTGATAGAAATGGTGATATCCTTGACTGGTGGGTGGGGACGTTCGTTGGGGAGATGGGTGTGTCATTGAGGTGAATGGGGGGCTAGTTTAAGATTTAGTGGGTGGTGGCTTTACTTCTAATTTATGACAGGATGTAGGGTTGCACTTAGAAATTGATCGTAGATTAGGTCAACTTTTATGTACTTGGATTTCTATGCGGTGGAGACAGAATGACGGTCATCCAAATGGTTCAAATGGCTCTGAGCACTATGCGACTTAACTTCTGAGGTCATCAGTCGCCTAGAACTTAGAACTAATTAAACCTAACTAACCTAAGGACATCACACATATCCATGCCCGAAGCAGGATTCGAACCTGCGACCGTAGCGGTCGCTCGACTCCAGACTGTAGCGCCTAGAACCGCTCGGCCACTCAGGCCGGCTGACGGTTATCCACAAAACTGGTAGTGGTAGTTATTGTTTTGTGGATATTTTAGGTGTCTGGAGGTTTGGAACTGGGACTCTGATGGCTCTAAATAGTGTTGGCAGTAGTAACCCAAGGCTCTTTTATTCATCAGGTAATCCTTTCTTATTGTTGATTCTCTAAAACATGCATAAGGGGAGTAGGATGGGAGTTGCTCTGGGTGCATCGTATTTTACAGATGTGAATGGCAAGATGGTAGTTTATAACACTCCTGTCTGCTACTGCTATACCATAACCTTAAAGTTGAAGGCAGGCCGTGAAATAAAACTATCTTGTTATAGCGATTATGGTATAAAGCAACAGAGCAGTGTTACCCTCAGAGAGAAATTTTGTTATGTTGACCGTGTTGTATCTAACGGAGGTGGCTTATCGTAAATGAAAGTCAGAATTACGTAAATATTTGAACAGTAACAAACAAAATTTTGCCTGTCTGCACTGTTTAACTGATAAAGAAAACGGTCGCCAGCCTAACTAGGCAAGAGAATGATTAACATTCTCATTCAAGAAAATAGTTATTAGTAACTTTAATGGATAAACACAACCTATACTTTGTCACACGCGAGTGCAGTGAACTTCGACACATACATATGCCTACGGTAAGACTGAAACTAACAGTTAGAGCAGCACAAACTATTTGTGAAATTATAACAGATACCGAAACACACTATTACTTTCAGGGCTTACACAAACTGAATGGGCTTTATAACGTTATTATTACTATTCACTGCAGAATCATTAATTGGATATAGGTTAAGTCTCTCTTAGTTAAATACTTTACTATTTGAAATGAAAGTTAATTGGAATCCACTAACAGGTTGCTTCTCACTATCATTTGAATAAAGAAATTATGGTTTTCATAATTAGTGGTCTTTCCGTTACTTGTTACCGAGCATTAACACAATAGACAAACTGTGGATCCTGTTATACTATTAATATGCACTTCTAATACACAAGAGAGACAAACACTTAACAAACACGAGTATATAACATTTCAAAATTGCAGTTTTTCACTTTTACTACAGTGAGAGAGAAAATTAACATATATGTAAGATACTGACTCACCTTCTGCGATTTACAACAGGCAGTAATGTGATTATTTACTAAGCAAAACTTTATAAGCCTCAGTCTTAAGAACTTTTAATTTTGAAGTTGGCAACAACGCTTCAATAAGCTGTTTTAATAAGAAAATTGTTTTCAGTAAGCATCATTTACTTTAACTCACTCTCTTGCCACATTAACTTTAACTTTCTTTTTACTAAGTTCAAGAGGCATTAATTAAAAAAACACTGGTCTTTAATGTTCTTTCAGTAGGGACACTCGGTAATCACTTTAGTTCAAACGGAGAGGAACCTGAGAGGTGTTATGATAAGGAAATAAGGAAGGTAGGTACATAAATTCAGTTATAAGTTACCTTATATTTGTGCACACTAAAACATCCAGTAAACTGATCCTTCACTGTACATCATTATAGTATTACGTTACAGTGATTGCGAAACGTGGTGGCAACTGCATGTTGGAGGTGGATTCGCAGGCAGAATTGCTGGACTCTGGCCCTTCTTGGTGGCGATGATAAATACCAAATCCAGAATCGTTCCAGCTATTTATCCATCCATCCGAGGCATTGGAAAGTAGCAGAAAAGCCTCTCTTGGAACCAGCACAATATGCAATTTTTACATGGCAGTGCACAGTTTGGTAGCTCGTCCGCAACTCGTAGCTCGTCCCCGACTGACTCTTGTTCCACCTTTTGTACCTAGGCCAACCACAATTTGCGCGCGCTACACAGTTCCGTTTCCGAGGGGAACCACTACACCTTTTACACACAAACCCACTAAGAACCCTAAGTGAAGGTCAGCAGTTTACATAACAGCTCAAATGGCTCTGAGCACTATGGGACTCAACTGCTGTGGTCATAAGTCCCCTAGAACTTAGAACTACTTAAACCTAACTAACCTAAGGACAGCACACAACACCCAGCCATCACGAGGCAGAGAAAATCCCTGACCCCGCCGGGAATCGAACCCGGGAACCCGGGCGTGGGAAGCGAGAACGCTACCGCACGACCACGAGATGCGGGCTTACATAACAGCAAACAAACACATTAAATAAAACAGAACATTTTCACGTATTGACATTACTACAAAAAAATTATTCACACAGAAATTACAATTATGTATAGTAAGTTTTGTTCCCTCCAAATGGGACAAAGAATTTAAATGACAGATATACTACACTGCATAGAATCAAATCATGACATCAAAGTTTTAACAAAGAAAGAAGTATACAATTTTGAGTTATCTATTCTATCAAACACACTTACAGAAGCTCAGTGATGTAACATTAAATGAAACAAAAGCAAAATAAATCAGTACAGCATTAGAGCTATGGTGTTACAAGTTTAATTCCTGTTTGACTCCTCCATGTTCTATATGTCTGGTCACGGCGGTAATAGTTTTCACACGGACGGCAATGAGTCTGCGCCTGTTGAGAATGAGAGGGAATAATTAGAAGAAAAAGAAGAATAAGAAGAAAGAAGATTAGAGTTTAACGTCCCGTCGTCGTCGAGGTCATTAGAGACGGAGCACAAGCTCGGATTAGGAAAGGATGGGAAGGAAATCGGCCGCGCCCTTATCAAAGGAACATTCTGGCATTTACCGTAGGTGAATTAGGGAAATCAAGGAAAACTTAAAGCTAGATTGCCAGGTAGGGTTTTGAACCGTCGTTCTCTCGAATGCGAGTCCAGTGTGCTAAGGACTGCGCCATCTCACTCGGTCGAACAAGTAGAGTTATGGAGTCACGGTTTATGAAGGTGACTATGGGGAATTTGAATGGGAAGTGTGTGTGTGAACTAGGAACGGGATACTTTTGAAATGATCAGCATGTTTTCTAGGAATGAATTGGAAGTTGTTCGGTAGGAAGATTTTTAGTTATTTCAGAGAACAGAATTGCTGGATTATGGTATCTGATATTAAGAATGATAGGAACGAAGTGTAAAGTTTTAGAGAGAGTTTTTGAGAACAGATCATCGTGAAGTCCCTATGCTCTATATTTCTTTAAGATTTTTTGGCTCACGGATAAGAAAACGTATTTTAACTTAGTCTTCTGTTTATCTTTCTGACTGAGGTATGGCGTGAAGTAGTTAATGGGACGATCGTAAGCAGCTGGGAACGACAGGATGACTTACCAGGGGCAGCCAGTTTCATTGAGATTTGATGATGACGATAATTATAATTATAGAAAATATAGTCCTGTTGAGTTTTTGTTGGTGTGGGAGGTGTTGAACATGATATTAATGGTGTGGTCCTTGAGGTGCTTGTGGTGATCCTAGTGTTGGTATTAGAAATGGTGCTCAAGTGGGACTTACTGAGTGTATATTTTTGGTTGTGCTGCAGTGGCTGTTCTAATAGGTACGGAGTAGTAATGGACTTGAGTGAGATAGGCAGAACGTGGAGGAGCAGACTAGGTCGGGCGAGGGATCTGAATGTGGTAGTACGAGTGATAGGGAGATGTGTTGCTGTGAGTTTCAGTACTCACTGCACAGGTTACCATATCGGTGGGAGGGTGTCGGCATCCAGGAAGTGAAGATAGGAAAGGCTATTCAGACAAGCATGAGTTATGTGACTTGATTCCTGATTTTCTGTCAGATAGGTCACAGTTGAACGGAATGGACAGTGTCTTGAAAGGAGGATATAAGATGAACATCAACAAAAGCAAAACGAGGATAATGGAATGTAGTTGAATTAAATCGGGTGATGCTGAGGGAATTAGATTAGGAAATGAGACACTTAAAGTAGTAAAGGAGTTTTGCTATTTGGGGAGCAAAATAACTGATGATGGTCAAAGTAGAGAGGATATGAAATGTAGACTGGCAATGGCAAGGAAAGCGTTTCTGAAGAAGAGAAATTTGTGAACATCGAGTATAGATTTAAGTGTCAGGAAGTCGTTTCTGAAAGTATTTGTGTGGAGTGTAGCCATGTATAGAAGTGAAACATGGACGATAAATAATTTGGAGAAGAAGGGAATAGAAGCTTTCGAAATGTGGTGCTACAGAAGAATGCTGAAAATTAGTTGGGTAGATCACATAACTAATGAGGAGGTATTGAACAGAATTGGGGAGAAGAGGAGTTTGCGGCACAACTTGACAAGAAGAAGGTACCGGCTGGTAGGACATGTTCTGAGACATCAAGGGATCACAAATTTAGCATTGGAGGGCAGCGTGGAGGGTAAAAATCGTAGAGGGAGACCAAGAGATGAATACTCTAAGCAGATTCAGAAGGATGTAGATTGCAGTAAGTACTGGGAGATGAAGATGCTTTCACAGGATAGAGTAGCATGGAGAGCTGCATCAAACCAGTCTCAGGACTGAAGACCACAACAACAACAGGTCACAGTTCGTAGTAATTGACGGAAAGTCATGGAATAAAACAGATCTGATTTCTCGCGTTCCCCATGGTAGCATTATAGGTCCTTTGCTGTTCCTTGTCTATCTAACGATTTGGGAGACAATTTGAGCAGCCTTCTTAGGTTGTTTGCAGACGACGCTGTCGTTTACCGACTAGTAGAGTCATCAGAAGATACAAAAAATTGCAAAACGATTTAGAAGAGATATATGTATGGTTCAAAAATTTCAATTGACCCTAAATAACGAAAAGTTTGAAGCCATCCACATGAGTGCTAAAAAGAATCCGTTAAACTTCTGTTACACGATAAATCAGTCAAATGTAAAGACCGTAAATTGAACTAAATACCTAGGAATTACAATTACGAACCACGTAATTTGAAAAGAACACACTGAAAATGTTGTGGAGAGGTCTGTGTTTTACTGCAGACTGCGTTTTATTTGCAGGACGCTTAGAAAATGTAACAGATCTATTAAAGGGACTCTCCGCACTACGCTTGTCCGTTCTCTTTTACAATACTGCCTCGCGGTGGGGGATCCCTACGAGACAGAATTGACGTAGTACATCGAAAAAGTTCAGATAAGGCAGCACGTTTTGTATTATCGCGAAACAGGGGAGAGAGTGTCACGGACATGATACAGAATTTGGGGTGGACATCATTAAAACAAAGGCGTTTTTCATTGCGGCGGGATCTTCTCACGAAATTTCAGTCACCATCTTTCTCCGCCGAATGCGAAAATATTTTGTTGACGCCGACCTACATAGGGAGAAACGATTACCATAATAAAATAAGGGAAATCAGAGTTCTCACGGAAAGATATAGATGTTCGTTTCTTCCGCGCGCTATGCGAGATCGGAATAACAGAGAATTGTGAAGGTGGTACGATGAATCCTCTGCCAGGCACTTAAATGTGATTTGCAGAGTATCCATGTAGATGTAGGTGTAGATGATGCGACGGGAGAGAAGGTCTGCCGTGGCGACGACAGCAAGCGGAATGGGCTACTCAATGTTTGCGCCGGCGGCAGCTGCAGATTCTCTCGCCGATAAAGACAGAATCACGGAACAGCGGAATCGCCCACTGGTAATTTAAGTTACTCTCAGCTGGGACCCCATAAATGAGGAGCTAGGGAGTCCAGCCCTTTAAAGATCTCATCTGTGTCCACATGCCGTTAAAGGTCCTCGACGGAAATCGACTCCGTCTACCGAACGACGCGCGCCTGTGGTGGAACTGTCTATATGAGTGAGTAAGCGCTCTTGTCGTGCACCATCATTGGTACCAGCGCACACCCTGTCGGTAGTTGCATATCTTTACCTATTTTTCGAAATCATAATACATGACATTTCAAGAAGTTTAAGATGTTCACCACTTATAAAATCCTCTTATCTGCGTCTTCCTCTATTATTTGATTTCCATGAACTTCCTGACAAAGGTTATTTTCATGTAAAAGTATTTTAAACAATGTCAATTTCTGATTATTTTACTGCTATTTACCTCTCGTAAATTCGTAAAAATATTAGATTTGGCTAGCTGAGACGGTTTTTCTCTTGTACTGAGACTTATATGTTGCTCTACTGCCTATTTCTAACTCAGTAAGGATTTATAATAATAAGCAGCTACAATTCATAATAGTAGGAAAGTACTAGAGCACAAAAGCTACAAATTGTCTCTTCTAAACGCAAAATATGGCAGTACTTTTGATCAAGTTTTATTCTATTTCTTTATTATATTTTTTTCATCTACATATCTTAATTTTTAACAAGTGACTGTTGTTGCTGTATAAGATATATTTTAAATTTACGTTTTTAGTACTCAGGTGATGAAGCCACAAAGCACAAGTCACTTAAGGATAAGTAATATTAACAATTCCGATAAGGTATACACACAAAAATTGAAAATGTATGATATGGGTTGTATGATCCTTGGCAGTTTACACAACACATAGTTTGCCTTTTATTAGTTACTTCTTTTTTATGTTATGTTTTTCTCTGAAACTTGTGTAGAAATATTTCAATCAGTTACAGGTTGTGGTAGCCTGTGTAATTCCACATATTTTATAGTATATAAGGAAACATATAAACCAATACCATCGAAAGATAACACCGACCTTTTTAATAACACAATTAAACGGCTGACAGAGATTAAGAACGAATTTCGGTTTACGCTACACGCTGTATCGATCATCAGCGTAATTGATAGCAGAGATACTCGTTACGATTGATTAGCTATGTAGAGCGCGAGTGATTATTATTAATGGACTTCATCTGTTAAGAATAAACCAACATTTAATCCACGTTAATTACGTTACGCCTTTGTCATTCAAACAAATGGCGTCGAGAAACATAGAGAGACTTTAATTAGACTAACTGTTAACAGGAACCTCAGCTATGGAAGCAATTGTGCCGTCGCAGTCAGTTTTATTTAATCATGGCCCTCTTGTCTTTCTCCGGCTTCCTCCAAATGAAGGGGAAACGCGAGCACGAGTTCGCAAAAGGCTGTAATTTTAAAGCAGGCCTGAAATTTAAAGGGGTCAGCGCGTGACGTACCTCGCGTGCTCCATTCCCGGGAAACAGACCACATGTGTAGGAAAGCACGATGAGCGTTGCCCAGTTTTGTCACTCAGGCTTCATCCCACACTGTGCCATTTCGTTATTACATATTACATTTACAGTGTCTCCACACTGCGATGAGACAACAATTTAAGACACCAGCGGAAGAACCAGACAGATCCATATCCTTTTCTTCTGTTCTGTAATTTATAACGAAAAAATAGCTCTATTTGTCAGTAGAAGTACCAAACTGCTCCACTCATTTAGCGTTTAATTAGCAAGGGTAATGGTTTCTGCCAGGACATGATCGAAGACAACTCCTGGAACAGTTCTTGCAACGGCTTAACTTCAATATTAGACCACTTAGCAAAGCACAGCAGTTGTTCAGTGGTTTTAGTTATTTAGCCTTCGACTGTGAACGATCATTTAGACAGCTGAAGGGTAAGTAGTTGACACAGTACAAAATATAAATTGATGACAACAGCCGGCCGGTGTGGCCGTGCGGTTCTAGGCGCTTCAGTCTGGAACCGCCTGACCGCTACGGTCGCAGGTTCGAATCCTGCCTCGGGCGTGGATGTGTGTGATGTCCTTAGGTTAGTTAGGTTTAAGTAGTTTTAAGTTCTCGGGGCCTGATGACCTCAGATGTTAAGTCCCATAGTGCTCAGAGCCATTTGAACCATTTTGATGACAACATGTTATTGTTGTTATGGTTTTCAGTCCTAAGATTGGTTTGATGCAACCCTCCATGCTACTCTTTCCCGTGCAAGCCACTTCATTTCCCAAAAACTACTGCAACCTGCAGCCATTTGAACCATCTTACTAAATTCATCTCTTGCCCCCTCCTCCCTACAGATTTTATTCCGAACCCCCTTCCCCCACACACTTCCCTTTAACGCTAAATTACTAAATTGGTTATCCCTTGATATCTCAGGTTGTGTCTTGTCAACATACCCCCTCTCTCAGTCAAAATGTGTCACAATTTTCTTTTCGCCCCGGTTCTGCTCAGTACCTCCTCATTAGTTACGCGATCTCCCCAACTAATCTTCCGCATTTTTCTGCAGACCCACATTTCAAAAGCTTCTATTCTCCTCTTCTCTCGACTGATTATCGTAGACGCTTCACTTCTATACAAGGCTACACTGCAATCAAATGCCTTTCGAAAGGTCAGCCTAACATTTAAAGTTACATTCGGTGTTACTTAATTTCTATTCTTCAGAAGCGCTTTTCTTGTCATTGTCAATTTACACTTTCTATCTTCTCTTCTTCGGCCATCATTAGTTATTTTACAGCCCAAATAGCAAACCTCATCCACTAGCTTTAGAGAGAATTCGAATCTCAGCCGCAGTCGGCATTGATATAAATCCAATTGAAAATTTGTGCCGGACCAGGCCTCGAACCCCGGTTTCCCACTTCACGTGAGGAGCCGCCTTAACTGCTTCGGCTGTCCGAGCTCGCTTTCCGTCCACCTCAAATTCTCAATTTGTCGCACACTATAGGTGTAGCGTCCACTGCCCATTACCCTCATTGCTCGCAGCTTCACCTGATATCCGCATGAGTTCGGACGTAGTGTGAATCTGCACTGAAGGTATCACTATTCGCATATCAGAAACAGTGTGAAGACCTTACATGAGTGTTGCAAGGTAGGTTGTGCTGAGAAATAATTACTAAGAAAAGAATTCGATACATTGCTCCGTTTTCGAGCTGATTAGCATTGAAGTTAGCCAGCCAGTCAGGCCGTTGCAGGCATAAATTCAAGCGGCTCGCCAGAGACGGGTCGCCAAAAGTGTTCTTCGTTTGGTTTCCTAAAACCGATTACGAGAGCGGTAACATGTACCGAACCGGAGCCGAAGGCCGAGCCAGACTCATTGTGGCGGAATCTTCTCACGAAGTTTTAGTCACCAACTTTCTCCTCCGAATACGAAAATATTTTGTTCACGTGCACCAACAGAGGAAGAATCGATTATCGTAATAAAATAAGGGAAATCGGAGCTCGCACGGAAAGATACAGGTGTTCGTTTTCTCCACACGCTGTTCCAGATTGGAATAATAGAGAATTATTGTGAAAGTGGTTCGATAAACTCTCTGCCAGGCCCTTAAGAGTGATTTGCAGAGTATCCACGTGGATGCAGACGTAGATCGTCAACTGCTCTTATTTCTCAGCACAACCTAACCCAAACCCGCCATGCAACTTTTTCTGACTGTTTCTGGCCACTCTAAATGTATGTGTGCTGTCTGTTCTTCCGGAAGTATCCGAAAGAAGAGACACCATTTTTGAATGGGCGGCCGTATACATACATGATGTAAGATAAATTAAGACCTCATCCGCAATCTGACACGAAATAAATCCATTGGTGAACAGTGCTAATTTGTGCTGGACTGGGACTCGAACCCGGATATCCCGCTTTACACAAGCGGTCGCTTTAACCGCTTCTGCTGCCCAAGCACGCTTTCCGTCCAGCCAAAATTCTCAACTTGTCGCATACTAAACAAGGTGTAGCATGTATCCGTACTGAAGGTATCATTATTCGCCCTCAGGCGCGTATACCAGATCTGTGTGTTGTCTTTCCATTCACACATGTCCGACAGAACAGACAAAACTCATATACAGGGTGCTACAAAAAGGTACGGCCAAACTTTCAGGAAACATTCCTTACACACAAATAAAGAAAAGATGTTATGTGGACATGTGTCCGGAAACGCTTAATTTCCATGTTAGAGCTCATTTTAGTTTCGTTCACCTACGCTCAATGGAGCACGTTATCATGATTTCATACGAGATACTCTACCTGTGCTGCTAGAACATGTGTCTTTACAAGTACGACATAACATGTGGTTCATGCACGATGGAGCTCCTGCACATTTCAGTCGAAGTGTTCGCAAGCTTCGCAACGACAGATTCGGTGACCGATGGATTGGTAGAGGCGGACCAATTCCATGGCCTCGACGCTCTCCTGACCTCAACCCTCTTGACTTTCATTTATGGGGGCATTTGAAAGCTCTTGTCTACGCAACCCCGGTACCAAATGTAGAAACTCTTCGTGCTCGTATTGTGGACGGCTGTGATACAATACGCCATTCTCCAGGGCTGCATCAGCGCATCAGGGATTCCTTGCGACTGAGTGTGGATGCATGTATCCTCGCAAACGGAGGACATTTTGAATCTTTCCTGTAACAAAGTGTTGAAGTCACGTTGGTACGTTCTGTTGCTGTGTGTTTCCATTCCATGATTAATGTGATTTGAAGAGAAGTAATAAAATGAGCTCTAACATGAGAAGTAAGCGTTTCCGGACACATGTCCACATAACATCTTTTCTTTCTTTGTGTGTGAGGAATGTTTCCTGAAAGTTGGGCCTTACCTTTTTGTAACACCCTGTATAGTGTATGTTCCTGACGGCGAATACACCTCCAGTGCTGATGCACGTTACGTCCGAACTCCTGTGGGAATCAAGTGCAGCTGAGAGCAAAGAGAATAATGAACGGTGGACGCTACATGCGTTGTGTGGGACAACTTGAAAATTTGGGCTCAAGAAAAAGCGTGCTCGGATGGCCAAAGCGACCACTCGCGAAAAACGGCAAATCCGGAGTCACGTCCCGGTCCGGCAGAAATTTTCGCTTGTCGCCATTCAATTTATTTCAAATCCCGATTGTGGCTGAGGTCTGACTTTCTCCTACACTATTCATAATACGGGAGCTGAAAAAAAAGTCTGTTCTTTCGGACATGTTCGAGAAAGCAGACAACATACATATCGAGTTTTAGAGTCTCATTTCCGAATCTCATTCACTCAGCATAACCTAATTTAATTCGACTACATTCCGTTACTCTTCTTTTGTTTTTGTTGACGTCAATCTTATATCCACCTTTCACGACAATGTTCATTCCGTTCAATTGCTCTTCCAAGTCCTCTGCTGTCTTTCACAGAATTACAATATTATCGGCCGGCTTTAACTTCTTAATTAATTCCTTCATCAAATTTTTATTTGGTTTCAATTACTGCTTGCTTGATGTACAGACTGTTTGGCCTAATGATGACATTTCGTCTAATCAACTCCACAGAGATGAGTTACGAAACTGGAAATTTGTGGTAAGTTCCTATGGGGCCAAACTGCTGAGGTCATCGGTCCCTAGGCTTACACACTACTTAATCTAACTTAAACTAATTTACGCTAATGACAACACACACACACCCATGTGTGGGCTCGGACCTCGGACGGGGGAAGCCACGCGAACCGAGGCAAGGCCCCCTTAGACCACGCGACTACACCGCACGGCTGAGTTACGATATCAGAATCTTGCATACGTAATCGAGGAAAGGAAAAACGAGCGAAATGAAATTTACCAGTACGACGTGCTGCTGCAAAAATATGTCATAAGATCGTGATGCTACACAAACATCATTTTTTAACTGTGCAGCTCACTTCAAAGGCTCAAGCATTGACAGTATCAAAATATAGTTGTGTTGAATACAACAACAATGGACTGTTAAATGAAGGATGTTACAGACACGTTTTCAAAGAATGTTTCACCGGGCTGCTTCTGCCTCTACAGCCAGATAGTTTCAACGTAGGGTAATGATGCAGCCAGAAATGATGGAGCTGCTGAATAGTGATGAGATTTCTGTGAATCTAATTTCCTTAGAATGGGATAATTGTGTTTCATTGTAACCGTATTTATCCTTATTGCTAGTAGAGTGCATAGTAAAGCATGTAACATCGATAATGTATGTCGTTAGTCTTGGTTATTGTAACCTCTGTTGCAAATATGGTTAACAAGAGTAAGATATAATACAGCTCCAGTTGTCGAATGAATAAACTGCGATGTTTGACACCATGTTAGTTTCACCTTCACATATTTGTTACTATTGCTTCTAGCAATTTTACGCCGAAGATGCTTACATTTAGATTTTTTGTGATTCTATTTCACGTTTATTGTTTGGAGTTATATGGTTATGGAGCCGAGCTGTACGACTGAGTATTACGCAGTCTCTCATCTATGCAACGAACTATTTCGCCGAATATCTCAAGTCGTACTAACGAAAATCTGCAAAAACTGTTCTATCTAACTCAATGAATGCAGACTGTGAGATTTTCATGATTAGGTAGAATATATTAATGATGTTCATAATTCCACTTTTGTTTGTCAAATATGTAGGTGACTTTCCATTTAATGAACAAGCAGATTTAATTCTTTTTGCGGATGACACGACTGGTACAATTAATCTCAAGAGACGAAAGTAACAAATAAAATTGTAAATTATGTCGTTAAAAGCTGCTTGTTGTTAAGTGCTTTTCTTTAAACCGAAAAGCTGGATTAATTTTCAACCCAATTATATGATGTGGCCTTCAAACCATACTGAATAAATTTTCTACGTTTATCTAATTCCAAAAAAATCTGTACACACACGGGACCAAGTACACATACAAGAGCGTGTGATTGTTTTCGCTTTCAGCAGTAATATGACTGCAGAAAAGGAGAGGGATCCTTTCCACGACGGATAACTTTGTGGAACAGAGGCGACGCTGCACCACGCCAAACTAAAAAACTTCTACTGCAACTGCAACGAAAGTCGACATTCCGCACAGGAGTTGCTACGAGCTGCGAATGATCCATAATGTAATGTTTTATGTAGCAGAAACTGATATCTTGTTGTTACAAATAACAAAATGCTGCTATAGAATGCGAACAGTATTGTTTGCTAAGGGTGGCACTGCACGGAAACAGGTCAGTATCGGCCAAATTCTAGTGAGCCCTCTGTTACCAGCATCCTCCGGGAGAAATGACAAGTTATATTGAGCGTATAGTAGTATGAATTGATATTGTTAGTAGTATTAAAGTGATAAAGATTATGTGCCATAGCAAGATCAAGTCGCCGAGTGAAATTGCAGCAATAATAGCAGCGAAGGACTCACAAGGAAGTGCAGCGTTACGTAGCGTTACGACCCTCCGCGAGGCGGTATCGTGTCTAATGACACTCCTAATTCTGGGAGTGAACCAGCCTGTTACGAGTGAATCGTGAGTGATCAGGTTCAACTTATGCTGTGGACCCACGTGTTCATGGAACCAAGTCGTCTGATTAAATTGTTACAGTAAATACATTCACGTTTAGATATTGAAGAAGACATCCCGGATTTTTTTATGAACGACCAATCACTGTCCAAAGTTAAAAGTCACATTTCAGATGAGTTGTCTACCACTATGAAAAATACGTACTAGAAAAGCGAATAGTAACGTAGCTGGGACGGGCTTAGTGTTAGTCAATAATCAGCAACTAACGGATTTTTATTCCCATGAGCGCCTCTCCTGAAAACTAAGAAGTCTGGCCTCCGTCGACACAGCTCGAGGCGTGGTGAACAGTAGGTCAAATTCAGAGTGAGGAGAGACAATGCATGGAAGGTGCGCAATACGGAGGTTACACAAAACACCTTGCAAGGGGAGGTCGGCGCTTATGGATTTCGAATTTGGATTAAATGTCGCATATATTTAGGTCATCAATTTTGCTTTTAGCTCAGCCCGGCCGAAGTGGCCGTGCGGTTAAAGGCGCTGCAGTCTGGAACCGCAAGACCGCTACGTTCGCAGGTTCGAATCCTGCCTCGGGCATGGATGTTTGTGATGTCCTTAGGTTAGTTAGGTTTAACTAGTTCTAAGTTCTAGGGGACTAACGACCTCAGCAGTTGAGTCCCATAGTGCTCAGAGCCATTTGAACCATTTTTTTTTTTTTTTAGCTCAGCACTTGATAAGGAAATCAACATAGCAATTTTTTGTGCCTCGCAACTCCTATTGATGCAGGCAGTTGGCAATACGGCTTGGTGACCAAGACATGTCGGCGTTTGACTGCGGATTTGTGGCCTCCGGCTCAAAGACGATCTTGATTCTCACGAAACATTTTTTTCTGTTAAGTATCATTTCTCATGTTGAAAAGTAGACGATATCTGAACGAATGAGAGGATTGTTTAATAAGGCAGACACATTCAGAAACCTCGTGCTAGTTCACAACGACAAGCCAAGCACAATTTATTGAACATGCTGTTGCATGTTTGGTTTGAGTCGCTGTTGAAAACAGAAAGGCGTATTTACGATAATAAAGTCTGGGTTTATTATATAATGTAATACTGAAACGAAGTAAATATTAACAAACTTCGCATTTTCATTTCATTAGCATTAGCTCTCAGTCTCGGGGCTGTGGAATTCATTAAACTGAACAAAGATGAATACAACAGTAAAACGCTAACTCGCTTTTCTGAAAACAACATAACAGCGCTTAAACTGTAAAATTCCGAAACAAAATCAGAAGAATCGATAGTAAATGCAACAGGAAAACAACAACCTAAGACCCATATACCTCATATTCCATTCAGGCCTATAGCTAATTCTAAACATACACCTTCCTACAAAGCATCTCAATTACTGAATGAAATTCTGATGCAGTACTATACTTTTAATAAGTCATTTTCAGTTAAGAACACAAATGAATTAGCATCTGAAATTAAGGATATAGAATTTCCTGCAGGTGCCAGGTTTGCCTCTTTTGATGTAACTAACCTATTTACAAATGAACCTACTGAAGAAACATTAGACACAATCTTTGAAAACTTGGTAAAACATAAAAAATGTTAATATCAGAAATATCCTGTTGCAGCTAATATTGTCACACAATTACTTTATATTTAATGGGAAAGTTTACCAACATAAAAAAGGTCTTGTCATGGTCAGTAGCATATCAAGTTTCATCGAAGATATGTTTCTCAATCATCTGGAAAGTAAATTTTTTAAAGGAAACAACAGACTCAAAAGCAAAATAATATATTACTGGAGATATGTTGATGATACTTTGCTGCTATTTGATGGAAAAAAGAAAAAGTTGGAGAACTAGTAGCATTATTCAATTCTTTCCACAAAAACATAAAACTCTTCAATTAACAACAAAATCACAAGTTCAGCAAACACAGAAAACACACATACACAGACATGACATTAGACAACTCATCCTGCCATTCCACCACACAGAAGCATGCTGCATTTAGGCCCATGATCACAGAGTACACTCTCTTGATTTAAAAGGAAACAGCCTCAGGAATTAGCTAGATACAACAAAAAGCATTGCCATAAACTATGGCTACACAGCCAAAATAATGGACAATTTAGACAGATGACTACACAAAAGTAAGACAATGAATGACCACGCTGTAAAAGAAGAGGAAATATTTGACAGTATCCTATACATGGGGACCATACCACAAAAGACCGCTAACCTTTTCAAGAAAAGAAATGTAATAGTTGAATCCTCAACTAATAAAAAGTTAGGAAAATTACTCGTCCATAACATAAAATGAAATACACAAAAATTCAACAGGAGTGGAGTGTACAAAATATAATGCCCCGGTTGTCCTGCCTACTATGTAGGGAAAACAGGCAGAACTTCAAAACCCGTTTTCAAGAACACATAAATTGTCTCAGGCTCAACTACTTCGAAAAAACTGTTATTGCACAACATATGTTGGAAACAAAACATGCCAACAACAGTCTAGAAAACAATTTGGTGGTACTGCATAATGAAGCCAATGGTAAGACCCTAAATGTGTAAGAACAACTGGATACATACCTCCACAAAATATAAAAAAACCAGAATCTATGTTAAATGAACAAACAGATTTCGGAAAACACTGTTATTTCAGTAATTTTAAAGATCTATTCTGCATATGCCATCTTCTTGATGGTTAGATCTCTAACACTACGAATAAATTCGCCTTTGATCACACAGTGTGCAACAACATCTGTGAAGTGTTTACAAAAATATGTACGCAAATGTGGTTCTTGAGTGAAGTGATATGCATGAACAGGATGGAGTAACCAATGTATGTTAATGTTAAAAAGTTAAAAACGCTTTTCTTGGGTTGTGTGGTAAGTTTCCACTGTTTAGCACATATTTTCCGCATTTGACTTACAATATTCGTAACCTAACATGAAACTTTTTCATGACAGGAACATACATTTAACCTCATTCAAGAGCAAAAATAAATCTTTTATTAAGACAACTTACACCTGAGTATGGACCCACAGGGTCCGAAATACATCGTGTGTTTAATAAAACACGAAAATTTGGGACTGAAGGTGTTTTTTAATTCATACTTCCAGTGTACTGAATACAGTCACGTTTGCAGCTGCAAAATATGGATGAAGTCAAAGTGAAATTTTTGTCCAATCGAGGATGGTGAGTTGCGAAAGTCTGCCGTTCTCATTACTCGTCGAGGAAACCAACTCGCGAAGCGCTTATACTCATTAGGAACTGAGTGACACAGATGACTTCTGGATTGATTTTATCAAGAATAACGAATTGTTGCGTTAATTGTCGGAGTTGGTGTCGATTTTTTCCAAGTGACAGAGGTGTAAGTGACATTTCATTTATATACCTCGTCTGTAATTTTCGACTGTTTGTTGCTCGACAGTCAGGCTCATAAACATCAGCAGCTTCAGTTAGCGACAGTACGATTGCGCCCCAGATATTGTGCGTTGCGACGGGTCATGTGAGCTGCCAGCAAACAAAGAAGCATATGTATTTATTTGTCGGAATCCCAACACTGAAGGTTCCAAAGTCATTATTAAAACGTGTACATAACATAGTGCTCAAAAGCTATAAAGACATTAAAGCAGCCTCTGACCGCCTGGCTGAATTCCCCGCTCCCCCCCCCCCCTCCACATAAACACACAAACACAACAAACACAAGCCCAAGCTGTCAGGGAAAAATAGGTCATTCGGTAAGAGTTAACAATACAAAGTAATTGAAAACAATAAAAAGAAAAAAGTGGAAACCTGTAACAGAGAAAAATGCCTCTTGACTACAGGATTTGCGATCCATTTATGCATCCAATCGAAAGTCTTTTGATTGGAGTACAGATTATGTACATTACCTTTAAAATACGTGCCACACTTATCTCATTATCAGACAAAATATGTAGCAATACGCCGTTTGAATGAACAGTTACCATCGTACGAGAATATAAAATCTATGAAACTCACTTTGTTAATGCATGGCATGCGCTGACTCGCACTTTGCAAGACGCAGCAAAAACTGAGAAGGATGGGTTAGAGTTGGGGGGGGGGGGGAGTCAACGCTCTCCCTCCGGTGTGAGGCTATCCGTGAGTAGACAGGAAGTTCATTTAATTTAGCCCTGCTTATTATCTTGCATTACCGTGCACCTAGCTTAATGCGTAGCGAACTAGCGTGCAAGTCTGGGAGGTGAGATAGGGCCGGAGAGAATATACACACTGGATCAACGTACACTGTCCAGACTGCATATGGTTTCAGTCGGCTTTTCGCTGCCTCTAGTCAAATGTCGCACTACATTATCATCTCTTTCTCAGAAAAGATGCCAACTCTTAAAGCATGCAAAACTTCTTTACAAGTTCCTAAGATTGATATGTTCACAGCTTCCCCTCCCATCTTGGGACAAGTGGGTGAGTGTTAGCAGGAATGTCACAGTGCTATCGAAAATAATAACTGTTGAACCGTAACTGAAATGGAGATTAAAATGTAACATTCCGTCGATGACGAGGACATTAGTGACAGAAATCCAAGGTGAGTAAAGAAAGAGAGCGCTTACTGCCAGACTGAAAGATGACTTTATGACTCAACTGTGAAATGACAGGAGGCCGACACACTGTTCCACATTGTTTCCCAGTAGGCCTTCTTTACCGCTGCATCCGCTTCATCGTTCCTCCAAATTCTAGCGCACACTCTGTTTCTGTCAAGCAATCGTATTGTTCTCGCAGGAGAAATGAGTCTTGGAATAAATTTATTCTTTTCTCTCCTGTGTAAATCTATATTAACGGTAGCTGGAGGAGTGGAATGAGAAATATCTCGGCAATACGTATAAACTTTGCAATTAATACTGTACAGCAAGGGTGTCCAGCCCGCGACCCACGAACCTCATGCCGCCAAAGCAAGTATCAAAGTGGCCCAAGAAGTCAGCGTCTATAGACGAACAGTAAAAATAGGAAAAAATCCATAATATTGCGTTTATGTAAAGTTATGATGAAGTGAATATTTTCAATATGAAACTCTGCTATTCTCTCATTGTTCCATCCCGTACCGGTTCCATCTATTACTCGTCTTCTTGCAGTGTGGCCCTGGTAAGCTAGAAGGCTGGATACTCCTCCTGTACAGAAATGGAAAATGTGTATTGTGATGACATGTTCCGGATAAACGACTGATCAGCGAAGCACGTTCCCATGCTACAACCAACGATACACACAATATTAATATTATTGCTACTATCTAGAACTTTATATGAAAAATTGGAGTAGTAATTTCGGAAGGGATTAAGATAGATTTTTGTTACAAATTTGGTGAAAACATCAATAGCATGCGCGGTCATGTCTGAGAAAATAATGAAAATAATTTCTTTTACAAATTATGAACGACCCAGCTGCTCGATAGCGCTGGTCAAAAATTTATCAAAGTGATACGTTAGCGATGGGAAATGAGAAACGCTGTAGTGTAAAGCTGAACACCGTTTCGAATACACGTTGTACTGTTGTTACGACATGAGAAGTTGAACCCCGACTGAGAGTAGCATTTTCAGAATCCCGAGCAGAGACTACAAGTTGTACCGATCCTAACTGTCGCAGTGGTGGGGACGGCTCTACGATAGCTAAACCAGCCGGTCGGTCATCCTTATTTTTATGGAAGGGCATTAATAGTAATGATAATGATTAGTAATAAGTGTGTGGTTCATAGTTAATTTGATGTGTGATATTTTGCTGAGAAAAGACGTTATTAATTAATGTATTCAAAAATTATATAACAATTTCTTATATTTTCGCACGACGAAAGATAAAAAGAGAGAGAGAGAGACAGAGACGAAAATTAGATAATGTTGTTGTTAGGTACGGGAAGTATTTCTGTATAATTTTAATTCAAATGTAATAGCTTTCAATTCATAATTATTAGTTTTAAACATGATGGCGGTGACCGCTACGTAGATTCCTTTCGACGGAGGAGAACGTCATGAGCGCAAGGCCACGTCTATTACGCAGTAGTTTGCGGTTACGATCAGGCAGGTAATGGAAACCTAACAGATCTGTGTAGTTGTAAAATTGGCCCAGTATTTTGCAAGAGCACCCCGTTAGCGCGGTAATAGAGGGGTGTGTCAACCACAACGGTATGCACTTCACTTACTGGGCGGAGCATTTAAATATGGCCCAGTAGAATCTCAGACTCACTTTCGTCGGCTTTCTTCTGCAGCCAACAAATACGTGCGCATCTTGTTGGCACTGTCGAACACAATGGAACTCGTGTAAGGCGTTTTTTATCACAGCTCAGGCACTCAGGGGAAGAGGAGACATAGATAGTAACGTTTACCGTTCACGAGATATAAAAGTACCTCCGTGATTTACAGGGGTGGAAGATGAAACGCGGCCCGCAATCTGCCGCTACACTTACAGATGCCACCGTCCACAGGCTATAAAATGATCCAGTGTGTTTTACTGTCGGTTCCTACTGCTTTTATTTACTTGTATTGATCGTCCCAACCTGTAGAGTCTTTCAAAATATCAGAAGACACTAATTTTGTAACTTTCGATAACATGTTTTTCTTTACCTATGTAACCTGATGAACGACTGTGGCGCAATGTTTCTGATGTTATGATTGTGGTGTGGCCGTTTCTACACAGCAATCAGTGTACCTAATTACTACTTGATCCAGATGTGTAAGGAAGACCGAATACGATGACTCAGATGCTACAAAGGACGGAATTTCTTTTCTTTGGGTTCCATTTGTTAGAGGAAATAGATGCAAAAATAGATGCAACGTCACAGACTGTTTTGCGACACTGTTACGTGTACCTAACTCATAGCTGCCAGCACAGTCTCGAAACGGCGGAATATGAAAAGCTTTAAATAGTCTAGTGTATTGCAGAGGAATTTATTGCAGAAGAACCTAGCCAGTACGCACTATGGGCGTTCTTTCACTCGACTGTTGCAAGGAACTGTGGCTGACTCCCAAGCTTCTGCGTAAAACTGTTAAACCTGTTATTACACCAGTGTCCCATTCTTCCTTACGTTTACTGGTATATATTTAGATGACTCATTCCTTTCGGTATAGTTCAAAATATTATATAGACATTAAAAAAGAAAAATTAATTTTTTACGGATTTTGAATGGATAGGAATTTCGAATATGAAAAATCACTCCAAAAGCCCATTTTGTCCATCAGTGTACATCTCCAGCAATCCATTCTAACTTTGTATGTTGCGTGCTTTTGAGTGCTGAATTCAAGATTTTTCTTTTAAATATAGACAGTGTTAGTACTACGCAATGTCTCATAACCATTAATGCAAAGGGTCCCTAACTTTCGGCGACAACCACCCCTGAAGTAGATCACACATCAACAAATGACCTTTGCAAGTTTAGTATGTAATTAAACTTAATTTTTCAGCACACGTATGTTTACATCAACGAAAGGAAAAAAAAATTAGCTAAATTTCAAGCAAATAAAACTCAGATGTGTTTTGTGATATTTTATTTCACCAAGAAATTAAGAGTTAAGGATACGGCCGGTACTGGTTATTTCTAACAACGCATTTTTTATTCTGTTTTGTATCTGCCAATGCACACAGTCAGTCACAATACGTATTCATTCGGTTCCTAGCTTTTTTATTCGTTGGTAGTGTTGATGAATAGCCGGCCGTTGTGGCCGAGCGGTTCTAGGCGCTTCAGTCCGGAACCGCACGACCGCGACAGTCGCAGGTTCGAATCCTGCCTCGGGCATGGATGTGTGTGATGTCCTTAGGTCAGTTAGGTTTAAGCAGTTCTAAGTTCTAGGGGACTGATGACCTCAGATGTTAAGTCACAAAGCGCTTAGAGCCATTTGAACCATTTGTTGTTGAATTTCCACTTTTCCACTTGTAAGTTATCGCAAAATAAATCGTCATCCTTCAGCTTTTTGTTATAACAGTGGATACTCATGATCAAACTTTCAATAAAATGTTGGCAGTCCTGTTCTCTCTTCAGGATTTCAGTGTTTTGTTAGAACTATAAATTGACTTTCACTATCTAACAACATTTTTTTGTTACGGTAAGTATTATTAGGGTCCAGCCATTTACTTCTTGATTTCCGTAATCAGGAAAAAGTTGCTAATAGAAATTATTAATGATGATAAGTGATGACTTATTTCATCTGTGGATGTGCATTTTCTTTTTTGCTTGCATAGAGCGTTATTGTTGTGTCCTAGTAACATCAACACATACTCGACTTCCGCACTGCCTTGATAATGCTCCGATTTGCGATGAAAACGGACAGCCATATATTATACTGTTACAGTATTCAACATTTTCTCCTATAACGTGAGGTTTAGTGTAGTTATTTCTCCAAATACACCCAGAGACTATTCCTGTTTGGAAATAAATCTATTTTCTCTTATTCAGGCATGTAAGTTATTTATTTTATTTATTTACAAGTCTAGTTCCGTAGGCCCAAATTGAAGAGCAAATGTCCAAGGTCATGGAACGTGTCAGAACACAAAATTACATCACAAAAGTAATAACAAATAAAAATAAAATGTTTATCAACCCAAAAAAATCAATCCATAAGTTTGAGAAACAATCAACAATACAACAAGAATCAGCTAAATTTTTCAAGGAACTCCTCCTCAGAACAGGAGTGACTCATGAGGCAACTTTTCAGTTTCGATTTGAAAGCACGTAGATTACTGCTAAGATTTTTGAATTCGAGTGGTAGCTTATTGAAAATGGATGCAGCAGTATACTGCACACCTTTCTGCACAAGAGTTACGGAAGTCCAATCCAAATGCAGGTTTGATTTCTGCCGAGTATTAACTGATTGAAAGCTGCTTATTCTTGTGAATAAAGTAATATTGCTAATAAGAAATGACTGTAAGGAATATATATATATATATATATATATATATATATATATATATATATATATATATATATATATATATATATATTGAGAGACCAATGTCAAAATACCCAGACTCGTGAACAGGGGTCGACAAGAGTTTCGTGAACTTACACCACTTATTGCCCGAACAGCCCGTTTCTGAGCCAAAAATATCCTTTTTAGAATGGGAAGAGTTTACCTCAAAATGTAATACCATAGGACATAAGGGAATGAAAATAAACAAAGTAGACTAATTTTCATGTCGAACGATTACTCATTTCAGCTAACGTTTAGACAGTAAAAATGGCAGCATTAAGTCTTTGAACAAGATACTGAACGTGGGCTTTCCACGACAGTTTACTATCTATCTGAACACCTAGAAGTTCGAACTGTTCAGTTTCACTAATCATATGCCCATTCTGTGAAATTAAAACGTCAGGTTTTGTTGAATTGTGTGTTGGACACTGTAAAAACTGAGACTTCCTGGCAGATTAAAACTGTGTGCCGGACCGAGACTCGAACTCGGGACCTTTGCCTTTCGCGGGCAAGTGCTATACCAACTGAGCTACCCAAGCACGACTCACGCACCGTCCTCACAGCTTTACTTCTGCCAGTACCTCGTCTCCTACCTTCCAAACCTTGCAGAAGCTCTTCTGTGAACCTTGCAGAACTAGCACTCCTGAAAGAAAGGATATTGCGGAGACATGGCTTAGCCACAGCCTGGGGGATGTTTCCAGAATGAGATTTTCACTCTGCAGCGGAGTGTGCGCTGATATGAAACTTCCTGACAGATTAAAAGTATGTGCTGGACCGAGACTCGAACTCGGGACCTTTGCCTTTCGCGGGAAAGTGCTCTACCAACTGAGCTACCCAAGCACGACTCTCGCCCCGTCCTCACAGCTTTACTTCTGCCAGTATCTCGTCTCCTACCTTCCAAACCTTGCAGAAGGCAAAGGTCCCGAGTTCGAGTCTCGGTCCGGCACACAGTTTTAATCTGCCAGGAAGTTTCATATCAGCACACACTCCGCTGCAGAGTGAAAATCTCATTCTGGACTTTAAAAACTGACTCTTACTGTGATTTAGCGTTAGTTTATTTTCTACAAGCCAAGGACTTACGTCATGAATTGCACTATTTGAAGCCGAGCCGATGTTGCACACAGCATCCTTTACTACCAAGCTAGCGTCATCAGCAAACAGAAATATTTTACAGTTACCCGTAATACTAGAGGCCATATCATCTATATAAATAAGGAACAGGAGTGGCGTCAACACTGATCCCTGGGGCAACCCCTACTTCACAGTACCCCACTCACACCCCACATCACAGCGATTCTCAGCATTGTGAATAATGAACTTTTGCTGTCTATTGCTAAAGTAAGACGTGAACCAATTGTGAGCTACTCCCCGTGTTTTGTAATGGTCCAACTTCTTGATCAATATTTTGTGATCAGCACACTCGAACGCCTTAGTTAAATAAAAAAAAATATGCCTATAGTTCGAAATCTAATGTTTAACCCATCCAGTACCTGACAGGAAAAAGAGAATATAGCATTTTCAGTTGTTAAAAGACTTCTAAAGCCGAACTGTGCATTTGATAGCAAATCGTGTGATATAAAGTGATCAATTATCCTTACATACGCAGTCTTTTGAAATAACTTTAGCAAACACTGATGGCATGGTAATACGTCTAAAATTGTCTACATTACCCCTTTCTCCCTTTTTATAAAGCGGCTTCACTACCGTGTACTTTAATCGGTCAGGAAACTGACCATTCCTAAAGGAAAAATTACAAATATGGCTAAACACAGGGCTAACATGTGTAGCCCAATACTTTAATGTCCTGCTTGGCACTCTGTCATATCCATGAGAGTCCTTAGTCTTCAGTGATTTACTTATTGGCTCAATCTCCCCCTTGTAATTATCACAGAGGAGAATTTCAGACATCAATTTCGGAAAGGCATTTTTAAGAAAGTTATATGATTCCCTGTAGAAACTAAATTTTTATTTAATTCGGAAGCAATGCTCAGAAAATGATTTTTAAATACTGTACATATATCTGATTTATCAGTAACAGAAATATTTTTACTTCGAAATGACTTTATATCGTCGACCTTAGGCTGATGACCAGATACTTCCTTCACAACTGACCATATGGTTTTAATTTTATCATATGAATTAGCTATTCTATTTGCTACCACATACTCTTTGCCTTCTTTATAACATTTTGAAGCACCTTACAATACTGTTTGCAATGGCCTGACTGATGACCTCAGAAGTTAAGTTCCATAGTGCTCAGAGCCATTTTTGTAATGGCCTACTGTACCTTGATTGTGACTACTTCTAACATTTTGATATAAATCCCGCTTTGTTCTTCATGATATCCTTATACGACTAATCCAACACCCGGGCTGCCTATTACTGCTAGCACCCAATTAAGAATGTTCTAATGGAAAGCAACTCTCAAAGAGCACGAGAATTGTGTTAAGGAAAGCATTATATTTATCATGTGTGTAATCGGCACTATAAACATCATGCCGCTCTTGTTCCTCGACAAGGTGTAAAAAACTCTCTATTGCTGTTGGATTAACTCTCCTAAATTGTTTGTAATTATGTGTGACATTTTTTTGAGTACGAAAGCCTTTTAGTGTTAAAATTTGTGCATCATGGTCTGAATGCCCTTTTTCTCTGTGTTCGTCCTCTGGAGAAACAAAGTAAGAAACTCATGACCCAGATTCCTCACCCCCTCAGTTTACCTCTACCCATCAAGAAAATGATTGCTAATTGTAGATTTTATCTATTCATCTACTTGTATACAATATTGAAAGACAGCCGATGTTGTAAGTAATCAGTTTCTGGCACAACACAAGGCACATGGGTAGAAAAAATGTAATTCACTTCCGCTCGTGGTGAAACAGTCCAAAATGCGTTGAGTAGGTAGTGTAATCGGAAGCATAAAGCGCGAATGCGCTTCACATCACGTGTCCGGTGACTCCATTTGCGGTCGAACGGCTGACTGGCGAAACAGCGTACGCCAAGCGAGGTGATATCTCAGTCGAACCTGACTAGTTGCCAGCTACTGTAATTTCTGGTCATCACTGCCGTCAAGTTCAAATAACGTTGTTGACACAGTCGATTCATAAGCTGTTGCGGGACCGATGACCGTAGCAGTCTGGTCCCTTTAATCCCACAAACCAACCAACCATAAGCAGTTGGACTCGTCGCAACTAATCACGCGCTAATGCGCCTGTATGAAGTATCAATTACGTAAAATGTGGTTTGTAGCCATGGCTGTTACGTGAAATAAATTGTTGATGGTGTACAGCTACAAGGAAAAAATTGGTTTTGGTTACTTTATTCAAAAAGTACCATTTGCAACTTTTTCACAATTCGTCATGAGACGGTTTCTTCATGCTTTCATCAAAACGAATTACACATTGGCTTCCTGCGTGATACCCTAGAATAAACAATAATTCGCAATAATAAATGTGTAACCAAATGGGTGCGCTACAATTTGTGTTGGAATGCAACGTACATGAAATGTCCATATGGAGCATTTGTTTTTACAATTTTCTTGCAATGAAATACATTCTCAAGGATGTTTGTATTTTCAGTGACACAAACGTTGCACTTCATTGTAAACTACTTCCGTTCGATCACAAAACGAATTTTCAATGATCACTGCATGTTTTGGCTTAAAACATACGAAAACAAATACACACTTCACAAAGTACATGAATGTCAAAGGCGTTGCAAATCAGTGAGAAAAAGATATGGTTTCTTTTTTTTTTCTTCTTTTTTTTGAGAGGAAGCGTAAATCACTTTTATGTTAGATTGAAAAAGTGTTTTACATTAAATCTAGGGCATTAAATGCAGACAGAACCGATAAATACATGTAATTTTGTGAATTATAGCACTTCAAACTTATTTTGTGTAACGACAGAGATGCAAATGTGGGCAAGAAGTGTGTGAAATCCTTTTGTGCTACTTGAACATCGATGATGATAATAAAATACATTATAAGTTATTGGTATTTAGCGTCATAAATAATACTGTGTGTTGTAGGTACATACAATTTTATAAAATTAGTTACTTGACCGCCGCGCGTAGTTGCCGTGCGGTTAGAGGCGCCATGTCACTAATCGTGCGGCCCCTCCCGCTGGAGGTTCGTCCCCCTCGGGCATGGGCGTGAATGTTGTCCTTAGCGTTAAGTTAGTTTAAGTAGTGTGTAAGTCTAGGGACCGATGACCTCAGCTGTTTGGTCCCTTAGGAATTCACACACATTTGAACATTTGAATTACTTTATATACAGATAGGTGAACGAATATTATTTAAATTGGAACATAGAAAGTACGTTCGGGAAGTTTTTCAGGAAAGGGGAGTTAGCCAATTCAGTCTAGTCATTAAGGATATTATCTGGGGAAGTGTATGTATTTCTGTTTCCTCTAACATATTCATAGTGGCTTCTTTTTGTGCTAAATATAATACTTTCATGTTGCTTTCAGTGTTTGCCAGTGAATGCTTTCTCCTGCAATGTGGCACGCAAATGTAGATTGGTTCAAGTTTCCAAGCCTTAAGGCATCGAATTGTTCTTTCTACCTAATCTCAAAACTTCTGCCCATCTGACCAGTGTGGAATTGTAAGCACGGATCACATGGGAGTTTGTATATTCCTGATTTACTACACGGGGTCTTGGAAAGATTTACATCATGGAACACTTTTTGGTGTAATTTACTATTAGAAGAAAAGCTGATATTAATATTCTTATTTTTAAATAAGTTTGTAATTTGGCGTAATATTGGGCCTATGTATGGGATAACAGTAGAGGAGAAGGTCCAAATATGCTGTAGCAGCACCACCGTTTAGGATAGGGAAAGTTAGTTTTGTGCGATATTCGGAGCACGAGTTATAGCCAGGTGCGGGCCGGATTGCAATAAGTTACGCATACCAGCAGTTGCGAAGGCAAATAGAGGCCACAGGGGCGTAGAACTGCTGGAGAGGGCGCACACAGCAGTTTCTATGGCGCAAGTCACAGGCACAAGAGGGCCACTGGCCAACCTAAGTCTTATGCAAAGCAGAGGCGCACAGCCGAGTATAGATAGGTGCCGTTTTCTAACAAGATTCATTCAAGTATGGCAGCTCCTCTGTACGACGGGGCGTGTCACACCACCGGGCTGCACGCAGCAACAGATGGGGCGCTAGCGTTCCAGTCCACGGTGGGTCGTTGGTTCGACCCTCTGAGGCCGATGCGGGGTCCGCAGCCAGCCAGCAGCGGGCCACTCTTCGGCTCGCTACCAGGCATCTCGGCTCTCGACACACGCCGGAGACTTCCCGAGGCGAGGGCCACAGATTCGGACGCCGGAGAGCGGGCGCTTGTTCGTCGCCACTATCTCAGGCACGCCGGCGAGGAGGAGGACGCAGCTGGCCACCCACGGCTCACACGGTAGCAGTGCTGTGTTGATAGCTGGCGCAGCATCGGAACTCAGTGGGCCGACCCAGCCGGCACGACGCATTGTTCCATTGCACAGGCCGCTGGGGTGATTCCTCAGCATAGCGGGGTACTGTGACGCAGACCGAGGTGAACGGAGCACTGTAGCGAAAAAACAATAAAGCATTTGGAAAGCTCTCGCTGAGTTTTAATACGGCAACTCCTAGCACCCACTCACTACATTTGGTGTCTTACCACTAGATTTGGCCATCCTGATACATTCAGTGGCGGAAACCGCCACAACATTTTGTGTCAGAATAGCAGGCGTTATCGGTCCAGTACGATGTTCGAGCCCACCGCCTGCGGTACAGTAACAAGATGTGGTGAGTGCTGTCAAAATTGTTCTTTTGAATGTTGGATGTTTTCTTTCGTTTTTGTTTGTATTTTGAGTATGAAGTGTCAAAAGCCGCATTGTAGATGTTTTGCTTGGGCGTAGTATTTTATGTTGTCAGAGTAAGTGTTAGTGTACTTGGGAGCAGTAAGATTTTCTGTCGTGGCATTTGATTACTTTTGTATTGGTTTATGATGATACTGATTATGACGATACGAAGCTGTAGGAAGTCAGATTATTCTTGTACTTATTTCTGAAACAAAACGACTAACTGGGAACGAAAGCAACACAATGGCAGAGTCAAGGACGCAAGGTGTGTCGGAACCAGAAGCGGTGCAGATTTTGTTGGAAAATAGGTAGCACAATTGATATTGGACAATACGCAGTTGAGAAGTGAATTAGAATCTAGAAGTGAGCGGGAAACCGCATCTGATCAGTCGTTGTTACCTAGCGAGCAGGAGATTGATCCAGCCACCGTGAGTTTGATTATTCCATTTTCTGGCAAGGCATCTGAGGATGTGCGTTTGTTTGTGACGGACTTGGAAATTTCAGCTGCGCTGAATGGTTGGTCTGATGAACAGTTGTTACATGTAGCCAAGATTAGATTAACGGGTGGAGCAAAAACATATGTAAGGTGTCCTGAGGCCTTAAGGAAGGCAGGACAGCTTAAGCAGTTAAAGGAGGGGTTTTACAAAGGTACTAGAAACAGAATAGCACTCGGTACTTTATGGAGTGATTAAGCACAATGACAAAGAGACATGGGGAGACGGTGGAGAAATTTGCGGACAGGATAAGGGAAATTAATGAGTATTCTTACGAGTTGGGTCAGAGCGATAAAGCGAATAGTGTTCTGTTGCAGGAGGCCGAGTAAAGGGCACCTGATGTATGTTTGAGAGAGTTACCGGCGCATATGTCACGGAAAGTGCGTGAAGGGAATCCGAAAGATTTGTATTCGGCCATTCAGCTGGCAGTTCAATGTGAGGAAGTAGACGTGGCAACAGGGGCACACGAGAGGCAAACAATGTTTACGGCGGGTGTGAAATGTTTTAAGTGTGGTCGTACGGGACATGTGCAGAGGCAATGTACCCCGTCACCGAGGAATAGAGGAAGGGGTAGAAATCGGCAGCATGAAGGATGGAGAAGTGGAGATAGGAGAGGTGGACAATCATTAAACGACATAGGGGGTCAAAGACCCACCTAAGGGAGCTCCTATTTAATTTCAGTGCTACGAATACGTATGCAGAGGTGGAATGTTCAGTGGTAGGATCCATAGGAAATGAAAAGTTTAAGATTTTGTTGGACACAGGGGCGCAAGTGTCAGTGGCGACTAAGAATATAATGGGAGGGAGGAAGTTATACCCTCCACGTTACAGGTTGCGTGGAGTGAGTGTCTAGTGGCACCAGGAAGTCGCTTTTGGTAAGTCTGGAGTCGAATCTACCTGTGGGTACAGTACGTGTTATTGAATCATTGGAGGATAATGAAGATTTGGGTTCACTGGGTTGTTTTGTGAAACGTAGTGTTGGACGCGTACAGGAGGGGAACGACGGGCGAGTAGTTTCCGTGAACGTGGATAATTTTAGGACTGTAGACACGAATTAGTGGAAAGGAGTTTTAGTAGCAAATTTGGATGTACCAGATGACGAAGACTGGTGTTCGAGAGGTAGGCAAAGCGATCAATCACTAACTGCCCATAGAACTGCATTGCGTGACATAATTAAGCATTTGAAAGGAGGAGAAAGAGAGCATATGGAAGAATTATTGTGAGAATTTAAGGATTTGTTTTTTTCACAAGGGCTGTTACCAGAAACTCCATTAGTTCAACATAGGATACCAACAGGGAATGAAGCACCTGTTTACCGTAGACCATACAGAATACCGAGGTATTTGCAGCTGATTGTGGAGGATTTCATTGATCAGCAGTTTGAGGGCGGTATTACAGAGCATAGTAATAGTTGCTGGGGAGCGGGCATTGTCGTTGTGCCTAAAAAATCTACTGAATGAACTAAGAAATACAAGTTCTGTTGTGACTACCGATGCCTCAATAATAAGACAGTAACGGACGCATACCCCATTCCAAACATATCGGTGACTTTGGATCACCTAGGACAGTGCCAGTACTTTTCTCCGATGGATTTGACAAGTGGTTATCATCAGTTAGAGATGGCTCCAGAGGATCGTTCAAAAACTGCCTTCTCTACACCTGGAGGCCATTACCAGTACATTAGAATCCCATTCGGTTTGAAAAACGGTCCGGCAACGTATCAGAGGTTGCTAGACAGTGTCTTGAGAGGCTTGAAACCACGGCAGTGTCTGGTCTATTTTGATGACATTGTAGTGTTTTCAAGTAGTATGGAGTAACATAGACAGCGGTTAAGGGAAATCGTTATGAGGTTAAGAGCAGCTCGTTTGACGTTGAGCCTGGAGAAGTGGCATTTCTCATTATAAGGAGTAAAATATTTGGGTCATATTATCAGTAAGGACCGAGTGCGAACAGATCCGAGATGGGTACAGGCTGTAAGCGATTTTCGGGAAACGAAAACAGTAAAGGAAATGCAGTCATTCATCGGAATTTGCAATTTCTATCGAAAGTTCGTGAAGGGTTTCGCAGATTTAACACAGCCGTTGACGCGGTTGTTGCGCAAGGGTGTGAAATTTGAGTGGACAGAAGAGTGTCAGAAAGCGTTTGACAAATCCGGTCATGGAGGGTGTAGAGTGACGAATACGAGAGTGGCGGAGAGGTATTGGTGGAGAGGTAGGAAAGGAGATGTGGATCAATATCTCAAGAATTGTATACCATGTGCGCAAAGAGCAGATTGGAGTCGGAAATAGATACAGCTACAATGATTACCAGAAGCAACATTTCCATTCTCTTTGCTCGGTATTGATGTCTTAGGACCTTTTAGGCGAACACCAATAATAGACCATCTTTCGAGGTATGTGGAGATGGTGGCTATGCCAAATCAACAGGCAGCAATGGTCGCGCAAGGGTTAGTAAATAACTGGATTTTGATGTTTGGTGTACCAGAGACAATAATTACTGACCAAGGGACCAACTGCATGTCGGATTTAATGAAGGAACTGTGTAAACTGTTGAACGTGAAGAAGTTGAGGACCAGCGCTTTGCATCCACGGCCAACGGAAGGACAGAACGGGTACACAGAACAATCGGGAAGATGCTGAGTTTTTATGTGGATTCTCATCACCATCAGTGGGACGAGTATTTGAGGCATAATGTATGTGCATACAATGCAAAAGTCCATACAAATACCGGTTTGTCTCCATATTAGGTAGTGTACGGGCGAAACATGCCGTCACAGTTTGATTTAGTGAAGCTACGGAAAGTAAGGACCGGTGAATCTGTACGTCAATATGCTGGAACAACTGGGGGTACAAAAGGCGAATACGAAGGCTTTGGGAATGCAGGAAGACGCAGTGAAGCGGAAAGGACGTTTACCGCAGTATAGAGTGGGGATATAGCAGCAAGAGAGGGGAAGAAAACCAATGTGCACTCCGTGTGCATACCGGGGTGAGTCATTCCAGATGTGGAAAGGGTCTTTCCGGATGCCATGAAAGGTACAGGGTGCACCCATCTGCAGGCAGTCGCTCATGTCTGCACCAATGATGTGTGTCGCTATGGATCGGAGGAAATCCTCTCTGGCTTCCGGCAACTATCTCATTTGGTGAAGACTGCCAGTCTCGTTAATGGGATGAAAACAGAGCTCACCATCTGCAGCATCGTCGACAGGACTGACTGCGGACCTTTGGTACAGAGCCGAGTGGAGGGTCTGAATCAGAGGCTGAGACGGTTCTGCGACCGTGTGGGCTGCAGATTCCTCGACTTGCACCATAGGGTGGTGGGGTTTCGGGTTCCGCTGGATAGGTCAGGAGTCCATTACACGCAACAGGCGGCTACACGGGTAGCAGGGGTTGTGTGGCGTGGACTGTGCGGCTTTTTAGGTTAGACGGCCTCGGGCAAGTACAGAAAGGGCAACAGCCTCAAAGGGTGCAGGGCAAAGTCAGGACGTGCGGGGACCAAGCAACAATCGGTATTGTAATTGTAAACTGTCGAAGCTACATTGGTAAAGTACCAGAACTTCAAGCGCTGATAGAAAGCACCGAAGCTGAAATCGTTATAGGTACGGAAAGCTGGCTGAAGCCAGAGATAAATTCTGGCGAAATTTTTACAAAGACACAGACGGTGTTTAGAAAGGATAGATTGCATGCAACCGGTGGTGGCGTGTTTGTCGCTGTTAGTAGTAGTTTATCCTGTAGTGAAGTAGAAGTGGATAGCTCCTGTGAATTATTATGGGTGGAGGTTTCACTCAACAACCGAGCTAGGTTAATAATTGGCTCCTTTTACCAACCTCCCGACTCAGCAGCATTAGTGGCAGAACAACTGAGAGAAAATCTGGAATACATCTAACATAAATTTCCTCAGCATGTGATAGTCTTAGGAGGCGGAGCTTTCAATTTACCAGACATAGACTGGGACACTCAGATGTTTAGGACGGGTGGTAGGGACAGACCATCGAGTGACATTATACTGAGTGCACTATCCGAAAATTACCTCGAGCAGTTAAACAGAGAACCGACTAGTGGAGATGACATCTTGCATCTACTGATAACAAATAGACCTGAACTTTTCGACTCTGTAAGCGCAGAACAAGGAATCAGCGATCATAAGGCCGTTGCAGCATCCCTAAATATGGAAGTAAATAGGAATATAAAAAAAGGTAGGAAGGTTTATCTGTTTAGCAAGAGTAATAGAAGGCAGATTTCAGACTACCTAAAAGATCAAAACGAAAATTTCTGTTCCGACACTGACAATGTTAAGTGTTTATGGAAAAAGTTCAAGGCAATCGTAAAACGCGTTTTGGACAGGGACCGTAAAAACCCACCGTGGTACAACAACAAAGTTAGGAAACTACTGCGAAAGCAAAGAGAGCTTCACTGCAAGTTTAAACGCAGCCAAAACCTCTCAGACAAACAGAAGCTAAACGATGTCAAAGTTCGCGTAAGGAGGGCTATGCGTGAAGCGTTCAGTGATTTTGAAAGTAAAATTCTATGTACCGACTTGACAGAAAATCCTAGGAAGTTCTGGTCTTACGTTAAATCAGTAAGTGGCTCGAAACATCATATCCAGACACTCCGGGATAATGATGGCATTTAAACAGAGGATGACACGCGTAAGGCTGAAATACTGAACACCTTTCTCCAAAGCTGTTTCACAGAGGAAGACCGCACTGCAGTTCCTTCTCTAAATCCTCGCACAAACGAAAAAATGGCTGACATCGAAATAAGTGTCCAAGGAATAGAAAAGCAACTGGAATCACTCAACAGAGGAAAGTCCACTGGACCTGACGGGGTACCAATTCGATTCTACACAGAGTACGCGAAAGAACTTGCTCCCCTTCTAACAGCCGTGTACCGCAAGTCTCTAGAGGAAAGGAAGGTTCCAAATGATTGGAAAAGAGCACAGGTAGTCCCAATCTCCAAGAAAGGTCGTCGAGCAGATGCGCAAAACTATAGACCTATCTCTCTGACGTCGATCTGTTGTAGAATTTTAGAACATGTTTTTTACTCGCGTATCATGTCGTTTCTGGAAACCCAGAATCTACTCTGTAGGAATCAACATGGATTCCGGAAACAGCGATCGTGTGAGACCCAACTCGCTTTATTTGTTCATGAGACCCAGAAAATATTAGATACAGGCTCCCAGGTAGATGCTATTTTCCTAGACTTCCGGAAAGCGTTCGATACAGTTCCGCACTGTCACCTGATAAACAAAGTAAGAGCCTACGGAATATCAGACCAGCTGTGCGGCTGGATTGAAGAGTTTTTAGCAAGCAGAACACAGCATGTTGTTCTCAATGGAGAGACGTCTACAGACGTTAAAGTAACCTCTGGCGTGCCACCGGGGAGTGTTATGGGACTATTGCTTTTCACAATATACAGGGTGTTACAAAAAGGTACGGCCAAACTTTCAGGAAACATTCCTCACACACAAATAAAGAAAAGATGTTATTTGGACATGTGTCCGGAAACGCTTACTTTCCACGTTAGAGCTCATTTTATTACTTCTCTTCAAGTCACATTAATCATGGAATGGAAACACACAGCAACAGAACGTACCAGCGTGACTTCAAACACTTTGTTACAGGAAATGTTCAAAATGTCCTCCGTTAGCGAGGATACATGCATCCACCCTCCGTCGAATGGAATTCCTGATGCGCTGATGCAGCCCTGGAGAATGGCGTATTGTATTACATCCGTCCACAATACGAACACGAAGAGTCTCTACATTTGGTACCGGGGTTGCGTAGACAAAAGCTTTCAAATGCCCCCACAAATGAAAGTCAAGATGGTTGAGGTCAGGAGAGCGTGGAGGCCATGGAATTGGTCCGCCTCTATCAATCCATCGGTCACTGAATCTGTTGTTGAGAAGCGTACGAACACTTCGACTGAAATGTGCAGGAGCTGCATCGTGCATGAACCACATATTGTGTCGTACTTGTGAAGGCACATGTTCTAGCAGCACATGTAGAGTATCCCGTACGAAATCATGCTAACGTGTTCCATTGAGCGTATGTGGAAGAAATGGGGCCCAATGCCTGCCCAAACGTTCACAGAAAATCTGTGTTGATGACGTGATTGCACAATTGCGTGCGGATTCTTGTCAGCCCACACATGTTGATTGTGAAAATTTACAATTTGATCACGTTGGAATGAAGCCTCATCCGTAAAGAGAACATTTTCACTGAAATGAGGATTGACACATTGTTGGATGAACCATTCGCAAAAGTGTACCCGTGGAGGCCAATCAGCTGCTGCTAGTGCGTGCACACGCTGTACATGGTACGGAAACAACTGGTTCTCCCGTAGCACTCTCCATACAGCGACGTGGTCAACGTTACCTTGTACAGCAGCAACTTTTCAGACGCTGACATTAGGGTTATCGTCAACTGCACGAAGAATTGCCTCGTCTATTGCAGGTGTCCTCATCGTTCTAGGTCTTCCCCAGTCGCGAGTAATAGGCTGGAATGTTTCGTGGTCCCTAAGACGCCGATCGATTGCTTCGAACGTCTTCCTGTCGAGACACCTTCGTTCTGGAAATCTGCCTCGATACAAACGTACCGCGCCACGGCTCTTGCCCCGTGCTAATCCATACATCAAATGGGCATCTGCCAATTCCGCATTTGTAAACATTGCACTGACTGCAAAACCACGTTCGTGATGAACACTAACCTGTTGATGCTACGTACTGATGTGCCTGATGCTAGTACTGTAGAGCAATGAGTCGCATGTCAACACAAGCACCGAAGTCGACATTACTTTCCTTCAATTGAGCCTACTGGTGGTGAATCGAGGAAGTACAGTACATACTGACGAAACTAAAATGAGCTCTAACATGGAAATTAAACGTTTCCGGACATATGTCTACATAACATCTTTTCTTTATTTGTGTGTCAGGAATGTTTCCTGAAAGTTTGGCCGTACCTTTTTGGAACACCCTGTATATAAATGACCTAGTAGATAGTGTCGGAAGTTCCATGCGGCTTTTCTCAGATGAAGCTGTAGTATACAGAGAAGTGTCAGCATTAGAAAATTGTAGCGAAATGCAGGAAGATTTTCAGCGGAGAGGCACTTGGAACAGGAAAGGGAGGTATTGACAGTGGCACGTAAAGTGCCCTCCGCCGTACACCGTTGGGTGGCTTGCGGAGTATAAATGTAGATGTAGATGCAAAAAGGGAAAACGAAGAAGTTCCTCACGAGGTATCAAGGGCCATACCAAGTTGTTGAAACCACATCTCCCGTTAATGTTAAGCTTCATCTGCCAACTAGAATGACGATAGTACACATTGGGCGGTTACAGCCATTTAAGTGTGATCGGATGTGATTCCAGGTGTGTCACAGGAAGGAAAGAGGAAGAAAGAGAGAGTGAAGAGAGGCGCTAAGCGCAGAGAAAACTAGGAAGATAGGGTACAGCATGAAGTACCGTATGCTTTGCGTCCTAGAAAGAGGAAGAGTATTTGTAGTTTTTTTGTTTTGTCTTCGTGTCATGTATCATTGGGTTTGCGTAAAGTAATTAGGCATCCGTATATGTGTTTTCGAGTATCGTGAGACTGTTGGGGCAGCAGTCCTTTTGATGAGGGGGGAAAGGTGATGGTGATCCCTGTCCTCAGGTCACTGAAAAGGGATGTGTAGCATCTGACGTATGTGGAATGTTGTTGGAGGGGAAATCGAACGCAGTTCTGGAGAAATAAATGCGTCGGAGTAAATTTTGCGGCAAAGCTGTAATAAATATGTGTTGAACGATGTCAGAGTCGTACGATTTCCTCTTTAAATGTTTAATTATCGGCAGTGCTTTGTCAAGAAAGTCGTGTTTATTGCACCAGTTCATATAATGTAATTTAAGGTTGAAAGTAGTCACACAATCGGTGATAGGTTTGGATAAAAAAATAGTGAATGTTAGAAGAAAATCCATGAAGCTATAAACATAGGACAGGTGCACAGTGCAGTTATTTTTAGCCACGGGGAAAGGAATACACTGTCCAAGGGACATCGTGGAGCCAAAATTGAGCTTGCAACGGATCAGGATGCATTGGATGTTCTCCACCTTCGTGGATTTGGTAGTAGTAGCAAGTTGTTTTGAGCAAGGAGTGTTTACGGAAGCGAAACGTGTAGGGCTCGAAGGAAGCGGAATTTTAATCAATGGAACTAAGTGTAACATAATAGGACCAACCTTCCATATGCCAGCGTCAATTTCAGGAGTCACGTAATTGAATGCTACACAGCCACAGCTGTACTGGCCAGAAGCCACTTTAGAGTTTTTACCAAGGCAGAATCTGACGTTGTTAAATCCAACTCTGGTGCCAGGTCTCTTGAGATCCGTAAACCAGTTCGTTTTAGAGCAAGACGGGTGCATATCAGCAGAACAGCTTGTTCAACATGTCGCTCAGTATAGGTAAAGGCAATGGCAAATAAGGATCATTTTGAGCACCTCTGTGCAAAAAGTTAATCGCAGCCTTAACTTTGTTATGTGTTGTTTTCTTTCTGATCAGGCGGAGAGATAATTCCAAGAGGGAACCAAGGGTAGTCCAAGTCCCAGTCGATTGGATACCAAGGGCGTGAGAAATGTAGGTAAGGGGTTGATCGAGCAGTGGTCGTCCAGTAAGGAATTTTTACGTTTTGTTTCATGTCATGGTTTTAAGAGGGCACTAGACCACATTTAAGTTTTCCAGTAGTAAGGAAATATGCCATAGGTGCCAACCCAAACAAGCTAAGAGCTAGTTAACGGTCGACCCTGATACCGGGTCTTTCCAAAGAGGGGAATAATGTAGTGGCACCACCGTTTAGGATAGGGAAAGTTAGTTTTGTGCGATATTCAGAGCACGAGTTACAGCCAGGTGCAGGTCGGATTGCAGTAAGTTATGCATACCAACAGTTGCAAAGGCAAATGGAGGCCACAGGGGCGTAGAAATGCTTGAGAGGGCGCACACAGCAGTTTCCATGGCGCAAGTCACAGGCAGAAGAAGGCCACTGGCCAACATAAGTCTTATGCAAAACAGAGGCACATAACCGAGTATATATATGTGCCTTTTTCTAACAAGATTCATTCAAGTGTGGCAGCTCTCCTGGACGGCGGGGCGTATCACACCACCGGGCTACACGCAGCAACAGATGGGGCGCCAGTGTCCCAGTCCACGGTGGGTCGTTGGTTCGACCCTCTGAGGCCGACGTGGTGTTCGCAGTCAGCCTGCGGTGGGCCACTCTTCGGCTCACTACCACGGGCAATTGTCTCGGCTCCCAACACACGCCGGAGACTTCCCGAGGCTACGGCCGCAGATTGGGACGCCGGATAGTGGGCGCTGTTCATCTCCACGATCTCAGGCACGCCGGCGAGGAGGAGGACGCAGCTGGCTCACACGGTAGCAGCGCTGAGTCGGCTGCTGGCGCAGACATCCTGACCTCATCGGAACTCAGCGGGCCGGCCAAGGCCGGCACGACACAGTGTTGCATTGCACAGGCAACTGAAGTGATTCCTCAGCATTGCAGGGCTCTGTGACGCAGACCGAAGTGAATGGAGCACTGTAGCTTAAAAACAATAAATCATTTGGAAGGCTCTCTCCGAGTATTAGTATGGCAACTCCTAGCACCTACTCACTACATTTGGTGTTTTCCCGCTACATTTTGTCATCCTGATGCATTCGGTGGGAGAAGCCACCACAACAACGCGCTAGCTAATATTTTTACACAGCCACATTTTTCCATTAATGATTGAATTATTGAAGAAAGCCTGTGATGGCACAATACCATGTGCCATTCAAAGTTTCGTGGGATTAAACAATTAAAAAAACATTGTTTTTATTTTAAATAATTTATTTAAAAAATCAATACAAGGCGACGTTTTTTCCTTGGGCTCAAATATGGGCTACTTTTAACATGAACGAAAAAAATTTAGAAACAAGTTTGAAGTTCAAGTTTATTTGCAATAATCAAAAATATAAACTCCAGTGTCCACCCCTGCGCATTCAGTATGCGCCCACATATGACACTGGATACACTGACTCCAAATTTCTTCGTTGAAGTCCGCTGGAAATGGGCTGTCCCAGAAGGCATGCGGTCTTCAGGAAGTTGGAAATCATTTCCTCGTCGTCTAGGGGAGACTCATTCTCGTTAGATAATTCGTCGGACGAAGATAGGTCTACTGTCTTTTCCTTCCATGGATTTTTTTTGTTTCTCTTGCCTTCTTTATATGGTTTTTGAATCTGTTTCAATTTTTAATCAGAAAAAGTTAGCAGTCTCTTCCTATCCAGTGACCTGTGCAACTAACTTCTGAGCTATTCCTTGTACGTTGAACCTTTAATCAAAGAAGATTTTGCAGATTTACGACCTTTATTGCTAGTTTTCTTTGCCGTTGTGGATGGTGAGGAAACTTCAAAAGGCCTAACAAGAGCCGAAGTCCCTCGTTGTGCATTTGATGAGGAAGGAATGAGCAAAGTAAATTCTGAAAAAGTTCCTGGCTGAGGAGAGGATAACCGTGAATTTGTTGGTAGTTCTACTGTTGGAGGTTCTGTGTTATCCGTTTTCGATGGTTCTGGTTGAAGGTTGGACGAGGTAAGAGACTCTAGTGCTATTGGGGACATGTTAGCAGCATCTGGTAGCACTTCCATAGGGGCAATCAGTCCGGAAAGTTCTAAGATTCCTGAATTTCCTGTTGAGCAGTCAGATAATCGGCGTCAGTGAGGAGATACTTCTTCAAAGGATAAATCCCTGTCACTTTAAAATAGCTTACTGCAGTCTGACCAGTCTCAACTTGTAGATAAGCTTTCCTGAATTGATCCATTACCTCATATGCTGTAATAGATTCCTGAGAATATAAAATATACTGTCTTCCCAGCTAACTATAATAGGCCTTAAATGGTCGCATAAAAGTTTTATCTAGGGGCTAGGGCTTCTGTCTAGAGTGGGGTGGCAATGAAATGATGTAAATGTGATTCATTCGGCCTAATCAATCACCTCAGGGTTTCGAACATGGCTGTAATGGCCAACTAAAACAAGGAGAATTGGTGCATCTTCAGCTGGCTTGACGTTTTGATGAAGTGGTCGAACCACTTTGTAAACAAATGAGTTTGTACCTAACCAGAAGCTTGGGCTCGACCGATTCTTCCTGGAGGAGCACCTTTCATCAATTGGTCTGACATTCTAGTTCTGGGAAAAATAATATAAGGAGGAATAAAATGTCCTGATGCATTCATGTAAGCTATGAACATTAGAGACGAACCTCTTTCAGAAGAAATAAGGGCTGTTTTTTTGATTCTACTCTACAAAATACTCAAACCTCTCTCATCGAAATTATGTATGCGATCGGGTGGGTAGTGATGTTTACTATAAGCCTCTTCTAATAGCTCGTAAAAAGCTGTATCGTTTTCGTTGTTGAAATACAATGTTCTTGAAAAAGAAGTGCCGCAGGACTTACAAATCGGTAGGCGAGATGAACTGCGATTCTGAAAAAGATCTGTCCAACTCCAATTAGCAGCGTTAGTCATGAAGGGTGCGTTACTGCAATTCCTCTCTCTTAAAATAAACGCCATTCGTTTCAAATCGGATACAGTATAACCAAGAAACTTTTGTTCCGTAGTCAAAAAGCAAGAAACAAGCTGCTCTTCCAGACGTGGTCGTATAACAGAAGTTTAGCTTAGCACTGGCAGCAGCAACTGGAGTAAGATCTGTTCTCTTACTTAAAGTATGCATGGTAGAGCGACGTACATCATAAACCTTAGTAGGAGCCTTTACGAATTCTCATTTTCTTCGCCCTCACGGCAGTGATGACTTCAGCCATCACCAAAGGGTCCCACATCTTCCTTGGTATTTAGGCTTATTAGGTGATTTCCTGTGAAACAAGCATCGACAACATTTCAACTAAAATTGTAGGAATATAAAATGATCAAAATATTGGCTAGTTCATAATTAGACTCTTCATGGTAGCCCACATTTGGACCACACTGTAGTTTCTGCAAAATGGCCCTAACGGTCGTTATGCAATACAGACAGAACAATGAGAACAGGGGAAACAGATACTTTAACGTATCAGTAATACAGTTCTTCGAAATACGTGAGAGCTAAGTCAAATTCTACAGAAAATGGTTAAGTACGTACCTGTCGTTAGAGTGTAGTCCACAGAATCGAGGTTTTCACGCGCAAAATCTCGATGCAGCCAAACAAGATGCGTTCACACAATAAATAGTTTACAGTCGTCGTGGAGGTGGTGAGGGACAGACTTACACTCGCCACAGCACTTCCTGTGCCCCCAGGCCTCCTAGCCCATATTTAGAGCACTGTCCGTATTTGGATCTTCTCCTTTATATTTGCGTTTGGCTTCTGCAGGAGGCTGATTTGTTTCGGATTGAATGCTGTGCGAACTGTTGTTCTGTGGAGCTGTGGCTTTTGTTTTTATTTTGTTGTGGAGTTCGTCTATTATTATAGAATCGTAGCCATTATTATGAGCAACTGTTTTAATTAAACTGATTTCATTTTGTTAATCTCTATGATTCATAGGTACTTCTCGCATTCGGTGTACCATATGCCATTTTGTGTTGGTTGGGATGATATAAGGTGTTGTCAATGCTGACATCTGTGGTGGTAGTGCATAAAAATATTAAATTCACAGTTGAGCATGAAACGAATAAGAGCATCAGTTTTGTTGATCTTAAAGTCTGCAACATTAACCATATACATCAATTTAGCATCTATAGGGAACCACAGTTCATCGTTTATGGACAACTGGACAATATCATTATTACTATTATTATTATTATTATTGTCGTATCCAGGACAATACAGTACATGGGATCTCTGGGATAATTTTTATTTTTATTCTCAACCTCTGACGGCGTTCTTCGTCTAATATCCAGTGGTGTTATGCCTATATGACGTGCAGCTTTTTGTTATTCAGCTCTACTGTTACCAGGCTCCGAACCATTGTCCGTCACGTGAACATCTGGACACTCGGGCAATCTACCACCTTCTCTGAACTACAGCATTGGATCTAGCCGTTCTGCCGCTCCCGAGTCCTACGCCACTGGGCGTGGCACAGCCTGACGTGTTCACCATGGCGTAGCTACGCCTGGCCCTCGCGACGCGGGCTGGGAAATACAAAGCCTTCCCCTTAGCGTCAGAATACAAAGAAAGCGGGTAGTCCGAATGCCGACTCGCTGCGCTGTCTGGTGCAGTTATACTTGCTTACGGGTGCAGACAGATAATGCTTGTTATCCTACTAGTTACGTTCCATCTTTGCCATTACAAGTAAAATATCACACGCACTCCGATAGCCCTGCAGCCTTCTTCAAACGATTTTACAAAACCGATTCGGTAAAAATTTGATTTTTGTTGTACTTGTAGCTTTACATGTAAGTTTCATGGTGAAGAGCAACCGTTTCGTTAATAGTCAAATTTATTGTGATATTTTGTATTTATTTAAAACACTGTGTGAAATTTTAAAAGTTTGAAATTAAAAATAGTGGTCGCTGTGATCCTGCGTTTGTTGCATATTACACGTTACCTTACTGTATATGAACTACAGCTAACAATTATATTGCCTCGAGGAAATCGATTTCATGTTGCGCACTAAGTTTCGGTCATGCACGCTAACGATAAAGACAGAATGAAATATTTATAGCATCCATAATGTTTGATCAACGGTTTTAGATATGGAAACAAAATTCTGACATATGATTGCAAGCAAAGTGGAGAGTATTTTCCCATGTGGTTGAAATGCGTAACTTCTCTATCTGTGGCGATATACAAGTAACTAAAGACTTTTTCAATGGAATAATGTAATTTTTAAGGGCCATTAATTGCTGGTGGAATGAGCATTATTGTCATTTTGCAACAACATTAGTGAAGAAATTAAAGGTTTATGTTTATAGTGAGGATGTGTTTTACGGTAACCTATTGACCTGGCTTGTCCTTAGTTTCTCAGTTGATAAACCACTGATTCAGGAGGTTTGAGACATAGAAACGAAGTACTTTGGTAAGTTTCAGTACCAGTTGTTCGTTATTAAAAAGACATTGGGCTACTGCAAGAAAGGCTTATTAGATAAGTGTATGTGTTACTCCAAACTGCTCACTGAGGCCATATCTTTGAAGAAACAAATTTGATAAGTCAGATGAAAATAAATCGCAAATCCTGTTGCAACTTCACGGGAAACCTACAACCTAGTGTATCTTTAATAATGAATAGCTGGGACTGAAACTTACCAAAGGATTTTCTTTCTACACTTCAGATATCTTTGACATACGAAAAAGTACAACAAATAGCGTATCATTTCTCCGTTGTTATCAATGTACAGAATAAGAAAGTGAATATTTTAACAACAAATATCTTTTAATTCATCAGTGACACCGACTTTGACGAATACGTGCCAATTCTCTGGAAATCTTCAGTTTTTTTTATACTCATGTGACAAAAGTCATGGGACAGAGCTATACACATACACAGATGGCGCTAGTATCGCTTACGCAAGGTGTCATTTGTCTTCAGGTGATTCATATGACAAGGTTTCCGACACCATTAAGGCCACACGACGGGAATTGAGAGACTGAACGCGGAATGTAGTTGGAGCTAGATGCATGGGTCATTCCATTTCGGAAATCGTTGGAGAATTCAGTATTCCGAGATACGCAGCGTCAACAGCGTTCCGAGAATACAAAATTTCGGGCACCACGGACAATGCGTTGGCCAATGGCCTTCACTTAACGACAAAGAGCATCGGTGTTTGCGTAGAGTTGTCAGTACTAACAGACAAGCTACACCGCGTGAAGTAACTACAGAAAGCAGTGTGGGACGCACGACGAATATATCCGTCAGGACCGTGCGGTTAAATTCGGCGTTAATGGGCTATTGAATCAGGTGACCGATGCACAGTTGTTAACAGTTTGTTTGAAGGACATTCTGGACAGTTCGATCGTATGCTTTGGACACCCAGATCACCCAAAATGAATCCCATCGAACATTTGTAGGACGTAATCGAGAGGTCACTTCGTGCACGAAATCCTACACCGGCAATACTTTTGCAATTATGGACGGCTATAAAGGCAGCATGGCTCAGGGGACCTCCAGAGATTTATAGCGCCCACACCACGTTGAGATTCTGCACTACGCCGGACGAAAGGACGTCCGACACGATATTAAGAGGTATCCCATTTGTCACCTCAGTGTAGATCATAGCATGTAAGCTTTCATGGCCGGCGTCTTCATTAATTAAAACTTCCGTGCTGAATTGCCGTGGTCCGTATATAAATTAGCCAGAGATAGTTTTAAAGTCGAAAGCACGTGACGAGTGGTGTCGCCATCTAAGCGCTCTATATAAGTGGGACCACCAGCACCTAGCAGCCAGTCGCCGACTCACCTCAGAAGATGTTGCCCGCAGCCGGCAACGAAACGTCAGGAAGCAGAAGAAGTTTTATACATGGACCACGGCAATTCAGCCCGGAAGTTTTAATTAATGACCTTAGTTTAGAGTTTTAGTGTTACCAAAGAGTTTTTGTTGCATCATTTGTACTCTACAACATTAATTCAGCATTGTCCTATTAGAACTCGATGCCGGTTTATCTGTGGATAATAAGGTCACGTAAACATCATTGTCATTTTTAAATGCGAACATTTTAGGTTAGGCTTTACCGTGACTGTTATTGACATTAAATGAAACAACAAGTTGACTGTTACTAGTCATTGTTTATTTATCGCCACGACGCGTTTCAAAGGCTTAAGCCTCCATCATCAGGTGGATTTACATTTGTTAGTACGACATTTGTGTGTGTGTGTGTGTGTTGTGTTACGATTTTTTGGAGGAACTTGTGGCATTGTCTAGTGGAGAAACAAAACACTATTTTAGAACATAGTTTTGGGTTTCTTTCAATAAAAAACTAGACGTATATCTAACGGTAAAAATAAAATAAGTAAAATAGAGTACCTACAGTGGTTACAGGTTCCTTTCACTGTCGTAACACATCAAATGTATACTGCCATATTTTGTAAACAAATATGGCGTCTGAAAACTATTAGGTGCAAGGATCGTGTAGCAGAAGAGGAAAAATTATCACAAAATACAAAGAATATACATCCTAACAACATTATACAGAATAAATTTTTAAAGATTTTTGAGATGTTTGTTTTTTACTTTGCAACAGGACAATTTACAAACTAAAAAATTCATGCAGTCCAGTATCGCAAAACAATAGGGCAGAGCAAGAACCATTCTGTTCCCATAGGTAAGTTTTCCCCCAATAGATTAAGGAAAACCGTGGTTCTCAGTACATGGCTTCTTCTTGTTAGTAATTGATGATAGGCAGTAAAATCATTAGCGTAAACATCTAGAAGATGATACAGGAAGGAGTAGATAAGAGCAAATAAAATCTTGGTGCTAAAAAGCCACCCTAATAGACAGAATTAACCATGAACAAAACGTTTGCATGAGGCTTTTGCAGCGGCAATGATCAAACCTAAGTAATCTGCCACGGTATTCTTTATGTCCCCAGGTGTAGATTGTAGACACCCCTGCCGCAGTGTAGCAGTTCTGGGTCATCTGGGATATTTGCCAGATATCCTCCTTATGGCTTCCCATGCCTTCGAAGACCTAGTGGAATGCTATGTCGAATCCAGAAACATTTGTCAAGACCTCTTCTTGTTCGTTCTGATCGTCCGTTGCATCCATGCCCTCGCGATTCGAAAGGCTGTGAGGTTCGTAGCAGAAGGTTGGCACTAAAACTGCTCCAAGGCCATGCATCTCTCCCTAATGGGTGGCTGGGAGGGGGGGGGGGGGCGACACTCATCGTTCCACTATGGGACGTGTCGCCTCCGAAATCAGTCTGAAGAGTTGGGGACAGACTCATCAGAGGCATGGTAGATCACATTAGTAATGTGGCCCACCCATTCGTGGACACTATCTCGGCGATCAAAAACAGCTAATGTATTGTAGAGTGCCCAGTTCGCTCTGATAAGCACCCAGTCTGGCGGCTTCCTTTCAGGGACAGCTCTGTCTGAGAGATGGATTCACATCGGAAAATTCTCATTGGAATGTAAGTCATCGACCACTTCCCGATGAGCAGCATCGACAATTGCAGGAGGACAGAAATCAAGGACTATGACAGAGAATTACCACAAGGAAGTGCTAAAATGTGTGTCAACACCATCGTTAAGATGGCATAATTCCTCTCACACAATGACACTGTCGACAACCAGACCCCAGGGACATACTGATAGAGATTCCCATAGCACATTGTGTGTATTAAAGTTTCCTACAAGTAGGATGGGTGGAGGGAGTTGTGAAATCAGGTCAGCAAGACCCACTCTATCCAATCTTCCGTTGGGTGGCAGAGACACACTACAGATGGTAACAGCGAAAGTAATATGCACCGTGACAGCAACTGCCTAAATAGCTGTTCTAAGGGAAACAAAAATGGAGTGGTAAGTATTATTTACAAAGATAGCCACTCCACTTTTAGCGCTGTCTCCACAGACATCATTTTTCCTATGCACACGGTCATCACTACGTTTGAAATGCGTTTCCTGTAGACACAGAGACATCTCTTCTGTGCCAACAATTCCAGCTCCTCCACATGTGTTCTTTACCCATTCATGTTCTAGCGAAGTCATTTATCTGGAAGGTTTACGTTTTGCCCTTGCCCCTCTGAGTGCAGGAGACCACACTCCAGAAGGAGGAGAACTGAGTGGACTAAAAAGTTCATCGAAGCAGAATTCTAAGTCCATGGCCGAATCATCATCCTCTTTGTGCTCCTGGATCTGATGAGTCACCTACTTCGATTCTGCCTTCTTGACAGTACCCTTAACTTTAGTCTTCTCCTTCAGATTCGACAACACCGAGATGGGCTGTGGCAATCCAGTGTGCAGTACTTGCCCTCCCAAAGTAGCATCAACACCAGGAGTGGAAGCAGTGGTCAAAGTTGGAGTTGGCGTGGAGACAGCAATAGTTCCATCTGAATAGTCACTGCCACCTTGTTATCAAGGTCCATAGGTGATGTCTGGGTGGAAATACAGTCGCAAGTTTTTTCGTGAATACTACAGAAAATGAAGTGGAAAAGGTGAGGGATTGAAGGGACTTGTATATCTTCTTCACTTTGGAGTAAGATATGTGCTTCGTCACCTTTAACTTCTGGATTTTCTTTTCTTCCTTGAACACCATACACTAATTTCTCTAAGCTGGATGTGGACCTGAACAACTGACACTAAATTCAGGAAAGGTACGTGCAGTTCTGTCAGGATGGGCAGCCGTACCACACTTACCTCATGTAGCTCATCAGTTATACCCGAGAGTGGTGTTCCCAAATTTGTGACACTTGAAACATCTAATTGAGTTGGGGAGATATTTTCTGACTTTCAGTCTTAAAAATACAGCTTTAATATAATCTAGCAAAGCAAATGTCGATGTAAATCAGTTTGATTTTTCTAGTTTTCCATCCACACGGCGCATTACATATCTGACCTCACCCCTCCTTTAGCTGTGAAGTGTCCATATTCATGATGTCACTGCATGTGACCACTCCTTGACTTTAGTTAAGGGTATTGTGCCGTTCTTCTGCAGTAGGATACAATGTACCATCACACAATCTTTTAACAAATCTTAAGCTTCCAGCCAAGCATCAAGGCCTTTTTGAATATAGGAGGGCGTCACCTTCTCGAAGGTACCATCTCCTCTCCTTATCAGAAGAAACACATTCCGACACACTGGGTGCGCCCTGATATGTACAATGCCTGAAGTTTAAAGGAAGATTACTTTGGAGGGCTATCCTCCCATGTTCGCTTTGAAAGATGGGTTTTTGTACTACTCTATCAACTACCTGAACCATCGGGAACAAGTGCATGAGAAGTCGTGGATGCCAAGGAAATCCCACGAGCAACTAGGAAAACAAACAGTCAGCTCATACAGAGCCCCACTTGCCTCAGTAAACCTTGTATAATTGAGGTGTGGCAGGTTACCCAGTGGTTGCCCACTAGCTACTGTTCCACATCAACAGCCATGCATCTCATCAGCACGCAACACACTTTGAGGTTGAGGAGTTTTTATAGAGGATTTATCATCCTCACGATCCATGTGGTCAATCCAAGATCCCCATTCCTTGTGCCACACACAGTGGTCACAGAAGCATGTACAGAGCTTATAGTAACAGAGGACCAGCGGTGCTTACCAGTCCACAGTTCAAGAACCTCGGAGGTGCCAAGCCCATACCCAAGAAATGGATGTTCGGCCCCTGAGGGCATTTTATAATATAATATGCACATCCCAACTGTCAATGTAGTTGATCCTTTAATGCTGCATCATAACTGCAGACAATATTAAATACTGCCAAATACTGTTCGGGCAATTACATCTTCCTTCCCTCTGATTATGGTGAAAGGGACTTGTTATTTTTGCAGCCTTGAAGAGATCATTCTAGCTGACTCACACAACCAGAAGGATTACTTAAATAGACTAGAGAGGGCCATAAACGTTTTTGCAGCTGAAAGCTGTCCCCCTGAGCGGGTAGGAGGTGCAGTATTCGCTACATCCTGTCTCAACACACCAGACAACTTGGGGCAACCTGTCTGCTGTAAGACACTATTGTGCAAGACGCTAGAAGAAATCTTTTTGGGAAGACACATGTGAACCAACGAGTAGCCACCAGAACGGCGGGGGTGGGGGGCTGAGACCGTCCGTTTCTTTGTGGTCATGATGCCACAAAAGAATGTTCATTTAAAATCCCAGTAATGGACACTATAATTGACTCACAACAAATATTTGTGTAGATGGCATGCTTTCCTGTGCATGTCTACGTGTAAGCCCTTGAGTTTGCTGGGGTTAGAAATCTGCCATCATGTGGGATAGATTTTCTGCCTTCCTCCCAATGCTAGACCATCTTTGGTTAACCATAGCAAAATCTGGAAGAGTAAGAATTGGTTTGATTTATTTGATTAGAACTCACAAGGTCTTCTGCAGTTGCCTGGAGAGATTCCTATACCAGTAGAAACAGCCTGGTATCGAAGAGTTAAGTCAGATGACATTTGCTCTCAGGCAATAGAAGAGAGTAGACCTACAATCGGACGATCGATGAGTACACAACTGCCTCCGAGACGTCACACATGAGATATGTACATACGAGAATTGAGTAAAAAAGGCGAGCTGGGCTTAGAATTTCCAGCAGTTACTGCCGTCATCTTCCACATTCATACGATGCAGGAGTGGTAAGGATGAGCCAACGATGCAATCACAATATCGAGGGGTGTGAAACTAGTTAACTTTCATCAGGATTTAATTGCACAGTTTTATCGTTTTGTAGCCAGGTAATTGCTTCTGTCTAGCATTTTGGTGAGACTAATGGTGTTCATACTTACTTTTCCGGGTTCTTCCTTTAAGGGGAGACTCCACCAAAAAAATTAACTTTCCCTCTACTTTTCCGATTTCAACCGAATTATGTAATCATATCCATCATGAAAAGTGTAGCAATACTTAAGATCTGAAGATCAGACATTCACTGATGTTAGAATTTTGAATATTTAATATGGTTTTAAATGGTAGTTTATCAAAACCAACTTTTTGTACTAGGATCACAATTTTCACAATCCAGATTTTTAGTTACATTCACAAGACATTGCTCAACAGTTCTGTGCATTTATTTTATGAGAAACATTATTAATTTACTTTCAGTATTTTTTCAAAGTTTTCTTCAATTATCAGCACATAAGTGTGATAATCAAACAGAAAATATACATTTGAGATAATATTAATTTATAGAACTATGAAACTACCTAAAGACTACTCCCTGAAAAATTTTTATTGAGGATGGCTAATATTAAGGATAAAAAAGTTGACACTGAACTTAGAAGCACAAACTTAAGGGAAAATGAATTTGAAAATTTTATGAAACATAAGTGCTAGTACAAGACTCACATCTATTAAAATTAAGCAGCGCCACAGTTTTTTCTTCCTGCTCCTGTAAGGCTTCTTCTTGTAATTTCAAGACCGGAGCAGCCTTTTTCTTGAAGTTTTCTTTCTCCACGCAGCATCTTGTGGACTGTTTGGTCCGCCATTGAACTTTAGGTAAGGAGATCTTCTTCTGGGAGGGCAACAAAGGAGTGCCGAGTGTACTGCTTTGATCAGTCTTGGAACGTCCTATATTAAACTGAGAAAAGCTTCTACAATACCCAAAACTATCATTTGGATCAAATGATAGTACGCAAACCTTCATCTGCATTTTGTGTCTTGCCACTAGTGCATCTTGCCAGAAGTATATCAGATGGAAGTCTCTGATAGACAGGTACTATCTTGATCTCACTGACTGCTATCAGTGTGCCACAGCTCCTCGTGAAGCCCATGTTTCAAATATTTTTTAGATGTTCTTGTAATTCGAATACAGCCAAATCGTTTTAGTAACTAAGAGTAAATACTACAAAGATGTGAAATAGCCATTAAAATTATTGTAAGAAATTGAAATTTTACTATGCAGTCCCCCCTTAAGTCACTAGCCATATTCGATGTCATTGGCTTTGTCTGCTACATAATTTCAAGGGTAGCCTTTCATGTGTCCATTCACTTATGTCAATGTTAGATTTCATATAATTACAATTCCTCGTCCACTCATTAAATGTTTAAACACTTATCTCAAAGGATAATTCATTTGTTCCATGCTTTCTGGTAATAAACCAAATTGTTATATTGACTGCTGGTTTCTTTTGCTGTTTAGATGAGCTTCTTCATTAACATGTCTGTGTGTGGTGTGGGACGTGTATTTCATGTTTGATTGGGCTACCTCTACTAGTTTTTTTGGGGGGAGGGGGGAAGACGTTTCTGTTGCATGACTCTGTTTTTCTTAAATTTGCATGATATTATGGGGAGTTTTCCTTCCTTGTAGGTCAGTGGAATTATTAATCAAGCGTCAGTCTGACAACAACGACGTGCATTGCGAAAGGACCAAAGAACAATATAAAAAGGCAGAAGAGCTTCACAAAAATACAGAGGTAAATTCAAAAACCAAGATGAACAGGTCATTTATAACAGTTTGACAAAAGGTTGGTCAAATTAGACAAAAGGATCCGGGAAGAAATTAAGAAATCCGAAGAAAAGGCGAAGTAGATCTTTGAACAGCAAATTAGTTATTGAGAAAATAATTAGGCACGGCAACTCAAGATGTAAAGAGTACAACCGGTTAATTACACATGACATTGATGTCATTAAAGAGTAAAAGATGAAGACACAGACGACGTATCACAAGTGGAGAAGCAAGTCGAGGAATTTTCGTTACGTAATAATGAGAGTTCAGATAGGACCATACCAGTAAACTTAAAAGATCAACAGGAAATAAAAGGATTCTTTCAATTTAGAGAAATACAAGAGACATTAACCGTCACAATCACGAATTGCTAGTGGAATTGTGTAAAGAGAGACAACGTAATAGTGGGTCAGCAGAAAGTACACGGATCAACAAGTCGTTACTGAGTGGAGATAAGAGGCGGAAGGAACGGGAGGAATTATGTGAATTAACAGACAGACTCTGTCGTGTACACAGCGACCTGTTGTACCTCCTGTGAATGTACAATGTGTTGTGTCAGTAGGAATAGATTATCAGGACGTTGAAGAGGATGAAACTAGAGAACATTTTGTTTGAGCTGTATCCGAACAGATCAAACAATTTGCATCGAAAAAAATTGATTCAAAAATTCCAAGTCGGACTTCTAAGCTGTTGATCTACCGCTTATAAAATAAATTTCATTCGCCAGTGATTATGGCAAAGCGCAGGACTTACGAGGAGTTTAAGCAAGCATTTCTTTAGGAATTTTGGACGACAGAGAAACAGGAGGTTGACAAACTGGTCATTTTCATGACGGAGCATTATGCACGATCATAGTTTCGTAGCCCAAGTGTTTTAAAGAGATGGTCGAAACAAACCAGTTCTTGGACGAACAGTTTGAGCAAAAGGAGCGAATCTACCACACAAAATTATCTAACAGGATTTAAAAAGATATTACGTCAGCCACATTTTTGAATTTACTGAACGTACTTGGTTATTTTCGTGAAGCTGACGTTAGAGAACCAGTGCACTTTTTGTGCACTCACTACTGGCCACCACAACATGGGGCTACTAAAGCACACTGGTGAGCAATGCACCCACCCCATAAAAATGGTTGTTGTTGTGGTCTTCAGTCCAGAGACTGGCCTGATGCAGCTCTCCGTGCTACTCTATCCTGTGCAAGCTTCTTCATCTCCCAGTACCTACTGCAACCTACATCATTCTGAATCTGCTTAGTGTATTCATCTCTTGGTCTCCCTCTCCAATTTTTACCCTCCACGCTGCCCTCCAATACTAAACTGGTGATCCCTTGATGCCTCAGAACAAGTTACAAACCGATCCCTTCTTCTAGTCAAGTTGTGCCACAAATTTCTCTCCAATTCAGTACCTCTTCATTAGTTATGGGATTTACCCATCTAATATTCAGTATTCTTCTGTAGCACCACATTTCGAAAGCTTCTATTCTCTTCTTGTCCAAACTATTTATCGTCCATGTTTCACTTCCATACGTGGCTACACTTCATACAAATACTTTCAGAAACGACTTCCAGACACTTAAATCTATACTCGATGTTAACAAATTTCTCTTCTTCAGAAACACTTTCCTTGCCATTGCCAGTCTACGTTTTATATCCTCTCTACTTCGACCATCATTAGTTATTTTGCTCCCCAAATAGCAAAACTCATCTACTACATTAAGTGTCTCATTTCCTTATCTAATTCCCTCTGCATCACCTGGTTTAATTCGACTATATTCTATTATCCACGTTTTGCTTTTGTTGATGTTCATCTTATATCCTCCTTTCAAGACACTGTCTATTCAATTCAGCTGCTCACCAGGTCATTTGCTGTCTCTGACAGAATTAAAATGTCATCGGTGAACCTCAAAGTTTTTATTTCTTCTCCATGGATTTTAATACCTACTCCAAATTTTTCTTTTGTTTCCTTTACTGCTTGCTCAATATACAGATTGAATAACTTCGGGGAGAGGCTACAACCCTGTCTCACTCCCTTCGCAACCGCTGGTTCCCTTTCAGGCCCCTCGACTCTTATAACTGCCATCTGGTTTCTGTACAAATTGTAAATAGCCATTCGTTCCCTGTATTTGACCTCTGCCACTTTCAGAATTTGAGAGACAATTTTCCAGTCAACATTGTCAAAAGCTTTCTCTAGGTCTACAAATGCTAGAAACGTAGGTTTGCCTTTTCTTAATCTAGCTTCTAAGATAAGTCGCAGGGTCAGTATTGCCTCACGTGTTCCAACATTTCTACGGAATCCTAACTGATCTTCCCCGAGGTCGGCTTCTATCAGTTTTTTCATTCGTCTGTAAAGAATTCGTGTTAGTATGTTGCAGTCGTGACTTATTAAACTGATAGTTCAGTAGTTTTCACACCTGTCAACACCTGCTTACTTTGGGATTGGAATTATTATATTCTTATTGAAGTCTGAGGGTATTTCGCCTGTCTCATACATCTTGCTCACCAGATGGTAGAGTTTTGTCAGGGCTGGCTCTTCCAAGGCTATCAGTAGTTTTAATGGAATGTTGTCTACTCCCGGGGCCTTGTTTCGACTTAGGTCCTTCAGCGCCCTGTCAAACTCTTCACCCAGTATCATATGTCTCATTTCATCTTCATCTACATTCTCTTCCATTTCCATAATATTGTCCTCAAGTACATCACCATTGTATAGACCCTCTATATACTCCTTCCACCTTTCTGGTTTCCCTCCTTTGCTCAGAATTGGGTTTCCATCTGAGCTCTTGGTATTCATACAAGTGGTTCTCTTTCCTCCAAAGGTCTCTCTAATTTTCCTGTAGACAGTATCTATCTTACCCCTAGTGATATATGCCTCTACGTCGTTACATTTGTCCTCAAGCGATCCCTGCTTAGCCATTTTTTACTTCCTGTCTATCTCATTTCTGAGACGTTTGTATTCCTTTTTTCTGTTTTATTTACTTCATTTTTATATTTTCTCCTTTCATCAATTAAATTCAGTATTTCTTCTGTTACCCAAGGATTTCTACTAGTCCTCGTCTTTTTACCTACTTGATCCTCTGCTGTCTTTAGTATTTCATCTCTTAAGCGCTACCCATTCTTCTTCTACTGTATTTCTTTCCCCCATTCTTGTCAATCGTTCTCTAATGCTCTCTCTGAAACTCTTTACAAACTCTGGTTCTGTCAATTTATGCAGGTCCCATTCTCCTTGAATTCCCACCTTTTTCCAGTTTCTTCAGTTTTAATCTGCAGTTCATGACCAATAAATTGTGGTCAGAGTCCACATCTGCCCCTGGAAATATCTTACAATTTAAAACCTGGTTCCTAAATCTCTGTCTTACCATTATATAATCAATCTGAAACCTTCTAGTATCTCCACGGTTCTTCCATGTATACAGCCTTCTCTCATGATTCTTAAACCAAGTGTTAGCTATGATTAAGTTATGGTCTGTGCAAAGTTGTACCAGGCGGATTCCTCTTTCGTTCCTTACCCCCATTCCGTATTCGCCTACTATGTTTCCTTCTATTCCTTTTCCTACTATCGAATTCCAGTCACCAATGACTATTAAATTTTCGTCTCCCTTCACTATCTGAATAATTTCTTTTATCTCATCATACATTTCATCAGTCTCTTCATCATCTGCGGAGGTAGTTGGCATATAAATTGTACTACAGTAGTAGGCGTGGGCTTCGTATCTATCTTGGCTAGAATAATGCGTTCACTATGCTGTTTGTAATAGCTTATCAGCATTACTATTTTTTTATTCATTGCTAAGCCTACTCCCGCTGTACCATTATTAGATTTTGTATTTATAACCCTGTATTCACCTGACCAGAAATCTTGTTCCTCCTGCCATCGAACTTCACTAGTTCCCACTATATCCAACTTTAACCTGTCAATTTCCCTTTCTAATTTTCTAACCTGCCTGCCCGATTAGGGGATCTGACATTCCACGCTCCGATCCTTAGAACGCCAGTTTCCTTTCTCCTGATAACGACGTCCTCCTGAGTAGTCCCCGCCAGGAGAACCGAATGGGGGATTATTTTACCTCCGGAATATTTTACCCAAGGGGACGCCATCATCATTTAACCATTCAGTAAAGCTGCATGCCCTTGGGAGAAATTACAGCTGTAGTTTCCCCTTGTTTTCAGCCGTTCGCAGTACCAGCATGGCAAGGCCGTTTTGGTTAGCGTTACAAGGCCAGGTCAGTCAATCATCCAGACTGTTGCCCCTGCAACTACTGAAAAGGCTGCTGCCCCTCTTCAGGAACCACACGTTTGTCTGTCCTCTCAACAGATACCCCTCCGTTGTGGTTGCACCTACGGTACGGCTATCTGTATAGCTGAGGCACGCAAGCCTCCCCACCAACGGGAAGGTAATTCGAGAAATTTCAGAGGACGTGATGATCAGAGACGAGAAGGTGCGAAAATCATAGAAATACATAGCCCAAGTCTGCGAAGGAATCCATGAGGAAATGGCGAACAGACAAAGGTGGGGCAAGATTATCCAACGGCCGAGGCTCCAACTTCGGCACTAGACGTAATTCAACTACAGGATCCGCCATTATAAACTGATAAGCTGTAGTTAATATAGTTCTAGGAATTACGTAGTCAGGAGGTATTTTAAGCGCTGGAAGTACGACAGGAGAAGTTACGAATAGTGAATGATAGGAGTTTGGACATGTGTGTCTGCACAAGGTGGACGTTTCCATTGTATTGACTAACGGGACACCATGAAAACCGTGAGAAGAAGCGGGCTTCCTGAAGCCACTGAAATTGTATAGAAGACGAGGAGGAGATCACATGAGCAAATTTATAAGCCATAAACTATTTTCCGCATGTTGTGGATCGTACAGAGTGAGGAAAAATTACAAATTATAAAGTTGTTGACATTGAGACCTTCAAAAGTTGCAAATCTAAAGGTCGGCGACGTATCTTGCACCTCAGGAGACTCATTGAATAAGTATTATTAGAGAAAACAAACAACCACTTTCATAACCGTGGGCGAGTGTATAACGAAGAATATAAGAGGACGGCATGGAGGAATTTTGTTATGTGGACGACTTGCCGGTAAGGTTTTACAATTGAGGCAGAATTGGAAAATGAAAATTATGAAAACATCACACGAGATGTTGGATACGATTACCCTATAATGACGAATTACGTGTTGTAGTTTTGATATTTGGTGCCAGCAGTGAGAAGCTCTGAGGCTGATTGCCGATAGCAGTGGATAACCGAGGCTGTTAAGTTTCACTGGAAACGATGGAGTGCCGAGATTGTGAGGATTTTTTGTAATTGTGTTTAATCACTCCAGAAGCATGAGACCCTGACCGGTTGTGCAAGGTAGGATATATGAGGGTGAGTTAAATGAAAACCTTAAATATTTTTTAAGTATTATTTATTGTGCAGAAGTGGTACAAAGCTGTATCACTTTTCAACATAATCTCCCCCACGCTCAATGCAAGTCCTCCAGCGCTTACAAATTACATAAATTACTTTAGAAAGAAGTTCTTTTGGTAGTCCGCGCAACCACTCATGCACCGCGTGGCGTACCTCTCCATCAGAATGGAACTTCTTTCCTCCCATTGCGTGTTTGAGCGGTCCAAATATATGGAAATCACTTGGGGCAAGGTCTGGGTTGCTCGCTCTCTTCGTTTCCGGTTGGTGGAAGCGAACCAAGGTTTCGTCCGCAGTAACGAACGATTCTTGCAAGGAAGCCATCACCTTCTCGTTCAAAGCGCCGAAGAAGTTCTGCACAAGCATTAACACGTCGTTCTCTCATTTCAGGAGTCATCTGCCGTGGCACCCGTCTTGCAGACACTTTGTGAAACTGGAGCACATCATGCACAATGTGGTGTGCTGACCCATGTCTAATCTGTAAACATGCTGCAATGTCATTCAGTGTCAGTCGACGGTTTTCCTTCACTATGGCTTCAACTGATGCAATGTTCTGTGGTCACAACTCGTCGTGCCTGACCTGGACGTGGTGCACCTTCCACTGAAGTCACACCATTTGCGAACTTCCTACTCCATTCGTACACTTGCTGCTGTGACAAACATGCATCACCGTATTGAACCTTCATTCGTCGATGAATTTCAATAGGTCTCACACCTTCACTACGCAAAAACCGAATAACAGAACGCTGTTCTCCACTGGTGCAAGTTGCAAGCGGAGCGGCCATCTTTATTCTGATACTGCGAAGGCACGTGTGCATCTGCACTATGCTGCCACATACAGACCATTCTGCACGCTGTTTGTAGCACGCTTACCAGCTTACAGGATAACGGCACGAAATTTTGATATGTTATTACAAATGTAAGGTTTTCATTTGACTCACCCTGATAGTAGTAACACGTCGCGTTACGTAAAGGTACGTGAGACCAAGCAACCGAAGCTGCAGGACTTGTTTTTGTGTAATGTTTTCAGGGGATGTGACTGTTATCCGGTAGAAGCCGTGATTGTGATGTTAGAAATATCTTACAGCAAGACAAATATTTCCCACGGATGTAATGATTTGGTGGAGAACATTTTAAGTTAAAAAATAGAGGTAATATAAGGTCACATATCCAGGTAGAGTAACTAGGGTACGTAAATATTTTACAGTTTTAATGAACACCACGATAGAGTATTTTGTGTCTTCTGATCTTGTCAAACATACGTTATACTCGCATATTTTTATGTTTCATAATAGTTATCCGAGATGTTCAGGGTGTTTCAGAAGTTATGGTCAATAATCAGTGATGTGACAGGAACGATCATTCTAAACAAAAAATTCTAGTAAACATTGGCTCTAAAACACATACCTTAAGAGCTATGAACAATTCTTGATCTTCGATACTTTGAAAGAAATCTCTTTTACTGCAAGTTCTTTGCTTTCCATATTTTGGGAAGTGGTAGTGCGGGCCAAAACAAGAAAAAAAATCTAGTAAACATGTGCTCTAAAACGCATACCTTAAGAGCGATGAGCATTTGTTCATTTTCGCTACTTTGAAAGACAACTTTGCAATCAACAGATGCTTATAACTTTTAAGATATGAATTTTAGAGCACATGTTTATTAGACATTTTTTTCTTCTTTTGGTCCATACTACCACTTCCCAAAATATGGAAAGCAAAGAACCTGCAGTAAAAAAGATTTGTTTCACAGTATCGAAGATCAAGAATTGCTCATAGCTCTTGAAGGTACGCGTTTTGGAACCTATGGTTACTTGACTTTCTTGTTTCGAATGCTCATTCCTGTCATATCCCTGAATATTGACCGTCACTTCTAAAACAACCTGTAGATTGAGCCATTATTTGCAGAGATAGAGGACGGTGACGATGAGAAAGTATCAGAGAGAGGAGGAAACGTATCATGATGGTTCAAATGGCTCTGAGCACTATGGGACTTAACATCTGAGGTCATCAGTCCCCTAGAACTTAGAACAACTTAAACCTAACTAACCTAAGGACATTACACACATCCATGCCCAAGGCAGGATTCGAACTTGCGAACGTAGCGGTCGCGCGGTTCCAGACTGAAGCGCCTAGAACCGCTCGGCCACATCGGCCGGCTGTATCATGATAATCAGTGAGTAGTTAAGTGAACACAACCAAATCAGGAGTTAGCTGTAGGGCGGGCCACTAATCTAAGCAAAAGAGATGCCGTTTACTATCTGAAAATACCTCAGAAACAGTAATTACAGTTGCATGCAATTTATATTAACTGCATGTCCAGTAACTAGTAACCACAGCACTAATTTGTAGTTGTCTTCCAGTGAACATTAACAATAATGGTAAACGTTTAATTGATATAAAGCCATGTTCATATATTACTTGCCAAATTTTTTGTTCATTTGTTAAGGGCACCGGCAGCCTGAACATTCTCTAGAGGCCATAGACCCAGATACTTGTAAATTATTGAGCTTGCACACATGAATAGTTTTGTAACTTTTTAGGGCCAAAGAGCCGCATTATTTACTACTTGATCATTATTTGAGGCCAGAGAGCTGTAATTCTTAATGTCATATATGTTGTTAGTAGTTATATTAATAAGATTTCTGAATGTAAGTGTGTCTATGTGAACTTGTTTGTGTTTGTCTAATATACGACCAATGACCTTGCCGCAGTGGGAACACCGGTTCCTATCAGATCGCCGAAATTAAGCGCTGTCGAGCTTGGGTGGCACTTGGATGGGTCACCCCCAAGGTCTTCCGAATGCTATTGGAAAGCGGGGTGCACAGAGCCCTTGCGAAGCCAATTGAGGAGCTGCTTAATTGAGAAGTAGCGGCACCGATCACGAAAACTGACGCCGGCCTGGAGAGCTGTGTGCTGACCACATGCCCCTCCGTAGTCTCATCCGGTGACGCCTAGGGGCTGAGGATTACACGGAAACCGGTCGCTACCGTTGAGTCTTCAAGGCTTGTCCGGACGGTGTTTGTTTGGTTTGAATGTCTAATGTTCCCATGTGACACTGTTTGAGGGCGTTACGAGTGAGATAACCAGTACGTCCCAAGCGAGAAGGTGCTGTTCGCAACTGACCACAGAAACAACTCTCCAAATAATGTGTGCACCTTGACTCACAATTCCGTCGAGGTAGCGCAGCCGTCTCCACCCCAACTGTGGCCTATTTTCGAGCTGCGTACCTGATGGTGCGTGCCCGCTGCATCTATAGCCCAGTGGCACATCCCTGTCTGCTGTTCGACACCACGCCACTCACCGTTGGACACCACTGCAAGCGTTTACAGCATGTTGACCGATTTAAAGGAAAAATGGTTCAAATAGCTCTGAGCACTATGGGACTTAATATCTGAGGTCATCAGTCCCCTAGACCTAGAATTACTTAGACCTAACTAACCTAAGGACATCACACACATCCATGCCCGAGGCAGGATTGGAACCTGCGCCCGTAGCAGCAGGGCGGTTCCGGACTGAAGCGCCTCGAACTGCTAGACCACAACGGCCGGCTCTTACTTAAGACAGCCGTCAAATCAGCCATCGATCTGACCATCAGGTGACACTGCAGAGGGCATCTAATCCACATCGTCAACATTATCAGACAGGCTGTAAGTCGACCTGATGCATTAGCGGACCAGCGTGGGAGAACTACACAAAGCACTGTGTAGGAACGCGTCACGATGTTGCCACATCTGTATCAATTAATATGGATACGTATGTGGTTATCCACTTGAATCTTAGATAACGAAATTGAAATATATTCATGGTGAAGTTATAGACGATATCACTGTTCTTGATTGCTTATGTGTGAGAATGAACATCAGTATGACACCCTCCACAACATCAAATTCTGTGTGAGACAAGAACATTAACCTTTACTGTTGCTCACTAAGTGTCTGCTTTTGAACAGGGAACTCAATCTTTATATGATGAAAATTGTTAATCATATGAGAAGGAACCAGTATGATCAAAAGCAGGCTACGGACATTAACTTTATGCCAGCCAGCCATTTAATTAAGACCGAGGCGTACCATTAGTTATTTGGACAAGCTACTAACTTAAACTTATGAGTGACGTTGTGCTTCCCCGAAAAAGACTACAGAAACTATAAATATCAAGTCTTTCGTTTCTGTGTTGTTTCGTGTGTCAGACATTTCGTAAAAACACTTTTTGTGTGATGCACAGTGTATTTGCCTGAGAACAGTGAAGTGTATATTGTTTTGCGCTTTTATTTTCACATTTGAGGTGCAATTATGTAGACTGCCTTGTTCGCCCACCCACCACTTGCTGTAAGGCGATGGAAGAGAGTAGACTTGCTGGCGGGAGATCAATGAGTACAGGCCTGCTGCCGAGGCGTCGCAAAGAAGGATGTCACTATATTAGAACTGACTACAGAGGGGGAGCTGGACTCAGAATTTCCAGCCGTTACTGCAGCCGTCTTCCACATTCACATTGCATGGGACTGGTAACACTAAGCCGACGATGCCATCACCGAATGGAGTGGTGGCCTAGGCTAGTTAACTTTCATCGTGGTTTAACTGCCCAATTTTAGCGTTCGCAGCCAGCTAGTTGTTTCCATCATTTACTTTAGCGATACTACTGGTGTTCGTTCTTATTTTTTCTGGGTTCTTCCTTTAAACCACTAACCATGTTACAGACATTGGCTGTGTCCGTGATATAGTTTCATGATAATGCTTTCATTTGTCCACTCACTTTTGCCAAACCTAAATTTCATAATTACATTCCTTTACCACTCATTGAATATTTAAATTTTTTGAATGACTTCAGGCTTCAGCTCCCATTTTCTTTATTTCCTGTACCATTGTACAATATCGGCCTTAGACCACATTCGAGTAATTTATGGATGATGTTTTGGTAACAGATTATGTCATATACGTCGTTGCTCCTATGACATCAGAGCTTAACATGAGGTCATAGGAGCAACGACATGTGACATGGGAAGCTCTCATGTCATAGGAGCAACGGCATATGACATAATCTGTGACCAAAAAATCATCCATAAAATACTTTGAAATGCCCTGATGTGAGTGTGTGGGTTGCTATTCTGTCATTCTGCGCAACGGATTAATCTGAGATGTACCCTTTACCCTGTGGCTCCTGCAAGATGCAATTTCCACCCCCACACTACTACAGAAGTCAGACAGACGCTCCTAACGTTCTAAAGAGAAATGCCTGAAAAACTTTCAGCAATAAATATCTTCTGGAGTCGTCTGCTTTAAAGAAATGACACAAAAATTCACAAAATTTCTTATGTAACTAGTGGGATACTTGGGTACTGGAGTAGTGCTAGTTAGTGTAAGAAAAACATGAAACTAACGAAAATTATTATGTTTTTTTTTTTTGCAAGAATTCTGAGGAATCATAACGGCACTTTTGGTTATGAACTTAACACGTTATTTCCAGGTTCTTTTCGGAATGTGTAGTTACCTCTTAAGGATAGGATTCGCTAATGAAATTTCTGTATAAAGTTTAAGAATGTTATTGACTTGGCAGAATGGCTGAGAGCCGCTCCTCCTCAACTTGAATAATTATCTATTAGGATGTTGCTAGGTACGGTTGAGGCTGTCACGTGGGAAATGCAGTGGAGTGTACTGTTGTGTAGGAAATATGGGGCTCGCAAGAGCTATAGCGCACAATACTGTAAGCTGTGATGACCGCTGTCTGCACCGCTCGCTGCTGACAAATAACTCTCGTTCTATCTGTATTGACCTTCGCCAATCAAACTCTCCCTACGCCTTGATGAAGTCAAGGACTCCTATTCGCCCCTAGTCTAACTATTGAAGTGGTACACCGGTCAGATAACCAGTCCACCGTGATGTCACTCAAAAATTTGCTTGCAGGCAGTTAACTTTAACTCAGTCCTTTCACACCGCACAATAAGTGTGGCGGCGAACACAGTGAACAACGCTTAATCACAAGGACTCAATATTGAGTTGCAGTTCGATTTTCTCACGGCAGAGGAGGTGCTCTCCCAGTGAAGTACTGAGGAGAGACTTGTTCCTCGCTCTTTGAGTACACGTACGAGCGTGCACGCTCTCGTTACATGTTCTCGCTCCAAGAGCGACAACGGAACGGCCCCTCTCCACGCCAGACATCAGGGGGTATATCTTTTGGTCTCTTCCGTTACTGCTTCAGCTCAAGGCGACAGAAATATCGTCTGACAATCAGCATTGGGAGAATGACGTTTCGTTTAAGGCGACCAATCCGGAAATCTGTAGTATCGGCGTTTGGCGTTTGCTGTCTCCCTGTGAAAATCTCTGAAACTGCGCGCTATGTGTAAAGAATGCGTAGGCTGGCCGCTCCCACACAGTGTAGCGGAATTTGCTCTTAACCCGAACACGGGGTCGTCCTTTCACTTGGGCAAACGCTGTCTGCTCTACGGGCAGTCACCGGCCGACGTAGATGGGCTGGGACCGGCCTCCTGGCGTGCGGTTGCCTCCTGTGACTGTCGTGTCTGGAATGTATGTGTATACACCAGCCTCGAGTATTTCAATCGCGGTGCGCACTTGCGATTTATTTGTTATCTGCATATCGTTTACATGAATTCATGCAACATTGACTTTATCTTATGGAGTTTGGGTTCGAATGAAGCATCTTGATGTGCGGAATATGATTGTGAGGGCGGAATATGTAAGCAATGAAGGTCAGGAGACCACGACGTCTTACATACCTCCCTCCCTCTGACAAAATTTTTGTCTGGGGTTTGTCAATGCCGAGGAAAACATTGACAAAGTCAGGCAAAAATTGTTCTTTTAGATTTTCCCATAAACTTTTCTCAGCCATTCTTAACAATTTTTTTTCTAATGATTTCTTTATAGCTATTGTTTCTACTTTTAATTCTACAATTTATGTTTTGTTGTTAGGCAAATATAGACTTTACAAAGGTTGTTATTCTTTGTCGTTGCCCGTATGTGTATCTGTTTTCTTTTACATTTCCAAAAAATTTGTTTTTGCAATATTAATTTTTCTAAACTCGTAAGTGTACAGTGTATTATGTCTTGGTGTGGTTATCTCTTTTCTTCAGTTAGGCTTTGCGTAAATGTTTGAAAAGCTCTGTTGTGTTACTTTGTTTTATTTATTTAGGCATTATCTTTTTCTTTATGTGTCACTGTTTTTTTTTTTTTTTTTGGAACAATGAAGAAGCGTTTCTTCTTAATTCTATCCTCGGTATTAGTATTATTACCCCAAAAAGGTGTTTTTTGAATGTTACGTAAAGAAGAAAAATCCTGCGTTAATTCTTTTCTAATTTTACATATAAAAGAAATAAATAGACTTTCCATGAGTTTGTGAGATTGTATAACTATACTAACTAAGTTTCTTTACAGAAGGTTTTAAGGTATCTATAAATTATGGACTCTACATACATAATAAAAATAATTACTTTTACAAGAAAGGAAAAAAGTACTTTTACAAATATATCATTTCCTTAACTCTACATTTGTGTTATATCAGTCTTTTCCTTTTTTGTTGCGTCAGTTTCTGAGCTCAATGATCCCCACTGAAATACTGGAAGGCATCGACTCATTTGTATGGGTGTCACAAATCATGAGAGAAGCACTCTAGTATGCGATGCCGGGTCTTACTTGTTGACATTGTCATCGTAGAGTAGTACTTTTAACCGATGATGATGACTGTGGTTTACTGCATAAACAGTGATGTCTTGGTACTCCTTTGCTGTCACAACTGGGACGGTATGGCAGTTCGATGATTGTAGTTGACTACTGACGATCGTCAGCCAATATTGTGCTGTGACGTCTTGGTACTTCACACCTGGTTCGGTATGGCAATTTGATGATGTGATAGGGAGAATACTGTTCATTTTGCTGAATCTGTTTCTAGATAATGTTGGTTGGTACTACTTAATATTCCGTTTGCCGTTCGCTTGTATTTGTTTGACAATTCAGGGTTTATTTTTGGAGAGGTGGTTGTTGCCATGTCTCAAAGTTCGTGGAAAGACGTTTGTAGCAATTTGCTTTGTAGGATAGGAGAGAAAGGTATCTTGCTGTCTTCTGCCCTTCTTCATCTTGCATCTTCTGTTCTTCTCTCCTTTCTTGCATTCTTCTGTTTTTCTTGGGATAGGAATATGTGAATTTTAGTGTAGGAGTGATATAGGATTTGTAGGATCTGACTGCCTTTCCAAATGTTACTTGATGAGTTTGTAGATCTTAGTAATTTTTTGTACCTTCATTGTTGTCTCATCATATTATGATTCTCCCCACGCTCTTCCATTGTGTAGCAGTGTCGCGACATATGAAATGTCCGTACTGCGCGTTGTCCTCCTGAAGTCCAACCTGGTTGCAACCTGCATTTCCAGTGTGGCGTTGGTCTTCATGTTGTTGTTATTGCCCTAAGTGCTTTCTCAACATGTCTGTAACCTCTCCGTCGCTATCTCGAAGCATCTGGTGTCAAGGAGCTGGTGATTGGTGTTGGTGGCGAAGACCCTCTGACGTGTAGAAATATTTACAATTTTTGTTTTACATATATTTGTTATTTACAAAAAAACTCTAATTTTATGTAATGCAAAAATTTTCTGATAGTGGCAAAATTATTATATATGTATATATATGATTGCTTTTCTTTATTCTAATTATGTCCTCCTACTTCTTTATTCTTTTAATTGCCACTTCTTCATTCTTTTAATTGTTGTGTACTATTTATTGTTTGTGTGCATGTTGTAGTGTACTTGTTACTACAAGAGATTGGTTCAAATGGATCTGAGCACTATGGGACTTAACTACTGAGGTCATCAGTCCCCTAGAACTTAGAACTACTTAAACCTAACTAACCTAAGGACGTCACACACATCCATGCCCGAGGCAGCATTCGAACCTGCGACCGTAGCGGTCGCGCGGCTCCAGACTGTAGCGCCTAGAACCGCTCGGCCACTCTGGTCGGCTTACAAGAGATTGTTAGTGTGTATTGTGTCTCTTTTTATTTTAATTAATGTGTTATTTTGTTGATATATTAATTTAACTTTTATTTAGTGGTTAGTATAAGATAGGATGGACGTTAGTTTGCCTGATCTCTTCCGCATTATTCAATTCAATCTTTACGTTTTGCAGTATTCGGTGGCCTAACTTCTACATATGGTATCTCTTTGCTGTGTTGTTCTTGTCTCTGTCGACCATAATTTTCTCGGTAATTATTCACGTCCTGGTCCCGCCAGTTGTTGTTTCCAACATCGTGACCTCTTTCAATGTACCCTTGACCGTTGGAATTTTGATTCCTAAACCCATATCCGCCACTGTATGAGTGTCCATTACCATTCCTATTTCGGTACCAACTATTCTGGTTAACGTTTCTATGCCAATTGTGCCACTGTCCTTGTTTGTTAAATTGTCTGAAATTATTGGTGTTAGGATTACGATAATTATTATTATTATTGGAATATTCGTTGCTAGTCCTCTCCTTTTCCTGTTCCCTTTCCTTTCTTTTTTCTTTCACCTCGTCTTCTTTAAACATAAATTCAAGTTCCCTTAGAACCTCTTTCAATTCTTCGGTATTTTCATTTTTTCCTACTGTCGCCTGTTGATGCTTTACCGGTAATTTCATTCTACATAGACGTATCAGCTCTCCGTTACTGTATGGTTTGTCTAGGCATTGATTCTTTTTGTCCATTGTATCAAAGAATTTTACCACGCTTTTCTCTCCTGAGTTTTCATATGGTGTCATCTGAAGTAACTCGTATTTAATTTTGTTTTGCGCCTCTGTAGACCAATATCTTTCGAGAAATGCTGTTCTGAACTGTAGGTAAGACGTACAGGTAGCCGCGATCTTTTGCATCATCTCTGCTACTGTCACTGACTTGCGTGCACAAATGAAGTCAAGTCTGTAAGCTACGCTCCAGTGGTTTGGTAAGCCTACTTGAAACTGATCGATTAAATGTGCGTGCATGTAAGCTACCGCCTTCTTCCTTGAAATGTTGAAATTTTCTAACTGTGAGGAAGTGGTCTGTATCATATCTACTCATAAATCCGGTTTGTGGCTGATTCATGGACTCAAATAATAAACGTTTTTCCATCAGTTTAGAATTTGAAAGACCTCTGTATGTTGGCTTTAATTCTACCACAACAGTTTCTGGCATAGGGCGTGCACCTGTCTGTTTTTGTCCATTTGCTTCACACTTATTGTACTTGCATCATGAAGTGTTCCCTTTTGGGCAGAGAGCATGCTGTGGATGCTCGTCAGTGGATATTCTATGAAACAGAGTTGCCCAAATTTCTTTTCTCATCTCACTGACATTTGCACTGTCTCTCCTGATGGCTAGACTAACATATCCTGTGACGTTTTCTATTTCTGATATGGTGAGCCTGCCTTGTCCACCATTTGATTTGCTACCAGAGAGTATTTTCCCTGCCATATCCTTGAAGAGTTTTCTTAAATCTTGCTCCCATTCCCTTGTGAAAATATCCTGTACACTCTATTTCTGTTTAGTTTGAATTACAGCATATGGTTTGGCAGCGACAAGATTACTGAAGCCCTTAGACTCACCATAACCAAGGTATTGTTTGTCAAATCTGTGTTCATTTACCTAACTGGTACAAACTTTGCTGTGTTTAGTCAGACATTGATAGTCCAGCCCCTCGCTATGTCTACAGAGGTAACTGTGACATCTCCACTTAGCGATGTATGCCTCTCTTCTGCCAGCAACCGTCCAATTCAGCAACAATATCAGTAGAATGACAAATGTTTACAGCTCATTTCACTGCCCTGTGCACAGATGCTTCACTGCCTTCTGTTGGGGCATTAAGAAAACGTTTATAATACCTCTCAGATTTGACAGGTGGCAGTAGGAGATCCATCACAGCACAGGATATCAGGGCTGCTTTGCTCTCCTTCCCAGTGCACAGCATGGCACAAGCGAGGCGAACATCCACTTAGGCGTATTTTTTAATTTAACTAAGACGTTTGATTGTGTTGATCACAAAATATTGCTCCAGAAGTTGGACTATTACGGAATATGGGGTGTAGCTCACAATTGGTGCATCTCTTACTTTAGCAACATACAGCAAAGCGTCATTATTGATGATGTTTATTGTGGCTGTGATGTGGGGTCTGAGTGGGATACGATGATGTGGGGGGTGCCCCAGGGATCAGTGTTGGGGCCACTCGTGTTCCTTATTTATATAAATGATATGCCCTCCAGTATTATGGGTAACTCAAATATTTCTGTTTCCTGATGACACTAACTTGGTAGTAAAGGATGTTGTGTACAACTTTTGTCCGGTTTCAAGTAGTGCAGTCCATGACCTTCGTTCATGGCTTGTAGAAAATAGACTAATGCTAAATCACAGTAAGACTCAGTTTTTACAGTTTCTAACACTCAGTTCAACAAAACCTGACGTTTTCAATTCCACAGAATGGGCATATGATTAGTGAAACTGAACAGTTCAGATTTCTGTGTGTTCAGATAGTCGTGGAAATCCCATGTTCAGGATCTTGTTCAAAGACTTAATGCTGTCATTTTTACTATTCAAACGGTATCCGAATAGAGACATCGTTCGACACGAAAATTAGTCTACTTTGCTTATTTTCATTCGCTTTTGTCGTATGGTATTATATTTTGGAGTAAACTCTTCCCACTGTAAAAGGATATTTTTTGCTGAGAAACGGGTGTAAAATCATGAACTTCTTGCCGACCTCTGTTCACGAGTCTGGGTATTTTGACATTTCTTGTTAACAAAAATGGTTCAAATGGCTCTGAGCACTATATGACTTAACATCTTAGGTCATCATTCCCCTAGAACTTAGAACTACTTAAACCTAGCCAACCTAAGGACATCACACACATCCATGCCCGAGGCAGGATTCAAACCTGCGACCATAGCAGTCGCGTGGTTCCAGACTGAAGCGCCTAGAACCCCTCGGTTTCAGTGGCCGGCTCTTGTTAACAATATTAGCTTATTCCCAAGAATAAGCAGCTTTCTCTCAGTTAATATTCGGCAGAAATCAAACCTGCATTTGGATTGGATTTCCTTAACTATTGTGCAGGAAGGTGTGCAGTATACTGCTGCATCCATTTTCAATAAGCTACCACTCGAATTCAAAAATCTTAGCAGTAATCCACTCACTTTCAAATCGAAACTGTAGAGTTACCTCACGGATCACTCCTTCCGTTCTGTGGAGGAGTTAATTGAAAAATTAAGCTGATTCTTGTTGTATTGTTGATTGAGTTTACTCAAACTTATGGATTGACTTTTTCGATTTCATAAACATTTTATTTTCATCTGTTATTACTTTTATGTTGTAATTTCGTGTACTGACACATTCCATAACCTTGGAGATTTGCTCCTCAATTTGACGTGTAAATAAAATAAAATAATAGTAAAAGAATTTCCATGACAGATACAACATCATACATAAGCAATACTACAAACTGACATAAAAATATCGATACAGATGCAAAACAGGTTAAAAATAGGTGTTACACCACGTCCCATTAAACCTAACCAGCTAATTGTCGTAGAATACGTGCCAGTGGTGTGACGTGCAACCCATATTGTTAAGCATCGCACTGATACCTCAACTATTGCCAGGCCAAACTGCAAACCTTTGTCAGCTGCCTGAGCATCCAGGCGCTCAGACACTCTACCGGCTTCTCAAGACTATGCCATGGGGGTCTAGCCATCCCCACCACTCACAAGGCATCACTCAAGGATTTTGATGTCCCGAATCACTGGCCATGTCCCAGCCTGATCTGTTCACTGCTGAGCACCTACGCCTGGCCAGCGCGACACAGGCCGGAAAACATGAAGCATTCCCCTGAAACCATCGTCACGTGGGGCGTCTTCCCATCGTGGTACTCATCAGACATGTTGTACGTCGTGGTTGCTACACGCCATGGAACAGTCATCTGAATTTGGCATTCGATTTGCGAGAAATATGTACTTTTTTCGGAGTTCTTGGTGGGTATTCCATAGGTCTACAGTACTCTGTACAAAATTTGAATAGTTCTGTAAAATTTCACGAAGAAAAAAATTGGTAATTGGGATGATTTTAATCTTGTACAAAAAATTAATTGTCACATTTCCGGAAAAAGTAATAATCATAATTCTGAATAGCTCCCCAAGAGTTCCGCAGAAAAATCTAATGACATTTTTTGTGCAGATAATAATTTATGAGGTAACTGCAGTAATGATGGACCCACTTTCACAGTTGTGTAGCCAGAACCCGGTTTTCAAAAAATATACATTTTTTCCGAGTTCTTAGTTGTTGTTGTGGTCTTCAGTCCTGAGACTGGTTTGATGCAGCTCTCCACACTACCCTATACTGTGCAAGCTTCTTCATCTCCCAGAACTTACTGCAACCTGCATCCTTCTGAATCTGCTTAGTGTATTCATCTCTTGGTCTCCCTCTACGATTTTTACCCTCCAAGCTGCCCTCCAATGCTAAATTTGTGATCCCTTGATGCCTCAGAACATGTCCTACCAACCGGTCCCTTCTTCTTGTCAAGTTGTGCCACAAACTCCTCTTCTCCCCAATTCTATTCAATACCGCCTCATTAGTTACGTTCAAACGTCCCCTTTGAACAATTATACATGACTGTGCTTAAACTGTCACACAATATTTTTAGCGCAACGCAATCTGACTTTCAATAATCCCTACAAAAGAATGGCCCTGACTAACATTAACCTATACCTTTCACAAATCACTTACTTCACCAAAAATCTTCGTTATTCGAACTACTGCAATACAGCGAGCGCCACTACTGCCAGCTAAATAAAAGATTCAAACTACTGAAGGCACTAACTACTAATAGGCATAGTTAGCAAATGAAAGATTTTGATAGAGAACAAACAATGTATTTACCTCAATAGTGTTCAAAAGTCATAATGTATATAGCAGTTCATGACATCCAGTCTTACAAATTTCAAAACTCCGCCATCTCTCTCCCCACATCCACCACTGCTGGCGGCTCACCTCCAACTGCGCAACGCTACGCGCTGTTCACATCCAGCTGCCCAACACTACAATGGCAGACAACAATGCAAACTAACCACAGACTGCACACAGCACAGCCAGTGATTTTCATACAGAGCGCTACGTAACGTTGCCAATAAGAAAACATAAACAGCCTACTTACATAGCCCCCATGCTCCCCACAAAAAATTGTTTTGGGCAGTGGCCAATGCAGATTTGAAAAAATTTTTCATGATTACAATAACAAAGAAATCAAATGCACACACTTATTGATACAATGTTGGTCAAAAGCTAAAATTTTCTCACAGTCCATAAAGACAGTCCTGATCGTTCATCACAGTAAAATAGCAGTGTCTTTCTCAAAGTCTGAGCAGTAAAAGAAAATGCACACAGAAGTAGTGGATTTCCATGCAGTCTTGAAGAAGTAGTGTTGTCCTTCCAACGGAAAGACAGTGCTGACTCTCGACATGCAGACAGGTAATGGGCCACTACAGAGTAAACCCACAGCAGAGTCAGTCGAAGTTTTGAAGAATATTGGTAAGTAGGTCATCACAGAGCAGACCCACTGTAGTCCTGGTAGAGATTACGGTATTGGTGGGCCATCAAAGATGCAGACCCACTATAGTCCTTGTAGAGATAATGGTATTGGTGAGTCAGCAAAGGTGTAGACCCACTGTAGACCTTGTAGAAATTATGGTATTGGTGGGCCATCAAAGATGCAGACCCACTGTAGTCCATGTAGAGACGGCCATCAGCCATCTATTGCGACTGTGCAGGTGCACAATACCTATCTAATCTTCAGCATTCTTCCGTTGCACCACATTCGAAAGCTTCTATTCTCTTTCTGTCCAAACTATTTATCGTCCACGTTTCACTTCCATACATGGCCACACTCCATACAAATACTTTCAGAAACGACTTCCTGACACTTAAATCCATACTCGATGTTAACAAATTTCTCTTCTTCAGAAACGCTTTCCTTCCCATTGCCAGTCTACATTTTATATCTTCTCTACTTCAGTTATTTTGCTCCCCAAATAGCAAAACTCGTTTACTACTTTAAGTGTCTCATTTCCTAATTTAATTCCCTCAACATCACCCGACGTAATTCGGCTGGATTCCATTAACCTCGTTTTGCTTTTGTTGATGTTCATCTTACATCCTCCGTTCAAGACACTGTCCATTCCGTTCAACTGCTCTTCCAAGTCCTTTGCTGCCTCTGACAGAATTACAATGTCATCGGCGAACCTCAAAGTTTTTATTTCTTCTCCATGGATTTTAACACCTACTCCGAATTTTTCTTTTGTTTCTTTTACTGCTTGCTCAATATACAGATTGAATAACATCGGGGAGAGTTCTTGGTAGATATGCTATAGTTCTAGAGTTCTCTGTAAAAATTTTAATGGTACTGTAGAATTTTGCGAAAGAATCTATAATCACAGTTTTGAATGGCTGAATAGCTGTGAAGTTGGCACACGACTTTTCAAGAAATACACATTTGTCAGAGTTCTTGGTGGATATGCTATAGTTCAAGAGTTCTCTGTACTGAATTTGAATATTTCTGCAGAATTTCGCGAAGAATACACTCGTAATCGCGAAAATTTTAATGTTCTAAAGAATTATTTTCCAATTTTCGAAAATCAAATTGTGATCACAGTTCTGAATAGCTACCTAGGAGCTCTACAGTAAACCTTCACGACATTTGTTTGTGCAGGTAACAGTTTAGGAGATGACAGCTACAATGTCAGATCCGTTATTACTACAGAAAATATACGAACTCGCACTAGAGTTCAGAGGATAGATCCGATCACAGTGCTGTATAACACCTCAAGAGTTCTATCGAAAAGCTTAATGTAATTCCTTGTGAAGATAATCGCTCATAATTGCAATAATGTGAGACCCACTTTACGAATATATAGCTCTTACGTCGGAAGCTGAGCTGAGCTGCCCTAGTTGTGATCGGCGCATGGAGATACAAGTCAGCACACATCGTGTCGACTGTCGTATGTAGGTCACTTTGTTGTTTCAGATGTGGAAATTCACTCAAATTCTCATTATATAACTGAGATGTTACGTACCAGTTTTATAAACTCATACCATTACATACAAACATTAAAATAACCATTTAAAAATGTTAATTAAGTCAGCCGGCCGGGGTGGCCGAGCGGTTCTAGGCGCTACAGTCTGGAACCGCGCGACCGCTACGGTCGCAGGTTCGAATCCTGCCTCGGGCATAGATGTGTGTGATGTCCTTAGGTTAGTTAGGTTTAAGTAGTTCTAAGTTCTATGGGACTGATGACCTCAGAAGTTAAGTCCCATAGTGGTTCAAATGGTTCAAATGGCTCTGAGCACTATGGGACTTAACATCTATGGTCATCAGTCCCCTAGAACTTAGAACTACTTAAACCTAACTAACCTAAGGACATCACACACATCCATGCCCGAGGCAGGATTCGAACCTGCGACCGTAGCAGTCGCGCGGAAAGTCCCATAGTGCTCAGAGCCATTTGAACCATTATTTTGTTAATTAAGTCAGCAAATATACATATATTTTAGACTATTAAGCGTATGCTGAGACTCCTAGTGAGCAGAGAGAACACAAAACTCCAAGTTCCAACCTCTCAGTGCTCCACCTCGCTCGGAGCTCTCTCTCTCTCTCTCTCTCTCTCTCTCTCTCTCTCTCGCTCCCTCTCTTTCCCTCTCTCTATCTGTTTCTATCCCTATCTCCTTCTCTCACTCTTCGCTTCAAAAAATCTGAGGCAGAGTTATCTTCACCAATCTACACTCTCCGGCAGCTGTATCACCATAAGCGGTGTCCACGACAGCAGTCATCCTTTCATCGAAGAAGTGATTTCCGACTATTGTTGAATAGTATTCTAATAAGGGTGTTTGTTTTCAACAGGCGCAGAGTAATTGATTTAATTGCATGAGCCTAAGCGAACGAGATTCTACCACTATCCCAGTTTTCCATCCCCTAGACTGAACGTATGAAAGCACAAAATGTGCTTGAATTGTATGACGCATCTGAACTCCTTTGTGAAAAAAAAAAAAAAAATATAGCGTATGTCCGGTTAATGTTGGAAAATCCCAGTACGTGTCAAACACTGAAGTAACAGGAATTCGTGAAAGCACATTATAGAGACAACTGTCTTCAAATCCGGTAAGTAACTGTAGCAAACAATATCAAATTAAATTAAAGTTGTTGTAATACAACGCAATAATTAGACGAAAAAACGGCAACTACATAGATTTCTGAGGTTGTCAGCAGTCGGATGCGTAACGACAGTCGGCGCGATGTGTGCCGACTTGTACCTATATGCACCGATCACAACTATGGCACTTTACCTCAGCTTCAAATCGAAAAGCTTTATGCTCGTAAAGTGGGTCCCACATTACTCCAATTATAAATGATTGTGTTCATTAGAAATTACTGTAAGCTTTTTCATAAAACTCTTGGGGTTCTATCCAGAACTGTGATCGGAGCTTCATCAGGCTCTAGCGGGATTTCGTATATTATCTGCAGTGAAAATGGATCTCTCGTTGTTGCAGTCTTCTCGTAAACTATTACCTGCACAAAAAATGTCATATGGGTTTCTGTAGAACTGTTATGGAGCTATTTACAATTGTGATTATTATTTTTTTCGCAAATTTGGCAATTAATTTTTTTGTATTCTGTAGAACTTTTCAAATTTTGTACAGAGAACTCAGAAAAAAAAAATTATATTTCTCGAAAGACGGATGCCAACTTCACATGACTCTCTGAAACGACCCGCTACTTCTCAAGGAAGGAGCTCCTCATCGTGATTTACGACCTCAGCGCTATCCAGCGGCAGCTACCAGTTTCATCTGACTGGTAAATCACACACTTTGTTTGTGAAAATAGAAGGGGTTAAAATATCTGAGTTAACTTTGTTTGCAATTGTCGAAGACGAGCGGAGAATATCGCGAAGATGATTCTGGACTCGTCAGTGGCTTGAACAGCGAATTTCTGGTAGAGGAACACTGTATGATACTGTACAGTGATCTGAGATACCTACTAGCAGAAGTTATTCGTTAACTCAATTGAATCATTACCACATTTTTCGCTTTTGAATTGAGTATAGCTAAAGTAGAGTATTTTCTGTCAGTTTGCGCATGCATAATATCCATATTCTCGATGTTGCATTGACTATCAACACTCTCAAGTAGTCTACTTCATCACATAGATTTCAAAATCGAGATTCAACTCTTAATTTCATTTGAGTGGAAGAGGAGATTATTTTTCGAAGCTTTCCCTGTAAGATAGAAACATCAGGCAGTGAATAAAACTGAGTGACAGGTATAAATATTTCACACAAAGTTTCATAATAGCAAAAACTTACTGTGAGTAACTTGTATTTACTTTCTGAGGTGGACTAGTAGTCACGTTAAGATATGTCGCCGCTGGTGAACCATTCCAGTCTTTGGCCTATGCAACGAAAATTGCAAAAAATACATTACGTGTAGTAAATAACACAGACTATTGCAGACAATACTTCTATTAAGTTAATAAGAAAGACACAGAATATTTTAGGAAACAAAAGGTGAAAAAAATTGGAAGGCAGTATACAATGACGCTATCAACTACGTTATGGGTTCGACAGCGCAGTTTCAATGTGTGATACACAATCTGTAAAGACTGTATTTAAAAATGTCAAGATTTGATCTTTGACTAAGACAAATTATACCAAAATGGCGCGACTTTGATAGACTATCATCGTGCCATAGCACTTAAGTGGTACACTTTTATAGCACCATAGTTATAACACTAAAACGATTAAACAATGGAAGCCCGTTAGTTTCCTGTTATTTTATAGTAACAAATCGTATCTAAAACAACGCGTTCTCGAGAGATCCTTAATTTGCTGATGCTTTGAAACAGCTTATATTCATATCACGTACTCTATAATGAAAAAGAGAGCAGCAAATACGAAGTTTGACTTCATACAATATAGCGAGTCCTCTGCTCGTGACGTAAAAACGATATTGCATTTCATTGGACGCGTTACTCTGCATGAGCAAAAAAATCTGACATGCCAGATTCTTCATTTCACGCTTCACAGTGCAGTGGAACGTGGAATTCCACGCTGTGACGTCACCAGCTCCTCATCCACGTGCCGTGAGAGGACAGCTTTACCACTCGCCGCGATGGAGCCCTATCAGCCCTAATACGTGTCTACAGTGCTTGAGACCGGCGCACTGGAAGACGCTGAACGACGTATTCGCTTCCCTAATTGCTTCAAGGTGCAATGTTCGTAAGGAAACAGCAATAAAAACAGTTCTGGTCTCTACGTACTGTCTTCTCCTGCTGCACTTGCTTCTATTTTCAGCAGAGAATGTCCACCCACACCTAGCCATTGTTCCATGCTATTATAGGCTGTAGACAAGTGAAATTAAGGATCACAGTGCATAGCAATTTAAAGCGGAGCTGCAGCAACCAAGAAACCAGTGGCGCGTGGTTTTTGTTTTTTTTTAAATGTGCAGGCGACACTTTTGTTATTTGATCTCATGTCAGTGAGAATTTGCAGACATTTTAGAAAAATCTCAATTCAGTCCATCTTAAAGTCCACTCCACAGAGGAAAGATAGTCTCTCTCGCACAATAAGGATTGCGACAGTTGAATTAGACCATCTTAAACTTCCCTTTCGTCACAATGAATACATGAGAGATTAATAAAAATGTGCGTGCTACATCCATCAACCATGACCAACCACGAATCGAATGAGTGTTGAGAATAACGAGGTATCACCTGTGGTATGCAGCAAGGGCGGCTATACGATAGTTTATAAGGGGGAAGGGCTAGACCTGGTGCTGTGGGACATATTTAATATGTTGGAAGACGCATGGCGTCATGTAAGAAACCACAAAAATGTTCCACCTCCGAACCTATTAAAAACCTGCGTAATACTAACTTTGTGACATTTAAATAATTTTCTTGAAAGAAAAAGACCTGAATACACTATTGTTTTCCTTTCTCTAAGAGGAAATATGGAAGCTTTACTATATTGCTCACATTTTTGCCCAGATGCCTGCTATATACCAATAGCTTATTTGAATAAAAACAGCATGATGATCTTCCGTTTTGTTTATCTTGTCTCATTTGGAGTTTTTGACATCACTGAACAAAAGTTCTTAGTAAATGAGCATTGCTACTTGCAGTGCGATAGGGACTTATCGCTAATAGAGAAGAGGAAGAAGCTGTGCAAGGCGTTTTTGCCTGAAGACCTGCATGACATTTTAAGATCTGCTAAATATGCTAAGAAATTTGAAGTCTTGACTTAATTGAACAAAATTTCATTAATATTGAATTTGCTGTCGATTCCTTGGTAACAACAAAAAATTGCAGGTCTAAAAAGGTAACGTAGGTATGTGTATCAGCAAGAAATCCAGGAGCCATGTATGTGAAACATTCCTTAAGCGAATTGTAAACTTGGAAAGATGTTAATAATCTAAAAAATGGCGTGAATGTTTCTGACATCAGAAATGTAACATACAACGTAACTGAAAGGCAAAGAGTACTTAGCAAAGGAAAAAAAAGACTTCTATTAGTAATAACGTATTTGGACGAAAAATACAAACCATTTTATAAGAACTTGTGTCATACTAATGTGGTTTGATTGGTATTTTGAGACTCTTTCAAATAGTGTACTGGTACTAAGACTGAAACACCTTTGGCACTTAGCTGGTTTTTGAGTAAAAACGTAGGGATACTTAACTATGTTTAGTATTTCTGACTTCTAGAGTTCATACTATTTATATGACATGCAATATCGTTAATTAAAGATAACAATCTACTGACAATAATTGCCTTTGTATTTAGTGTACACTATATTTAATATTAACATTTAAAATGAAAACTTCTGTGATATTGTTTTAATATACTTTTTGGTACTTAGTAGAATTTCGGTTACACTTTTCATAATTCCGTAGGAAAGATAGCGGCAGGGTGGCGGCCGTTCTCACAGCTAGGCTTGGCCCCAGGGCAGACAATAATAGCACTAAACGGCCAACGGCCTCACTTCCGCGAAAAACTGGCAGTCCCCTCTATGGAGTCTCGTCTCCTAATGAGATACACTGACCGCCCTCTGCCGACAATAGGACGCAAGGACCACACATACAGTCCACAGCGCGAAAAACGCAATATCTTCCTCCATGCCTCGCATGTACAGCTCACGTGGTATAATAAAAATGAAATCCTGGCTGAAAATGAACATTGTCGCATAGCAATATGTGACAGCAATGACACAAATTCTAAGAGCTTACGTTTTCATAAGAGTCAGGAAATTTTTTATTTCCTCCTACACATATCTCGTGAAATGAGCACGACATGAAGATCAGATGAAATGGAGCTCATACGGAAGCTTAGTGACGGTCGTTCTCCTCACACTGTATTCACGAATGGAACGGGAGTAGTGTTACCTTAACTACCTTGCGCCACTCACAATAAGGCATTTTAAGAGGTATAAATGTAGATACGGTTCAGGAAGAGTAGAAAACGAACAAAGAACCAATGTTTTTCCAAGCAACAGTTGTCACAAAGGACTTGGAAGAGCAGTTCAACGGAATGGACAGTGTCATGAAAGGAGGATATAAGCTGAACATCAACAAAAGCAAAACGAGGATAATGGAATGTAGTCAAATTAAGTCGGGTGATGCTGAGGGAATTAGATTAGGAAATGAGACACTTAAAGTAGTAAACCAGTTTTGCTATTTGAGGAGAAAAATAACTGATGATGGTCGAAGTAGAGAGGATATAAAATGTAGACTGGCAATAGGAAGGAAAGCGTTTCTGAAGAAGAGAAATTTGTTAACATCGAGTATAGATTTAAGTGTCAGGAAGTCGTTTCTGGAAGTATTTGTCTGGAGTGTAGCCATGTATGGAAGTGAAACGTGGACGATAAATAGTTTAGACAAGAAGAGAATAGAAGCTTTCGAAATGTGGTGCTACAGAAGAATGCTGAAGATTAGATGGGTAGATCACATAGCTAATGAGGAGGTATTGAACAGAATTGGGGAGAAGAGGAGTTTGTGGCACAACTTGACCAGAAGAAGGGATCGGTTGGTAGGACATGTTCTGAGGCATCAAGGGATCACAAATTTAGTGCTGGAGGGCAGCGTGGAGGGTAAAAATCGTAGAGGGAGACCAAGAGATGAATACACTAAGCAGATTCAGAAGGATGTAGGCTGCAGTAGGTACTGGGAGATGAAGAAGCTTGCACAGAATAGAGTAGCATGGAGAGCTGCATCAAACCAGTCTCAGGACTGAAGACCACAACAACAACAACAGTTGTCACAACTTCTTGTAGGACTCTAACCGGCAGCAGGGTTTTAACTGAATTTGAATTTTTTGAGAATATGAAGCGTTTCATCGTAATCACCCCCACGTACATACTCCCGTTGTCCACTGTGCCAAGAAGCTTGCATAATCACACATTATTACACTTGTGTATAATAAAGTCTGATTACTGAAAATGTTAGCAGTAAATTAACTTGTTTCCTTTTAGTTCGTTACTAATATTCTGTAATACACAGTCGCAGTGTCAAGACTATTTTGAACTGAATAACGTGCAGCAAGTGATGATACGAACGTATAGGTGTCATTTATTTTCAACTGTATCTTCCTCCTTACTGTAGTTATCGCAGTCTGTTGTGTGAGCTTTGTGCCTAATTCGTAATGGATTTCGGTTTTCTTGAAGAATGTCATGTGACACGACAGTCATTTGTTTTCATTTGGAGAGAGAAATTTGCTCGCGGGTCGCGTCGAAAGGGCGCACGCACAGCAACCGCTGAGCCGGGCTTAGCCAGGCAGCCGGCGAGAGCAGGGAGGGAGAAGGCGACGAGCGGGTGGTCAGCGGCAGTTCGCTCCACGTGGGCCTGTCAGTTTCAAACGGCTGGCGGTTACGTGACGTCACGAGGATTTACCCCGTTCCAGCGCACGGCTTTAAGACAATGCTTCACTGCGTTCATTACACGCAAACGCAAATTACTATGAAAAGGACGATACGGCAAATGAAAGAGGACCTTGAGACGCTGATACGATTTATATGGATTTTATATCCAAAGGTATTAAATAAACAAATCCGCACATGTGCAGTTTACTGAATAATTTGTAACTTTTGTACCAGTGCTGGTAAAGAGTAGAGCGAGTGCACATTTTACAGGTTCCGTCGAAACTCAACGACTGATGTACTTGTATAATTTGCAGCATTAATATTTCATTGGTAAAATACCAATTTTATTAATTAAATGTTAATAATTAATTAACACAAATAACGTCCGACCCCGGTAGCTGAGTGGTCAGCGTGATGGAATGTCAATCCTAAGGTCCCGGGTTCGATTCCCGGCTGGGTTGGAGGCTTACTCTGCTGAGGGACTGGGTGTTGTGTTGTCCTAATCATCATCATTTCATCCCCATCGACGCGCGGGTCGCCGAAGTGGCGTCAAATCGAAAGACATGCACCAGGCGAACGGTCTACCTGACGGGAGGCCTTAGCCACACGACATTTCATTTTCAACACAAATAATATAAGAGAGATACACATACAGCAAGGCAGAGTATGATAGCAGGTGTCTTTATACACATTTCAACATAATTAGTTTGAGATAATTGTATTTATTATGATATATTGTCCCGGTTTATTAATAATTTTTGCATAATTTTGCCCATATTTGTTTAACTTTTGTATACATGTTAATTCTGATCATTGCATCAGAAAGAGCACTTCAAATCCGTATGGAAAGTGGTGCCTTATAAAGAACTGTAATACTATTTAGTGGCACAACTGAACAAAAACTACTTTCCCACTCTGCAAAAATAATTGCAAGACATTAAAACATTAATACTGGGCAAACTATTGCAGCTACAATTTGCGTAATGAATGTTTTTTTATGAGAATTTGAGTGCGCTTAAAACGGTGCTAACAGACTGCTCTTCTGTTTAAAAAGTTATGCAAAGCAGTAGCGATCGGTGCAAAGCAGTTACGTGACATAGCTCGGGGAATTTCGGATCGAGAGTATTTAAGCAAAGCTGACACAAAGCTCCAAGGCAGAGTTCTGTACACCTTTGCCGACGCCGGACCTTTGTTGCTCCACGCGAGACTTTCGTGATAGTTTTCGCGGTCCCAGATGTGTTGAAATCAGCCGAATTTTGCGTTTGCGCACGACCGAAGTATTTTCGCGAAGAATCCAGACTTAGGATATTTTCGGTGTGTACGACAATCGACCTGTTGTAACGAGAAACGTGATTCTTACTGCGAAACGACACGTTTCCATTGAGCCATGGTGTAATCTCATGCCCACTGCAATCTTAATTAGCCCGCCGTTGTGGCCGAGCGGATCTAGGCGCTTCAGCCCGGAACCGCGCTGCTGCTACGGTCGCAGGTTCGAATCCTGCCTCAGGCATGGATGTGTGTGATGTCCTTAGGTTAGTTAGGTTTAAGTAGTTCTAAGTCTAGGGGACTGATGACCTCAGCTGTTAAGTCCCATAGTGCTTAGAGCAATTTTAACCATTCGCAATCTTAATTGAAAATGTCGTGGGATCAATAAGGGAATGCGGAAGGGTCGTCTGCACTGGGGCTCCACGTTCAACAGTGTACGTTGGATGCCGTATCCGAAGCACTTGTGCCTACACTGGCACTTTATTCTGTCGTCATACCTGCCACAGATCGCCTGCTTCTCACAGCGGCTAAATCTCTGGCCTCCATGTTCTGTGATGAGCGGTGTATGCCCAACACTTTGGCACCCACTTGTGGCTATAACAATGTGTTCCTTTTAAGTGGTTTATGTGTATCTACATCTTCATACATACTCCGCAAGGCACCGTGCGGTGCGTGGCGAAAGGTGCCCTGTACCACTAATAGCCATTTCCTCTCCTGCTCCACTTGTACAAAGAGCGAGAGTAAAACGACCTTCTATATGCCTGTGTATGAACTTTAATTTCTCGTATCATATTTTCGTGTCCTCAAGCGAAATGTATGTTGGCAGCAGTAGAACCGTTTGCAGTCAGCTTCAAATGCTGGTTCTCTAATTTTTCTCTGTCGCCTTCCTCGAAGCGAATGTCTCTTTCCCTCCAGGGTTTTCCATCTGAGGTCCCAAAGCATGTCCGTAACAGTTTGTAAGGCGGCAGAATAAATGATGGTCACATTCGCGCCTTACATGAGAGCTTTATACATCGCAATGGGAAGGTGAATATGACACCTAACTTAATTCGGCGGTAATGAGCAAATTTGCCTATCAGTATGTAATGCAAAAGGGGATGACACTCAATCAACAGTAATTAACACACTGTGTTGCGGAAGGTGAGACAAACAGTGAGAGGCGTTTTAGTTAGGAATTCAGAGGGACGAGGGCAGAGGCAAGGCCGCACTACAACGGGTGTGACAGAAACCACTTAAAGGGGTGTCGCAGTCGGAAAGTCAACGACCAACCAGGTGACTCAGACGGGGAAAGCGAGTATAAAGGCCCATCTGAGGGAGGACAGGAAAGAAAGCTTTTAGAAAACTGCATTTCGGAATTCCAAATGGATACGAAAAAGATCAGTGACGCGTTTTCGATCAGATGTCCAGCGAGTGGTACACATGTGAGAGAGTCAATGTATGCATTTAAGCTTCTGGAACAGGCACAGAACGTCCGATTGGCGGAAACGTGCTACGAAGGAGAAAAGAGCCGAAGTTTCGAAGCAATTCGTTGGTAGGGACCTTGTGATTGGTAGGGAGTGTTTCCACAAAATAAGAGGAACGCTCCTATTGGTCGAAAAAAGCCGTGACGTGAAGAACGAAAGAACTCAGGTGGGGAGACAGTTCGGCTATAGGTAAGACTAGACGGAAATTTTCGGCGACTCTTGTCTGGACTGGCGTCTAGTGCAGAATGAGGCGCATAACGCTCTGTACGACGCAGAGAAGAAATTTGGGTGAACGTTGCGTTCACAGCGGCTGACAACCAGCTAGAAATTAGCTGTAGCAGCGTTTAGCTCCAACTGTGGAGAAACGAACCAGCCAATTAGTTAATTGTTCTTGCGAGAACTGAGAGAGCATTATAATATGCACACTGCTCCAACCATGGGCGTCTATATCGCCACATTCTAAGACTAGGTATGATAACGAGAAACACAAGGAAAGTTTCTGCTGGGAAATTCAGCAAAGGTGTAATTAATTTTATAGGAATTTCAGCGGAAGAGAGCGGCCTAGCAGACGACAGCTCATCGCAGCTTAAGGTAAATACTGTGTGCAGAGGCGTAAACTTGTTGGTTCATCGGCTTGCGGCCACTGTAAACTCTAGAGACCTTGGGTAATCTTTTGCTCAATTTGTCACATTACTAACCATCCACCGTAGAGTTGATTGTCATCCAAAAAATAGTACCCAACTTTGAACCAGAACCGCACGGCTTTCCTAGTACTGACCAACATCATAACGTAAGTGTAGGAACAATTTTGTAAAGAAACTTCTAGTTAAACTTTAATATTGTCGTGTTTAGGAAAATTTAATCTTCTGAGAGTTAATATTTAATATTGTTGTGTTTAGGATTATTTCACTTTTTGATGTTGACAAGATGCGTTATCCTGACAACTGCTTTTAGTTGTCACATTGAAAATTGTGTAAAAGCGTGTATTTTTGTGCTAATATTGCGACATTAAACGTGTCATTTCTACTTACACAGTTCTCTTCAATCCTAGAATAAGTAAACCATAAATATTGCACCTTACAAGTTGCGTGTTGTTCGAACGTATCGGTTACAAATCTAGCAGCCTGCCTCTTAACTGCTTCGATGTCTTCCAGTAATCCGATCTGATACTGATCCGAAATATTCAAACAGTACGCAAGAATAGGTCGCACTGGCGTTCTATATGCGGTCTCCTTAACGGATGAACCACACTTCCCTAAAATTCTCCCAGCAAATCGAAGTCGACCATCTGCCTTCCCTACCACTATTCTCACATGTTCGTTCCATCTGATATCACTTTTCAACATTGCGCCCAGACATTTGAAAGATGTCACTGTGTCAGGCTGGGCACTATTGATTGTATATCCGAATATTACGGGTTTGTTTTTCGCACTCATCCGAAATAAATTGCATTTTTTCTACATTTCGAGCTAGCTGCAGTTCATCACGTGAACTACAAATTTTGTCTAAGTCATCTCGACTCCTCCTACAGTCACTAACTTCGTCACCTTCCCACACGCCACAGCATCATCAGAAAACAATTGTAGACTGCTGCCCACCCTTCCCAACAGATCACTTATGTGCGGGGTCATTATAATTAAAGTTAAACTTTCAAACCGCTGTAGAAATAACACCACTGGTCAGAACGACGTCAAATTGCAACGGAATATTATCGGAGAAGGGGGAAAACGTATGACAGAAGAAAAATAAACAGTTGCAAAATGTAGCAATAGACCGCGCTGTCAGCATCATAATTTAATAGTGGTCTACTACAAGTGACAAATGAATCATACAACAATGCCTAAGGTGTACATTTGACGCTTAACAAACCGTACTACTCAGTGTGCATGGGTGTATAGGTGTGATACCGTTAGTTACGTAAGCCCATCCACCACGGCAAGGTCATATTACATCGGATGGGAAAAATCTGTTTTTAATTGTCCTGAGGCCAAAAACCGCATAAAAAGCATCAATCAATATCATATCGGATTATTAATTTCCGTGCGACTGGCAAAAAACATGTTCAATATGCTGTTCACCGCTTTCTGCAACAAGTTCAAATTGAGAAACAGCATGTTCCACTACTGATCGATGTGTTTCCGGGGTCCCGTTCAGAATGTGTTGCGCAATGCGTGCCTCCAATGCATCTAAGTCCGCAATCGGAACACTAAACACAACATCTTTCAACAACTCTGTGTATTGACATATTCTGTCAGATGGAAGTGGGCTTCGTCTGTCCACAAAATCTTCCACGGAAAATCATTGTCCACTTCCATGACAGCAATAAAGTCTAAAGAAAAGATCTCCCTCGCTGGCAGGTCAACAGGAAGCAACTCGTGCACATGGGTAATTTTGAATGGATAGCAAAAAAGGTTGTTTCGTAGGATTTTACGCATCGTGCTCACGGGTGCGTCCAATGTTCGGGCAATTCTCCGTGCACTACACGTTTGCACGCCACCACTCGTCTCCTGCTGCATTGCCGTGGCCACTGCTTCCACCGTAGAATCAATTCGTTCCCTCCCTCTACCAGGTTGCACACCACAGGAACCTGTCTTTCCGAATTTCCGAATCATTTTCTCCAGACCCCCGGCATTAATCGGACCAACGCCTTTTTTCAAACCCTTCAGTGTCGAGACCTTCTGCAGAGCGACGTGTGCACAGTCATCATTTTTGTAATACAGCTTTACAAAAGAGTACGATCCTGCACTGAGACAGTCATGGCGAACGTCGCAGACGCGGAAGGAGGAATAGCCGTGTACCCGGCGTGTTTATGCCAGCTGCAATGGTGCGTGCGCACGGCAGTTTTTTCGTCTGCCATACGTTTTCCCCCTTCTCCGATAATATTCCGTTGCAATTTGACGACATTCTGACCAGTGGTGTCATTTCTATAGCGTTTTGAAATTTTAACTTTAAATATAGTGACCCTGTATTTAGAAAACAATAGTGGTACTATCACACTTCCCTGGGACACTCCTGACGATGCTCCTGCCTCTGACGGATACTCGCCTTCAAGGACTGCATATTGAGTTCCATTACTGTAGAAGTCTTTGAGCAACTCATTTATCTGGGAACTATTTCATGTGTTCGTGCCTTTGTTAACACTCTGCTGTGGGGTACCGTGTCAAACACTTTCCGGAAAACTAAAAATATGGAACTTGCCTGTTGCCCTTCATCCATAGTTCGCAGTATATTATGTGAGAAAAGGGCAAGCTAAGTTTCTCACGAACAATGCTTTCTATAACCGTACTGATTTCATCTACATCTACATTTATACTTCGCAAGCCACCCAACGGTGTGTGACGGAGGGCACTTTACGTGCCACTGTCATTACCTCCCTTTCCTGTTCCAGTCGCGTATGGTTTGCGGGAAGAACGACCGTCTGAAAGCCTCCGTGCGCGCTCGAATCTCTCTAATTTTACATTCGTGATCTCCTCGGGAGGTATAAGTAGGGGGAAGCAATATATTCGATACTTCATCCAGAAACGCACCCTCTCGAAACCTGGCGAGCAAGCTACACCGCGATGCAGAGCGCCTCTCTTGCAGAGTCCGCCACTTGAGTTTGCTAAACATCTCCGTAACGCTATCACGGTTACCAAACAACCCTGTGACGAAACGCGCCGCTCTTCTTTGGATCTTCTCTATCTCCTCCGTCAACCCGATCTGGTACGGATCCCACACAGATGAGCAATACTCAAGTATAGGTCGAACGAGTGTTTTGTAAGCCACCTCCTTTGTTGATGGACTACATTTTCTAAGCACTCTCCCAATGAATCTCTATCTGGTACCCACCTTACCAACAATTAATTTTATATGATCATTCCACTTCAAATCGTTCCGCACGCATACTCCCAGATATTTCACAGAAGTAACTGCTACCAGTGTTTGTTCCGCTATCATATAATCATACAATATAGGACCCTTCTTTCTATGTATTCGCAATACATTACATTTATCTATGTTAAGGGTCAGTTGCTACTCCCTGCACCAAGTGCCTATCCGCTGCAGATCTTCCTGCATTTCGCTACAATTTTCTAATGCTGCAACTTCTCTGTATACTACAGCATCATCCGCGAAAAGCCGCATGGAACTTCCGACACTATCTACTAGGTCATTTATATATATTGTGAAAAGCAATGCTCCCATAACACTCTCCTGTGGCACGCCAGAGGTTACTTTAACGTCTGTAGACGTCTCTCCATTGATAACAACATGCTGTGTTCTGTTTGCTAAAAACTCTTCAATCCAGCCACACTGCTGGTCCGATATTCCGTAGGCTCTTACTTTGTTTATCAGGCGACAGTGCGGAACTGTATCGAACGCCTTCCGGAAGTCAAGGAAAATAGCATCTACCTGGGAGCCTGTATCTAATATTTTCTGGGTCTCATAAACAAATAAAGCGAGTTGGGTCTCACACAATCGCTGTTTCCGAAATCCATGTCGATTCCTACAGAGTAGATTCTGGGTTTCCAAAAATGACAGGATACTCGAGCAAAAAACATGTTCTAAAATTCTACAACAGATAGAGATATAGGTCTATAGTTTTGCGCATCTGCTCGACGACCCTTCTTGAAGACTGGGACTACCTGTGCTCTTTTCCAATCGTTTGGAACATTCCGTTCCTCTAGAGACTTGCGGTACACGGCTGTTAGAAGGGGGGCAAGTTCTTTCGCGTACTCTGTGTAGAATCGAACTGGTATCCCGTCAGGTCCAGTGGGCTTTCCTCTGTTGAGTGATTCCAGTTGCTTTTCTATTCCTTGGACACTTATTTCGATGTCAGCCATTTTTCCGTTTGTGCGAGGATTATGTGGACATAAACTTGTCCGTCTCAAGAAAATTTATTATACTCGAAATGAGAATATATTCAAGGGTTCTGCAACAAACAGATGTTAGGGATATTGATCTGTAGTTTTGCACGTCCGTTGTTGTACCCGTCTTGTGTACACCAATCACTTGCACACATTTCTAGTTGCTTGGGACTTTGCAGAAGCCTTCAAAGGCGTTTCCCTTCTTCTGTTTGTTTTCTTTGCTGTCCATCCTGCGCTAAATAAATAAAAATTAGTTCTAATACTTTATAGCTACAGCCCACTATTTTCTTTTTGGTATGTAGGGTGTACAATATTTTAGTCTTTAGTAACTGTAATTGTTTTTTATACACACGTTTTTCATACTGTATTTATTTTTTCCATTCGTAATTCATATTTATCAGCACTAAAGGCAAGTAAAATCTCATAATCATATCCCCACACCATTTTTTTGTTATGGAAATATACTCCTGATTTTCTGCTTATTGACATGTAGCTTCTGGGTGTCAGTAGTTCTCTAATGATTTATTTCGTACACTGCTGTACGCCAAATGTCTGTCGGGAATAGTTTACCTTCCTCTGGAATCCTTCTGACAGTCTCTTCACGGAATACATTATCATGTCTGGATTATGATTATCTTTCGGACTTAAATGCCCGTTTTTACAGAATTTTGATCAGTAAGTAAACAGCCCTCAAAATTTTCAAATTTTTGCAATTACAGTTTCCTAGCAATTATCGCTTTCTTTAGATTAATCATGAGATTCTTCCGCTATCAAGAAAACATTCAATGAGACTAAAAAATTTTAGCATTTTATTTTTCAGTTGCTTATATTTTAGTGTAGGTACAAGTGGATAATGAAAGTAAAATGATAGTTTGATGCAGATGGATGATGAACAAAGAATTAACCTGGGAGGCTGACAGATTTTTCTAGAGACTGCATGCCGAGGTACTGAATTAAATGAACATATTCCTATTGTAGACTGATACTTTGTTCTCCGTATTTCATTAACTTAAGCGCCTTTCCAGCTGATTCAAAGAACTGGATTTTCATAATCTGTCATGTTTCGCGAAGACTAAGGACAATATTACGCAAGGCACGTTGTGTTGCTGCTAGAAACCAACCACTACTGTGAGTTTCACGTAATCCTTCGGGAGGGGATGCAAGAAGGGTGGTGCAAGAGAACACGTTGCTGCCAGACAGCGTGCATCTGACTGTCGCATCCCAAGCCTCACTGTTCACAATCGGCAACCCGAGGAAGCACAACGTGTTGAATTCCCGCCACTGCTTCTGTCGCGCCCTCTTGTGATAGCAGCTGCAGCTTCTGTTACGCTCCCTGGCACTTAATGTTGTATCGTATCTAATACTTGGGGATGTAAATTTCGAGTACCATAACATGTCATTCATATTCTTCCAGGGCAGAATCGCGGTGTAAAGAAAGTGATTTAACGCACGCAAGGTGAAAAATATGTGTGGATGAAAACCCTATGTCAAGACCGGAAATTTTCTTTATTTATTACTGGTTTCGGCTCATTGTCGAACCACCTTCAGATCTAAAATACAGAAAATTTCATATAATAAGTTAACATAAAAAAATACATTCAATATTTGAATTTCCATTCTGCAATACATACCAATCTAAAATGTTGTTCAGTGTATAAGAATTATTACATATCCTTGTATTCTGAGAGCCAAATAGCCGTAATTAAATAAGAAAATCATGTAGGCATACCGGGAAAAACATTAGAACGAGACAAAACAGGAACATGCAAAAAAGATATATGATGAGTTATATGAAATACTTTATCTAAATTGATAAATCTTAGTTGGTTACGTAAATTGACAACGCTAATCATTAATCAAATATTGTTACGATGCCGATATTTCTACACATGTGTACAACCATCGACAGCAATGATAGATGCATCGACCGTAAGTGAATGTAAACAACATATTACTTCTGACATATACAATAGAAACAAGGGAGTGGCTGTGTGACAGGTGGGCGAGGTGTTGCGCCATGGCCTCACGGAACAACTGACTGCCAGGTAGCGCTATCATCCAACTAAGTTAATACAGACCCTAATAAAACAAAGAAAGTTAATATAATATAAGTTAATATAATAAAAACTTTTTTTAAAAAATTACATCATATAAACGCGAGAAATTATATTCGTATAAGTACATTTGTAGTAAACACTGAGAATTATCTCCACCCTTTTTATTGATCATTAAAACCACACATCGCAGGTTGTACCACTAAATAGCGAGATTTTCAGAGGTGGTGGTCCAGATTGCTGTACATACCGGTACTTCTAATACCCAGTAGCACGTCCTCTTGCATTGATGCATATCTGCATTCGTCGTGGTATACTATCCACAAGTTCATCAAGGCACTGTAGGTCCAGATTGTCCCACTCCTCAACGGCGATCCCGCGTAGATCCCTCAGAGTGATTGGTGGATCACGTCGTCCATAAACAGCCCTTTTTAATCTTTCCCAGATATGTTCGATAGGGTTCATGCCTGGAGAACGTGCTGGCCACTCTAGTCGAGCGATGTCGTTATCCTGAAGGAAATAATTCATAAGATGTGCAGGATGGGGGTGCCAATTGTCGTCCATGAAGACGAATTCCTCTCCAATATGCTGTCGATATGGTTGCACTATCGGTCGGAGGATGGCATTCACGTATCGTAGAGCCGTTACGGCGCCTTCCATGACCAGCAATGGCCTACGTCGGCCCCACATAATGCCACCCCTAAACATCAGGGAAGATCCACCTTGCTGCACTCGCTGGACAGCGTGTCTAAGGCGTTCAGCCTGACAGGGTTTCCTCCAAACACGTCTCCGACGATTGCCTGGTTGAAGGCATATGCGACACTCATCGGTGAAGAGAACGTGATGCCAATCCTGAGCGGTACTGACTGCTCATGGCATCAGCTGCCACAGGAAATACAGCTCACATGAATCAGATCATTTCAGTTTATTCACACCTTCAAGAAAGACACATTATTGAATAATAATTATTGGGATGACAGTCTGTAAACTCTACAGATTAGTGCACAAACATTCTCATATAGATATGTCATAATGTGCGGTTTGGATTGTTTATGGCAGGAAGTTCTCATAGATACGAGACAATATTCAAGTATACTTTAATTGTTATAGATACATATTGGTCCTGGGTCCTATCCGTGAAAACGAAGACTGAGAAATAAGTGGCACACGTGTGTGAAGAATTGCTGTAGGGAGGAAAGCACACAGCTGCTGCCCATGGAGTAGCTCTGCCAGACTACCGTCGTGGACGGCCGGTGTGGCCGAACGGTTCTAGGCGCTTCAGTCTGGAACCGCGCGACCACTACTGTCGCAGGTTCGAATCCTGCCTCGGGCATGGATGTATGTGTGATGTCCTTAGGTTATTTAGGTTTAAGTAGTTCTAAGTTCCAGGGGACTGATGACCTCAGATGTTAAGTCCCATAGCCCTCAGAGCCATTTGAACCATTTGAACTACCGTTGTGGACAGGAGCACTCTGTTGGTGCTCAGAAACATAGTGAGTGCAGTGGTGACGGTGCAAGTGGCTACCAGCTTTAACATGAGTTGCTTAAACATTTGAACCCTATGCTTCACGTTGCGATTGGTGGATGCGTCAAATGATGGACTACACAGGTGCATGATGCCACTGGACATGCAGAACTGTTCGAAAGCCGTCGCTGTGAATTAGGGCCCATTGTCTGACATGACTGTGTGGGGAAGCCCTTTGATGGCTAGAACCTGTACAAGGACATTGAGTGTGGTGCCAATGGTGGTGGACACCACGCTGACCACATGTAGGTAGAATAAGTGTTCACGAGAATGTGCCACATAGAGCCCAGGAAGGGGCATGGAAAATCTAGGTTAATGCAGTCTCAGTGGCAACGGGAGGTGGGCCAGGTGGTGAAGGACTGGAGAGGAGCAACCTGGATCCAGGAACAAGCAGGAAAGCTCTGCAAAAATGGCTTCTGTGTATGTTTTCAGTTTCAGCCAGTAGGCATGTCATCTTGCAAGGGCTTTCATCCGCAACATAACCCAATGCCCATGACGGTGGAAATGAAAAACCTTGGGTACAAGAGAGACTGGATGACAACATGCGTATCTGCATCAGTGTCAAGCAGGAGAACATCAGAGATGGCTGACAAATGGTTGGAAAGACGAGCCCAGGCCTGGAGTTGTGGACTGGTGGACTTCAAAAAATATATTGGCTACCCATAGAGCACAAAGTGAAAGATATACCATGAGACAGGGTCACTGCATGTGTCTGCAGCAATGTGAGTAGGTGAAATGGGAAACCTGTCCAAGATATATTGTCATTCCGTGTTGATGTGGAAACACAAGATGTCCAGTTGGTCAAAATCTAGGTATAGTTCCAAGGGGGGCTGTCAGAGGGCACCCATATTTGCGTGGTGTTCCATGGGATGTATTTAAAGGTTAATTGTAGGAGCTGAGAAATGTACCCCAACTGTAACTGTTGAACTATCAGCTCCAGAAGCTGAGAGTAGGGCCCAAGGAGTGCTACCAATGAATTGTGGTCCATAATGAGCGTAAATCTGGTCCTAAAAAGGTAAACATGGAACTTCTTTATGGTAAAGATGACTGGCAAAGCTTCTTTTTCGATTTGTAAGTAGTTCTCTTGAGCAGGTGTTAGTGTCCGACACATAGGCAATCAATTGCAGAGTGCTGTCATCGTTCCTATGCGCCAGTACTAACCGATGCCATAAGCAGATGCCTCAGCAGTCAAAACCAGTGGACGTGGTGGAGTAAAGGGCATACAGCTGGGTGTTGAGCCCTTCATGAGCATGCCCACAGTATGCTGTCCACTGGAACCGAATGCCCTTCTTTCGAAACCAGCTGGGCAGATGGATAATTCGGGCCACTTCTGGGAGAAACTTTGAATAATAATTCACTTTTACCAAAAACTCCTGCAGCTCCTGTAAGTTTTGGGGATGGGTTAAAGAGTCAGTAGCAGAAACTTTGCTGACAGTTATCTGGATCCAATATTTGTTGATGTGTAGCATCCATGACAATTAGGTTAGTGAGGTAGTCGTTATACGCAGAGATGGACATGGTTAACTGTTCCAGGTACCTCTGGAAGATTGCTGGAGTGGAAGAGATCCCAAAGAGTAAGCGTTTACATTTGTACGAGCTAAAGGGAGTGTTAATGAGCATAATGCGTTGCAAATCCTCATCCAGTGGGATCTGAAAATATGAACCAGCAAGATCAAACTCGCAAGGGAAACTCCCCATTGCACCTCCCTCTGATTCAGTGGTAAGATGGCCCAGTGGATAGCCCATCGAAACTGGATACAGATCAAGCATGAAAACAGGAAGAAGGTGTACTGAAGTGTGAAACGCAAAATGGAAACAGTGAACAGTCCAAGATTACTAAGTGTTACATCAAGCGCTATGGAACACCTACAGTGTCTTGGTTAATGCCAGCACGTAGCTCAACGTGTTCAGACAGAGGGTTAGCTACCCTCTGTAATTAAAAACAATTAAAAAACTGAGTGAATGGTTCAACGATGATCTTGAATGGGTGTCATGGGACATCCGCCCCAAACAAATGCAATGAACAATAATGAACAAAATGAGAATTTAAAAAAATGGTTATGGTGTTGGACTGCTATGCCGACGACCTGGGTTGAATACTCTTTCACGCCATTTACTTTTTTTTTTTTTTTTTTACAAAATCATAAAATGTCCGCCAGGTCATTGAAATGTTTGTCCTCTTTCTGTAGTCTTGGCAGTCGTCATACTACACATTGTTTATAGAATATGAGTCATGTGGTAAGAATACATTACTGTCGCAAGTAAATGTGATGAATAGCGAGGGCAAGTGAGTTACCTAATAGACGTCTCACAGAACTAAAAACAACAAATCAACGGGTGTGAGCTATGTTAAAACAAAAGAATTCAAGAGTCAAAACGTTCAAAACGGAACACAACATCAGAAACGTTGAAGATTTATATTTTGAGAGAGCAAAGGGAAAACTGTGTCATTGTGGATCTGTTGCATTCATTTGCTGTCCTTAATGATTAGTTATCATAATTTCCTTGGGAATGATCACATTCACATTCATACGAACAGCTAAATCCGGCAAAGAGACATATCTCACACACTCACCAGGCGTACAAATGAAGTGCGTCGATAAGAGAGTCCTGTCATACGACACACGTACTGTCACTAATGCCATATATCAGACACCAGACGTGTTTTCCGGTGGAGGATTCGCTTGACGTGTCACCTTATCATCAAACGTTCGCAGTTCCCATTCGAAAGCACTTCCTTTCGGCTGCTAATAGACTAGTTGTGCACAATACACTTTCATTATAGGCTTCTTCCTTACACCTCGCTGTATTGTGATACTGAAGTTAAATAGGCAGAAACCAGTGCGAGAACAGTGCTATGATTTACTGGCAAGTGTGGTGAATAAACAATGAACGTCAACCTCAGTAACTTCGATAGTGACGGAAGAAGGGGAGAAGACGAGAATGGATCGCGGCTGCCACAGGCGCAGAGGTCAAAAGAAGGTGCGTCATCACGGAGCTGCGTGGGTCTGCGAGGCACCTGTAAGCTGCGGCGAGCGCTCAACGGTGTGAGCACCCCCCCCCCCCCCTCCCTCCCCACCTTGGAATTACTGCAGTAGGCGATACCCGCAGCCATCTTCACCGCCACAGCTGCTGCTGCTGCCTGCATTACGTCGCGACACATCACATCACGGCTGCTGGTACACCGCGCCGGCACCATTCGTCGAGGTCAAGCAATTAAGTAAAGAAGATTTAAAGTATTTTTTAGATGCTGCTAACAGGTCACAAAATGGATACCTGTGTAAACGTTAAGAAGGAACCGGTGTCTGACCATGAATTCTCAGAATAAGAAACGGAATTTAATGAGGATGGTTCCTTCCAACCAATAAATATAAAATTGGAGTGTGCGTTGTCAAAAGTAGAATCCGATTTGAATTTCAATGATACTGCCAGGTTAGAAACAGTTTCTGATGAAGAAGTAATTGAAATAAGGGTAAAAAAGGCGCAGATAGAATTAATAACCTTGTCAGATAATGAAACAGAGCTCAATATGTCTCAAATTAAGCCAGGTCAGGTAATGCAAGAAATCCCTTTAAAATCAGTGGAAATGCCAAGCGGATATGTAGAGGCTCCGAATAGGATGAAATTACTGTTTGCCAAACTCGAACCACATCATAATGAATTAAACCATAAAATTGACTCCAGTAACAAAAATCTGTAAAGTAAAATTGAGTATAGTAATAAAGAATTAAAAGATAGTACCAAAGCATTGGAAAATAAGATTAAATATAGTAATAAAGAACTAAAGGATGAATTCACCTCAAAATTGAGTAGTTTAAATTATAAAATTGATGTTATCCACCACGATATACAAGTCAAAGTAGGGCAACAGTTATGTGAAATGCATAGTACTTTTAAATGCGAAATTTCCAAGCTGCAGATGAACTTTTGGAAGGGAGATTGTCAGAAAGAATAGGCAACGAATCCAAACTTTGCTATAGAAAAATAGAGAAAGTAAAAAAGACATATGAAAAAGTTTGTGAAGATGTGGACAAGAGATGTTGTGACACGATGGAAGCAGTAGAATTACAAGTAGAAGAACTAAATGCTAACAATGCTAACTTATAAAACAGAGTACCCTCTGGTAGTTCTAGTAATACTACTGTACAGCTCAAATGGTTCAAATGGCTCTGAACACTATGGGGCTTAACATCTGAGGTCATCAGTCCCCTAGAACTTAGAACTACTTAAACCTAACTAACCTAAAGACATCACACACATCCATGCCCGAGGCAGGAATCGAACCTGCGACCGTAGCGGTCACGCGGTTCCTGACTGAAGCGCCTAGAACCGCTCGTCCACCACGACCGGCTACTGTACAGCATGTGGCTTCAGTTGACGCCGCTTTCATCGGGTGTCGACAATTTTTACGTTGTGATCCAGACAAACAAATTCATCCATTAGAATTCTGGAATGATTTTGAAGATGTTTTGCCTAATGCATGGTCAGAATGGCAGAAAATTTCCTTCACAAGTAGTCATTTGTCAGGAGTTGCTTTGCGGTGGTCAGCTGACGTTATGATAAAATATAAAACTTTTTCTGAATTTAAATCTGCATTTCTTAACGAATACTGGTCACATAATGAAACGTCACAGGTTTACGCTTCATTTGACTGACTGATTAATTTCTACATGTTTAATAATTCATTTTACACCAAGAGCGTCCTTTCAATGTTTCGTCTAGCTAATTAACCTCTGGATTCAAGAATGCTTCCGCGTATATTTTTTCTTCTGTTGGTGTCACACCTCCTCTCTCATCCCTTGATCCCATGATGTATGTGGATGGGTAAGCGTAATTATGCATGGAATATATAATAATCTGGGTTAGTCAAAGATGGTAGCAGTAGGGTAGTTTAGCACCAACGTAATAACGTGAGCAGAGAGTTCGTGGTTCCAAAGATAGAGGGGATGAGCAGGGCAGAGTTTGTGAGGTTGGTTCTCACTGAGGTCCTACCCCTACCACCAGTTTTTTTGAACGGTTGGCGGTTGGTCCCGGAACGCGCCATGTTACGACACTCTGGGGCCGCCGATTGAACGAGACGGAAGAAGCGGTGCGGCGTTCGTCATGGATGGTGATAAAAGTTATTCATAATGTAGGTTTTTTGGGGTAGCATTGATTATGAAACATTTTCGGGTGTGAATTAATACCGGGAAACGTTCAGCGATATTTTATTTGTAGAAATTTTTCAGATTAATGTGTTTCAACCAGCGGACTTAGGCACGAGGTGCTTGAGGGCATGAACCAACAGTTCTTGTTCTTAGGTCAATAGCGGATAGGTTCATTAATGTTTCATTTGTTGCATAGTTTCGTTATGGATACAAGCAATATAAATTTTTCATGATTCAACGGTTTATTTTACTCGTTTCTTTGTTGTCGAACTTGGCCACGTGTTGCCAGCATTCATAACGGTAGTAACTGGATTTGCCTTTCGTTAATCATAGCATGAATAATGTGGAGTCATGAAGCCAGGGCTGGTTTGCTCACGTTGCATGCGGTTGCATAATACGCGGTTTCAACATGAACTTATCCGCATGGTACCGCATGTGTAGTAACACAAGTAATGTTTGAGAGAGTGAAAGGTAATATCCTTCCCTACTCCGCGCGTTAAATAGGTGTGACAATAACTAATTGGTGTTAAGAGGCCACCATTCAGTAAAATTCATTTGTACCCATTTTAATCATTAGTAGATGTAACTGGCGACGAAGTGCTGTCTATGTTTCCGGTATGACGAGATGCAAGAGATAGTGAGTGCTTCATGAAGATTTTGTCACTGAGAGTGGTAGTTTTCTTAAATATAATAGATTTCATGTATGTTTTGTCACAACGAGTAATAGTTTCCTTAAACGTTTTGTCACAGAGAGTAATAGTTTTCTTAAATGTTTTGTCACAGAGAGTAATAGTTTTCTTAAATATTATCGAAATAAATCAGAATGATAATTGAAATTCTCTCTTAGCGTTATTTAGTATCCTTCATCCATACCACTGAGATAATGACTGTATTCTACAAATTTTCAATCCAGGCATATCCATTGTATGCATTACGCACTTCATGCTGCTAACTGAATTCATAGTAGCAGAAAAAGAAAGTCTTACCGTACCTAATGTGCACGTATTGTTCCATGGCCATTCACCGATGTTGCGTTATTCGTTGCTTCATTTTTAAATTAGAATACTATCTTTCCTAGCGAGTTTGATTACCCATATCTCAATTTATCGGTCCTAACTGAAAGAATTAGACGCATAGAAAATGGGAACCACGGAGCACTGCGTCCGCTTATATTAAAGGGAGATACTTCTTACATGAAAATTAATCAGCTTAACACATAAGGGGTAGCCTTTCAATAACAAACAGGTTTTAAGAGAATTTTGGAGTGATTAAAAAGTTTTGCCCAGGACGTGAATCAGTAAAAGATTTCTCTAGGAAGTGTGTTTCACGACTGTCACATCTGACAGAAAAGATAAAACTGTATATGATTATTATGGGTCTAGAACGTAAGCTGCCTTCGTACGGGCAGAAAAGAATCATTTTCGTACCTAGAGATAACGTAGATAAGTTCACTGAATATCTAGAGCGAGTATGAAGAATAGCTACTGCGGAGGAGCAGATACAGCATAATAACAGATCTTCTAACAGTCACGTACAAAATATAAATCATGACAATGGGAACATGAATGTTAGAAATGCGGAGGTTACGAATACAAGGCCTAATTATCAAAATCAAGGCCGTGGTAGGAGAAGAGGGGGTAGACACTCACCACGCTTTCGTAACAGTTGTTATGAAGAAAGCCGAAATGTAATGACAGTGCCATTGAGGCAAGAAGGAGGACAAAATGCTACCGTATCTAATGCTGTAGCAAATGAACATAACAGGCCACGTGTGGGAAACTAAATCCCGTCTATGAGGAAACTGGCGCTCACAAGGCGGTAACAGTAACACAGCCAGTAACTAAAACACAGACCACAGTCAGCCAACACACACAAACAGAACACAGGGATGAAGAAGTAGGAACAGACAGTACTTGTGATGGGTTAAACCACTCTCATAATATAGTGGACAGTATTTTTGATACTTTGGAGAAATGGGTCTCCTTCAGTGATGGAGAATCCAAACAGCGAGAAGCATCCACATCGAAAATACTGCCAGCTAAGTGACTGTCGACAAAAGAGCTATAAAACGTACCACCATTTTGTATGCAGTGTTGATTGTGAACTGATCTCAGGGGGGAATCAAACCGTCACTGTATGCGATCAGTGTAAAGGATCGTAGGTTTCAAGTGAGGGGAACCAAGATGAGCATATCCAGAATGAGATTTTCACTCTGCAGTGGAGAGTGTGCTGTTATGAAACTTCCTGGCAGATCAAAACTGTGTGCCACACCGAGACTTGTACTCGGGACCTTTGCCTTTCGAAGACAAGTGCTCTACTAACTGAGCTACCCAAGCACGATTCACGACCTGTTCTCACAGCTCTAATTCCGCCAATACCTCGTCTACTACCTTCCAAACCTCACAGAAGCTCTTCTGCGAACCTTGCAGAACTAGCACTCCTGGAAAAAAGGATATTGCGGAGACATGGCTTAGCCACAGCCTGGGAGATGTTTCCAGAATGAGATTCTCACTCTGCAGAAGAGTGTGCGGTGATATGAAACTTTCTGGCAGATTAAAACTGTGTGGTTCTGTGAGGTTTGGGAGGTAGGAGACGAGGTACCGGTGGAATTAGAGCTGTGACGACGGGTCGTGAGTCGTGCTTGGGTAGCTCACTTGGTAGAGCACTTGCCTGTGAAAGGCAAAGGTCCCGAGTTCGAGTCTGGGTCTAACACACAGTTTTAATCTGCTAGGAAGTTTCAAGATGAGCATATGCTTGGAGGTAAATAAGGAACCAGTAGCCCCTGTGTCCACCCAGAAACGGACATCCTCGTTTGCAGTTTGGGGTTGAAAAACAACTATGTGGTGGAAGGATCACCCTGAGAAACAACTGCCTAAAGTTCGTGCACCATCTCTTGGTGCATTTGGGGAGTGGCACCCGAATGACCATAAAGTAGATGGCAGACGGTATGGAGCTACCCATCTTTCTCACAGTGGGTGCAGTTTGCTCAATGGTCTAGAAAGTTTGCATGTGGGTGTGAAATGAAACAGTCACGACACGACGAGAGACCCCACTGCTTATGCCAATGGGGCACGATGGGCTTTTCAAAGGCCATTGGCATGTCCCATGTCATGACGAATCACGATGCAGCCATTGAGAAGAAGAGTTACGTGAATTCTGACCCTAAGACGGCGTCTGGACTGCTGCTACTTGTGATCAAGCGACGAGACATTCATTTGTTGCCTGTACGACCTCGAAAGAGTGCGCGATTTTCAAAATATCGTATAAGGAAGGATTGTGTAATTTGAAGGTTGCATTGCGAACTTCCACATCTGGAGACAATTGAATAATTACATTTCGGATCAAAGAATCTGCTTAGAGGTTTGTGCAAGTGAAATCCCTACGGTGACTTATTCCGTCCAGACCCATCACCCACGAGTGGTACGGCTGACCAGGTTGCTTGTGGTATTGATGGAACCTGAGGAACGATGTGACCACATAATAATTTGACAGCAATGAACACATCTCGTCAAACATGAGCGCAAGTGGATTTGAGAGTGGAAACAACTTCTTTAGTAGGAAAAATGTCTCTAGGGAAGCCCAATATAGATTGCAGAGCGTCATCCAAAACCCGAATAGCGCCAAATTACTGTTACAGCTGCTGTAAATATGTGTCCCAATCCTCTGTAGCGTCGTTAAATGGCGGAAATGCGCTTGGGCGGCTCTCTTCATGTGAAGTGACCCCAGACAGTATGGGCTGGGAACTATTAACCAGTAAGCCATTCAACAAAGGCTGAATTTACTGACAGAGCAATTCAGTTTGGTGTTGAAACTGCTATTGGAACTGCAGTTGCAATTCCTGTTGCAGAAACAGCTGTTTCATGTCGCTGTTCCACGAGTTGCACAAGCTCTGCGTCCATGATACGCTAGTAACCTTTTAGCTCATCACCAATTTAAGTGACCAGAATCTAACATGCCCAGGAACGATCCGAGAATCTTCAGAGACTGTGCGACTGATTGAGGGCATCAACAGTGAGCCACCAGAGAGTAAACAGACAGGCGGAGAATATCGAGAGAAAAGACAGGCAATAGAGACAATACTGCAGAATAACAAGTTTAACGCGTATACCAAAATTGAAAACCTAAGACGCAGTGAATCAGAACTAAAACAACCTAGGTCAGTACAACAGCGCACTGATGTCACAACTGACTGAATGACAGTGCTGCTGGCTTTAAGGAGAAACCGCGATCGTTGATTGGCTATCGCATTCCGAGTGGGGATGCCGTTTGAGGAATACCGAGATACTGCTGCGAAGGCTGTGGTGGATCGCTGCCCAGTGGGACAGACTCAAGCGACTGAACTTGCCCCATCGGCAGCCCCATCCGTTCCCCCAACTATGACGACCCAGCACTCGCTTACGGAACATACACAAGATACGTCTATGGATTTCCGAAGGCTGACTGCCCACGAACTGTAAATCATTATGCAGCGCCTGTCGTGAGGCGGCGATTGTGAAGGTCGGGAGGCAAATACAGTTGGCTGCTGTCCTGCCCACCATGTCACATGCCACCGAGGACCCCGCCTGGTGTATTAATGCCAGATGACACGATACAGGTTGTAGCAGCCTCAGAGGGTGCCACACGACCAGTTTTGGCTGTACAAGAAGCCAGTGCACTGCCTGTTACCCCTTAGGCTGTATCCAATGAAGAAAATGCGATGCTGACAGGTTCTAACCTGCCACGAGTGATGACTCAAGACGTAACTGCTCAGCTGGGAGCATCATCCTTGCAAACAGCACAAGAGACCAATGAGATTAAGGAAGAAACTCTTGGAGACCTGCTACGAGAGCAGGAGGTGATGAATACCTTCATGCCGCAACAGAGGATGACGATTCCTTCGCATATTCTGATTCTGTCCCAAGGCAGGGGCAGAAGAGGATGTCTGTGGCCACTGCCGCAATCATGGCCCAGGCTGCAGAGCAGAGTCAGGATGGCCAGTTCGTCGTCCCTAAGTGGAGGGGCACTGCTCGTCCAGGACAACTTGAACAAGTTCAACCACTTCCGACTACGAACACATTCACCGATGTTCCAGAAGAGATAGAGACCATGGAGATGGCACCTGTACCAAACAAGTAGGCGACGGCCCCTCCTCCCATCACCATCCTCTGGAAACACATGTTCAAATCTTTCATCCAGAAGTTCTCGCAGGGGGTACCCACTCCACCTAAGGTCAAATTGGTTGGGTGTGGACTCTACAGAATCACACTTGCCTCCATGGCAGACTACAGAGCCACAATGAAGCGGATATGAGAGGAGGGGCTTTTCTGACATACCCGTGACACAGAGGCCTTCACGCTTCTGAAGGTGTGGTTCCTCCGCCTTCCCATGAGGAAGGAGCCAGAACACTTCAAGGAGGAACTGGTGGCGCTGGGATATGGCATCCACTCTGTGGGCCTCATGAAGTCGTCTAGGACGCTAAGGGACATGCCATTGTTCCTTGTTGTCCTGGTCGGCAACATGTAGGCTCGCAAAATCTTCTAACTGGAAATGATTGCCCAAGTTTATGTGGAAGTTGAGCGGCTCTGGGCCAGGGGATGGAGAACTCAGTACTTTTCTTGCCAGGACCTTGATCATGTGGCTCGCTTCTGCATGATGCGGATCCACTGTGTGAAATGCATGGGTGCACACCAGAGCAAGGACTGCACCAAGAAACGAGGGGAACCACCGAAGTGCTGCAACTGTAGTGAGCCACATGTGGGGCTGCACTATCTTCGAGAAGAGCAACAGACAGCAAGGACGGGTGATATCTTATCATAAGGTGCTGCCTGGATCCAGCTACGCTGCAGGCACCAAGAAGCCGGTTGCTGACACCCTGCGAAGGCAGCATGTGACCCCTCTGTCACAACCACAGTATCCTGCACTGGTGAACTCGGCAGCCGCTGCTGCTGCTGGCTAACCAGATACCTCTCAGGCAGCTTGCCAAGCGGATGGTCGGCGCTCTGAGAACCCTCCCGTCCTCTTAATCGCATCTTATTCAAGTGGCTGACCCGGTGGTTGTCCCTGCTGTTTCCACTGCCCAAAATACCTGTGGATGTTAAAAATTGAAAGCAAGCAGCGGTGTCAATGGCTAAAAGTGCCTTGAAGCAAAAAGGACTAAAAAGGAGACGTGTTAAAACTTCTACGGCTCTTCCAATACCTAAGACATATGGTGGAATTATACCACTCCTACTTCCAGCACTTGTGGAACTATCATTTATTGGCCCTTTACCTGGAGGAGCGGTAGCCGTAGCCTGAACAGTGAAGAATGCGCAAAGCATGGAAGAAGAGGTGCAGGAGACAAAAAGGCATGTAGGATGTTGGAATCTGTCGATATCAGAACAGGACTATATTTAAAACCACACAATTAAGGTTTTAGAATGATCGTATAAAAATTCCTCACTATACTACCAGATGCACCGCTTGCAAATACAAATTTAGTTAAATTCGTCAAAAAACTAAAAATATCAAGTTTTCCTAGGAGGATCGGGAACCCAATGGATTACAAAAAAAGAAGGAATAATATATACTACTTTGACTCATATGGTGATTTATGTGCACCTGAAGAATTACGCCATTTATTCACCAACAACAGTGTGTTCTACAATTTTCAATCATACTATGACTTCAATTGATATCTCTATGGACATCTCTGCCTAACGTTCCCGCTGCTGAATACGTGACTCCCAAATGGCCTCACTGAGTGTGGACAGTCACGTTATAGATGTTCCAGTGGCAGCTGGAAAATGGATATGGGTGCTAGCAATTTAGAAACAGACAGAGACCTTTGTGCCTGGTGTACCATGAAGAGAAAACATTGAATAGGCAATGGAGGCTCACCAGACCCCGCAGACAAGCTAGCAATTGGAATCGTGCACTAAGTTCCTGTTGGCACTCTAATACCCTCTTGGTGAACTGTATCCCGCATTTTGAAGTATAAAGTCCTCACTGAACCATATATCTGGCACCAGTATTCAAGGTGTGGTCGCCCATAGGCTTTGCAAAATATTACTGACGCATTTGAGGCTTTTTAAAGCCTAGACACATCGCAATTTCATGTGTGACAGCCACATCAGTCGTTCATCAAGAGTGAGGCCCAGATATTCCTCCTATTTCCTAAACGTGAGGACGGTATACTCCCGTTTTAAAAGAGGTAAATTAAAAAGCGAGCGGAAACGACGAGAAGCAACACAAACGGATATCTCCAAAGAGAACTTGAAACCTGTGGTTTTCGCCATTCCTCCAAACACTGCAATTGTCGAGTAGCTGTTGTGAGGTTGGAGGACGCACAGGAGTTGGAGAAGTCGTACACGAATGAGGAACGCATTATGAGACTCCTTACGGTGGAATTAATGCAGTTTATCGTAATAGTGACGAGCCCCTTGAGGGACGCCGTTCTCGTACGTAAATCGGTCATACAGCACATTCCATAACCTAAATCTAAAATATCGTTTGAAAGGAAGTAAGGTGTAAAGTGGCGCTGCAACAAAATATTATCTCTCCAGGTAGTATCGGAAGGACGTTTCCAAATCGTAGGTACGCTTGTTGAACAGTTGCTTCTCGCAGCGTCAGATTATCGGGTGGCAAGTGATACCTCCTGAACTTCCACTTGGTGCCACTTTGTAGTGACCCAGTTTCGAGAATCCACAGCCGCAGCTGACCATACACTCCAGTGTCTTACCTATGGAACTAGAGAGGCTAACGCTACAGTAGCTAATGGGGTTAGTCTGAGCCTTGCATGGTTTTTAAATCGGGATTAAAATAGCTTTCTTTCAAGAGTGGATATATACATCTGTTCCCAAAATTCATTAAAAACTGAAGGAAGAGCTCCTTGAATCGCTGGTTCAGTTGCTTTAACACGCTGTATGCTGCCAGGCTGTGACCGTATGAAGTATCATGACCTACAGAAAATGGAGAGTTCAGCTCTCACTGAGGAAAAGACCGGTTTTGTTGTTCCATATTGGAAACCAAAACAACCCTTGGCTGTGTCGCTCTATAACGACGGAAAGCTTTATCCTGGCTATAATAGGCCATAATGTGCTTATAAGATGTCTCCTGATGAGGCTAGGAAGCACCCCTACTCTCCTACAGCTGCCATTGGCGCTCCTGAGTTCCACCTGTAAATCCTCCTAAGGGCTTCCCATAGTCATCTGCGGGAGTGAACCTATTCTCAGAGCCCAGGAACTCTTGCCAAGACCTTTTCTTACTCTCACGAATTATTCTCCTCGCCACCCGAAAAGCTAGAAACTTTTCATCTGTAGGGCACCGATCGAGCCCTTGCGTGGCCGCCCTCCTGCACCTGACTGGAGAACGAGACTCACAATTCCAAGAGAAAGGGCGCCGTCTAGGTGTTCCTGACGACTTGGGATGGATACATCAGCGGCTTGGTGAATCATGGCTGTAGTGTGGTTCGTCCAGTTCTGGACAGATTTATACTGCTCAGAAACAGCTAACTGGTTGTAGTGCACCCAGTTAGCCTCTCCTCACGGTGGCTTCTTTACTGGAAGTACTCCGTCTGTTGGATAGATCTAGATGAGGTAGTCGTTGCTTCGATGAAGGTCGTCATCAATTTTCCACAGAGCAGCGTCAGTAAATGCAGGTGAGCAGGGGGAGAGAGCTGTGGCAGTAGAATAACCTGTGACGAAGCTGAAATGAGTAGCTTGACTCGAGTTCATCAGTATTATGCTTTCAATTAGGGTGAGATCCTGAATCATCCGATCCTTGGGGAAAGTGGTGTTGGATCCCCACAGTCCGCTGTATGCATTAAAATCTCCTAAAAGAAGAAAGGGCCATGGCATTTCAGCAATAAGCTGTTTGAGGATCTCACCATCAACGAGCTCATGGTGCAGCAGGTACATAGAGCACACCGTGCAAGTAACACGGGTCTTTACCATCACAGCCACTGATTGTAGCGCTGTCGTTAAATGCACAGGTTAGGCTCGTCTCCCTCGTGGAGGTGACATCTCCCAAGTATAGCTGTGTCATTTCTAAAGTGAGTCTTTAGGAGACAGACGCTAAAATGGCTCTGAGCACTATGGGACTTAACTTCTGAGGTCATCAGTCCCCTAGAACTTAGAACTACTTAAACCTAACCAACCTAAGGACATCACACACATCCATGCCCGAGGCAGGATTCGAACCTGCGACCGTAACGATCGCGCGTTCCAGACTGCAGCGCCTAGAACCGCTTGGCAGACGCTAAAAGATCTGTCCTGTACAAGTACACGAAATTTCTCCAAATGGGTCCTGCACGCGTTCATATTCAACCGAAATATGGAGGCCATGAAAGCAATTCAGCGGCGTGCTGCTAGATTTGTTATCGGTAGGTTTGATCAGCATGCAAGTATTACAGCGGTGTTAGGTGAACTCAAATGGGAGTTCCTGGGGGAAGATGAGGCTGTTTTCGCAATGCATCATTGCAGAAATTGAGAGAACCAGTATTTGAGAGCGACTGCAGATCGATTTCACTGCCGCCGACGTACATTTCGCGTAAGGACAAGCAGATAAGAGGAGAGAAGTTAGGGCTTGTACGGAGACTTATAGGTAACCGTTTTTCCCTCGCTCTGTTTGCGAGTGGAACAGGAAAAGAAATAAAAGCACCCTATTGGGGCTTGCTGAGTATGTATGTAGGTGCAATATAGATTATATATGTAGATGCAGAAGTAGATGTATCAACAGTTTTGAATTGCAACAAAGAGAAATGGATTTTAAAAGCGAAATCCCAAAATGTTTGCCGTTTAGCAGGCTTCATTGTTACACGTAAATATCACTGTGATATTTGCAGAAGCTGTAGCATATCAAGTGGGATTTGGTTTGCTACTTGCAAGGAAAGAACTGAAGATCGACCACTACATCGTAGAGGAACCAGAGCCCGAAATTCTGCTCCTAGTTCAGATAACTTCAGATAGCGTGTTTTAGACTAATTAGTTTTAGACTAATTATAACATGCACAGAAGTATTTAAGCAATCATTATTCCTGCGCTCCATGAGCACATAGAATGGAAAGAAGCCCTAACATACACTGGTCAGCCAGAACGTTATTACCATCTATCTAATAGCCGGTATGTCCAGTTTTGGTACGGATAACAGCAGCGGCACGTCGTGGCATGGGAGCAGTGAGGCCTTGATAGGTCGCTGGAGGGAGTAGGCACATACGCTTACCCATCTGACGCCACGTTCAATCACATCCCAGATGTGTTCGATCTAGTACAGATCTGGCAAACTGGGGGGGGGGGGGGGGTGGTAGCACATCAACTGGAACTAGCCAGCTGATTGACTGATTGATAGATTTTAACAGGAGAGCTAAAACAGCTTAGGTCTGACCCGCCACTGCCCGCACCGAAACTAGGTTTATTGTGCGGTATCGGCCCCTGAATGTCTAATAAAGCCAACCAGTGCCCTTAAATAGTGCAAGGAGTCCCTCTACCAGTTTTTGTTAGACACAATTTTTTCAGGTCTAGTTGTCCCGAAGATTCTGTATCTTTTACTCTCCAATGCTATGCATTCGAAGATTAGGTGTGATGCAGTTTCATCACCCTCATCACACATCCTAGATTTAGGGTCTTCTTCCGTTATACCCATTGTGTGTAGGTGTTTTTTGAAGTTCATATGGCCGGTCATCAGTCCAGTCATGAGTTTGATCGTCCGCAGCTCGTGGTCGTGTGGCAGCCTTCTCGCTCCCCGCGCCCGGGTTCCCGGGTTTGATTCCCGGAGGGGTCAGGGATTTTCTCTGCCTCGTGATGACTGGGTGTTGTGTGATGTCCTTAGGTTAGTTAGGTTTAAGTAGTTCTAAGTTCTAGGGGACTGATGACCATAGATGTTAAGTCCCATAGTGATCAGAGCCATTTGAACCATTTTAAACCATGAGTTTGAGCTCTTTCCTGTTCAATCCCAGGATTACAGAGCTTCTTTTAAAACATGGCTTGCGCATGATTACCTCACCATGTTTTTGTTTATGGACCTTGGTCCAATATCCTACGTGCTGTTTCCTAAGCCAGTTCCGTAGTTCTAATTTGATCATAACCTTGGTGATTGTCAAGGCATGTTCCGGTCCAATAAATGGAGTTGTTGCCCCCATCCTAGCCAATCTATCGGCTTGTTCATTGCCACAGATCCCTGAGCGGCCAGGGACCAACACTAGGTTAACCCTATTGCTTCCCCCTAGCTCCACCAGAGCCCTGTGGCAATCTGCAACAATATTAGATCTTGTTGCAGGAGCTGCCAATGATTTCAGGGCTGCTTGGCTGTCTTGCTGAAAAATGCCACTGCCGTCGTCGGGAAACTTGATCGTCATGAAAGGGTGCACGTGGTCTGCAACTCCTTGGCCACCATGGTGCTTTGCACGAGCTCCAATGGTCCCATGCGTGCCTACGTGAATGTTTCCCTGAGCATAGTGGAGCCGCCGCCAGCTTCTCTTCGTCCCGCAGTACAGCTGTCAAAAAACTGTTCCCCTGGAAGACGACGGACTCGCGCCCTCCCATTGGCATGGTGAAGAAGGTATCGGGATTCATCAGACAATTCAACGCTCTGACACTGCGTCAATGTCCAGTGTCAACAGTCTTGCGGCCATTCCAGTCGTAGTTGCCGATGTCGTGGTGTTAACATTGGCACGTGCATGGGTCATCGGCTGCTTAGGCCGATCGTTAGGAGTGTTCGGTGCATTTCATATTTAGACACTCCCGTACTCTGCCTAGCATTAAAGTCACATGTTAGTTCTGCCACAGTTCGCCGCCTGCTCTCTTTTACCAGTCTACGCAGGCTACGACGCCGAGATCTGTAATGAGGGGTGGCTGCCCAACCCAGCGACTTCTGGACGTCTGTGCGTATTTTGACCTTGGCTTCGCCACGTGTTGCAGACACTCACCACAGCACTCCTCGAACACTCGACATATCGTGAAGTTTCTGAAATGCGCGTGCCGTGCCTCCGGGATACCGCAATCTGCCCTCGGTCAAACTCAGTTAAATTACGCGTCTTCTCCATTCTACTCATGGACAGCATGCTCACTGATACTACATACACCGTGAATGTGTCTGACTAGCAGTCATTCCTCGACAGGTAACGCTGCTGTCGCCTGGACAGGTTCATATCGATAGTAGTTCGATGGTCATAATGTCCTGGCTGATCAGTATATGGTATAAAGTGCAGTCGAAAAGAAACGAGCTGTGAAATTGAAACCACTGATGCCGTTGCCTGTGAAAGAAGCTGCGCTACGCTGAGGTCCCAAACTCACCTCTAGAGGGACACGGGCGCACACCAATACGACGATAGAGCGAACAGGTACACATGTCGACTGTCCGCCGCACTCAGTCGTGCTGAAAACAGTGAAATGGAGGCTTTAAATGAAGAACAAAGGAGTATACTGCGACTCCTGGCAGCGAAAGGGGTGCGGGAACGGAAATGCATCAAAGAATGGCACACGGGTACGGAGAGGGCTGCATATCCGTTAGAAGTGTCAAGGAGCCGGCCGCTGTGGCCGAGCGGTTCTAGGCGCTTCAGTCGGGAACCACGCAGCTGCTACAGTCGCAGGCTCGAATCCCGCCTCGGGCATCAATAGGTGTGATGCCATTAGGTTTGTTAGCTTTAAGTAGTTCTACGTCTAGGGGACTAATGACTTCAGATGCTAAGTCCCATAGTGCTTGGAGCCATTTGAATTTTATGAACAAGTGTCAAGGCGTTGCACAAGCGACTGGAGGAAGGACGAATGTCGTTGGCCGATGCCACACAGTATTACCGATGCCATCGCCCAGAAGTTGGATGCCCTCATTAGTTGAGACCGTTGAGTTATGGTAGCAGCCACTGTCGCAGACGTCGGATTGAGCATCGGATTTGCAACGAACATGCAGTGCTTTCCGTACACTTGCTCTATTCTTCGACCAATTTCCATTCCGGGACACGTCCCACCGTCAGGAAACGCGCTTCCCTACATCGCCCTTCTGTTGAGGTTTACCTCTCACTGTTTCCAACAAGACTGCAGTGGACGGTCGAAGCGTGTACGTGCTCGCTCTGTCATCACGTGGGTGTGTCCCCACTTCACCCTCTCACCATCTTCCCATCCCTCTAGCGGCGAGGCTGGTACCTTTGCGCTCTTCTAAGGGTTGCGACTTCTTCCAGTGACAATGACATTACGATTCTTTCAGCAGTTAGAATTTTACCGTCTCTGGCTGGTTACTCTTTTGAGGGTGGTCAGAAACAGTGTGCAAATCTTGTAAGGACGTTGCAGGGTAGGTTGTGCTGAGAAATAGTTGCGCCTTTTCCGAGTTAATTAGCATCGAAGACAATCAGGTCGTTGCGCGCGAAAAATTCGAGCGCCCGTCAGATACAATTAGTGTCTGTTGTTCTCAAAGCGTAGATTACAGCGCATGAGACTGCTCAACCTCTGTCTCGGGTTCGGTCCTTGCTGGTGTCCCCTGTTCAAATTCTGATTAGCTTTCTTGTTCAGTTTTAGGAAACCAAGCGAAGAACAAATTTGGCGATACCGTCACAGGCGGGCCTCTTGAATTTGCGCGCGCAACGGCCTAATTGGCTAACTTGAATGCTAATTAATTAGGAAACGCCGCAACGTATCGAATTTTTTTCTTAAGAATTACCTTTCACCACAACCTACCCTACAACACTCGTACAAGCTTTTCAGATTGTTTCTGACTACGCTGTATTAAGATGAATACCGTCTGCTATGCACGTCACAGTGTGCTGTATGTAACGGAAGTTGTAGATCCAGATGTAGAAGTAGTTACACAATGTGGGAATTTTTGGGAATTTGTGGTAAGTTCTATGAGACCAAACTACTGACGTCATTGGTCACTAAGCTTACACACTACTTCATCTACACTACTGATCATTAAAATTGCTACACCACGAAGATGACGTGCTACAGAAGCGAAATTTAACCGACAGAAAGAATATTCTGAGATATGCAAATGATTAGCTTTTCAGTGCATTCACACAAGGTTGGAGCCGGTGGCGACACCTACAACGTGCTGACATGAGGAAAGTTTCCAACCGATTTCTCATATACAAACAGCAGTTGACCGGCGTTGCCAGGTGAAACTGTTGTGATGCCTCGTGTAAGGAGGAGAAATGCGTACCATCACGTTTCCGACTTTGACAAAGGTCGGATTGTAGCCGATCGCGATTGCGGTTTATCGTATCGCGACATTGCTGCTCGCGTTGGTCGATATCCAATGACTGTTAGCACAATATGGAATCAGTGGGTTCAAGAGGGTAATACGGAACGCCGTTCTGGATCCCAACGGCCTCGTGTCACTAGCAGTCGAGATGACAGGCATCTTATCCGCATGGCTGTAACGGATCGTGCAGCCACGTCTCGATCCCCGAGTCAACAGTTCGACGACGTTTGCAGCAGCATGGACTATCAGCTCGGAGACCATGGCTGCGGTTACCCTTGACGCTGCATCACAGAGAGGAGCGCTTGCGATGGTGCACTCAACGACGAACCTGGGTGCACGAATGGCAAAACGTCATTTTTTCGGATGAATCCAGGTTCTGTTTACAGCATCATGATGGTCGCATCCGTGTTTGGCGACATCGCGGTGAACGCACATTGGAAGCGTGCATTCGTCATCGCCATACTGGCGTAGCACCGGGCGTGATGGTATGGGGTGCCATTGGTTACATGTCTCGGTCACATCTTGTTCGCATTGACGGCACTTTGAACAGTGGACGTTACATTTCAGATGTGTTACGACCCGTGGCTCTAGCCTTCATTCGATCCCTGCGAAACCCTGCATATCAGCAGGATAATGCACGACCGCATGTTGCAGGTCCTGTACGGGCCTTTCTGGATACAGAAAATGTTCGGCTGCTGCCCTGGCCAGCACATTCTCCAGATCTCTCACCAATTGAAAACGTCTGGTCAATGGTGGCCGAGCAACTGGCTCGTCACAATACGCCAGTCACTACTCTTAATGAACTATGGTATCATGTAGAAGCTGCATGGGCAGCTGTACCTGTACACGCCAATCAAGCTCAGTTTGACTCAATGCCCAGGCGTATCAAGGCCGTTATTACGGCCTGAGTTGGTTGTTCTTGGTGCTGATTTCTCAGGATATATGCACCCAAATTGCGTGAAAATGTAATCACGTGTCAGTTGTAGTATAATATATTTGTCCAATGAATACCCGTTTATCATCTGTATTTCTTCTTGATGTAGCAATTTTAATGGCCAGTAGTGTAACTTAAACTAACATACAATAAGGACAACAGACACACTCATGCCCGAGGGAGGATTCGAACCTCCGACAGTGGGATGGCCAATGTTCTGGGTGTGCTATAGCGTAGTCTTCTGGAAACTTCGTAAAATTTAAAAGAATTTACTCTACCTACTGTAGCGTTACCAGCTACCGGCGCCAGAGGGCACAGAATCCTCTTTTATTATCTTTTTGTTGCATCTAGTACAGAACTGTCCGTCTGTATCGCGCCATCCCTGTCGGTATTTTTGTGGCTGCGAGAGTCGTCACTATGTCGCCACTGAAAAAAAAACAGCTCGACTTAAGCACCACCTGAACTCCGAAGGGATTCATTCGGGTTACTGAACACGTATCCCACGTGGGACGTCGAGTCACTCAGGTGACGGAAACATGTGTAGCATCCCAGCAACAAGGTGCTCGCCCCCCGGCAGCTGATATTTTAATCCCGCCCGTGGTGAATTTTGTAAGCGGCAGCGTCTGTTTCGCCGCATCTCTAGGCCGATGACAGACACGGCGTGCCCCGAGCAGCTATAAACACACGCGACGAAATTTCGGAAGGCGGGGTTTGCGAGCGCGCGTCGAGGCGTTGAGCGTTGCCCTCGGAGGGGGAGGGGAATAAGAGGTGGGGCAGCCCGCGGGCGGAGGGGCGGCAGGGTCCCCGGTGGAGGGGTGAGAGGTAGGGGTAGGGGTAGGGGTAGGGGCCGGCACGGCGGCAGTGCGCGCCACGACGCACGGGACGCAGCAGGCAGGTAGGTTGTGTCTCGCTCCTACGGGGCCGCCTGCGCGTCATGCATGTTCGCGCTTTGTATTTCGCACTGCCAACCACCGTCTGCTTACTGGTACAAAATGTAACCGTCCTCACCCACTTTTCAGACTGGACTCACAGTGTCCTTTAAAGCCCTCTTCCAAATATTTTAAGATAAAATATTCACCCTCAGCACTAATCGCCGCTTTGCTAGTATATCTTTGAGGTGACGTGTGCAACTGATCCTCGTGTAATGTCGAGCAGTATATAAACTAAACAGTTTAAATTTCAACAGCAAATAGTGTCTAGTTAAATGAAAATTTTGCTTTACTTTGCATGCACATGAGTCACTAGAGTAATACGTATGGCCCATTGTCAAACAGACGTGAAACGTAAAATATGTATATATATTCTGGTACGTTAATTCACCAAACTGTTTGACAATTTCTTTTGCACTAAGCATGCCTGCTGTCCATGCGCCACTAGTTAATTCGTTTCTTTGTTTGTCAACACCGTAATTTAGGTCACTCTTGCATTGTTTGCTTCGTATATGAATACTTGATTTCGTAACAGCTACTTGTGTACAATTCACTTGCATGCTACATACAGCAAGAAGTAGACAAATAAGATTATTTAAAACGGATCTCTTGTATATTTCGAACCACGACGAATTTTATATTTGTCGCACACATATGTTTTGCCAAGTAATAATACCTGCTTCGTATTGTTTTGGGGCGCACAGGCGCATATTATGAAGATTATTCTTGTAACTCGTAATAATTATCAGGAAATAAATGATCGTAAGTAATGAAATCAGATGAACTACCATTTGTGGCAACTATGATATACTGAATGTATGAACAGCTGCACGTTAATGTGAGCAGGTATGTGTGTTTCAGAAACCTGTACAATAGGAGCAGGACAGACATCCAGCCTTCGTTCCCCCTTGCGTCGTACTGCTCCGCTGTTTTCATTGAAATTTTTCTTCCGCACTCTCCATCAATTTGAATCGTTCATCAGCGAACAATGTCCTGAAAAACACCGAACACAATGTTCGTCATTGTCTTCCGGCGGACGTCAAATAACATTTTGATCACGTTTGTGAATGTATTGTCTCATTGTCAACCGGCGGTTCTGGAATGATGTTCTGATCGAGAATGTATATCTGCCGTTTCCCTGTCGCGTGCTCCGTTAAATCTTTGTGAGGTACTCCGTAAATTTGTCGCGCGTCAAAACATTTGTGCTAAAAGTCGCTCCCGCTCTTTGCACTGGTTTTATTTAACAGCGGTGGCGAATAGCTGTCTATCATTTCATAACTCTTCACAGCTTGTGAATGAGCTGATATTCTTTCTTGCAAGGTAGACGAATTGCTGCACGTGCAGTGAAATTTACAAGAAAGTAAATCTACTTCAGGAAAGTGATCGAAGTAGTAATTCAAATGTCAGATAACAGCGTGCCCATCGTTACTGCCAAGCACTTTACACTCTATCACAGTTCACACGCTCGTAACTGTTTCCGGCAACGGCAGGACATTGCAACGACGGCACGAATGGGTGAGCGCGCACTGCCGCGTTTCGGAAGTATATCACTGTTTTTCACGATTGGTCGTAAAAGCCCTATATTTTGGGAAGCAATAACTAACTTAACTGCCCACTGGGCGAAACGCAGCCAATTCGGTGCCTCAGGAGGTCGTTTGATCTTTCGGACACAATCCAATTGGGAGTAAATGCTACCATCTGTCTCGAGCTGTTTAATAGGACAGTGAATTCTTTTTACGCTAGGATCCGAGCTTTCCCTGGCTTTAGAAGCCGTAACTGCGCGATCCATTGAAATATAATTCCGTTTCCGGGTGGATAAGTGCGTATTTCTTCCTTCAATTTTTTCTAAACAATATGGCACTACAAATGTCCAACGCTGTATTTTCTTCCTCTTTTTTTGTTTAAATAAGAATTAGTTTCGAAGATATTAACTGTTTCCACGTGAAGCAAGATGCTATTTAAAATATACTGTTGTTTCTCTTAAGTTGATTCCGCATGAGTTTGAAAGTGTCTACTCGTTAAGCTATACAGTCTCATGTCAGGGAGCCAAATGTGGAGGAGGATGAATCACTGGGTATATATGTGATTTTAAATCATATTAATTAATATTATTACTCTGTTAAATATTCACTTGAGAGCAACAGTTGTGATTAAGTGTGCAGGACAAGGTGTTCCAGCTGGAAAATAATTACTTTTATTTTTCATGAATCAATGGAAATCACAGTGAAAACCAGAAACGTTTTATTTGCAACAGTTAGGTACACCTTCCACCTTCTTCTCTACATAGTCGCCGCTCCAACTTCGAGTGTTGTTGTAGTGTTGTTCCAGCCTTCCAATACCCTCGTCATAGAAAGCAGCCGCCTGTGCTTTCGGCCAGTTATCTGCACTGGTCTGCAGCTCGTTGTCTATGGAAAAATTTTGTCTTCGTAGCCAGCTGTTCTTGTGAGCATAGATGAGACTCAGAGGGAGCCAATTATGGACTGTATTGTGGGTGATCGAACACTTCTCATCGGAAACGCTGCAGGAGCGTCTTCATTGCCGCTGCAGTGTGCGGCCGAGCATTGGCATGATGAAGGAACTGCTCGACAGTTGTGTAATGTGGGCTGCATGACACAGGCGAAATCTCTAACCAGGCCCTCATATACGGCGGTAGACGCTATTCCTTACACATCTATACGAGCTCACTGTTCACTCAAAACTGAAAAGAGCGACGCGACACGATCGACGGGTATACTAAAGATACTGCCCAACACACCTGTGCAAAGCTTTACCGGATTTTCCCAGTGGTTTCCATTTCGCGACCGATCGGAACTTACCTTCTGGACAACCCATTAAGACTAAAAAAGTAAGGCAGGTTTTGTGTAACAGTACGCTCCCTTGTGATCTTCCGAATTTTTGTATCCATTTAATGCACAATATTTCATACAGACTTAGAGGACAGGTTCCTTAAAATAATATCAACTAAATATGGGATCTAAAATGCATACCTTAAGAAAAGCACTTATTCGATAGAAGTCAGGCGTTTCACAGTTGCGAAGGTGAGCAAGTGTTCATAGCCCATAGCCAATGTGTACTAGTCATTTTTTTTGGTCCATAATCCCAAAATATGTAAGCAAATTGCTTGTAGTAGAAGAGATGAGTATCATAGTTCGAAGATGAACACGTGCTCATACCTCTTAAGGTATGTATTTTAGAGTCCATGTTTACTACACATTGTTTTCTTGTATTTGTGTAACGAATCTGTCTTCAGAGTCTGTAAAGGGAATTTGGTTACACACAAAAGAGTTATTTAGAGCTTGTACCGTATCATATTCGTCTCTTTATCATCTAAAACAGAAGTCCGAACTACTTGTATGACAATTTTTGCTCCCTTGTAACGATGTGAAACACTTTGTACTAAAGTACACTAGCTCCACGTTCAGGCTTTCACGAAGAAATCAGTGCCAACGGACTACCGCCTCATTCTCTGATAATGATGTCATCAGGCTGTGGGGTCAGTGCAACGCTCTCCCGGTCGTTGTCGACTTTCTGGGCCTTGGAGCCGCTACTTCTTACTTCGGAAGCTCCTCAACTGGCATCACGTGGCTGACTGCACCTCGGTCCTCCCACCAAAGCCGTTTCAGTACCTCAGCATGGCAGTCACACCCTCTGACCACTCATCTACACTCTATAAAAAAATGGCGAATCGATAATTGTACAGCACAAGCACCTCTCTCTGGAGAAAGAAGTCGTGTGACAGTCTGGAGAAGAGCAAGGATAACTTACCCTTGCCGCTGTGTGTACAAGGACCTACGGTGTGGCCTGTCATCGATACATCGCCTTGTGCCTCAGCAGCAACGTCACTGCAAGTAGGGGCATTTCACAATGCGCATCTGCCATTTATTAGCGGTATCACCTCTTTTAATATATGACGTAAGTGAAACAGAATCTCCTGTGTAGACGAGATTCATTTTTCTGCTGGGTACTATCTTGAACTGAATGAATATTGCTCGGGAAATCGGAGCATATGACGAATGTTGTAGCCTGCATTCACATAATTGCTTATAGTGACATCAAGGTCGCATACACCCCTGGTTCATAGATGATGACGACTTCATTTGGTAAACACAACTTCAGGTCAGAATCGTGGCCCATCATAGGTCAGGCAAGGTTGTCTACAACTTGAGTCCATCGGCGTAGACTTAATGGTGATGGTTAAAAGTAAAATAAATTTCACCAATATTTTAAAAATTAATCTGAAATGCAATTTGCCTTGTAACTGTGTAAACGAGAATGAGAGCTGTTTCGAAACTGAAGTGATTCAAGTTTTACTGGGTCAAAGTTCATACGAATCTCAAATGGCTTAATCACTCGTGGACGCTTTGCAGTTTCCAGTTCCACTGATGGTCGTCTAATCAGGTGGTACACGGGGCATTGTGGATGACGAAGGAAGGTGAAAATTCCTGAAAAATTAAAACCGTGTGCCAGACCGAGACTCGAACTCGGGACCTTTGCCTTTCTTGGACACGTGCTCTATCGACTGAGCTACGACCAGCTGTGGCCGAGCGGTTCTAGGCGACGCAGTCCGGAACCGCGCTGCTGCTACGGTCGCAGATTCGAATCCTGCCACGGGCATGGATGTGTGTGATGTCCTTAGGTTACTTAGGTTTAAGTAGTTCTAAGTCTATGGGACTGGTGACCTCAGATGTTAAGTCCCACAGTGCTCAGAGCCATTTGAACCATTTGACTGAGCTACCCAAGTACAACTCACCCCATCTCCTCACAACTTCACTTCCGCCAGTATCTCTTCTCCTATCTTCTCGGTGCGGCACACAATTTTAATCAACCAGGAAGTTTCATATCAGCGCACACTTCGCTGCATATTGAAAATTTCATTTAGGAAGGATCGTATACAGGGTGGTCCATTGATAGTGACGGGGCCAAATATTTCACGAAATAAGCATCAAACGAAAAAACTACAAAGAACAAAAGTCGTCTAGCTTGTGGGGGGAAACCAGATGGCGCTATGGTTGGCCTTCTAGATGGCGCTGCCATAGGTCAAACGGATATCAACTGCGTTTTTTTAAATAGGAACACTCATTTTTTATTACATATTGGTGTAGTACGTAAAGAAATATGAATGTTTTAGTTGGACCACTTTTTTCGCTTTGTGATAGATGGCGCTGTAATAGTCACAAACGTATAAGTACGTGGTATCACGTAACATTCCGCCAGTGCGGACGGTATTCGCTTCGTGATACATTACCCGTGTTAAAATGGACCGTCTGCCAATTGCGGAAAAGGTCGATATCATGTTCATGTATGGCTATTGTGATCAAAATGCCCAACAGGCGTGTGCTATATATGCTGCTCGGTATCCTGGACGACACCATCCAAGTGTCCGGACCGTTCACTAAATAGTTACGTTATTTAAGGAAACAGGAAGTGTTCAGCCACATGTGAAACGCCAACCACGACCTGCAACAAATGATGATGCCCTAGTAGGTGTTTTAACTGCTGTCGCGGCTGATCTGCACATCAGTATCAACAAATTGCGCGACAATCGGGAATCTCAAAAACGTCCGTGTTGAGAATGCTACATCATCATCATTTGCACCCGTACCATATTTCTGTGCACCAGGAATTGTATGTCGATGACTTTGAACGTCGTGTAAAGTTCTGCCACTGGGCACAAGAGAAATTACGGGACGATGACAGATTTTTTGCACGGGTTCTATTTAGCGACGAAGCGTCATTCACCAACAGTGGTAACGTAAACCGGCATAATATGCACTATTGGGCAACGGGAAATCCACGATGGCTGCGACAAGTGGAACATCAGCGAACTTGGCAGGATAATGTGTGGTGCGGCATTATGGGAGGAAGCATAATTGGCCCCCGTTTTATTGATGGAAATCTAAATGGTGCAATGTATGCTGATTTCCTGCGTAATGTTCTACCGATGTCACTACAAGATGTTTCACTGCATGACAGAATGGCGATGTACTTCCAACATGTTGGATGTCCGGCACATAATTCGCATGCAGTTTGGAGCGGTATTGAATAACATATTTCATGATAGGTGGATTGGTCGTCGAAGTACCATACCATGACCCGCACGTTCACCGGATCTGACGTCCCCGGATTTCTTTCTGTGGCGAAAGTTGAAGGATATTTTCTGTCCTGATCCACCGACAACGCTTGACAACATGCGTCGGCGTACTGTCAATGCATGTGCCAACATTACGGAAGGCGAACTACTCGCTCTTGAGAGGAATGTTGTTACACGTATTGCCAAATGCATTGAGGTTTACGGACATCATTTTGAGCATTTATTGCATTAATGTGGTATTTACAGATAATCACGCTGTACCAGTATGCGTTCTCAGAAATGATAAGTTCACAAAGGTACATACATCACATTGGAACAACCGAAATAAAATGCTCAAACGTACCTACGTTCTGTATTTTAATTTAAAGAACCTACCTGTTACCAACTGTTCGTCTAAAATCGTGAGCCATGTGTTTGTGACTATTACAGCGCCATCTACCACAGTGCGAAAAAAGTGGTCCAACTAAAACATTCATATTTCTTTATGTACTACACAAATACGTAATAAAAATGGGGGTTCCTATTTAAAAAAACGCAGTTGATATCCGTTTGACCTATGACAGCGCCATCTAGCAGGCCAACCATAGCGCCATCTGGTTTCCCCCTTCAAGCTAGACAAGTTTCTTCTTTGTAGTTTTTTCGTTTGACGCTTATTTCGTGAGATATTTGAGCCGGTCACGATCAGTGGACCACCCTGTATATCTGACCTATCGTGAGGAACGGGGTGACGGTGGTTCGCCAGGTTTCCGAAAGCCTAAAGGGTATAGTACCCAGTCAGGTTGCCGTCACTCAGCAGTTACGGAAATGTCACCGACTCTACCCTGTTTAGAGCCCGCCAGTGTGGCCGAGCGGTTCTAGGCGCTTCAGTCTGGAGCCGCGTGACCGCTACGGTCGCAGGTTCGAATCCTGCCTCGGGCTTAGATGTGTGTGACGTCCTTAGGTTAGTTAGGTTTAAGTAGTTCTAAGTTATAGGGGACTGATGACCTCAGATGTTAAGTCCCATAGTCCTCAGAGCCATTTGAACCAAACCGCTGATGGAGTTGACCAAATGTGTTGTACTTCCAAGAGGCCTTCTAAGACTGATATAGACACCTACGTGGTTCTACTTGAGTAAGAAAGCATCTAGCATAGCTGCTTCCAGCAGGATCAAGTTATTAATGGCAATTAGGCACCCGTACTTTTTTAATGACGAGATGCTGTTCACGGGCATGCGACGCCTTGTCACGAGACACAGACAGTGAGGAAACTATCCCACATGTGAATGACGGTCGGTTGTAAATGTCCTCATAATTAGAATAAAAGGATCTATGTGCTTCTTTCAACGATAATTATGTGTAGACGAAGGTCATGATCTTGGGTAGCGGTAGCAGTAATTTGTGCAGAATCTTCCACCATTTTCTGAAATGGCTCGTGGAATGGTTTGGAGACTTCAGTTGCTCATGACAACTGTAAATGGCCATTCTGTTCTCCCAGGAACAATGTAGTCAGCAATTGCTTTTTCACTGTCTTCTGATGTCAAGCATCCATTTTCAAGTTGCCTATATTAAGAAAAAATGAAAGAGCTGGAAAATGGAAAAGTTGCATCAGTGGCGTGGTAGTTACGTTCGTAAAGTGATCCACTTATTCCTGGATGCTGTCTCTACGATAAAATTCAGCCATTTGGCTTTAAAGAGTCATACTGGCCTGCTGATTATCCACTTTAGCAGCTTTCTTTCGAGGAATTTTCAGTGCCACGTGTATTTGGATGAGGAAGTAGTCACTAGTCTGCAAATCAACAGCCACTTCTCAAATATCAGAGTGAGGAGGAAGAAAGGGAATACCGAGATGTAAGGGAAGAAGACAGACTTCCTTACCAGTGCTGAACTGCCCAGAACACTTTACGCGAATTATAATACTCAGAAAGGATGAATAGATTGAGGAGCTGTATGATAATGCTTAATCTAAATCATTGTTATGGAACATATTGTTATAGCAACAAACTATAGCTTGAGATTAAGTTCGATGGTATTAGTTACTAAGAAATATGTTCACTTTACCCTTAGCCCTCTCCTCTTTGGGATTTTCTTTTCCATACAGGTTATAGGGACTGATGACCCTGTAGTTTGGTCCCTTTCTACCCCAAACCAAGCAACCAACCAACAGGTTATAGCCTTTCAGCATTGGGCACTCGACTCTATAAAACGGGTCTCTTGCATTCACGTTAACTGGGTCTCTCCTTCCCCAAAGGTCGCAGTTCCTCCACATGGTCTGGAACATTTTTCGATTCACTGAACTGTTGGAGCAATTGTACTGATGATGATTATATTTTTCTCTGAGTTTACATCTTTATACCGGTAGGGACACTGCGACATTAGAGGGACTGGCTGAGCAACTTTCTCAGTTACCTCACTACCCATATCGTGTGTGTAGACTGACCAACTTATGATTCGTTAGATAATACCTGCGACGCGTGATCAGATGCCTCGGTTGTTTTTTTCAGCCTTTTTCTTTCTGTTTTGTTTTTCTTTCAGCGGGGAGATAACTGCCTTTGTAAGTAACATTAAATTAGTGGATTGTATTTATCTGGGTGACAGGAATGTTCGTGATCTATGAGTTTCTAAATTTTCTGGTTATTTCTCTGTGTGTACAGTACAGAGGAGACGATAGGCTATACAGCAAGTCCATTGAAGCGCAAGGACAGGTACAGCTGATTGCGTCTGGTTTTGAGTGTCCTACTTCTGTTGATATAGACGCAAATGCTAGGTGTTTAGGTATTGGTAGAATAGAGTTTTTGGGCCTCATGTTTCGCTACTCGCTTTGTGATCTGAACTTCCTACCTTTATTTTCTCTGAAAATATTGAACAGCCTTGACTCCAAACAACTCGGTTTTGAGAGCAGTTTACACGCGTTGGAGGTGATGAGTAATATGTCACTGCTTCAGTAATAGCTTTACTTTATTTAGCACAAGTTTTCAGGTCATCGTATGGTATGGTACTCTGTCACGAGTGTTGAAATTCCAGGCATATTATGGGCATTGAAATACAAGGCGTCACTGATGACCGAGTGATCCAACTATTACATATTCTGTTAACGATGGAGAACTGAATGTGTGCGTAAAAGCACAGTTATTTCTGTTTCGCCATTTACATTTTTCGTTATATGCTTCACGTCAGTGATGCCTTATCATTGTTATACTTCATAAAACCCCTCTAAATTCCTACAGTCATTAAATTTGAGCGGTAAACAATACCCTTACGGGAATTAAGAGTGTTTTGAAGCTCAGTCGTAATTTGGTAATCCCAAGTAATATGGGAGTCTCTAATTCCGTAGGCTGCCGGGACGTTAATTTCTCTGGAAAACGTGTCTCATTCCTAAATCGCTTTGCTGATCTGAGAATTTGGTCATTACATTATAATACTTCCTGAACGTGAAAAGACAATACTTTTTTTCGAAAGAGACCTCTACCCTTTACAAAATATGGAAGAATATGCTGTCTTTTAATTCACGGGTTTCTTGCTTTTCTCTTTACACCATCTAGAACGATCTGCTCTTTTATAGTTCATAGGTTTCTTCCTTTTCTTATTTACATTATCTGGAAGCATTGTCGTAAGCATTCAGTGCTCGGTAATAATTCATAATACTCCTGAGAGCCACCGTGCTTCGTGGACTATCTAATGTTCTTTTTGTTGCGTGAATCAAGCTACTATCATGCGATACATACATACGTTTGTAGTGTGCTCAGAGGGGTAATTTGAAACCTTTTCTTTTTCACAAATAGCTGGAATAATAAACTTCGAGCCAGACGGACCCCACCTTATCTGGACAAGCGCGATACAACAGGAGTGTGAAAGTGACCCATAGTTACCAGCCAATGACTGTTTCGCCTCAAAAGCCATTCCGCCATTGGTATTTAGCTCATTATGATGTCGAGGTTGTTTTTTAAGAGGTTTATGACATCCTCTCGATTCAGACGGCTGAGCTAACATCCCACGTCCATGTGATAAACATCGTTCAACAGTGAAGCAGCATGGTGGCCAGCAGAGCATACCCATAGCATCCGGTTAGAGGACGGGTGATGCCCGCTGTTCCCCAGCTCAGGAACCTCACGTTCGCCACACCCTAACCCAGCCAAGACAAGGCAACCCAGAGGAAAACACACTGCTTATCGAAAGCTATTAATGCAGCGAGCGTTACCAGAAAATGATTACTGCTTAGTCACATTATTGCCGGTCCTAATTTTTACAAGGTTTTAACTCTAAAAGGATTATTGTCAGGGACCCCTCATGTTTATGTATGTTAGTGCAGTCTTTTCAGGCAGCAAAATTATCGAGTGGGGCGGATATAGGCAGTAGGCAACACTCTTAAGAGCCAATGGTAAGTCGGAATCGGAGTCTGACAACAATCTCATCAGCAGTCATAATCAAAATCTTGATCCAAGTGTCAAGCATAAGTGAAGGCAAAAGTGTTCAACACTTAGCTTAATGCAGAAGAAGTAGAAAGAAGAAAGAGAACTGTCATTCCTTTGATTAGACAGCATGTGTCTCCAGGCACAGAAACTGAATTATATTTTAAATCAGCTACTGTATTAGGCGACATGTACCTTCTCACTACACACTTATGTAGAAATCATCCTCTTCCAAAAGCGTCTTACATCAAAAATCAACCTCACTTACGTCTTTTGATGTAGTGTCACTTTTGACGTGCATGAAGAGATAGCTCACTACGTTGGTTAGCTAAAGTGTCACGTACAGTCGGCGCTATGAGGAGCAGACGAGACCGAGCTCTGTACCTACATCACTGAATACTATTAATTTCCAGAGTACATCAGAAGCTTACTAGAATGTACGCATTCAAAGTGAAATGAAAAAGTTTTGGGGATGACTGGAATTAATCATATACATCACCTGTATCTTTTTGCAGGCTTTTATCTTAATTGTAATTGCATTCCCTCTTTCTGAGGGGTGATGGTGGGCCGACAGCGGTATGTCTGATGCTCTTCAGACGAGATAATTAATAAAATGCATATCGAAAGTTTTAGAATGTTAAAATGATAAAGTTAAGAATGACAGTGGTACATCGATCATGTCAAAAACCGTTAGTTGTCTTTTAAAAAGAAGTATTCATGGTAGCTTTATAGTAGGAGCGAAGTACTTTTCAACAGTGGATGAAGCTGTAAGACCTGCACCAGGAAGGAGTAGGTTGGCAGTAGGAGGGTATATTGGTGCTGTTGGAAGGGCGGTGGCAACGGAAATGGTGTGCTTACATATGAAAATTTGTAGTGTGGGAAAATGGGTGGCATTTAACTGGAATTCGGAATTGGGGAAAAATTGGAGGTCAGATCATAGTTACTGAAAGGGAAGAAAAACTTACAGTAGTAAATGTGGAGATAAGCTTATTGTGAGAAAGGATAAACAGGGATGGGCTAAATGTGACAGGAAAGGTAAATGTCAACATGGATTCCGTCGGCTACGAGAGGGGCTACGGAAGTTACATTGGGCAAGGATATAGAGGGTGTGTATGTGGATGGCCGGTTGGATGGAAACGATAGGTTTTCTGGAGTTAAAGTTTGTGGAATGCATGGAATATAAAGACGTGTTCAATGTGCACTGCCTCGCAGAAAAACACCCAGCAGGGTGGAGGGAGAGAGGGTGAGAAATGAAATTAGACTTCACAGTTTGAGATGGCATATTATGTTATTTCGGTGATTACAATATCGAGCCACATTTACAAAGAAGCTGGCAATATGAGTCCACTTATCAGTATGATGATGCACCTCCTCTCGCCTGCACACATGCACTCATTCGGACGGGAATGGTATCATGAAGCCATCTGATAGGTCATTTTGCACTCTTGCTGTTGTAATATATTCAAGTCCGAACAACTGAGCTGTTTGCTACTGGGTTGCCACAACTGTTTTAACTGATCCTTGTATACTGCCTTCTAGCATTTGGACAGAGTTGACGGGCGAGCTGGTCCCAAACGTGTTCTGTCTATCTCACCATCACGCAGGAAGTCCGCGGATGCAGATATAAAGCGTGGACAAGCAGGTTCTTGTTGAAAAATGGCATTATGCTGTCGCATGACAGATAATACATGAAGATGCAAGATGTCCGTGACGTGCCGTTGTGCCTTCAGAGTTCTATCAATCACTACTAGCATCAACCTGAAGTCATGCCCAATGGCTCCCCACACCATGGCGCCAAGAATAACACCAATGTCCGTCTTCAATACATTGAAAGAAAGTATCCTCTTCCCAGGTCGCCGCTATGGTTGCCACCGATGGTCATCCGGGGTAGTAGGGAACCGCAAACAAAATGTTCTTGCCTGATTGAGAGTCTACCACGACATTCGCTTTTAGGGAATCCAACTGAATGGTTGTTTCCCTAGACAGCGTCATATCACAGGGTCCATTGTACAGCCTGGATTCATTAATGAACCTGAACATTACGACAACCTGCTTAATAGCGCGTTGCTCCAAATTTTTATATCAATACTTCAGAGACTATGCTTGGCATGGATTCAACAACCCCTTGGTAGGTTTTTGCCGGTATGCAGCACCAGGTTCTCCGTACAAGTCACTCAATTCCCGTAAATTACTGTAGGGTGGTTTGCGGGCACTGAACTAACGACCAATTGCGTCCTTGACGTGTCGCATCCGGCTAGACTCGAACGAACGTGATGACTAAGACATCAATCTGAGTTTACTGTCATGCTTCTCAAACCACTTTAGCCTGTTTCTGACCTTGTTCAACGGAAAGTTATCCTGCTGGAAGGTGTCATTGCTGTTGGTGAAGACATCAAGCACAAAGGGATGCAGCTGGTCCGCAGTAATGTTCGCGTAGTCCTCATGGTATCTTTGATTACTGGCAACTGTCCCAAGGAAGAGAAGTGAATGTACCCCAGAGCGTAATACTGACCCCCTTACCATACGTCCGTGGCGCGGTGCACGTTTCGAGCAGCTGTGCTTTTGGATGAATGCATATACACACACGACCGACGACTTGGTGTAATAAGATACGTGATTCGTCTCACTGGACGGCACATTTCCAATCTCGACAAACTCATACTAACTGCAGTTGTCGTTGGGTTAACATGGGACAGGTAGGGATCATCTGCAGTGCAGCCCCATGTTCAACAATGTGCTGGGAACGGTATCGTACGGAACGCATACACTACTATCAACATTTTACACTGTCGTCAGATGTGCCACAGATCGCCACCATGTACTGCTTCACAGAACAGGAACTTCCACACTTTTCACTGATGCTCACGGCTGTAGCACTTGAACAGCTGTCCAATTTTTCCGCTGCCGAGATGCTCTATCCCATGTGCCGGGTCCTGACAGTCTGTCCTGTGTCAAAGTCGTTTATGTCTGTAGACTTCCCTATTTTCAGCCCGTATAGCCGCTAGAATTATTCCCAGCTTGACTCTGCTCCGCTTATGTACTCAACAACGCAACCAGTTGGCATACAGCCTCAGACTGGCACTGGTCATAAGGCTGTGGCTGAATAGTGTATACTAGAGACGGTTAAGAATATTTATTGAATGTAATAATTAAAGACCAAAAGTTGAGCGAAACTGTGACTAGCATGGCAGATACAGGAAGTTGATGTGTAATAGGGTACGGGGGCGAGGCCGGGAACCCTCATATTCTTTTCGAGTTGGTAACATTGTTTTTTAGCCATTAGACCATAAAGACAGCTGGCAACTTAAGTACCACCATGAGGCTTGGTGGTATGAGACGCGTTGTTGTTGAACAAAGTAATGTTAGATTTCCGTGGTTGTGTACATTACTTTGTGATATTTTCTGTTCAGTAAGTAACTCATACCGTCGAGTTACAATGAATGATACTTTTAACAGATTTTATGAAAGCATGCCGTGTTAAATTATTCTTCACCTTCTTCCGTATGCAGGAGGAATTTACAAATAAGGTACAGTTGACGGAAAACCGGTTTGAAGCGATGAGGTAAAGCTGGAACTACCTGATATTACCCTATGAATTCGTTACATATAAAGCATATGTGTGACGTAAGACACACATGCTTTTAACGGTACCTTACTTTTGTGTACACGTTTTAATAATTACAATTTAGTATTTACATATAGAATTTAAATTATTTTGCGCCAGTTTTTAAGATTAGGCCGGCTGCTGTGGCCGAGGGTTTCTAGGCGCTTCAGTCCGGAACCGCGCTGCTGCTGCGGTCGCAGGTTCGAATCCTATCTATGGCATGGATGTGTGTGATGTCCTTAGGTAAATTGAGGGTTAAGTAGTTCTAAGTCTAGGGGACTGATGACCTGAGATGTTAAGTCCCATAGTGTTTAGAGCCATTTGAACCATTTTAAGATTATTTTTGTCACTAATAATCTGATTAATTATGCCTTATTGCGTAAGAATATTTTCATTGGAGATTGGACCTTTAAGCGCTTTAAATGGTTAGAAAATTAAGACGTGGCGTAACAGCCATCCAAGAAGGGTGGCAACCCAGTAACAAATAGCTCAGTTCTTCGGAACTGAATATACTAGAACAGCCAGAATACAAAATGATCTATCTGTGTTTAAAAATACGGATATTTTCGCGATTAATGCAATTTCATTTGGTGAAGAGTCGTTGGCGGACGAGTCGCACGAGTCATTTCTCGCTCTGTCATATCCCATACCTACTTGATTCGAGACAAGTTCGGGGATCGTGCTGGCTAGGGAAGTTGCTGCACGTCTTGCAGAGCTCGCTGAGTTTCATGGGCAGTGTGTGGGTGAGCATTATCCTATTGGGACAACACGTCACCTTCCTGTTGCAAGAACGGCAAACGAATTGGCCTAACAACGTTCTGCGCATACCGGGCACTGGTTAGCGTCCCCTCCAAAAACACAAACGGTGAACGAGAGTTGTAGCTTATCGCACCTCAGACCATAAGGCCTAGGGTGGGGCCACTGTGTCTTGGACGAATGCGCTCTACGAGTCAGCACTCACCAGGTCTACATCGTACGCGAAAACGACCATCACTTGTGTGCAACCAGAGTATGCTTCCTCGCTGAAGACCACGGCGTGCCATTCCATCTTCCGAGTGATCCTCCAGTTGAGTCGTGCACTTCGATCTGCATATACATCTACATACATACTCCGCTAGCCACCAAGCGGTGCGTGGCGGAGTGCACAATTCGCTCCAAAGTCATATTCCCCGCCCCGTTCCACTCGCGGATCGCGCGAGGGAAAACGATTGTCTGAACGCCTCAGTACGATCTCTAATTTACCTTATCTCTGAATGGTGATCATTGCGCGATTTGAAAGTTGGTGGTAATAATGTATGCTCTACATCTTCGGCGAACATCGCATTTCGGAATTTAGTGAGCAGCTGTTTCCGTTTAGCGCGTTGTCTATCTGCAAGTGTGTCCCACTTCAAACTTTCTATGAGATTTGTAACGCTCTCGCGATGGCTGAATGTACCAGTCACGAATCTTGCCGTTCTTCTTTGGACCTTCTCAGTCTCTTAAATCAGATGCTGTGGCGTGAGCGGAAGACGGGGCAGAGGTGTGCGTGCCCGTAGTGCCATTGCTACTAATAGGTTCGCAAGAGTTCCTATTGACACGTCTGGGCTCACATGCCCTCTTATCTGTGGTCTGGCAGCTGTACGATCTGCCACTGCTGCCCTTACAGTACGACAACGGTGGCGAGCGTATGTGCTGCGTGGACATCCAGAACCTTGTCTACAGGTGTGAGAATTTTCAAGTGACCAGCATCGTTGCACAACTGATGCGGCGCCTCCAACTTGTGTGGCAATGCTCCGAAAGGACCATTCCACCACTCGGACAGTCACAGTTTGATCCCTTTTGAACTCGCTCAGTTGGCGGTAGGATACACGAGCGTGTGTCCGTGGCGTGGTTATCTGCTAATTTCACACGTTGGTACCAGACTGACCCGTCCGGCTGTGCGCATTCTCTATTAAATAATAGACACAGACGGAGCTCTGGCAGCTGTGCCACTACGCTATCTGTTGATTGACGACATTAAAATCATTATCAGTACTTCTACTATCCCCCAGGTGGCATATGCTGTCATCGCATGAAAAGCGACGTTGTCTTGCCAGGTGCGCTATTTCTTTCTTTCTTTTTTTTTTCAGGCAGTGTAAATCTGACGTCTCGGCAGTGAAAATTGTATCGCTTACTTCTTAGTTGGAAAGGCAAACCTACGTTCCTAGCATTTGTACACTTAGATAAAGTTTTTGACAATGTTGACTGGAATACACTCTTTCAAATTCTAAAGGTGGCAAGGGTAAAATACAGGGATCGAAAGGCTATTTACAATTTGTACAGAAACCAGATAGCAGTTATAAGAGTCGAGGGACATGAAAGAGAAGCAGTGGATGGGAAGGGAGTGAGGCGGGGTTGTAGCCTCTCCCCGATGTTATTCAATCCGTATATTGAGCAAGCAGTAAAGGAAACAAAAGAAAAATTCGGAGTAGGTATTAAAATCCATGGAGAAGAAATAAAAACTTTGAGGTTCGCCGATGACATTGTAATTCCGTCAGAGACAGCAAAGGACTTGGAAGAGCAGTTGAACGGAATGGACAGTGTCTTGAAAGGAGGATATAAGATGAACAACAACAAAAGCAAAACGAGGATAATGGAATGTAGTCGAATTAAGTTAGGAGATGCTGAGGGAATTAAATTAGGAAATGAGACACTTAAACTAGTAAAGCAGTTTTGCTATTTGGGGAGCAAAATAACTGATGATGGTCGAAGTAGAGAGGATATAAAATGTAGACTGGCAATGGCAAGGAAAGCGTTTCTGAAGAAGAGAAATTTGTTAACATCGAGTATAGATTTAAGTGTCAGGAAGTCTTTTCTGAAAGTATTTGTATGGAGTGTAGCCATGTATGGAAGTGAAACATGGACGATAAATAGTTTGGACAAGAAGAGAATAGAAGCTTTCGAAATGTGGTGCTACAGAAGAATGCTGAAGATTAGATGGGTAGATCACAAAACTAATGAAGAGGTATTGAATAGGATTGGGAAGAAGAGGAGTTTGTGGCACAACTTGTCTAGAAGAAGGGGTCGGTTGGTAGGACATGTTCTGAGGCATCAACGGATCACCAATTTAGTATTGGAGGTCAGCGTGGAGGGTAAAAATCGTAGAGGGAGAACTGAAGACAACAACAACAACTTCTTAGTTACCCGATTTTATCTCAACTATCCAGCAAACAGGGCTGCAACATAGGCACTGGACGTCATTGCAGAGATCGTGACGATATGGACTGGTTGTGACAGCCTGACGTTTCAAGTCGGCCTTGAAGTTGCCGTTTACATTATAAGCACAGGTTGTGACAGGTCTGTCCACTCAGCTTGCGTCTTCTGTTCCTTTGTCGCTCTCGCAGAATATCTCACACCTTCGTAGGTCCGTTGATTATGCCCTCTGTGACTGTAATGAGAATCACTTTGATTTTAAGAACCTGCTGAGCTACTGGTAACGAATATTACATTTTTTTAAGGAGTACCAGAATATTTTATTGCCATATGTAGTGTGTACCACGCTTTATCACAATCACAATGAAATAATTACGTGCAACACAAATCAAATAAAATTGCACTGTCGCACTATATACTCGTATGAATTTCACACTGCACACTCCCGTTCAGTTCAAGGCTTATCACCGGCCTCTGTGTCCGAGCGGTTCTAGGCGCTTCAGTCCGGAACCACGCTGCTGCTACGGTCGCAGTTTCGAATCCTGCCTCGGGCATGGATGTGTGTGATGTCCTTAGGTTAGTTAGGTTTACGCAGTTCTAAGTCTAGGGAACTGATGATCTCAGATGTTAAGTCCCATCGTGCTTAGAGCCATTTGAACCTTTTTCCCAAGGTTTATGCCAAGAAATGACCCCACTCCTTGATGTCAGACCGTTCTTGAGACTCTGTCCCCGGATTCTGACCAACCAGATGTCAGGAACGGCAACGCTTCTCTATAAGGGCGAGCTCTTGGCAGTCAACGGGGGATGAGAAAACGTGTATCACTTTCGTTTCAAGTGATCACCCACACAACCAGAGCGTTATCACGCTCCAGCATATGTTTTCCAGTTGGGTTTAAGCTCTACTGCACCACATTACATTTTCTGCAAGAGCCAACTAGTCACAAATATTATATTATAAAGTGTTGAGTAAATACCCTAAGAAATCCACAAAATACGCTCCGAGCACTCAAAATACACAGGGAAAGTGGTAGTGATAACGAAAGTGTTAGTGATGCGAGTGATGGTGTGGTTAGTGAAGTGTTACATGCAGCAATGCCAGAAGGCCCAACACATCGAAGTATAGTTTCGTCTTTGCCTGAGTCAGTCACGTCTCAGTGAGCAGCTCCCAGGATGACTGCCGAGCTCCAGAAAACAGACATAAGCAGCGTAGCGGATGGCATCTCAACATTCAGCTAAATTCCAGGCTCTAGACTGCAATGTAGCATTTGTAGTGTGATTTATCGGCTTTGTTTGTATAGAAATTAGAAGCAATGTACGGTGTGTTACATTTGGAAGTACTTGGTGAAATATACAGCTAGTTGTAGACGCAGTGGTAACTGTAGTTGTCGACATTGCTACTAACACCACGAGTTGATTCGAACTGGCGAGTGTGCAGACATGAAGTCTTTTCTGCGACACTGAAATAACCAGTGGGCTGTTGGCGGGGATGTGTAGGTTAGCCTGGTCTCATTTTATATTCTATTTATGGGTTAGTTCATTTTGCGTCATCATATTTGTCTTACTGTTTTTGTATTTGTCGTTTCTTCATACTGTAAGTACTGAAAATATCTATTTGCTTGTAAAGTTCTCTCAAGACGTTTCAAGTGTCAACTTTTCAAACGCATTCTATACAATACAATCTGTTTTAGATAATAAGGCAACTGATTTAACAAATACACCAGTTGCATGGCAGTATTGTAATCTGCAACTACTTGGTTACTGACACGCTATACAGCCGGATAAGAGAGCTAGCAGCATAAACGTGACTTTCAATGGGAATTACCGGCCGTAATAAATTAATTACACGACCCTTCTTGCCAAGTTTAATCCGGCGTAACTGTGACCGTAACTCAGGCTATAAAGGGAGAATATGAGTAATAGTCCTCTCAAGTTTTCCCATTAATCCAATTTTTTCCTCTGTTGCTGAACGATGGTACCGCAGTGTACTGTGATGTTTGACACTCTAGCACACTATACTTACATAAATTATGAATTTTTTACCTGTCTTCCATTCACCGTAACACTATATGAGTAACGATGATCCATCATCGTAAATGTCAGTGTCAAGCTGCGCAAGACGCACGTATTGGAGTACTGGGTGACTGAAAAAGAGATAACGGATTTCAGTTGTTTATTACAGGCAAACTATAAAAGATAGAAACACGCTGAGCATGCCGCTGAATAGAGGCAGGTTCATAGTTTTGACACAGCTGCGCTGTTCGTTGTTTGTAGCAACACGGCGACTACACCACTAGAGAAATCAAGTTGTCTGTTGTAATTTGCGCGAATTCAATCCACTGTTCAAGTGCAACGTGAATTCCGACGTCGGTTCAGCAAGCAGATTTTTGACTGGCATATATAACTCTTGAAGTTAGTTGCATATGCAAAGGGAAGAACACTCGTCGGGCACGCACTTCTCATGAAAATGTCGAATGTATCCGAGGTGCGTTTACACGGAGCTCTCGAAAGTCCAAAAGACGGGCAGGCTAGGAACTTAAAACTTCCTCAAACAACGGTGTGGCGTGATCTGAAACGACGCCTGATATGAAGCCTTACATGTCGCAGTTACTGCAGCAATTGTCTTCCGGCGATCATAACAGAAAGTACGAATTCTGCATTTCAGTTCACAAGGATATGACAGAGGACAGTTCCGAACGACCCACCTTTTATCTATCACATAGGGTTCAGATGGCTCTAAGCACTATGGGACTTAACATCTGAGGTCATCTGTCCCCTAGACTCAGAACTACTTAAACCTAACTAACCTAAGGACATCACACACATCCATGCTCGAGGCAGGATTCGAACCTGCGACCGTAGAGCAGCGCGGTTCCGGACTGAAGCGCCTAGAACCGTTTCATCTATCGGGTAAAGTAATCCGCAATAGTGTAAGAATTTGGGGGGGGGGGGGGTCACAAAATTCTGACGCTGTCGTCGAACATGAAAGAGACTCACAGAAACTGAATGTGTTTTGTGCTGTTACTGTTCAAAAAGTTTCTGGACCTCTCTTTTTGTGGAGGCAACTGTGACAAGAATGACGTACCTGGACATGCTGCAAAATTAGTTGTTTCCTCAACTTCATGAAGATCAGAATGATTTCATTTCTAAGTATGACGGCGTCCCGCCTCATTTTCGCCTTGAGGCGCGGCGTTAACTTAAAAACGCCATCCCACCACGTTGAATTCGAAGAGGTGGACAACAAGATCTTGTTCATTGTTTCTGGCATCCCATGTCACCAGAGTTTACACTATGCGATTGTTTGTGTGGGAGTACATAAAAGACAGCGTCTTTGCCCCACCTATGCTAGGTGAGAAATCGAATTGTTGAAGCTGCCGATTCAGTAAATAGGGACTTGTCGATTCGTGTATGGAATGAAATGAACTACCGTTTCGATGTTTCTCGAGCAACGCATGGTTCTCATGTTGAGTGTGTGATACAGCGTCTGTGCGAACATAAAAATCTGAACCTTCCTCTGTCCGGTGGCATGTGCAATGTGGTTCTATTATTCGTAGTTTGTCTGTAATAAGCAACTGAAATGTGTTGTTTGTTTTTGAATCACCGTGTATAAAGGTTTCACATTTACATAAAACTTATTTTAACCCTTCGGCTAAGTTCTAAAACGAGGGCTGTTGATTAAACCACTAAAGTGCTTCGATGTGGTAGAGCACAACCCGAAGTAAGTCTGAATACGATATTAAGTAGTGAAGGAAATTTTCATCTACAGAATTTGGTCTGTGAAGGGAGAAGAGGCAGCTGCGAGCTGCCCTCGATACGGTTCTGTTCATAAACGCAGTGTCTTATGCGGTCAGGGTTTCAGGCACTATTGATTATGGCGCGTAATGCGCGTAATGGGGCCCCTTAGGGAAATGGCAGCAAGAGAGGGGAAGAAAACCAATGTGCACTCCGTGTGCATACCGGGGGGAGTCATTCCAGATATGGAAAGGGTCCTTCCGGATGCCATGAAGGGTACAGGGTGCACCCATCTGCAGGTGGTCGCTCATGTCGGCACCAATGATGTGTGTCGCTATGGATCGGAGGAAATCCTCTCTGGCTTCCGGCGGCTATCTGATTTGGTGAAGACTGCCAGTCTCGCTAGCGGGATGAAAGCAGAGCTCACCATCTGCAGCATCGTCGACAGGACTGACTGCGGACCTTTTGGTACAGAGCCGAGTGGAGGGTCTGAATCAGAGGCTGAGACGGTTCTGCGACCGTGTGGGCTGCAGATTCCTCGACTTGCGCCATAGGGTGGTGGGGTTTCGGTTCCGCTGGATAGGTCAGGAGTCCACTACACGCAACAAGCGGCTACACGGGTAGCAGGGGTTGTGTGGCGTGGGCTGGGCGGTTTTTTAGGTTAGATGGCCTTGGGCAAGTACAGAAAGGGCAACAGCCTCAACGGGTGCGGGGCAAAGTCAGGACATGCGGGACCAAGCAGCAATCGGTATGGTAATTGTCAACTGTCGAAGCTGCGTTGGTAAAGTACCGGAACTTCAAGCGCTGATAGAAAGCACCGAAGCTGAAATCGTTATAGGTACAGAAAGCTGGCTTAAGCCAGAGATAAATTCTGCCGAAATTTTTACAAAGGTACAGACGGTGTTTAGAAAGGATAGATTGCATGCAACCGGTGGTGGAGTGTTCATCGCTGTTAGTAGTAGTTTATCCTGTAGTGAAGTAGAAGTGGATAGTTCCTGTGAATTATTATGGGTGGAGGTTACACTAAACAACCGAACTAGGTTAATAATTGGCTCCTTTTACCGACCTCCCGACTCAGCAGCAGTAGTGGCAGAACAACTGAGAGAAAATTTGGAATACATTTCACATAAATTTTGTCAGCATGTTATAGTCTTAGGTGGAGATTTCAATTTACCAGATATAGACTGGGACACTCAGATGTTTAGGACGGGTGGCAGGGACAGAGCATCGAGTGACATTATACTGAGTGCACTATCCGAAAATTACCTCGAGCAATTAAACAGAGAACCGACTCGTGGAGATAACATATTGGACCTACTGATAACAAACAGACCCGAACTTTTCGAATCTGTATGTACAGAACAGGGAATCAGTGATCATAAGGCCGTTGCAGCATCCCTGAATATGGAAGTTAATAGGAATATAAAAAAAGGGAGGAAGGTTTATCTGTTTAGCAAGAGTAATAGAAGGCAGATTTCAGACTACCTAACAGATCAAAACGAAAATTTCTGTTCCGACACTGACAATGTTGAGTGTTTATGGAAAAAGTTCAAGGCAATCGTAAAATGCGTTTTAGACAGGTACGTGCCGAGTAAAACGGTGAGGGACGGGAAAAACCCACCGTGGTACAACAACAAAGTTAGGAAACTACTGCGAAAGCAAAGAGAGCTCCACTCCAAGTTTAAACGCAGCCAAAACCTCTCAGACAAACAGAAGCTAAACGATGTCAAAGTTAGCGTAAGGAGGGCTATGCGTGAAGCGTTCATTGAATTCGAAAGTAAAATTCTATGTACCGACTTGACAGAAAATCCTAGGAAGTTCTGGTCTTACGTTAAATCAGTAAGTGGCTTGAAGCAGCATATCCAGACACTCCGGGATGATGATGGCATTGAAACAGAGGATGACACGCGTAAAGCTGAAATACTAAACACCTTTTTCCAAAGCTGTTTCACAGAGGAAGACCGCACTGCAGTTCCTTCTCTAAATCCTCGCACAAACGAAAAAATGGCTGACATCGAAATAAGTGTCCAAGGAATAGAAAAGCAACTGGAATCACTCAATAGAGGAAAGTCCACTGGACCTGACGGGATACCAATTCGATTCTACACAGAGTACGCGAAAGAACTTGCCCCCCTTCTAACAGCCGTGTACCGCAAGTCTCTAGAGGAACGGAGGGTTCCAAATGATTGGAAAAGAGCACAGATAGTCCCAGTCTTCAAGAAGGGTCGTCGAGCAGATGCGCAAAACTATAGACCTATATCTCTTACGTCGATCTCTTGTAGAATTTTAGAACATGTTTTTTGCTCGCGTATCATGTCATTTCTGGAAACCCAGAATCTACTATGTAGGAATCAACATGGATTCCGGAAACAGCGATCGTGTGAGACCCAACTCGCCTTATTTGTTCATGAGACCCAGAAAATATTAGATACAGGCTCCCAGGTAGATGCTATTTTTCTTGACTTCCGGAAGGCGTTCGATACAGTTCCGCACTGTCGCCTGATAAACAAAGTAAGAGCCTACGGAATATCAGACCAGCTGTGTGGCTGGATTGAAGAGTTTTTAGCAAACAGAACACAGCATGTTGTTATCAATGGAGAGACGTCTACAGACGTTAAAGTAACCTCTGGCGTGCCACAGGGGAGTGTTATGGGACCATTGCTTTTCACAATATATATAAATGACTTAGTAGATAGTGTCGGAAGTTCCATGCGGCTTTTCGCGGATGATGCTGTAGTATACAGAGAAGTTGCTGCATTAGAAAATTGTAGCGAAATACAGGAAGATCTGCAGCGGATAGGCACTTGGTGCAGGGAGTGGCAACTGACCCTTAACATAGACAAATGTAATGTATTGCGAATACATAGAAAGAAGGATCCTTTATTGTATGATTATATGATAGCGGAACAAACACTGGTAGCAGTTACTTCTGTAAAATATCTGGGAGTATGCGTACGGAACGATTTGAAGTGGAATGATCATATAAAACTAATTGTTGGTAAGGCGGGTACCAGGTTGAGATTCATTGGGAGAGTGCTTAGAAAATGTAGTCCATCAACAAAGGAGGTGGCTTACAAAACACTCGTTCGACCTATACTTGAGTATTGCTCATCAGTGTGGGATCCGTACCAGGTCGGGTTGACGGAGGAGATAGAGAAGATCCAAAGAAGAGCGGCGCGTTTCGTCACTGGGTTATTTGGTAACCGTGATAGCGTTACGGAGATGTTTAATAAACTCAAGTGGCAGACTCTGCAAGAGAGGCGCTCTGCATCGCGGTGTAGCTTGCTCGCCAGGTTTCGAGAGGGTGCGTTTCTGGATGAGGTATCGAATATATTGCTTCCCCCTACTTATACTTCCCGAGGAGATCACGAATGTAAAATTAGAGAGATTAGAGCGCGCACGGAGGCTTTCAGACAGTCGTTCTTCCCGCGAACCATACGCGACTGGAACAGGAAAGGGAGGTAATGACAGTGGCACGTAAAGTGCCCTCCGCCACACACCGTTGGGTGGCTTGCGGAGTATCAGTGTAGATGTAGATGTAGATGATTCATCCGTAGGGTGGGCGCGTTGAGAATGTCGGCTATTTGAACAGATATGAGCTACGCGTGCACATCCTGTTCCGCTCATCCATTCTTGCCACAGTAGCATTTTGATTTAGATCCTTTTGGACATGTGCCCTGTATTTCTGTAAAACTGAATTGCTACTTTGAAATAAAGTCTGATATTCCAGCCGACAAGCAGCAGTCCTCATTTGGGAGGTGAAGCTGCTGGTTTCTGAACATGGTCTTCCTTGGATCTATTTTGCTTGTCTTGTGAGAACCAATATAACTATTCCGAGACATTATAGCATAAAGTTAAGAAGTCTGTTGCGGGATGATTGTATTCTGGCAGATAATACGCGCATCGGCAGAATATGCCTAGGACTAGTGTTCTCCCGCAGGAGCTCGTGGATGCCGCGAGTATTACAGCTGTCGCGTGATCGCTTGTTCAGCCGTTACACCAGACTTGTGAAGCTGCTGCCTGGTGAATAAACGCAGGTGACTATGAGATCGCTGGCAGCTTTATAGTCTTAGCCCTCATTCAAATTATTAACAATTTTACTTATTCCAATAGTCTCTCTCACTCCATTAAATCACAATGTTGCTCTTGAGAAATACTGACTACAAATAGCCACTGTACGATTAGTAAGAGCCGTAATGCATTTCAGTTAGTATTGCTGCTCATTAGTCATCGACTGGCTACGCTCATTGGCAGCGTCTATCCTAGTAGTGCGGTATGCGTAAATGAAGAGACGCGAAGTGTTTGATATGTATGCTACAGAAGGGTAGTTAAAATTAAGTAGACTGATAAGATAACAAATGAGGTTCTCCGCGTGTTTGAAGACGAAAGGACTATATGGTAAACTCTGTCTGCGGAAAGAAAGAGATTTAAATATATACGATAAACAATTATGGACATTGAGTTTAAGTGGCACTCTGAGACTAAGACAATGACACAGGAGAGGGTATCGTGGTGAGCCTCATAAAGCCAGTTAGAAGAGTGATGAACAGAAAGAAAACTGTCATCGCATGGCTGCACGAGAATTGGGAGCTACCGCAATGGAAGAACGAGCTAAATTCTACATTTTTAGGATAAGTTTTTATAAATACTTATTTACATCCAGCAAGCCCTATGCAGTCGAAAAGAAATAATGTTTTATCACAAATACTTAAAGCAATGCGAAATAAAGTGATATTGTCATCTTCGCTACCATAGCCTAAAAACCAACTGGGTCTATTGGAATTTCATGGCCGATTTTCGGCTGTTGAAAATTTTCTGTACTGCCCCATTTGTTTATCATCACTTATATACTACCGATCTCCTGGTTTTACCAACATAGACGACACCGTACCAAATCTGACCTCGTACATGTCTGCAGCGTCATTAACACTTACGGAAGTTTTCGTGGCTCACGAAATATCGTGTCATTTCCAGGCACTATAATATGAGCTTGATAACTCGGCGGCGAAGCACCCTGTTTAAACTATGGCTATTGCATTTTCGGTAAGGTAAGCGAAATTTGTATAATTTCATTTATGTGTCAGTTCGTACCTCATGCTGCCATCCGTTCGTTTAAGTCGCATTTGAGGCTGTCGTTGTCGCTTTTGAGGCTCACGAACAACTGCATAGATGATCTTCACACAGTAGGAATACGCCGCACTGGCACAAGTAGTAGTGTCCAGCGTAACCACTCATCTCGACTTGAGACAGTTCAGTACCGTTGGTTGTCACTTGGAAATCGACAGAGAACGCAGTTTTAGGAAAAGACCAACTTCTGAACCAAGCAGTTTCATCATCTCAGACAGGATCGCTGGATATCTTCCCAAACGTCGGCTTGTGTTTTAAGATAAATATTCAGTTTTGTGAAATTTTATTCAAATTACCACTGGCTGTGGAGGGCTTATAAATCAAAAGCAATATTACGCTGCACTAACACTCATGCCAGTGATCCACAAGATACAGTGAAATATCTGAAACATCGTCCACTGATAGAATGAAGACAACGGCAAACATACACCATTTAGTCTATGCCAAGAGGGAAGTTAGCGAGTTCAGCGAAAGCTTATAATATCAGTTCAGATATGCCTTTACCAAAAAAAAAAAAAAAAAAAAAAAAACGCCGTCCGAAGAGGCCTTGAAGGCCCTACTGTACCGACTGGCCACTGTATCATTCTCAGCCCTAACGCGTCACCATATGCGGATACGGAGGGGTATGTGGTCAGCACACCGCTCTTCCGGCTGTTGTCGTTTTTCGTGACCGGTGTCGCTACTTCTCACTCTAGTAGCTCCTCAGTTGGCCTCACAGGGGCTGAATGCATTCCGCTTGCCAACAGCACTCGGCAGACCCGGACGGTGACCCATCCAAGCATTAGCCATGCCCGACAGCGCCTAACTTCGGTGATCTGACGGAAACCGGCGTTACACGGATTTGCCTTGAACTTTTATAAATTTCTCATTACAGAAATCGGCTCCAACTGCTATTTTTTCTATAAAATATCGTTTTATGTCCTTGTAAATATGCCGCATCATAAAATAGGAAGTATAAGATTATCGTGGTTTATCTGTGCGATTGAAGAATACTTGTACATATGTACCAACTCTATACCAGTGCCCATTATGGATATTCAGGGCCAGGTTGGCGACACAGCATAGGTTCAGTTTTCGGCAAACTGCAGAGAACCTGGCAGCCTTTTGGGTAGAGAGGGCGAAATGTCGCAAAATTATTATGCAGAGGAAGAAGAGGTGGTGACAATAGTCCCTGACCACCATAAACCGTTCGACTGAAGCTGCGTATGCACTACCATTGGAAAAAATTTTCTATTGGAAACATGTTTCCTTCAGTGTTTCACAACATGTTTCCGACTTTGTTTCTTGTCTCTGTCTCTGTCCACAGTGGCGGCAAGCATTTGTCTTCATGTATTCGCGTTGTCTGCAAAGCTGCTTGTTGTAGTGTTTTCCTATTGTCTGCTATGTTATGCCTATAGACGAGGGAAGTGTAATGATAAGTTGCTTAAAAAAGACTCAAATATCCGGAAAGCAATTACAGTCAACAAAATACTTCCTGTTACTCTTCAGTTTTTGGCAAATGGAAATTCATTTCAGAGCCTTGCGTATTTATTTCACATTTCGAAGCAAGCTGTATCTTAAATCGTACTTAGTGTGATTTCACACAAATCATTGAAAATTATTTCCTCAGTGGTGTCATCACCACATGCTGATGCCCCCTCACATCCACACCCACTGACGACTCCAGACTCTCATAATATTCGTGTCCTTCTCGTACCGAAACAGCGTTTAGCTTTGTCGCTTCCTTTGTCCTCCACGCCTGCGACAACTTTCGTAGCATACATGCCACATACTGTCCGTAGGCGCCGCATCGTCTATATGAAGTTCATCCTGTCTTTTGAGAAGTCTTGTTAATAACTGGGAAGCAAAATTATAGAGCCTGATACTTTGCTTCCCAACCACTCGTCTTAATTTCCTCAGTCGATAAGGTGATGTAGAAGGGCCGGCAACGTCTTCTTAGTTATCCTTTCCTTTTCCTCGCAAATCTTCAAAATATGAAATCTATTTATTTCCGACGCCAACGACTGAAAACGCCTAGTGTGTGTGGGGCGGCGGGTTGGAAAATATTGTTGTTAAATGTTTGAAGTAGAAACACTTCAGATGCATTTCCCGGCCGATGCACCATATGTGGGGCGGCGGGTGGAAATGATTGTTTACTGTTGCATAAAAGTTTGAATGTTGAAACACTGCATTTCCTGGCCGATTAATCATATGTGCGGCGGCGGGTGGAATTATTGTTGTTAAAAATGTTCCTATTATTTAGAATGTTATTTATGCTGTCTTTCGCCGTTCTCAACACTGGCTCTCTAACTACAATATTGGCAACCAGAAAGTGATTAGCAAAACGTGAAGCCTGTAATTAGAATTCCTAGTGCCCACTTCATCTGAGAATACACTTATAGTTACAGCTTATAGCTCTGGGGAATTAGGAGATTGTCTGGGATTTCTAATCAAAAACGGTCGTGAAAAAAACGTTCTGTATTCTGAAAGTCACAGATGAAAACAAAAGAATCCACACAATCTAACTAACAGAGCAGTTCAGAGTCTAATGCGCTGATGCCACTATAACTGTCCAAATTAAATATTTAAATGAATGCTCGCCATAATTTGATGATAATGTTTCATAAAACGCCACGCTAAATAATGGTAGAATGTTTGTCCCGCGGCGGCACGTGAAAATACGACAATACGCAAACTGAAGCTAGATAATGAAAATCATCCCAGAATTGACACTTCACTCGAAAATGATTTCATGGTTACACGTATCCCGAGTAACTTAATACGGCATCCGAGGCTGTTTGTAGCAATGATACCGACGCGAAGCGACTCCCGACACAGATGGTGTGTTATTCAGCGTCTGGAGGGAACTGGGGCCTTTTCCTCGCGCAGCGTTCTTATATACACTGCTGGCCACCGTAAATGCAACACCAAGAAAGGCAAGAGGTAGCACAACAAAATTTATTTTGTAGATAACATGTTGACCAAGTATCAAATGATTACGTTTACAGACGTCTGTGACATGTGGTTCCTGCCAGAATCAGTAGCCAGAGTAGCCGCCGTTGTTGGAGATCACCGCTGCCACACGTCTCGGCATTGAGTCAAAGAGACGTTGGATGTGTTCCTGGGGTACAGAAGCCCAAGCAGCTTCCACACGTTGCCAAAGATCATCTGGTGTGGCAGCTGGGGATGTAATCTGGGTCACTCGTTGAGCAACCATGGACCACTTGTTTTCTATCGGCGAAAGATCCGGAGAGCGAGCCGGCCAGGGAAGCACTTCAATCTGGTTATTGACGAAGAACCTTTGGACAATGCGTGCCACGTGTGGTCGCGCATTATCCTGTTGAAATATGGCTGTGGCCGAGCCCTGAAGGTAAGGAAGGACAACTGGCTCCAGCACCTCGGATATGTAGCGCTGGCTATTTGAAGTACCGGCAATGCGTACTAGAGGCGTGCGAGAGTAATATCCAGTACCGCCCCATACCATAATACCCGGTGCAAGACCAGTGTGGCGGTGCATAATGCAGCTGTCCAGCATCCTCTCTCCACGGTGTCTCCACACTCGAATCCGACCATCGTGGTGCTGCAGACAGAAGCGTGCCTCGTCAGTAAAGACAATGTCATTCCATTCTGCCATCCACATCCGTCTGTCATCACACCATTGACGATGGAGACGTCTGTGGTTCAGCGTCAATGGTAGACGAAGCAATGGACGTCTTGCGGACAGACCACTCTGCTGTAAACGGCGTCGAATGGTACGCGCAGACACTGGATGATGCGTTACAGACGCAATGTGCTGTGCTATGGTTCGGGATGTCACTGAGCGATCCGTCACTGCCATGTGCACAATTTGCCTATCAGCACGTGAAGTGGTGCACCGAGGTGAACGCGATTGACCACGTCGGTCCGTCGTACCCTCCTGCATCCAACGGCCACATATCCGCATTACAGTTGTTTGGTTTTGTCCAACACGACTAGCGATTTCTCTGTATGATAATCCACAATCTCGGTAAGCCACTATCCTTCCTCTGTCGAACTCGGATACTTGATCAAACGATGTTTGCTGTTGTCTACGAGGCATAACTGATCATCTTGTGAAACAACCACAAGGTAAACACACGTGCCGAAGGTACACTCGTCGAAATCGCCAAGCCTTAAGTGGCACTATGAGGTGGCGCCACAGGCGAACGTGATGTGCGTCTGCACTGAAATTCTAATCAGCTGCATATCTCATCGCTGCAAATCCATGGTGTAAATTTCACTTGATTCGGATGCTTCCTTCAGGGTGTTGCATTTACGGTGGCCAGCAGTGTATAAAGCCGCGGTGCGGACGGCTAAGGGAACGCCTGATCAAATCGGCTCTCCCGACTAGCCGCTGGGCTAGTAATGCACCACATTAAGTTACAGAATAAATCATAGCTTCTCTTGCTGATTCCCGATGAAGCTCTTAATTTAAATGTGCATTCAGCACGCAGGTAAGTAATCATAATAAAATTTTGATGTGGCTAAGTTAAATCTTTTGGGCGAGAGAATTAATTTAATTACACTGCACGCAGTAGACGAGCTCTGAACTGGCCCTTTGGAGATACGCTATCGCTATAGTTTTATAGGTATTCAAATGAAACATCTCACATCCTTATTGTGATAGCGGATCTCCAACCTACTTAAATATAAACATCCTAGCCTTATTTACTAGCCTACTTAATCTATCTTGCTTCCTTAAGTTTTGAGACGAAAACCAGAGAATCATGAATTTCCACTAAAATTTTAATTTGTGAAATCCAAAGTACTGTTTTTATTAAACAATTATGAAAAATGAATCTAATTATAAATTTTGAATTCTCTAGCTCTTTTCTGTTGCGCCAATGATTTTTACAGAAAACATCCAAATTTCGAAAATGGCTAAAGTTATCGAACTGATATTCAACACATGTTGTTTTAGTATTACTCCTGACATGCTAGAAATGTTTTAGGTTATTTGCTTGATTTTTAAAGTATTGCGCAACATTTATGACGTCAGAGCTAGTTACAGCGGACTGGCTGGCACACAATGGAAAGACTGATGTGAATTTACTACGGCATGAGTAGGCTGCTTCCCTACATGTGGAATAGCATGTGTGTTCTCACAGTTACGTCGCTTCCCTCGATGTGTGGGAGCAATTGATGGGAAGCATATAATTCTGTAGTGCCCTGTTGCTAGAAGCAGCGAATTTTACAACTAAAAAGGTCATTTAGCATTATGCTGCTTGCTATCATTGACACAAGTTACAACTTTTTGGACGATGACATTGGCTGTCAAGGAAGAACTTCAGAAGACGGTGCATTCAAGAGCGCGATCAGACGTGAACTAATTTAAAAAAATATGGCTCTGAGAACTATTGGACTAAACTGCTGAGGTCATCAGTCACCTAGAACTTAGAACGAATTGAACCTAACCAACCTAAGGACATCACACACATCCATGCCCGAGGCAGGATTCGAACCTGCGACCGTAGCGGTCGCTCGGTTCCAGACTGTAGCGCCTAGAACCACTCGGCCACACCAGCCGGCGGAGGGACAAAGACCATATCGTATACTTCCGTGGCAGACGACTCTTCTCCGTTACAAGAAAACATTATAAAACTATATCCAGGAAGGCATGTTCAAGTCTTATAAGGAAGAATTTTTAATTATCCCTTGTCTACTACTAGACTGGCTGCAGAGAACACATTCGATATTACGGCTTCGATATTTCGCGTCTGCCGTAAACCTATGTTGCTGCAACGTGAGAAGGCACAACATGACAGTTGTGGCTCCGTAATTTCTTAAGCCGAAATGCTGCAACAAGGAACAAATATAACCCACAAGGGAGCTTCAATTCATAGGATTTACAGACAAGTGAGATAATCCCTGGTACTGTGACTAGATGACTCTGCATCGATTTTTACTTGCGCCTCAGGACATACCACGGAAAGCTTCTAATACAAACAAAAACATTCGAGATGAGTTTATAGACAGTGTCCACACTGCTGCCCGATGTTTAGCTTCTGAGCGTCTTCCTCGTTTCCCGTCGACACTCGACGACGCTCGGCCTTATTTTCTTTTCTACGCTGTCGTTCTCAGTACCAAATTTAGCAGCAATTCTCTACAGGACGTCTTGTATTTTATTGCTGTTCTTGTATTGTTTGCTTCGTATCTTACACAAACCGTCCTCAGAGACACGGCAAGCGATAACACAACACCTAACAAGTCTGTTCGTTAGACGACATAACGTGACATACGCTGTAGGCCACCAAAAATGCAGCGCCCTGAACAAAGCAGCCAAACAAGGTGAAATACGCAGCATACGTTTGCTGCGACGAGAGATGCACAGAATTAGCATTTCAGCGCAGGTGCACGTCATGGACGCCAGTAGTGCCACCTGCAAGCACTATATATAAAGGGAAACAAACGGTCGTATGGCCGTACTGGAATTGTTCTTTCGTACGGTTGTTTGCGTAAGCAGCTAAAGTATGCCTCGTAGACAACAGCGAGCGTCTTCTGAGTTCGACGGAGGAAGAATAGTGAAAAGTTGCCTATGGTGATTGCGGATTGTCCTTCAGAGAAATCGGTGATCGTGTCGGATGGAACCAAGCAACTGTATGCGGATCTGTAATCGGTGGATGCAGGAGGGAACTACCGACCGCCGAGACCGATTGCACCCACCTCGTTGTACCATTACAAGTCATGAAAGGCATTTAGTGCGCATGGCAGTGATAGATCGCTCTGTCACATCACCATATCTCAACAAATTCGATGTGTTGAACAACAAGCAGTGTAAGCGCGTACCATTCACGTTGTTTGCAGAGGAGTGGAATGTCAGCAAGGCGTCCATTCCTGTATTTACCACTGATTCAACGCCACAGGCGTTTGCGCCGGCAATGATGTGATGAACAACATTTTTTTTACCGATGAATCCCATTTCTGCCTGCATCACTACGATGGTCAGATTAGTCTGGAGACACTGTGGTGAGAAATTGCTCAGCTGTTGCCTTATGCATCGTCACACTGGTCCTGAACCCGGAATTATGGTTTGGGGTAGTATTGTTTTCCACTCCCGCGATCCACTAATAAGCATTGCCAGTACACTAACCAGCCAGCATTACATCTCTAAAATGTTGGAGCCTGTTGTGATCCCACGCCTTCGGAGCTTGCCGACGGCCCCATTGCAATAGGATAATGCGCGATCACATGTGGCGCACAATGTTCAAGACCTCTTCGTCCCCCATCGGATTGATTGCTGTCTTGGTCACCCTGTTCTCCCGTTCTCTTGCCTATCAAAAACGTCTGGTCGATGATTGCGGAACGACTGGCCAAGGATACACCACCCGCTACACCAGATTAATTTTGGCAATATGTGGAAGCAGGATGGACTGCTACACCTGAACAACACATCCAGAGCCTCTTTGATTCAATGCCAAGACGTGTATTAGCGGCTATAGCCAGCAATAGCGGCAACTCTCAGTAGTGATTTTCCTCACTTCACATGGGGCTGTATTTCCAATAATGAGATGTTTGTACAACGTATTACCTCCCATAATCAATTTGGCTGTGGTCTCTCCGTCGTTCTTGGTGTCACATTTTGGATGGCCGGCAGTTTGTAAACATAAGCTAATATAGTACAGTTGTGATATGTGGTAGCTGGCCTGAAACATTGTTTCCTTTGATCTGTACCGACATTGCTACGGGTAGCATTTACAACACACTTGTATTGAATATTATAGAATTTATATTGACAGGCTGTGAAGGGGTTGCTTATTCTTGCTAGCAGGAATTTCTTTTATTCTTTTTGTTCCGGCCTGCTGTGATAGAAAATCTTGGGAACATTCTTATTTTTGGCGACATAACCTTCTCTGATTATTTTGCCCTTTATTTGATTAAGGTTTAGGCCCACCTAAGTTTTCACAACAATCTTTATACCGATTGAATTTATTATTTCCAGATGTTCCTTTTCACCTACGGATATTACAAGGTCGCAACGGATAACGCAATACTATTTTCGGGGGCAGTCAGAGAAAACTACGTGCTATGAACTAATCTTGTGCCAAGAACTTTAGACCTGGGGAGCGTATTCATCAAATGCTACTAATATGACACTCTTTTTCCGGCAAGTTGAGAAATAAATTAGCGATAACGGAAATTAGCTTCAAATGACTAAATCTTTATTTTCGATTAATCTTCTACATTTTTAAGAGTAATATTTTTGCATTTAACATTCATGATATTTTTATAAAGGATCCTATGTCTTTCTCACTTAAGAATTACAAGCCGTGTTGGCTTTAATCTGCATAGTCCTGTGGGGATGGTAAGATCTGGGGAGCACGTGATGACTGCTGTATTTTAAAACACAGACATTCACATGCACTAAATCCACAAGGGCAAGCGAATGTCGACAGAATTTTTAGTCAGAAGAACTGTATACACCTCGTGGCTGGCATCAAGCAGGATTTGGTGGCGGCATATTTTTTAGCGTGAAGCGCTTGGAAACAAATCGACTCATCTTGCAAAGTGCATACACGATACAGTTTTTTTTGATAACTTAAAAAATGTTCACCACAAATAAAAATAAGAAGGCAAGGCGTAACTTGTAAGGTTTTGGTTGAGATCTGAATTTATAGACCGCGTGGTCGCGCCTAACTGAAATCACATTATTATGCATCCGATTAATTGAATTAAAAATACAATCGGTACCTAAATAATAATTGCAAAAATAGTGACGAGAAAAAATTGTTGAGTTTAACAAATAAGTAACATATTCAAATACTTTTTCATCCCGTGTTCGAAGCAGCCGTTCTGAGGGAACGTCTGGTCGCTTACCTTTCTTCAAATACACTCCGCTCGCCTAACCGTCGCGCGAAGCTCTCTCCGAGCAGCCCGAGGTGGCGGGGGAGGCCCATGACCAACCTCTGCTAGGAAAACGTTTAGCTTTACACATATTTGGCCAAACCCTCCTGTTCCTGCCCTCTGCCTTCCACTGACACCGTTTAGATTGGTAGACGATTAAGAAACTCACCACTTCTCTAGTTCATCTGCTACTACATTCATATCACTCACACATGACCACAGATTTTAAGGAAGGGCGAAAAAAAAAAAAAAAACGAAATGAGGACACAGGACGTGGAAATAAGAATGAAAAAGAAAATACGTCGACCCATATTGTTTCTACAGGCGTCTGTAGTTGTTGGGTCTGAGATTATTTCCCAGTTAATTAGTTGCAAAAAATGGTCCAAATGGCTCTGAGCACTATGGGACGTAACATCTATGGTCATAATTCCCCTAGGACTTAGAACTACCTAAACCTAACTAACCTAAGGACATCACACAACACCCACTCATCACGAGGCAGAGAAAATCCCTCACCCCGCCGGGAATCGATCCCGGGAACCCGGGCGCGGGAAGCGAGAACGCTACCGCACGACCACAACCTGCGGACAATTAGTTGCACGAAAGATCGATTTAATTCTGATTTTTATATATCAGATAGTATGAATATTTGTTTTAACACTAATTTTAACCATATAACGACACCTATTGTGACGTTACACAGTTTCCGTGTTTCCAAATCGTGTCCACACGTAGGAGCCGGAAACTGATTCCGTACTTCTAGATTTCCAAAATGCTTTTGACACTGTACCATACAAGCGGCTTTTAGTGAAATTGCGTATTTATGAAATATCGTCTCAGTTATGTGACTGGATTCGTGATTTCCTGTCAGAGAGGTCACAGTTCGCAGAAAATGACGGAAAGTCATCGAGTAAGGCGGAAGTGATTTCTGGCATTCCCCAAGGTAGTGCTATAGGCCCTCTGTTGTTCCTTATCTATATAAACGATTTTGGAGACAATCTTAATAGCCGTCTTCGGTTGTTTGCAGGTGGGTTGGGTTGATTTTGTGGAAGAGACCAAACAGCGAGGTGTTCGGTCTCATTGGATTAGAGTGTTCCAAAGGAACCATCCCGGCATTTGCATGAAGCGATTTTACGCTAAGTTCACAGCAGATATCCACATTGGCTCTTTCAGACGTTCCAAGCCGTCGCTTGCTATAATCATAAATATATGGCGTAGTGTTACAGGCTCTTTGCTGTTCCTTATCCATATAAACGATTTGGGAGACAATCTGAGCAGCCGTCTTCGGTTGTTCGCAGATGACGCTGTCGTTTATCGACTAATAAAGTCATCAGAAGATCAAAACAAACTGCAAAACGGTTTATAAAAAATATCTGAATGGTGCGAAAAGTGGCAGTTGACCCCAAATAACGAAAAGTGTGAGGTCATCCACATGAGTACTAAAAGGAACTCGTTAAACTTCGGTTACACGATAAATCAGTCTAATCTAAAAGCCGTAAATTCAACTAAATACCTAGGTATTACAGTTACGAACAACGTAAATTGGAAAGAACACATAAAAAATGTTGTGGGGAAGGCTAACCAAAGGCTGCGTTTTATTGGCAGGACACTTAGAAAATGTAACAGGCCTACTAAGGAGACTTCCTACACTACACTTGTCCGTCCTCTTTTAGAATACTGCTGCATCGTGTGGGATCCTTACCAGGTAGGACTGACGGAGTACATCGAAAAGATTCAAAGAAAGGCAGCACGTTTTGTATTATCGCGAAATTTGGGAGAGAGTGTCACAGAAATGATACAGGATTTGGGCTGAACATCATTAAAAGAAAGGCGTTTTTCGTTGGGACGGAATCTTCTCACGAAATCCCAATCACCAACTTTCTCCTCCAAATATGAAAATATTTTGTTGACTCCGACCTACATAGGGCGGAACGATCGCCACGATAAAATGAGGGAAATCAGAGCTCGTAAGGAAAGATATAGGTGTTCATTCTTTCTGCACGCTATACGAGATTGGAATAATAGAGAATTGTGAAAGTGGTTCGATGAACCCTCTGTCAGGCACTTAAATGTGATTTGCGGAGTATCCATATAGATGTAGATGTATATCTCCAAGTTGTGCTAAATATTATTGTTTTTACATAAAGAAATGTTAATGACAATGAAATCAAGACCTTAAGCTGTCGACAGGCGTTGATATATATCAACAGGGAGTGTTGAAAATGTGTGCCCCGACCAGGACTCAAACCCGGGATCTCCTGCTTACATGGCAGATAGTCTATCCATCTGAGCGACCAAGGGCACAGAGGACAGTGCGACTGCGTCGGCCGGTGTGGCCGAGCGGTTCTAGGCGATTCAGTCTGCAACTGCGCGACCGCTACGGTCGCAGGTTCGAATCCTGCCTCGGGCATGGATGTGTGTGATGTCTTTAGGTTAGCTGGGTTTAAGTAGTTCTAAGATCTAGGGGACTGATGGCCTCAGATGTTAAGTCCCATAGTGCTGAGAGCCATTTGACAGTGCGACTGCAGGGATTTATCCCTTGCACGCTCCCCGTGAGACCCACATTCCCAACTTAATGTCCACCCACTACATTCATTGTGCCCCAGCCAATTACACTCATTGTCCGCGGCAGACATCTTACCGAGTCCCATAAGAGTTCGGTCAATGCATGTGCATCCAGCAAGGAAGAAGGAGGTCAAGGCCGGTTAACCTTAACTGTATGAAGACGGTATCTGTTCTTTCGGACATGTCCGGAAGAACAGATACCATCTTCATATAAAGTAAAGTATTGTATTTTCAATAACCTCCAAATGTCCGAAAGAACAGATACCATCTTCATATAAAGAAAAGTATTGTATTTTCAATAACCTTCAAATAGTTAGCTACATCTTTAATTTATTATTTATGAATATCAGTGAATTTACTCGTAGAACTTTTGTTGCCTATGTCTGCATTCACATTCAGAACTCAAATTAATAATCAAATTAACTAATTTATTAAGATATTATCTTGAATGTACCCATGTACTACCTCATAAAATGAAAGTGGTGAATAGTTGAGGGAGTATGAATGAAAACAGTGGCGTGTTTAAGTTTATAAAGATAATGACAAATTTTTATTCATCCTTTTACAACTACAACGAGCTAATAAATCTTAAAAAAAAAAGACAGCGAAAATTGATTGGCAGAGCATTCATTGGGGTGGAAACTATACAGATTCTCCCCCGAATGAATCACTTTTACAACGCAATCTGACTTGTTTGCATGAATCCATTGTGAGGTCCAATTCTATTCAAATGGAATCAACTGCGACCAAGTACACCACAAACCATGGTTTACCGGAGAACAGGAAGCAGTAAATATCATTCAACAACCCTACACTGGTGCAGTTATACTTTACTCTTTCACCTTGATTCAGACGGCAAACGGAAATTGCACGCTGTGGACGAGTAGAGGCGCGCTGTGGCAGCTCTAATGTTCTGACGTGTCTACGAAAATTTACAAACTATGCAGACTGGCTTTCTGATTATTAGAACGTGGGAAACCTCCGTATCAGTGCCCTGAAATCCCGGCAGATTTCAATATGAGGTGCATGCGTTCGCTAGTCTGGCCAAACTAATTTGATTCACAGGCACAACGGTGCATGCTGGAATTGTCAAACGTCGGATGTCCACTCAGGACGAGTAAGTTCACCCTCTTGACGCACGATATGTCCGAGATGATATTTAGTTCGTATCAGTACAGCTGGAAACTGCCACTGGCTCTTAGTCCACCACAAGTTGCCAACCGCAAGTCTCACCCACTAGGGAAAGACCTGAAGTTCTCCACCAAGGGAAGACTAAAAGACGCAGAAACAAAGAATCACAATCACTTTCCACAAAGTCACGGTACAGGAGCCGAATTTGCAAAAAGAAAACCGCCTCCACGTTGAGCAAACCAATCGAACTACGCTGTACTCATGGAATCTCCCCTCTTGATTGTCCTGTTGTTCTGGTAGCCAATCCAGACACAGCATCAGGGTTCCGACACTGGTGAAGCAAGCCTCTGCTTTGCATATCCTGAGAGGAACCAATCAGCGATTCAAAATCTCTCTTGTCTGAAAAAAGAAAATTTTAGACTAGGGAGGCGTCGTTCTTACAGTAAGCATGACAATGTTTCGGCAAAAAATGTCTACCTAGATGGGACCACAGTCCCTCATTTATGGAGGGATCTAATCTTTCAGGCCGACCACTTCCAATTTATGAAAGAAGGCCGTTAAGTTTCCCAGTCAGTCATGCCCATGAAATATATGTTTTTGCCGCTCGCTGAAAGAACCTGACGATTTCCTGCCATCAGAGGAGTTGCAGTCTTGCCTCCACTAAACACGTGCACCAGCTGCTCTGTCTGAATCTTCCCAGCTTAAAATATGTGAATGCTTGGAGTTTTATGACTGTCCCACCGCTTGCACAAAAGCTCAGATTACAGCAGTCTCTCGTAAATGGCTTCCTCCACCCTCTTTCTGCCAACTGGTCACCTTTGTGACAATCTAACGCGTGGCCCAGGTAAAATGTTTAGCGAACCGGTGCCCTCCTGCTCCGACCCTAAGTGGGAAGAAGGGAGTGCCATGGCCTGAAGTCCCTCTGCATTTACAATCCACAGAGTGCTACTTCCGAGAACCACTCACAAAGCCAGGTCGCTGGACACAGCATTTATGGCCCACAATCCATCTTTCTCCCTTTTATCTGTCGCCTCCACTACATCCCCTCGGGTAGAAGTTCTCCACGGGCTACACATGCCGTTATATGAACATTCTGCCCACAATTTCCTCGTATAAAAAATCATAAACCACACGTACCAAATGTAGTACTGGGAAACAACGAGGTCATGACCTAATCTATGAATATCAATCTCACTGGCAGTGCTGTTCAAGCGAGAGAGTGGTGTGCCAACTCTCAAGGTCCAGAATTATTTTCGGCTTAACGAATTTTAAGAAAGATTGCACTCCAGTCTTCATGTTTCAGTCTCTGTTTCTTAACGTTTTACATAAGTATCACAGTTTTAAAGTTGTGTACACTGATGGCTACAAACAAAGGGGCTGCTTTGGTTGTTTCCTGACCATGTCTTTTAGATTCGCCTTTCTCGTGACCATACTGTATTTTCTGCAGAGCTCCATGCATTCTTGGATGCACTGGAGCAGATGAGGCGTCATAAGGGCAAACAGTTTTCATCCGATTTCTTAAGTGCCCAGCAATCTTTACAGCAAGTGTACCAGACAGGAACAACAGCCCAGTAAACCCATGACCAATTGTACGTCCTACAGCTGCAGGGAAAGCAGGTGTGATTGTGATACATACCAGGGCATGTGGGAATTCAGAGAAATGAATAAGCAGACGAAGCCGCCGAGGAGGCCTGTAGGGAAAATGACTTTACACAATGTGCCATTCTCCTACAGGCTGTTATTTTGCTAGTGCGTCGGACACCCATTCAATTGTGGGAATCACTCGGGCGTGACGAAGTGACCCTGACACTTTCTGCATTGGGCACTATCTCCACTAACGCACGAATTTTTACTCTGGCGCCGGCCGCGGTGGCCGTGCGGTTCTGGCGCTGGAGTCCGGAACCGCGGGACTGCTACGGTCGCAGGTTCGAATCCTGCCTCGGGCATGGGTGTGTGTGATGTCCTTAGGTTGGTTAGGTTTAAGTTGTTCTAAGTTCTAGGGGACTTATGACCTAAGATGTTGAGTCCCATAGTGCTCAGAGCCATTTGAACCATTTTTTACTCTGGCGAGAAGACCTCCCACACTTTTTAACGCTGTAGGCGGAAGCGATTGTGGGACGGGATGGGGGAGGGGGACCTGACCCCTATTTTAGCTGATGATTGAATTAAGAGTCAGCCGGGAATAACATTTAAATCAATTGACGACCATTGAGCTAGCGTCACGAATTTTCAAACGTCCACTGCCATTTATGGAGGCGAGTGACACCACGAGTGCTAACGTCGATCGAGGGGTGTCGTCGTGATCGTATTGAATGACATTGAGTGGTCATACACGAAGAAGGGAGAAAGACGAGTATCACGAAGGTTTCAACGTTCTGTGAAGTGTCTGGACTCGAGCCTAAGCTTTTAGGTGAAATATTTTAGTGTGTTGCAGAGTGATTGATTCGTCCCTCTTATTCCAGCGATCAGCTGGTCCAGCTATCAGCTATGCTTTTTTAATTTTTCCATCGCTTTTTCTGTCTTAGTCTAAGATTTATACCTGACACATTAAGAAATTTTCGTATTTCTCTCTGTGTGTACAAATGTTTTTCCGTGTTTTTATTAGTTTTAACTGTAGTTGAAGCTCTGTATTTCGGTGGATTCTATATTATCACCAAAGACCTAGCAAAAGTGCACCATTGCCACCATATAATCATCATCATCATCATCATCACTATCATTACGTTTATTATTAGTTCTGTGCACGCTTTAAAAGACCTCTAGCTAGCTCTGAGACTTGGCACTATCCTAATATGTTATTCTTTACATCGTCAGTGGTGGCAGATATGCGATCTGTTGATTTAAAACATATGTGAGTAGAAGTTCCACTTCAACATTGCAAATCAGTAAAGAAAATTTGCGATCTTGATGTAAGATTTTTATCCACACATGTTTTAGGGTGTAGCTCACAAAATGGCCGTGGATTAATCACAGCCTGTAGGAGAATGGCACATTGTGTAAAGTCATTTTCCCTACAGGCCTCCTCGGCGGCTTCGTCTGCTTATTCATTTCTCTGAATTCCCACATGCCCTGGTATGTATCACAATCACACCTGCTTTCCCTGCAGCTGTAGGACGTACAATTGGTCATGGGTTTACTGGGCTGTTGTTCCTGTCTGGTACACTTGCTGTAAAGATTGCTGGGCACTTAAGAAATCGGATGAAAACTGTTTGCCCTTATGACGCCTCATCTGCTCCAGTGCATCCAAGAATGCATGGAGCTCTGCAGAAAATACAGTATGGTCACGAGAAAGGCGAATCTAAAAGACATGGTCAGGAAACAACCAAAGCAGCCCCTTTGTTTGTAGCCATCAGTGTACACAACTTTAAAACTGTGATACTTATGTAAAACGTTAAGAAACAGAGACTGAAACATGAGATGGTTTTGGTTATCGGTTAGCTCTCCTGGTCCGTACTCTACACGAGAGTTACAGATTACCACTCCTGTTCTTATGAAAACCACGCAGTATTCTTATGGTGCACTATTGTTCGGGTTAATCATGCTTCTTGTAAGGGCATGTCTCGCTATCTTTCTGTCAGCTTCTGTGTTGTGTGTTTCAATGTCAATGGTCTCTGAAAAACTCTGTTTGAATTTATTGTTTTATTGAACGTTAGTAATGGTTGTTCATTTACGGGTGCTCAACGTGACAGTGATTAGTTTTGACTTTATACACAAACCAGCACTGGGTTTATGACCCACAGTTCTGATTGAAATGGAAATTTGTTTTTAATGAGACATAAGACGATGTGAATTAAAATAATACGCTAAGAGCAGGATATGATATTGAAAAATGAATTCATGGTCGCTAATGAGGTAACAGCAAACGAAGCAGGCATAAAGGAATACTTGTCTAAAATGTGTAAAATTGCTAATCGGAAAACGCTACTTGAATATGTAAGGCCGTAGAAGCATGCACAAATACGGGAAAGGGAGATACCGCCTACAGTAAAATTTAAGATGGCTTTGAAGAAACGAGAGCAAGATGTATATCAAGAGCTCTGATGGAAAGCCGGTGCTGAGCTAAGAAGGGAAAGGTAACCGGCGGAACGTTTGAATAAAAGGGCTGGACTATACAAGGGAACTGAACTTGTAGACAATATCATAAAAAGAGTATAGGAAGCAAATGACGGATTGTCGAACAGACGCTCGAAACTACCTACTGACGTAGGTCTACTGTAGAATTTTGGAACATTTTTTATGCTCGCATATTATGAAATTTCTGGAAGCCGAAAATCACCTCGGCAGGCGTCAACATGGATTCCGAAAACAAATATCGTGCGAAACGTGAAACCCAGTTCGCCCTGTTCGTCGGCAAGGCCAGGAAAGCAATAAATACTGGCACCCAAGTTGATTCCGCGTTCCTTGAATGCGGAAGGCGCCCGGTACAGTTCCATAATGCTGCCTTACAAATAAAATACGAGTGTACAGAATATGAGACCAGCCGTGTGATTGTACTGAAGAGTTTCTTGCAAACAGAATACAGTACGTCATTCGCAACGGAGAGAAATCTTCATACGTAAAAGTAAATTCGGACGAGTGTTTCTGTATATAGGGTCACTACGTTTCGTAGTATATATAAATGACCGAGTGACTAGCCTCGGATGTTCCACGTGGCCTTTAGCGGACTATGCTGTTGTATACAGAGAAGTCACAACGCTAGAAAATTGCAGCAAAGTGCAGGAAGAGATACAGAGGATCGTCCCTTGTTACAGGGAGTGGCTACACTCAAGATAAGCAAATGTAACGTATTCTGTATAAATAGGCAGAAAGACCCATTAGGGTATAATGACAGGAGTGCAGAACAAGCATTGGAAGCAATTGCACCAACAGAATATCTAGCAGTATGCGTACGGAACGACCACTTCAAACCAATCACAGGAAAGGCAGATACCAGAGATTCATTAGGAGAATTATCAGGAAGCTCGTTCGACCAGTATCTGAATATTGCTCGTCAGTCTAGGATACGTAACACATAGGATTGGTAGAGAGAACAGGGCAGATCCAAAGAAGAGCAATGCGTTTCGTTGCAGGTTCATTTAACAAGCGCGGAAGCGTCAAAGAGATCTTCAGCCAGCTTCATTGACAGACGCTGCGAGAGGGGCATTATGCATCACTGTGTGGAGTTCACATAGGGCATGTACCTAGAAGGCAACCAATATATTTGAAATATGAAAAAGTTTTCAGATACCGCTACCATTCACAAAATTGTTGACTACAATATTATTTATTTGGCGCCGTGTTTCGAGGTGACAGCTCATCATCAAGCTATAGTGGCATTAGAGAAACAATGCACATAAATGTATGCAGATGTTAAAGTTTCTTTACATGACTGCTGTGACCATCTTCGTTCTCGTTGCATGGCAGTTTTCCTGTGACGTGCTGAGGTATCGCTGTTTCCATTGCTCTCTTGCACTGCTTCACCATTGTGCACAAACTTCACAAAGCTAAATTTAAAGCACGATAACACAAAACAAATCAGCAGTTATTGTGTTTCAAAGTAAACCTCTTGAAGTTTATGAACAATGGCGAAGCAGTCCAAGAGAGCCATGGAAACAGAGATACCTCAATCACAGGAAGATTGCGACGCCACAAGAACAAAAATGATCACAGTAGAAACTTCATTATCCGTATACACTTACGTTAAATGTTTTTGTAATGCCACTATAGCCTGACGATGAGGTATCATCTCGAAATACGGTGTTAAATAAATAATTTAGTAGTCAAAAATTTTTGTGATTGGTAGGGGTATTTGAAAACATTTTCATGTTTTTGAACCAGTCGATTAATGGTCAATATGGTTTCAAATTAACCTCTATATTGCTTCCTCCTACGAATATCTCGCGTGAAGACTATGAAGGGAAGATTAAAGAGGCATGAGCTCACTCGCAGGCTTACCAACAGTCGTTCTTCCAGCGATTGGCACAGAAAAAAATAGAAGTAATGGTGACACACAGAGTAAATTCCGGGACACCCCATAAGGTGGTTTGCGGAGTATAGGTGTAGATGTAGACGTAGATGTAGAAGTAGGAGATATGATACTGCGAAAATATTTTGACAGAAACCTGAAAGATCTACATCGATAGAAGGACCCTACCTCTGCTTACAAGATTTATGATATAGGCGAAATAGCCTCAAACTTCAGGAAGAATGAAATAATTCTAGTTCCAAAGAAGGCAGATACTTACAGAATCGAACTGTTTAATGGTTGCAGAATACTGACTAGAATTATTTACAGAATAATGGAAAACAGGCTGAAACTGATCTCCGGCTAGATCAGTTTGAGTTCCAGAAATATGTGGGAATGTGTGGTGCAGTACTGACCGTACGACTTGTGTTAGAAGATAGTAAAGCGAACCTATGCTTATTATATTTGTGGATTTAGCGAAAGCGTTGTGCAATTTTGACTGAAATACACTAGTTTAAATTCAAGTAGATAGCAGGGATAAACTACGAGGAGCGAAATGTTATCTGCAATTTGTACAGAAATCAAACTGTAATTGTAGAGGTGAAGGAAATTAAAGGAAGCAGTAGTTGAGAAGGGGGTGAGCGAGGTTCGTAGTCTGCCCCCAATATCGTTCAATATGTACTTCGGGCAAGCAATAAAGGCAACCAAGGATAAATTTGGAGGGGAATGAAATTTTAGGCGACAGAAATAAAAACTTTGAAGTTTTTTCATGGATTGTAATTCTCTCACAGATGGAGAAGGACTTGAAGTTGTAACTGAATGGAATGGACAAGGTCTCCAAGAGAAGTTATCAACAAAAGAAACACAAGAGTAGCAAAATGTTGTTTAATTAAATCAGGCAATGCTTACGGAATTAGATTAGAAAACGTGAAACTAAAATTAGAAGATGAGTTTAGATGTTTTGACAAAAACATAACTGATGATGGCCGAAACAGAGAGGATATAAAATGCAAGCTGGAAATAGCAAGAAAAGCGTCTCTGAGAAAGAGAGGTTTGCTATAGATTGATAGATCTAACTACTAAATGAGGCGGCACGGAACCCAATAGCTGTAAAAGAAGTTTATGGCACAACTTGAATGAAAGAAGGTATCTGTTGATAGAACACGTCCTACATCTACATCTGCAAAGATACTTCGCAGGCCATGGTACAGTGCGTGGCGTATTGTATCCTGTACCACTACTAGTCATTTCCTTTCCTGTTCCACTCGCAAATAGAGCGAGGGATAAACGACTGTTCAAATGCCGGTTCTCTAAATTTTCTTAATAGCGTTCCCGAAAAAAAAAACGCCGCCTTCCCTCCAGCGATTCCCATTTGAAATCCCGAAGCACCTCCGTAAAACTTACGTTTTGTTCGAACCTACCGGTAACAGATTTAGCAACCCTCCTCTGAATTGCGTCGATGTGTTCCATCAACCCGACCTGGTACGGATCCCCAACACTCGAGCAGTATTCGAGAATAGGTCCCACCAGCGTCCTACGTATATGTGGTCTCCTTTACAGGTGAACCACTCTTTCCTAAAATTCTCCCGATAAACCGTTATCGCTCATTTGCCTTCCCTACCACAGTTTTGACATGCTCGTTCCACCTCATATTGCTTTGCAGCGTTACGCTCGGATATTTAAACGATCTGACTGTCAAGCTGGACACAAGTAATACTGTATCCGAACATTACAGGTTTGATCTTCCTAATCTTCCTACTCATCCGCATTAGCTTACATTTTTCCACATTTATGGTTAGCATCCATTCATCAGACCGACAGGAAATTTTGTCTAAGTCATCTTGTATCCTCCTACATTCACCCAACTTCGACATCTTGCCGTACACCACGGCATCACCACCAAACGACCGCAGACTGCTGCCCACCCTGTCAGGCAAATAATTTATGAATATAGAGAACAACAGCGGACTTATCACACTTTCCTGGGGTACTTCTGACGATACCCTTGTCTCTGATGAACACTCGCCGTCGAGAACACTATAATGGGTTCGATTACTTACGAAGTCCTCGAGCCACTCTCGTATCTGTGAACTTATTCCATATGCTTGTGCCTGCGGTAACAGTGTGCAATCGGGCACCGTCAAACGCCTTCCGGAAATCTAGAAACATGGCATCTGCCTTTTGCACTTCATGCATAGTTCGCAGTGTATAGTGTGAGAAAAGGGCTAGCTGAGTTCCTCACGAGCAATGCTTTCTAAAACAGTGCTGATTTGTGGACATAAGATTCTCAGTCCTGAGAAAGTTTATTATATTCGAACCGAGAATAGATTCTGTAGCAAACCGAAGTTAGGGACATTGCTCTGTAATTTTGAAGATCCGTTCTTCTACCCTTCATATATACTGAAGTCACCTACGCTGTTTTCCACTCGCTTGGGACTTTGTGATGGGTGAGAGATTCACGATAAATGCAGGCTAGGTAAGCAGCTAATGCCGTAGAGTACTCTTGGGGTTTCTACTCGAACCTGGTGATTTATTTGCTTTCAAATCCTTCAATTGTTTCTCTACGACAGGAATGCTTATTACTACGTCGGCCGTAGGGGAGTCTGTCTAATGGTAAAATGACAGTATGTTTCTACGATTTTCTTGTGTGAACAGTTTCTTGAACGTGAAATATAAAACTTCGGCTTTCGTTTTGCTCTCTGCAGCTGCCACACCAGACTTGTCAACGAGGGAGTGAATGGAAACCTTAGACCCGCTTAGTGAATCGTCAGTTTCTAATGGAAGGAAGTTTCTGGAGATAAAAATTGTAGAGGAAGACCAACCCTTGGATGCAGCAAGCCAGTTAAATTAGATGTAGTTTGCAGTAAGGATAAAGATATGAAAAGGCTTACGCAAGATAGGTTTGTGTTGAGAACTGTATGAAACCAGTCTTCAGATTGAAGACCACCATCCCCACCACCACCACCACCACCACCACCACCACCACAACAGCAGTGGGGAAACACGCATTTTGTGGGTAGTTTCTTAATGAAGCTGGCTGACTATCTTCTGCCTTCTTAGGACCTACGTTTTCTTTTTCGGAAATTTAATGACTGCATTGCGAACTTCACAATATACTGTTTTTTTGCTTATGATAAAAGTACTTGCTGTATGTGCAACCCAATGTCTTCCATTTTGTCAAACAATTATCTGAAACACAAATTCAGATGTAGCCCTTCTACGTGACGAAAGAAGTGATTTGATTATTACTATTTAACCTTTTTCGTGCAAAAGAAGTACAGTCTAACCCTAGTATAGTGATAACTTTACAATAATATACTAGCTTGCGTCTTACATTAAGACTTATTGTTTAACATACATTAATTCTAGAAAGAGTCTTTAACTTTAACAATGAATTTGTAGATCTCTCCATTCCTGGACAACAAAGTGTTTCAAGAATTATAAATGCCTGTGCAGTTTTAAGCAACTGTTCAGCCTTTCAATCATGAAGTCTTAGGTAAAACCACGAAAGATCAAGAATTCAGAAACAGTAACCTATTACTGTCGTACATGTCCCATAAGATACGACTCATTGTGAAGTTACAACTTACATCAATTCTCGACGTAATAGCAGTTTTACCTTAAGTAGGATTACTAATGAGCTTAATTCTCTATATAATGGCATGTTTACTAATGCACGATAAGTGAAAGTTCCATGCGATAAGTCATTTTTCATTTTTCGTTGTGGACGCTAGTACCAGCTAGAAAAATACATTTTCCCAGAGAACAGAACTACTCCACCCACTTTTTGATCCTTAGAGCAAATATAGCAATAATAATTTGATGTATTACTGTATTTTATCTTGTAATGATAGAGGAGCGAAATGACAATAAAGTGGAAATTAAACTGTCATTCTTCATTGGTAATGAACTTGCAAGAGCTTAACACGTGGAGGTAGAAACCTTATCTGCAAACTGCAGCACAAACTCCTAACTGTCTAACAGATGGGCCCGCACTGTAAGCGAGAAATGGACCACAGATTCCGCAATCGATGTGCGGTCTGCGGGCTGCCGCCAACTGTGCTGAAGATCGCCAGAGCTCGCCTGCCGCACGTCGACCTTTACGCAGATGACTGCTGTGCATCTCTGGCAAATCCCGACAAACACCTCGGGCTCGAAATGATTATTCTCAAGAATTATCTGCTGGAACTGCTGCTAATTTAACAGGCCCATCTAATTTTATTTCGACGTTAAGGAGAATACTGTGCATCACATTTTGTGAGCGTCATATACAGCTTCGCACCGAAATATAAACCATAGTACCGCAATTTTAATTGATAACCTGTCAATAACTTTTTCTAGTAGTTGTGTATGTCTGGAAACATTTTCTCCGAGATATGTTAAAAAACTAACGGAAAATATATTTTTTTGGAAAGAATTTTATTTATTTGTTTGTATTAATGGCATTCCTCCCAAAATAGTTCTCATTAGATATTGTACTGTAATTGCAGGCCTTTTTACAATCCCCGAAACATTTCTGGTAGTCGATTATTGCGATAGCTTTTATTTCTCTCAACGATGCATTTTTAATCTTATCTATGGTTGTAAAGTGACGGTTGTTTAAGGGTTTCTTTATTTTTGGGAACATAAAAAATTACATAGGGCAGTGTCTGGCAAATAATGAGGCTGGAGCACCATTAAAGTAATGCTTTTGGCCAAAAATTCACGAACAAACAATGAAATACGAGTAGGTGCTTTATCGTCATGCAGTAGCCATGAATTGTTTCGTCACAAATATGCTTCTTTTTATTTTTTATTCAATTTTTTGAAACGTAAGTTGAGTTGTCGTTGAAAATGTGAGTAGAACTCCTTATTTATCACCCCATCTTCTGGCAAGAACTCCTCTTGTACTACTCTGCAAAAGTCGGAGAACACAGTGAGCAGACAGCCTTCACTTTTGACGGCGCTTCTGGAGATTTTTTCGGTCTAGGTGGTCCAAAATACATGCGAAGGAACAATAGACCCTTAATTTCGACGTTATTCCTTAAAACCATATTTCGTCTATTGTTATGACACGATTCAGGAGTTCAGAATCGCTTTGGACTTCCATTTAGCGACTCCTGGACAACTTTCATTATTATTATTACTATTATTAATGAAAATGCGTGCAGCGCGTAAATACAAACAAATCCAAATGCAAATAGCAGTTCAAATACGAAGCTGAGTTACGTCACGTTAGCCCTAGATTTATTATTCGCACTAATCATTTTCTGCATGTTTTTGCATGATATCTTTCGCAGTGATCATTGTACAGTTCACACACGCAGTCTTCATTAGGCTGGAATCTCTTGTCAGGACTTTTGGTGAAATCCATGTGTTTCACCAGCTTGCATTCGTCACTGTTTTTTGGGGAAAAAATCTGAAAAAATATCGTGCCGTGAGCCAACTGATATGCAATTATCATAAGCGACTTCCCTGATTATGTTTCGGTTATCATTCGCAATCATTTCTTCCTTTGTTGCTACGATTTCCTCGACCGATGATGAACTGTGGCGATCATGGTACGCGTCATCTTCAGCGTCATCACGGCTCCCTTTGAAACTGTTATATAGCTCAGAAACCCTTGTTTTAATCATTGCAGACTCACCAAAAACAATATTTAACATTTCTAAGACTCTTCTGCACTTTATTCTCTTCTTATAGGGAAATTTAACACAACATTTGTGATTTTTTTTATACAAAAGAAAGAGTTGCATATACTAGCAAAACACATGCAAACTTTTTGACAGCTGACAACAGAGTAAATGTGCAATACTGATAGTTATTTATAGATACTTACCTGATATGTTTACCATCACAACAACGAAAAGTCACACGAATCGGGCTATTACAACAACACGAGAAGTTACAAAATTCCCATTCCATTCGAGCACATCTCGTACGTCATAGGGGCAACAGTCTGTCCGCTATGCCAGTATAATTAATTTTAAGCTGGAATTTAAACGCCGGAGTATTTTTGTGGAAAACTATTATTCTAAAAACTCTCTAGCTTGTACATAGATGGTAATGTTCAGATTGTGAGGGCACACACACGCACACACATATACACACACATAAATATGCAATAGCCATGATGGTAAAATTAGAGACACTCGCAAACACAGAAGGGTCCGACGTTTTTCCAGCCGCTGTAATGTGAACAGAATAGGATGGGAGGGAGATGACACTCGTGCATCATGTCTTATCCGCCAGACATGGGTCGGCGACTCGCCGGTTATAACTCTCATAACGTTTGAATTATCACAGCAGCAGAGGACACAACTATCAAAACATTCCAGGCTGCACTGTTGAAAATTGTGTCTCACGTTTCTGACAGGTCAGGGTCAAGAAGAAATAAACGCAGCCGGCCGGAGTGGCCATGCGGTTCTAGGCGCTACAGTCTGGAACCGCGTGACCGCTAAGGTCGCAGGTTCGAATCCTGCCTCGGGCATGGATGTGTGTGATGTCCTTAGGTTAGTTAGGTTTAAGTAGTTCTAAGTTCTAGGGGACTGATGACAACAGTAGTTAAGTCCCATAGTGCTCAGAACCATTTGAACCAAATAAACGCAGAAAAGATCACTCATTGTTTTTCCTTTTCCACAACGCAGCACTTAAATGAAGATATTTTTCTCATACTGATTCATGAAATTCCGTTGTATATTGTTCGGCATAACATAATAATAAATTGTGGTACAAACATGTCTTCTGTGCACCAACAGAATTTGTAATTAGCGGCACAGATGCTGTAATGTTCTCGTATCGCTTAATGAATTATGATACAAACATTCCTTGTGCACATCAGCAATATTACATTATTATCAGCATTGATATCGGCAGCGCTCCTAGAAGTACTGGATATCGATATAAAAATGGGTTGTATGCAGATATATTCGGACGTGAAAGCAAAAGCTAATACGATCGTAATATGACAAGTGTTTTCCTTACTAACTCCTACCAAGACTACTCAATTCTACGTGATATCACTAAAATGAATAATTAAAATTTTATGACGGACGTCTGGTGCCTCCCTCGCCCGAGTTCCCGGGTTCGATTCCCGGCGGGGTCAGGGATTTTCTGTGCCTCGTGATGACTGGGTGTTGTGTGATGTCCTTAGGTTAGTTAGGTTTAAGTAGTTCTAAGTTGTAGGGGACTGACGACCATAGATTTTAAGTCCCATAGTGCTCAGAGCCATTTGAACCATTTCGTTTGGTGCCATTTTTCTGCCTGAATGCGGTAATATTAGATTTAAAGTTCGATAATTCTTTTATGTGGCGTTTATAACGCTTGGGACGAACAATCGGAAGCTATTAAGAAATAAAAATTCACCTCCTGCCTATCTGCAAGAAATTTGTAATAGTCTCTCACTAATGTAATTTAGATGAATGGTGACGTTTAAGGACTACATTAAATATAACAGATGCATTTGTACTTCTCACTCTGGAAGCTGATACAGTTTTCATCTCATATTACGAAATACAGTTCTATAGAGAAGAATAAGTCTATACCTAGGAAATAAAAGGACAAAAGATAGAGGAAGTATGAGACAATAGAAGCTAACGGTATGTAAATAATTAATAGCAAGATACAAATTGGTTTTTATTCATTTAAGAAAAGGTGTTTGTTTTCCTGAATATCAGTTTTGAGATGCAGTGTGGGTATTCGTTTATAACGCTTTTGCGCAGACGTTGTTTAGCTTTCTCTAATGAACCGTACTCACTTTCATTCGCAATTTGGGAGTAAAACTTAATATAGCGCGATTTTATCATAAAAAAGGACTTCGGTGTGAATCAGCTTTTAGCGTTGATCGCTGAATCAGTGGCTTGAATGAATCTCGCTGGGGTTAATAGGCTGAGTGGCCATGTACCGTGGCAGGGCCCATTCTTCCGGAAATTAACAATTTTAGCCTCCTGCCCCTGCTGAAAGAGCCACCCCCGTCATCAGACTGCAAGCTCAAAATAAAAGCATAAAGCGTCACACATGTTTACCCATTTACTTACTGAAAGAGAATGTTCATTAATGCTCATATAACACGGTGACGTCGTTAACGAGGGGGGCAACAACGGGCAACCAACTTAATGAACAGTCACGGACAAGAAATTTTCTCCGAAACACTGTTCACGAAATGAAACAGAACTATCTTATTGATCTCATAAATTAGACGTAGCACAGCAAAGCAAATATTTAATCTTTATGCTAACCCTTATTGTAACAATTGCGTGCATTCGAATTGATAACAGGACGACTGTTAGGATCTCACTTGCTGCCTTTTAAATAAACTAGTCCAAAATGATAAGGAATGTTTCGACCGGAATGTTCAGGTATTAAGACCACACAACTGAGCATAAAAAGCACTCTTACTTCGTGCACAAACAGTTGAGGTTCGAATGATTCTGTGCCCAAGTTAATGAGAGTCGCAAATTTGAATGTAACGTTTTCTATGACTGAAAATTAAACTCGAGAGTTTCTGCAGAGCACATTGACTTGGCTGTACAGAAATGGCTCATGTACCTCGGAATCTCGGGGAGAACGGCGGTCGAAGCGAACAGTGGCATCACAGATAACACACACTGTTGTTGTTGTGGTCTTCAGTCCTGAGACTGGTTTGATGCAGCTCTCCATGCTACTCTATCCTGTGCAAGCTTTTTCATCTCCCAGTACCTACTGCAACCTACATCCTTCTGAATCTGCTTAGTGTATTCATCTCTTGGTCTCCCTCTACGATTTTTACCCTCCACGCTGCCCTCCAATACTAAATTGGTGATCCCTTGATGCCTCAGAACATGTCCTACCAACCGATCCCTTCTTCTGGTCAAGTTGTGCCACAAACTTCTCTTCTCCCCAATCCTATTCAATACTTCCTCATTAGTTATGTGATCTACCCATCTAATCTTCAGCATTCTTCTGTAGCACCACATTTCAAAAGCTTCTATTCTCTTCTTGTCCAAACTATTTATCGTCCATGTTTCACTTCCATACATGGCTACACTCAATACGAATACTTTCAGAAATGACTTCCTGACACTTAAATAAAAACTGGATGTTAACAAATTTCTCTTCTTCAGAAACGCTTTCCTTGCCATTGCCAGCCTACATTTTATATTCTCTCTACTTCGACCATCATCAGTTATTTTGCTCCCCAAATAGCAAAACTCCTTTACTACTTTAAGTGCCTCATTTCCTAATCTAATTCCCTCAGCATCACCCAACTTAATTAGACTACATTCCATTATCCTTGTTTTGCTTTTGTTGATGTTCATCTTATATCCTCCTTTCAAGACACTGTCCATTCCATTCAACTGCTCTTCCAAGTCCTTTGCTGTCTCTGACAGAATTACAATGTCATCGGCGAACCTCAAAGTTTTTATTTCTTCTCCATGGATTTTAATACCTACTCCGAATTTTTCTTTTGTTTCCTTTACTGCTTGCTCAATATACAGATTGAACAACATCGGGGAGAGGCTACAGCCCTGTCTTACTCCCTTCCCAACCACTGCTTCCCTTTCATGTCCCTCGACTCTTATAACTGCCATCTGCTTTCTGTACAAATTGTAAATAGCCTTTCGCTCCCTGTGTTTTACCCCTGCCACCTTCAGAATTTGAAAGAGAGTATTCCAGTCAACACACACTGGGCCCTCCGAATAAGAATTGCTACAAATGCGGCGTGAGTCGCAGTGTCATGTTTTCAAATCGTTGCTCACTCGCTCCTACAATTGTCACTAGCAGCGAGTACATACAATTCCTCCAGAACCGCCAATCGAAGGCTGTGCTCGTACTTGAATCGCAATAGACAGGAACCGCCGAGAGACAGAGGGCTGGTGCTCTGCGGTGTTATATCGTGAAATAGGTGACAATATTAATAACTACTCCTGGGCACCAACTTTAAAGTTTCGGACTTTCTAAACATAATTTTCCTTTCTGTACCTAAACTATACGAGGGGCGTTTAAAAGGTCCATGCAAAAATAAGAACTACTTATGTGTTTTGGGTACACCTTTTTTATTTTTCGACATAGTCTCCTTTTAGACTTACATACTTCGTTCAACGCTGTTCTAATTTGTTGATCCCTTCCGAATAACAGGAATAGTCCAAGTCTGCAAAATAGCTATTACTTGCAGCAATCACCTCCTCGTTTGAATAAAATCTTTGTCCCGCCATCCATTTCTTCAAATTGGGGAACAAATAGTAGTCCGAGGGAGCCAAGTCTGTAGAATAGGGGGGATGTGAAACGAGTTGGAATCCAATTTCCATTAATTTTGCGACCACAACTGTTGATGTGTGTGCTGGTGCAGTGTCGTGATGGAAAAGGAATTTTTTGCGGTCCAATCGCCGTCGTTTTTCTTGCAGCTCGGTTTCCAAACGGTCTAATAACGATGAATAATATGCACCTGCAATAGATTTACCCTTTTCAGATTATCGATGAGGATTATCCCTTGCGAATCACAAAAGACAGTCGCCATAACCTTTCCGGCCGGAGGACTGGTCTTCGCCTTTCTTGGTGCAGATTCTCCCTTAGTAACCCATTGTTTAGATTGTCCTTTGGTCTCCGGAGTATAGTAATGTATCCATGTTTCATCCACAATGACGAAATGACGCTTAAAGTCCTGCGGATTCTTCCTGAAAAGCTGCAAACCATCCTTGCAATACTTCACATGATTCGGTTTTTGGTCAAGCGTGAGCAGTCGTGGATCCCATCTTGCGGATAGCTTTCTCACGTCCAGATGTTTAAGCAAAATGCTATGTACCCGTTCATTCGAGATGCCCACAGCACTAGCAATCTCACGCATCTTAACTCTTCTGTCATTCATCATCATATCATGGATTTTATCAATGATTTCTGGAGTCGTAACCTCTACAGGGCGTCCGGAACGTTCAGTATCACTTGTGCCCATACGGCCACTCCGAAAATTTTGAAACCACTTATAAACTGTTCTAATCGAAGGTGCAGAGTCACCGTAATGTTTATCAAGCTTCTCTTTAGTCTCCTGAGGCATTTTGCCTTTCATAAAATAATGTTTAATCGCCATACGACATTCTTCTTCGTCCATTTTTTGGCAATAACTCGACTTCCTTGATTCACACGAATGCCAAACACAAAAAAAATTGACCAATATGGCTGAAACTTGGTGTGCGTTCTTTCCAAAGATGCTACTAACTAAACATGACCTCGATACGCTCCGGTAGTGCCATCTCTCGGACTCTGCACGGACTTTTCACAAGCCCCTCGTACTTACGACATTTTTTTAATTTTAATTCTGCTCAACAACCAGTAATTCACAACACAATTTACATAAAATTTTCATACAAATAAACTCGTATCTGTTTTATAATAATGCGCAAAGACGGCGTAGAGTAAATAAGAAAGGATTTGCTGTCTAGGGTGGGATTTACGCTACAGAATGATCCACTTCTCCGGTAAGGAGTTCGCAGGAACGGATCTGCGAAATGTGAAAATAGTTACAAAAGATGTTTTCATTATTTACACTGAAAGTGGAACAGAATCAGTAACACACAGGAAAGGTTTTCGCTAAATACACCAAATCACCTATCTTCCGTAGCTGTGTCATACTTTCTTTCTCTTGACCATAGTGTTTGAATTAGCGTGCTGTGTGAGGCAACGTCAACACGAGCTTCAGCGAGCACGCGAGACGTCAGTTCCGAACCTGACAGTAGCAGCTGATCAGGAGGAAGCACCAACAGATAGTAGCCAAGCGCCACGCCCTTCCGTGGCCGATGGCTGCCGTAACATTTCAGTCTGAGAGACAAACTACTTTCCCTTTCGTCAATACCAATGACTGTCTTCCCCAACTATACTGAAACAGTCGCGCTAAACCGGCAGATGTATCTGCCTGTCTGTCACCATATTCGCCGACCACTGATTCAAATGCGTCCTCAGTGCGACTTTGCGCAACGCACACATCATCAATAAAAAAAATTTAAAAGAATTTCGCAAAGAAAGAAACCTGCTTACAGGAGTCATTTTTGTATAAAAGCTTTTTAAGCAAGAAATACGACCTCAGTTACTATGGATTTACGATATTGTGGTTTTCATTGCCTCTTCTGTGTACCATGGGGTCAGCCTCAGTTCGTAAGACGTACATCCCTTTCGTCTGTAACTTTCAAATTTTCTACTCTATACTAGTTTTGAACGTTTTTTTACCTCGAATTAGGATCCTCGGAGTCCTGTGTCAGCTGTCATTGCGTCTGAATCTATGGTGTTATCATGGTCTCATGCAATGGACACATTTTTCGTCGACAGCATTATTAAAATCTTGGGTACATTTTTCTGTCATACTATTTCCGCGCAAACATCTCATTTTCACTCTCAGCATCATCGTCGTCTGAATATATCCCTTATTCGGTGTTTGTTTCGACGTACTCTAGCTCTTCATGTCGGATAGCGAAGTTTGGTGCATGACTTTATGGGATCGAAAGCGACCGTCGGCAATACTTTCAATTATGACTCTCTGGGCGCTGTCTTCCTCAGCAGAGTTTCCTTTGTGGCGCCATATAACATTATCTGTTCCCTTCGAGGAGGCGTTGGTCGCTTCCTCATAAAGCACGCCTCCCCTGTTACCTTCGGGCGACGTGCACTACACAAACGGGGAACTTCCTGTCTCTCCAGTCACGAAGGGGGTCCCCCAGAATCCCTGCTTGCCACAGTTTCCATCATGTGTCTGTTACTTGTGGAGTTAACTATCATCTGCTCTCCCTGATCGTGAATTCCCACAGCTGTTTCAACTGTGGTGTATTTGAACATTACCTCGTCTCTATCTTCGCTCTTTTTCTTGACAATCCGGAACCCTACATTCTTAATTTGGTGTTCTTTTACGTAATTTTTCCAGCAGTGGAACCTGATGTGTTCGTATTTGAACATTACCTCGTCTCTGTCTTCGCTCTTTTTCTTGACAATCCGGAACCCTACATTCTTAATTTGGTGTTCATTTACGTAATTTTTCCAGCAGTGGGACCTGATGTGTTCGTCCATAACAGCATGTGGCAGCATTAACATGGCGGTGAGGTTTTTTCTTATCATATTCTATTAATGTGACTTGTTTATCAGATGGAGGGAAAATGTATCTCCTCTCCACCCCATTTTCTCCAGCCACGATTTCCAGCTCCAGCTACTAATCTGTTTACCCTTGGTGAACCTCATCTATTGTTAACTGGCTTTCTACTATTATCACGATGCCTATTTCCTGACTGCATCAGTCTTTCGTCCTCATCACATATGTTTGTTTCTACTGCTCAAGTCAAGAAGTCTTCCAACAGATCGCCGACTACTGTTAGTTACCTCTGTCTTGGACGAGTCACCATTTAACTTACAGTATCTTCTTAGCATCCAGTGGAAGGTCCATAGTTTTTAGCCCTTCAACCAGGTTTCTTCAATAATCCTTCAACGTACTGGAAATATCAAGACTCTGGTGAAGACCTAAATTTACTTTTTCATTCATTCTGTTACGACTGCAACGAATATTTGGCTAGAAACTTTCCCTTGAATTCTATTACTGTACTTCTCAGGAACTCTATCCCTGATCTACAAACTTTCTACTTAACGTGCTACGACTTCGACTATTTTTTCTTTATCACTGCACCACAGTGGGAAGTCATCATCCATCCTTTAGATGAATACTAGCGCCTGTAACTTGCCGTCTTGATTGCAATTCAGCACACTAAATTCTGGATCTTTTCGCTCCCTATCTTGGATGGAGCTGGAACTACCACTTCTGTTTATTTTCTCTTGGTTATAATTTAGTCTTCGTCTGTCGATTCTCTTTGTTTTTCTGTCAGGAACATCATATAAAATATCTCTTTTCTTATTATTTATGTATATTGTCCTGATACATTAATCCCTGCCTTCAGTTATTTTTCTAGTTCGCAAGGGAATTTTTTTACATTTCCATCACGTGCTGCGTAGCTGCGATTTACATTTTTAGTTCATATGCATTTTTGTCTGTTTCTCTTTCTACATCTGTGAGGTTTAGTCCCAAATTCTTTCTTAAGTTACTGAGTTCTTCCTGCCCGTTAGTAATGGGTTGTGGTTCTTGTTGGCTAATTTCTATTGCTGCTACTTTTTGAATGAGATCACGCTTCACCACTTTCATACATTTATGTTAGGTCATGTCTGAGCTGCTACGAACTTCATTAACTTTCCGCACCTTCTACAAAATCATCCGAAACTACCACTGTTTTTTATTTCTATTGGGTACACGTTCCGCCGTTTGCCCGCAAGTAGTTGTTCGACTCACACCTGCACTGTTCTGGTAATTTACTTGTTCCTTCATCTTTATGAGCACTCTCAGCCGTAACCATGTGCTTCATTGTCTATTCTCCTAAGATATTTTTATTCAATCAATGTAGAGTTTGAACCAGTAAACAACAATCAGCTAAGAAACCGGCTTTCATAGATGTGAAGATATAGGTTCCTGTCAAAGTGAACAACATAAATAAAGAAATACAGAATGAAAAACACCCTGAAGATCCAAAGAAACTGGTACATCTGCCTAATAACGAGTAGGGCCTCCGAGAGCACGCAGAAGTGCCGCAACATGACGTGGCATAGACTCGACTAATGTCTGAAATAGTGCTGGAGGGAACTGACACCATGAATCCTGCAGGGCTATCCATATATCCGTAAGAGTAAGAGGGGGTGGAGATATCTTCTGACCAGCACTTTGCAAGGCATCCCAGATATGCTCAATAATGTTCACGTCTGGGGAGTTTGGTGGCCAGCGGAAGTGTTTAAACTCAGAACTGTGTAGCAATCCTGGACGTGTGGGGTGTCGCATTATCGTGCTGGAATTGCCCGAGCTCGTCGGAATGCACAATGAACATGAATGGATGCAGATGATCAAAGAGGATGCTTACGTACGTGTCACCTGTCAGAGTTGTATCTAGACGTATCAAGGGTCCCATATCACTCCAACTGCACACGCCCCACACCATTACAGAGCCTCCACCAGCTTGAACAGTCCCCTACTGACATGCAGGGTCCATGGATTCATGAGGTTGTCTCTTTATCCGTAAACGTCCATCTTCTCGATGCCATTTGAAACGAGACTCGTCCGACCAGGCAACATGTTTCCAGTCATCAACAGTCCAATGTCGGTGCTGACGGGCCCAGGCGAGGCGTAAAGGTTTGTGTCGTGCAGTCATGAAGAGTACACGAGTGGGCCTTCGCCTCCGAAAGCCTGTATCGATGATGTTTCGTTGAATAATTCGCGCGCTGACACTTACTGATGGCCCAGCATTGATATCTGCAACAATTTGCGGAAGGATTTCATTTCTGTTACATTGAACGATTCTCTTCAGGCGTCGTTGATCTCGTTTTTGCAGAATCCTTTTCTGGATATTTGATATTTTACCCGATTTCTGATATTCATGGTACACTCGTGAAATGGTCGTACGGGAAAATCCTCATTTCATCGCTACCTCGGAGATGCCGTGTCCCATCGCGTCGTGCGCCGACTATAACAGCACATTTAAACTCTCTTAAATGTAGATAACATGCCACTGTAGCAGCAGTAACTGATCTAACGACTGCACCAGACACTTTGTCTTATATAGGCGCTGCCGACCGCATCGCCGTATACTGACTGTTTACATGTCTATGTATTTGAATACACATGCCTGTACCAGAGTCTTTGGCACGCCATTGTATAACGGTTGCCAGTTGTTGTTTAAACATACTGCACTTGCCACGATACTGACTCTAAACAGCAGCCGAGTTACGCAGAGTACAGACAGTTACCTGGTAGTTTAAACGAAGTGAGTATGCATCCTTGATTTTCAGAACCAGAAAGTAGTTTTTCACACTGACACTTTCTCATGTCACTCTGGACAGTGTTTTGAGAAACTGTAGATGAAATATACGCAAATGGAAAACAGAATTTATTGCTGGGCTAGTTTAATATACAGTCTAAGAAAGAAAAAGACGACGCATCACGAAGGAATTATCCGATTGGGACGGTAATGGATAGATGTGACGTTCATGTACAAACAAACAAATGATTACAATTTTACAGTTTCAGACAAATTGGAAGGTTTGTTATAGAGAAAAGATATTGACGAATTTAGCAAGTCAGTAATGCGTTGGTCTTACTCTTTCCCTGATGCAAGCAGTTATTCGGATTGGGATTAGCAGTTGGATGTTCTAGTGAGGGATATCGTGCTAAATTCTGTCCAATTGGTTCATTAGATCGTCAAAACATTGAGCTGGTTGGAGGACCTTGCCCATAATGCTCCAAACTTTCTGAACTAGAGAGACACTTGGCGACGTATGTGTGGAAGGGCACTATGTTGAGAACATGGAAGCCCAATATGGTTTGCAACGAAGGGTAACAAAACAGTGAGTAGAAAATTGTCGACGTTCCGCTGTGCTGTAAGGGTGCCCCAGATGACAAACAAATGGGTCCTGCTACGAAACGAAATAGCGCCTCAGAACACCAATCTTGGTTGTCGGGCTATATGGCGGAAGACAGTGAGGTTGGTATCCCGCCGCTGCCCAGGGTATCTCCAGACACTTCTTCACTGGGCATCAGGGTCTGGAATCTCATTAAATGGAATAGAATTGTCTTCAGAGATGAGTGTCGCTTCGAACTAAGCCCTGATGACTAGCGAAGACGTGTCTGTAGACGCCCTGGACACTTTTGGGACATCAACCCTGACTGTCACCCGCCATACGGCTCAAGATGGTTCAAATGGCTCTAAGCACTATGGGACAAAACATCTGAGGTCATCAGTACCCTAGACTTAGAACTATTTAAACCTGACTAACCTAAGGACACCACACACATCCATGCCCGAGGCAGGATTCGAACCTGTGACAGCAGGAGCAGCGCAGTTCGGGACCAAAGAGCCTAGAACCGCTCGGCCACACCCGCCGGCCACCGCACGGCCCGGCAACCATGAGTGAGGATCTGGGGTGCCATTTCATTTCATAGCAGCACCCATTTTGTAGCCATCCGCTGCACCCTTACAGCATAGCGGCACGTCGAGATATTCTATGCCCCGATTTGTTGCCCTTCATAGAAAGCCATCCTCGGCTCACGTTTCAGGAAGACAACGCACGCCCACACACGGCAAGAGTTTCTGCTGCTTGTCTTCGTGCTTTCGAAAATCTACCTTGGCCAGCAAGGTCGCCGGATCTCTCCCTAGTTGAGAATGTTTGGAGCATTGCGGGCAGGGCGCTCGAACCAGCTCGGTATTTTGACGATGTAATTTGACAGTTGGGCAGAACTGGGCACAATATCTCTCAGGAAGACATCCAAAAACTCTATAAATCCATCCAATCCGAATAACTTATTGAATAAAAGCCAGAGATGAATCTACTCGTTATTGACTTGCTCAGTTTTTGAAGCTCTTTCTATTGAATAAATCAACCATTTTTTTCTGAAATTGTAATCATTTGTTTGTCTTTACGTGTACTCCGCATCTTCCTACTTCTGTCCCATTCGGTTCAAATGGTTCTGAGCACTTTGGGACTTAACATCTGAGGTCATCAGTCCCCTAGATGTAGAACTACTTAAACACAACTAACCTAAGGACACCACACACATCCACGCCCGAGGCAGGATTCAAACCTGCGACCGTAGCGGTCGCGCGGTTCCAGACTGAAGCGCCTAGAACCGCTCGGCCACAACGGCCGGCTCTCATTCGGATACTTCCTTCGTGGAGCGTAGTATATTTTGTATTAGAGCGTATTTGAGGTGACAACAATGTGTTGAGCTCTTTACAGGTTCAACATGTTAAATACTTGTCTTCTATGGTCGAAGTTCTGGAATGCTGAAAAAATACTTCAGCAGTACCACATATCTATTACTTTGTCAACCGCATCGCAAAAACACAATTGACGAAGTACTTGTTCAGCCTCTGAACCGGTCGCACCGACAATTGCGTACTTTTCGCTAAATGAGGAGTGGAACGATGAAATACATAGAAGTTTACCAACGGAAAGAAATTCAAGGAATTTTCATTCTAATCGTAAGAGGTGGTGAAATTTTAGATTGTGTTTGTTTTTGTATCAGATCTGCAAGAAACGTAGCGGTTCTTTAATGACATCAGTGTTTCTAACACTGTTGTGTCACTGCCTATTACCTTCTCGTGCAGCTTAGTCGACAGTAGACTAACTTGCGCGACAGAAAGGTCAGCCAGAGCCGGATCGAATCCGCTCGGGAGATTAACGGCCGTGGCCTGGCGTACCGGGTAGCCTGAGGGTGATTTCTAGGCGGTGTCACATACTCGTTCATGCAAATGCTGTGCTGGTTCCCAAATACGATACCCAGGCAATTACAATACACTAGTGTGCAAAATTTAAGGACTGTCAAGTAACCTAGCTCGATGAAACATAGTACACACAGGGAAATAACTGCTACAGCATGATATAGATGGTAATTGAAAGAAATACGTAACAGAAATGACACTTTTATTCCAAGACAAAAGTTACACTGAAGACATCGCTATTTATAAGGGTCTCCGGGGCGTTCGTTTAGAATGAATGATCTCTGAAGCCCGGATTTCTGAGCACAATAAAATAGTAAAATAAGCAAACAAATCAGATGGAAACATCGTGAAAATAAGCTCCAAAAAATAAAAAAAATGAATACACACAAATATGATAGTTTCACAGAACTCTTACCTTACTGAAGGTTGTGAAAATGCACAAGAAAGGTCATTCTGAGACTTTTCTGCGTAAAGCTCCTGCGTCTATCACTGAAGAATGTTTTTTAGAGCGAAAACGTTCTTTCGGCGTCGCATGACGTCGCAGGTTCATGTGACAAGCACAACAATTCTTCTTCGGTGAATTCCTCTTCAATATTTGTTTCTTCACCAGAACTGTTTTTAAAAATGTGACACAGTGTTAAGCAACCGGAATTTTTGTCTAGCACCTGATTAAGTTTCTCCAACGCAAGTTTTGCAATCCCGTGTGTTTCTCACGACAGTGGTACTAATTTTTTTAAAATATAAAACGCACTTTTACCATCAGCTGATCATTGTCCCATTAGTCATCTACCGGTTTCGATTATTAACAATCCTCCAGGGTGTAGGGTACAACAGATTAGTTAAAAACATCCCATAACCTTCTGAATTTAAATCATATCCAAATTATCTACAATTTCATAACCAATTTGTCTTATATATGTGTTGTACCCTACATCCTGGATGACAAAATGGTTCAAATGGCTCTGAGCACTATGGGACTCAACTGCTGTGGTCATAAGTCCCCTAGAACTTAGAACTACTTAAACCTAACTAACCTAAGGACAGCACACAACACCCAGCCATCACGAGGTAGAGAAAATCCCTGACCCCGCCGGGAATCGAACCCGGGAACCCGGGCGTGGGAAGCGAGAACGCTACCGCACGACCACGAGATGCGGGCCCTGGATGACAGTTAATAACCGAAACCGGTAGATGAATAATGGTAAAATAAGCAACTGATGGTTAAAATGCATTTTATAAAATACTTCACGGCTGTTGAACCTCACTTTATGGAAAGATTACAAAAAATTGTGCAAAAATTTCGTCTATCAGACAAAGTGAATTTGCAAGGAACTACACTGCCGGAAAAAGAATTAGTATGCCCTTTTACAAGTTTGCAGTTCACTCAAGATCTATTGCTGCAAAAGGGCATATGGAGTACATGAAATGATTTCATTTACAGAACAAGCGATTCTGTGGTACCACGTATAGACCCGTGCACTCATATTAGTATGTTGTGTAGCTGTATGTTGTGGCGCGGCTGACTCTGGTATCCAGTCTGTCGTACAGATGGCGAATACTGCCATGGGATACGTAATTCCACGCCTGCTCGACCTGTTCATGAAGTTCTGCGAGGATTGTTGGTTGACGAGTCACGCGAGTCACTTCTCGTCCAATCATATGCCACACATGCTCAATCGGAGACAAGTCCGGGGATCGTGCTGACCAGGGAAGTTGGTGCATGTCTTGCAGAGCACGTTGATTTTCACGGACAGTGGATGGGTGAGCATTATCCTGCTGGAACATCACATAACCCTCCTGCTGAAAAAATGAGCGAAAGAGCGGGTCTAACAACATTGTGCATGTACCGAGCCATGGTTAAAGTTCCTTCCAGAAACACTAATGGTGATCGGGAGTTGTAGCTTATCGCACACCAGACGATAAGGCTTGTGGTGCGACCACGGTGTACTGGATGAATGCACTCTCATAGACAGCGCTTACCAGGTCTACATCGTAACCGCAGACAACCATCACTTGCGTCCAGGCAGACTCTGCTTTCAACCCTGAAGAGCACGGCGTCCCATTCCATCGTCCAAGTGATCCTCTGACGGCACCAATCGAGCTGTGCACGTCGATGCTGTGGCGTGACTGGAAGACGGGCTAGAGGTGAGCGTTCCTGTAGTACCACTGCTAATAACCGGTTCGCAACAGTTCATGCTCACACGTCTGGGCTCATTAGCCCTCTTATCTGCGCTGTCATAGCTGTACGATCTGCCGCTTACAGTACGACGATCCTGGCGGGCATCTGTGCTACGTGGACGTCCAGAAACTCGTGTACAGGGGTGAAAATGTTCGCGTGATCACTAATACCAGCACCGTTGCACAACTGACGCAGCGCGTCCAACTTGTGTGGCAATTGTCCGAAAGGACCATCCCGCCATTCGGAAGGTCACGATATGAACCCTTTGAAACTCGCTAAGTTGGCTGTAGGAGCACGAGAACATCCCCGAGGCATCGTTGCATTCTTCCTTAACACATATTTTCTGACTGTGAGCATTCTCTATTAAAAAGTAGCCACAGATGGCGCTGTGGTAGCTACATTGAAGATCCAAAGAAACTGGAACATCTGCCTAATAACAAGTAGGGCCTCCGAGAGCACGCAGAAGTGCCGCAACATAACGTGGCATGGACTCGACTAATGTCTGAAATAGTGCTGGAGGGAACTGACACCATGAATCCTGCAGGGCTCTCCATATATCCGTAAGAGTAAGAGGGGGTGGAGATGTCTTCTGACCAGCACGTTGCAAGGCATCCCAGATATGCTCAATGATGTTCACTTCTGGGGAGTTTGGTGGCCAGCGGAAGTGTTTAAACTCAGAAGAGTGTTCCTGGAGCCACTCTGTAGCAATTCTGGACTTGTGGGGTGTCGCATTGTCCTGCTGGAATTGCACAAGAGCGTGGGAATGCACAATGGACTTCATTGGATGCAGGTGATCGGACTGGATGCTTACGTACGTGTCACATGTCAGAGCCGTATCTAGAGGTATAAGGGGTCCAGTAGCACTCCAACTGCCCACGCCTCACGCCATTACAGAGCCTTCGCCAGCTTTAACAGGCCCCTGCTAACATGCAGAATCCATGGGTTCATGAGGTCGTCTCTACACCCATACATGTCCAACCTCTCGATTCAATTTGAAACGAGACTCGTCCGATCAGGCAACATGTTTCCAGTCATGAACAGTCCAATGTCCGTGTTGATGGGCCCAGGCGAGGCTTAAAGCTTTGTGTCGTGCAGTCATCAAGGGTACACGAGTGGGCCTTCGCCAACGAAAGCCCGTATCGATGATGTTTCGTTGAGCAGTTCGCACGCTGACACTTAATGATGGCCCAGCATTGAAATCTACAATAATCTGCGGAAGGGTTGCACATCTGTCACGTCGGAAGATTCTCTTCAGTCATCGTCTGGACCGGTTGTTGCAGGATCTTTTTCCGGCCTCAGCGATATCGGAGATTTGTCATTTTACCGGATTCCTGATATTCACGGTACACTCGTGAAATGGTCGTACGGGAAAATCCCCATTTCATCGCTACCTCGGAGATGCCGGGTCCCATCGCTGGTACACAGACTATAACACCATGTTCAAACTTACTTAAATCTTGATAATCTGCCATAGTAGCAGAAATAACCGATCTAAGAACTGCTCCAACCATTTGTTGACTTATACAGGCATTGCCGACCGCAGCGCCGTATTCTGGGTATTTACGTATCTCTGTATTTGAATATGCATGCCTATACCAGTTTCTTTGGCGCTTCAGTGTATGTCACTACGCTATCTGTTGGAGGACGACGTCGAAACCATTATCAGTACATCTGATATCCCGCAGGTGGTATATGTGGCATCGGATCGAAACTGACATCGTATTTCATGGCGTACTAATTTTATTTCTGGCTATGTATTTCAAGCTTCGAGCTGCTTTAAGATATCAGATATTTTGGAGAAACTCTTATGGATGTACTGTATCTTTTCTTGCTGATAGCCTTGCCGCAGTGTTACATCGGTTCCCGTCTGATCACCGAAGTTAAGCGCTGTCGGGCTTGGCTATCACTTGGATGGGTGACCGTCTTGGTTTGTCGAGCGCTGTTGGCAAACGGTGTGCACTACTCAGCCCTTATGAGCTCAGTTGATGGCTACTTGACTGATATGTATGTGCCTAATTATGGGCTGACAGTGTATAACATTTTAGAGTTTGCACATCAGTCCATGTTTCCATACTGTATCATAGGTACCTGTAAAATCAACAAAAGGCACTACTGTTTTGAATTGTTGTTGGAACCCAGCATCCTTGTGTGTGGTTAAGGTAAATACTTTATTTGTAGAGCCTCCATTAGGTCCGAATCTTACTTGTTGAGAAGGAGTAACTTCATGGGTCTTTGGGTCGATTCAGTTAAGGACGAATCTTTCCAAAAGCTTGGAGCGGCAGCTCAGTAGGACTACTGGACAGTAGCTAACAGCTTTATTTGCTTGTTCTCTAGGCTTCAGTATAGCAGTCGGAATTAAATCTGGAGAGGTACAGAAGTTTGAAAAGTAGGGAGAATGTTCGATGTGTCTGTAGAAAGTGAATGTGGTTACCGTGTTCTTCAACAAGTGATAGTCGGCCATCCGGAACTAGCTTTCCAGCTGACCGTGTTGCATCGAAATTCTGCAGCTAGTTGACTAATAACTGTCAGGAAGCACGTCTTCCATGAATTCCACCTCTGTCAGATTTCTACAACTGTCTGTTTTCACTTTTTTGGCTTGTGTCGCTTAGAAGCAATACGAAAAGGTTGTGGAAAGCACAGCATTCACCGAAACTGTGTTCAAACAGGGGAAAGGCAAATAAAACTACTAATCGCTAAATAGCTTGATATCATCAGATGATACGTACGTGACGCTAATGCAGAATTTTTTGAACATGAACTCAGATTTACACAAGACACTACGGCTCGTAGTTACGAAATGAAGAATGGGTCCGTTTTCCATAGACAACCTGCATAGCTGCTAACTGAGATTTTTACTCTCTAATATGGTGATGGCAGAGGGTATAATTCGGATAACATAAAAGAACTTGCTTGATGTTTGTTGTTTTATCTATAGTCAGCGTGTAAATCATAAATACAAGGCGGTAGGATTTGTTCGAAAACAGCAGTAGTAGACTAACTGGTATTGCAGGCCACATATACCACGTGAGATAGTGCAGTGTTCAGTGTTAAGACGCTGGACGATCGTTCGAAGGGACGCTGGTTGATATCTCCATCCAGCCAATCAGATTTGGTTTTGCCATGATTTCGCTAAATTGATTAAGACAAATTCAGCGATTATTCCCTTGGAAAGGACATGATCGATTTCCTCCTCCATCATTCCCCAATCAACGCTTGTGCTCCATCACTCGCCAGGGCCTTAAACTGAAATCTTCCTTTCTTTTTCTTATGAACCACGTATTTCTTATAAAGAGTAGATGACCAGAAGACTGACATAATTACGCCAGAAAGATAACTGAGAGTAGCCATAAAAATAAAGAGACTGGACTGCAGAGGAAATTGTAGCTGTGTGATGGAAATCATAGACTAATGGCCTAACTGAGTATTAGTCACATTATTTTTGGCTTTTCCAGCAAAATTCAAATTCTAGGCATTATTATTTTTCTTCTCTGTTTTTACATATGAATTCCATCGTTTTAGCCTTGCCCATCGTTCGTGAAATATTAAAAGCAATGTGGCACTGCTGAGGAGTTTATTCCAATCTGATCGTTGAACCGGTCTGTGAGAAATGGAATTGGAGACGTGTCGCTCCCAGCTGACGGCTATCCTCTGTTTTGTTCGGTTCAGTTGAGTTTTTCCACAGACCCCATGCAAATTTATCGACTGCACATTTGCAACAGCTCTGCGAGGAAGGACTAGACTCCATCCCATATGCAAGGGAGGAAAGGTTAAAGGACGAAACAAATGAGGAACCACGGGTATTAACAGAAGAGAACGTGCTTCATAACCTAAAAGACCAAGTACTCTCAGAGTAGTGTAGATTTTCTTTAATTTTGTCACCTATTTTTCAGCTTCTGTTTATTTATTAGCAAATTATAAATGAATATGTATTTCCAAAAACCAGGTCTTTGAATATGTATTTTCAAAGCCCGGGGCTCTTGATAGCAAATGTGGCCAAGCGTTCTTGATTCCGTCATACATCCATCGTACAGTGGAGTGGACAGGCGCAAGTGTAATGGAAATTTTCCACTCATTTATTTCGAAGGTTCAGACCGAAGTTGTTAGTGCGACCGCTACGGTCGCAGGTTCGAATCCTGCCTCGGGCATGGATGTGTGTGATGTCCTTAGGTTAGTTAGGCTTAAGTACTTCTAAGTTCGAGGGGACTGATGATCTCAGAAGTTAAGTCCCATAGTGCTCAGAGCCATTTTAGTCGAAGTTGTTAGAACGACGTCATGTGTTCTTACTGGAAAATACGGTCCCTTCGTTTAGGTAGCACCAGTGCACAATCGTTATATTAGGAAACAGATCTCAAATAAATGCTAAACGTAGGTAACTTTTTGATCCCCTCATTAAAATGAATGTGATTCTATCACCAATTTGTTAAATCGTCCAGATTATTTGACACAGCTACTAATGTAGTCCACAAATAGCTGATTTTTTGGGTTCAAGTAGCCGTGGTGTACGTTTTTCTTGCTTCCGTAAAAGCGGAAGTTTGGAGCAAGTAGTAAAGAATGAGGGTCATTAATTTTCCCTACAAGAGACCCCCAACAGTCCTCAAGGTCGAAGATATGTTCACAGTCAGCACAGTAAATTACTATAAATAGCAGCTAAATTATTTCTCGTTGACAACTGGAACACACGACACCACCAGAGAAGTTACATTCCGTTGAGAACCGTATTTACCAAACTATACTTTCGGCTAGGAATCTTTCCGTTATCCGCTTAATGTGTGTTATTTATCTTCATCAGCAGCTATGATCCCACCCGAGGCAATGCCCGCTAATGTAGGACATTTGATCGCATATGACTAGCCAGTTAATTCTATTTTAATTCTGTGTCCCGAGGTCCTTTCTGTAGCCACGATCGCCAGTTTCTCAAATGGAGGAAATCCGTGGCCACCAGTCTCCCTGTGAATAGTGTAGACTTTGTTCTTCATGTATCTGTAAGTTGACTATATGTCTGTCGTATTTCTGAATCCGGTATGAAGGAACCAGTCCTATATGTGTCTCCACAGGTGTGGGACATCTCCTGTAAATAACGCCCAGGCTTGCAGGTCTACCAGACCAACGCTTGTTCATCCTACATACAGATCTAAATGCCAGAAACGCTGTCCATATATAACTACACAGTTTGATTTATAAGAAACTAAGTGTCTGAGGTTTTTATGCCGTTGATTATGAATATGAGTTAAAATATTTTTGAAATGAAAAATGGTAATGAAACAAAATTTGCGTTGTGATGATAAGTTAATCAATAATGAAAATTTGTATTAAAATTCATAAAATGTTCATTTATTGTAAGTTACATGTTATGGAAATTGAAGCATATCAAAAACTATTGTTGATAATTTTATTCTGTTTAGTTTACGAACAGAAGAGTTAGACAAATACTGCTTCGTCTGGGAGACATTTTCGTTCCTTTTGGTTATTTCTCGCAAGTTTTAAGTGTGGGAATCCCTTTTGACATTAATCTTTAGGGAAACGTTCGCCGTTCTTCTAATGCACTTCTTCGGAGAAATGTCTGCGACCTTTTATAAGAGTCTATTTGAAGACTCCCAAGCAGTTTTACACAGCTGCAAGTAAGTAGAGAGGCCAGGGAATGGAAAGCTTGTGGAAGTAGCTGGCATATAATACCAAGATTATAAAATCATACAAACTAGATCAAAGAAAATGGTTCAAATGGCTCTGAGCACTATGGGACTTAACTTCGGAGGTCATCAGTCCCCTAGAACTTAGAACTACTTAAACCTAACTAACCTAAGGACATCACACACATCCATGCCCGAGGCGGGATTCGAACCTGCGACCGTAGCGGTGGGGCGGTTCCAGACTGTAGCGCCTAGAACCGCACGGCCACTCCGGCCGGCCGAACTAGATCGCTTTACCTATTGCATAATAGAAAAATTTTTCAACACTATTTTCGTGCCAACTTGCAGTTTATTGTAGCAAACCGTGAAATCTGTTGATAAAGTTTCCGCCGGCCACAGTTAACAGATATGACGGAACAGATCTTTCAGTAAGACTTCGTGCACTACTTCCATCATTTCTCCATCCCGTGGCTTGCTCTGGAACATCAACCATAGATCCCAACTATCATTCGAATACATCTAGAAATGCTTTCTTCCTCGTTGCTGCAGCTTCTTTTAATCACAACCATTAGGTGCTTGAAATTTTTTTCAACTTAGAACGAACGTTGTAAGCAGTTTTCATTAAATACTGTCCATGCATGGGGAGGTACATTAGCTGTATTGACAGAATTTTGTAAAATTACGTGGAAGACTTTAAAGTCTTTGGAAGCCAAAGCTTGTCACATGGAACGAACAGAGACATGGCCAAGTGGTTCAAACTGTGTAACTCAATAAGAACGGTTTAGGTTGAACAGCACCGTCGTAATATCGAATCACAAATAGTAAACTTGATACATATAATCCATTCTACAAACACTTTACTCACATGCTGTATGATTTAATCAGTGTACAAAATGGACGAGATTAAAATACAGGTGTTAACTGTGTGAAAGGAGTGTTTATAAAATAATAGATAATCTCTAGTAATAACATTTTATTACTGCATAAACGGCTAACTCGACTCAAATGAATCTTCGAAGAAAAGCGATAAAAGACGTGTATGTTGTATTGGAAACAAAGTAACAACGATTTTCCTTGACCACCCTGGTCTGAACAGCTTACGAATAAATAGCTATTCCGCTTAGTGTTTCTTTTAATAAATCATAGCTGAATGTAATCAATGAAGCGTTTCCTAGAGTCTATGTACGAAAAATTGCTCTTAAAAGAACACTTGGAACAGATTGAAGAACTGTCAAACGTGCACAGTCGTCAACAAAAAGGTAACCATCTGTAACCTCCCAATTTTAACAGAAAACGGAAGTGACAACTAAATAAATTTGTTTATTGAATCATTTACCACCGTGGGAATCAATATGAATGAAAAAATGCTGAAAAAGAGGAAAAGTAGTAGAAATGACATATTGTAACACGTAAAGCAGCCGTATAATTTATTTCTAATTGTACGACCAGTTTCGGCCAAAGACCATTTCCCAATGCTAATTCCTATTAACAGCACATATAAAATGCGTAACAAAAATAATTATTTATTAGTATCATATTTTGGCATTTGTTTTATGGTAAATATGTCACTCCCTCCTACCACTGTACAAATATTTGCGACTGCACGAATTATTTCCCATATTCGACTTTTTTTCTCTTCGTTGGCAGATTTTATTACGCCACCGGCTTATTCAAATACTTACAATTTTGTGAATTTTAACAGCATAAAATAAACAATTACATCGTTGTATTCGTCAGGCCTTCTGACTACGAAACTACAGTTCTTGCAGCGGGTTAAGTCTTAACGAAAGGTTTGCAAAAGCCATTTTTCTTTCATTACCCTCACGGGAACGCTTAAATTAATAATGTTAACGAAGTAGCCGACTATGGTGGTGGCGTAATAGGCCAACCATAGGGACCAGGGAGCAGTTCGTGCAGTCGGAAATTTTCGTGCGGTAGTAGGAGGGAGTGCCACGAGCAACATACTAAAAATCCTGACTGCTGAGGCATGAGTGTGGGGTGGAGGTGCGTTTGAATGTCACTTTTGAGCGTTTTTCCTTAATAACTCGAAAACCGTGGGCTCCAGCGAAAATGTATCATAGTAAAAAATTTTAATAAATTAAATTTCCTTTATAAAGGTCCTGTTCATTTTTTGTGTAGGACTAACAGTTAGGGGGCAGCGAGCGGGAGAATATGGAAAGCTTGCGGGTGGTTTATGAAGGCCTGCTATAACATAGGGTTTGCATAAAACGACAACAGTAAGGGCAGCTCGATCACTCTATGTATGTAACGCCAGCTATTAACAGGAATTTGTACTGAAAAATGGTCTACGACCGAAATCGATGGTACAACTCAAAATAAATTATACAGTAGTTTTAGTTGTTACCAGATGCTATTTATATGATTTACGAATGGAAGCAAATTTATGACGACAACCACAAGTGCAAATACACAGCAAACTTGTAATAATATCTTGTGATTTTATATATATATTTTTATTTATGAATTTGGCCAGCTATGGACCGCATACAACTTAAGACTTAGTGTTTCTTTTTCTTCCGTTCTTCCCAGTACTTCTTTACTTTCTCGCCAACTGCTCATCTCTGCTCATCTGTCCACACTCTCTTGGGTCGAGGTTTTGGCTCATCTTCTTCATAGTTTGCGTTTTCTATCAGTAGCCTGAAGTGATTCCTGTCACGTATTATTTCTTCTGTAAGACCTATTTTGTTGGCGTCTTTCTTTACTGCTTCTGTCCATCCTACAGTTTTTTTCAGCTTACTAACGTAATTAGAAATTTTCTTTGTAATCCGTGTTTCTTCCATTCTTTTTAAATGTCCATAAAATTTTAGCCGTCTCTTCCTCATTGTATCTGTGATCTTTTCTGTATTTTTGTATAAGTCTTCATTTCTCCTTTTAATCCACCTATTTTCCTTGTTTTTCTCAGGACCTAGAATTTTTATTAGTATTTTTCTCTCTCTTTTTTCTAGTTCTCTTAATTCGCCTTTCTTATTCAATGTTAGGCACTCTGATCCATACGTTGTTTGTGTCCTAATAACTGAATTATAATGTCTAATCTTCGCTTGTACGGATATTGATTTCTTATTGTAGTAGTTTTGCGTTAATTTATATGCAAATTCTAACTTTTTTTCTTTCTTTATTTGTTGTGTTATTCATTCCATTGGCTTGGATCCACTCCCCCAGGTATTTGAATCTATCAACTCTTTTAATTTTTCCACACTTTGTTTTCATAAACTTTTCTGTGTTATGTTTGTGTTCTATATACTCGGTTTTTTCATAGGATGTGTTTTGCCCAGTCTTTTCAGCAATCTCGTGTAACAGATCAAGCATAACTGTTGCGTCTGTTCGGTTTTCAGTTATCAATGCCGTATCATCCGCAAAGGCTAAACATTTTTGACGACGATTTGTATATTCTAGAAATGTGCCTCACCATCTTACATTTCATAAAATTAGAAATTACTCGAATTTACCGTCTCTTAACAGGGATACTTGTTAAGGTTTTTATCTCCTGTACTTCAGACCATATTTAACGATAGCGTCCCAGATAAGTTGCAACAGGTTCAGATCAGGCGGAATTGACGCCCGAGATATCTACGTGAGTTGTTTGTCATGCTTCGCATATCGCTGTAGAACGATTCAATCCGTGTGACACGGGCAGTTATCTAGCTGGAAGATGCCACTATCGTCGGCGAAGGCAGCAAGCATGAAGAGTTTTTGGTGAACCGCAATAATGTTCACGTAGTCCGTAGCTGTCATTGTCCCTTCAACTACTACCGCAGGTTCCAATGAATCCCAGATGAATGTCCTTTAAAGCGTAAGGTTGTCCCTCTCGGTTAGCGTCTGTGGAGCCGTGCGTGTTTCGAGCAGCCTCTCCCCTTTATGACGGCATTTGTGCACATTATCACCGACCTAGTGTAACAAGAAACGTGACTCATCCGACCATGTAACACATATCCGTTGATCCGGGCTCCAGTCTCAATGATCCAGTGCCCACCGATATCGTAATTGATGCTGTCGTTAGGTCAACATGGTAACTCGTAGGGGTTGCCGGATGTGGAGCACCATGTTCAGCAATATGCTCCGAAACACTTGTGCCTGCAGCCTCACTGTCTCTGTCGTCAAATCCGCTAGAATTCGACACCCATCCTGCTCTACAGAGCGGGCAAGCCCCCGATCTCCACATTCTGCGATGAGACGCGAACGTCATACACTTTGTTGCCTAGTAGTGATTTCACCGTTCTTCTGACACTTTCCATAAACGCTCACGACAGTGCATCTACAACTACGTCTACATACATGCTCCAGAATCCACCATACGGTGTGTGACGGAGGGTACGTTCTACCAGTACTATAGCTCTGGTCATGCGTAATGGTGGGTGGTTGCAACCACGCTATGCCTAGTCCCGTGTAGTGCTCCCTCTCTCTCTCCCTCTCTCTCTCTCTCTAACATTCGAAAATGGCAACGCTGAGCGTCCGTAGTTGTGTAGTTCGAGCGCCGATAGAGCGTCAGTAACGAAACGGTGTATAGATTTTCGCACTGTTCCTGTTTTGCATGCATTATTGAGTTATTAGTTTCAGCAGTTTGACTCGAAGTAAAAAAGTGTATCAGTGGGATTATTTGTCCAATTTATTTACTCAGAGGATGTGTTTGTGTAACTGGAAGATGAAAAAGCAGGAAGAGAGATTTCCCCTGTGCCGTGTAGGTAGTGCTTCCAAACAACTCAAACAACATTTGGCGACTGAAAAAGGAAACTGAGGTTAGGGGGCAAAGCAAATCCATAATCCAATGTGCCTAGCGTCAGCGAAGACTCGTTTTGTTAAAGAAAGTAAATTAGTTTGCAGATGTAACAAAACAAATAGTTCAGAAGAATACCATTCGGAAATGAACACAGCTAAATGAGCAATTATGCATTTTCATTAGCGTATTAAGTTGCTTGAAATTCCAGTAGTTATAGTACTTTTTACCCTGATATGCGTTTTTATCACTGATTTATGTGTGTTTACAAAAATGGTTCAAATGGCTCTGAGCATTATGGGACTTAACATCTGAGGTCATCAGTCCCATAGAACTTAGAACTACCTAAACCTAGCTAACCTAAGGACATCACACACACCCATGCCCGAGGCAGGATTCGATCCTGCGACCGTAGCGGTCACGCGGTTCCAGACTCAAGCACCTAGAACCGCTCGGCCACACCGGCCGGCTGTGTATGTTTACATTTCAGACAAACATGTAATACATAATTTTGTCTATAATAATTTCACACATTGCAGATTGCAAATAATGACTTGATGGTAAGCCTCTTAAAATATTTTTAAATTCATATAATGTACACATGTAGTGCTTCGATAACGATATGAATGAGTAGTCGAAATCAATATTTCACCGCAAAAACGTAATTATATTGATTTTAACCAAGGCAGAAATTATTACAGAATGTGACCCAGATGTACACTCCTGGAAATGGAAAAAAGAACACATTGACACCGGTGTGTCAGACCCACCATACTTGCACCGGACACTGCGAGAGGGCTGTACAAGCAATGATCACACGCACGGCACAGCGGACACACCAGGAACCGCGGTGTTGGCCGTCGAATGGCGCTAGCTGCGCAGCATTTGTGCACCGTCAGTGTCAGCCAGTTTGCCGTGGCATACGGAGCTCCATCGCAGTCTCCATCACTGGTAGCATGCCGCGACAGCGTGGACGTGAACCGTATGTGCAGTTGACGGACTTTGAGCGAGGGCGTATAGTGGGCATGCGGGAGGCCGGGTGGACGTACCGCCGAATTGCTCAACACGTGGGGCGTGAGGTCTCCACAGTACATCGATGTTGTCGCCAGTGGTCGGCGGAAGGTGCACGTGCCCGTCGACCTGGGACCGGACCGCAGCGACGCACGGATGCACGCCAAGACCGTAGGATTCTACGCAGTGCCGTAGGGGACCGCACCGCCACTTCCCAGCAAATTAGGGACACTGTTGCTCCTGGGGTATCGGCGAGGACCATTCGCAACCGTCTCCATGAAGCTGGGCTACGGTCCCGCACACCGTTAGGCCGTCTTCCGCTCACGCCGCAACATCGTGCAGCCCGCCTCCAGTGGTGTCGCGACAGGCGTGAATGGAGGGACGAATGGAGACGTGTCGTCTTCAGCGATGAGAGTCGCTTCTGCCTTGGTGCCAATGATGGTCGTATGCGTGTTTGGCGCCGTGCAGGTGAGCGCCACAATCAGGACTGCATACGACCGAGGCACACAGGGCCAACACCCGGTATATGGCGTGGGGAGCGATCTCCTACACTGGCCGTACACCACTGGTGATCCTCGAGGGGACACTGAATAGTGCACGGTACATCCAAACCGTCATCGAACCCATCGTTCTACCATTCCTAGACCGGCAAGGGAACTTGCTGTTCCAACAGGACAATGCACGTCCGCATGTATCCCGTGCCACCCAACGTGCTCTAGAAGGTGTAAGTCAACTACCCTGGCCAGTAAGATCTCCGGATCTGTCCCCCATTGAGCATGTTTGGGACTGGATGAAGCGTCGTCTCACGCGGTCTGCACGTCCAGCACGAACGCTGGTCCAACTGAGGCGCCAGGTGGAAATGGCATGGCAAGCCGTTCCACAGGACTACATCCAGCATCTCTACGATCGTCTCCATGGGAGAATAGCAGCCTGCATTGCTGCGAAAGGTGGATATACACTGTACTAGTGCCGACATTGTGCATGCTCTGTTGCCTGTGTCTATGTGCCTGTGGTTCTGTCAGTGTGATCATGTGATGTATCTGACCCCAGGAATGTGTCAATAAAGTTTCCCCTTCCTGGGACAATGAATTCACGGTGTTCTTATTTCAGTTTCCAGGAGTGTATATGATTATGAAGCGCTCGAAAACAATGCTCTGGCAACAGTGTACTAACAACAAGCCTGACCAGAGCTATAGTTGTTTCCTTTCGTTTTCCACTCGCAGATAGAATGAGAGAAAATCGACTGTCTATATTCCTCCTTATGAGCTCCAATTTTTCTTATCTTATCTTCGTCGACCTTACGCGCAATGTACAGGGTGATCAAAAAGTCAGTATAAACTTGAAAACTTAATAAACCACGGAATAATGTAGATAGAGAGGTCAAATTTGACACACATGCTTGGAATGACATGGGGTCTTATTAGAACAAAAGAAAGTTCACAAAATGTCCGACAGATGGGGCTGGACAACAAAACTGGCTTTGGGGTTACCTGAAGTCGCAAGTATATCGTGATCGACCGTCATCTCTAGGGATGCTGAAAGACAACATCCGACGCCAATGCCTCACCATACCTCTGGAGATGCTTTACAGTGCTGTTCACATTATTATTCTTCGACTACAGCTGTGGTTGAGGAATGATGGTGGACATATTGAGCATTTCCTGTAAAGAACATCATCTTTGCTTTTTCTTACTTTTTTATGCTAATTGTTGCTATTCTGATCAGATGAACCACCATCTGTCGGACATTTTTTGAACGTTTGTATTATTTTTTTGGTCATTCCAAGCATGTGTGTCAATTTGTACCTCTCTATCTACATTATTCCGTGATTTATTCAGTTTTCAAATTTATACTGACTTTTTGATCACCCGGTATGTAGGCGGCAGTAGGATCGTTCTGCAGTCAGCTTCAAATGCCGGCTCTCTAAATTTTCTCAAAAGTGTTCCTCGAATAGAACGTCGCCTTCCATCCAGGGGTTTCCATTTAAGTTCCCGAAGCATCTCCGTTATATGTGGGTGTTGTTCGAACCTACCGGTGGCAAATCTAGCGTTCTGCCTCTGAACTGCTTCTAAGTATTCCTTCAACCCGACCTCGTGCGGATCCCAGACACTCGCGCAGTACTAAACAAGAAGTCGCACTAACATCCTGTATGTGGCCTCCTTTACAGATGAAGCACACTTTCCTAAAATCCTTGCAATAAAACTAATCGACCATTCTCCATACCTACTACAGTCCACATATGCTCGTTCCATTTTATATCGCTTTGCAGAGGCACGCTCAGATATTTAAACGACGTGACTATGTCGAGCAGCACACTACTAATGCTGTATCCGATCATTACGGATTTGTTTCTCTTATGTACACACTTTAAAACATTGTTCTACATTTACAGCTAACTGCCATTCATCGCACCAACGAGAAATTTTGTGTAAGTCATCTTGTATCATCGTACAATCACTCATGTTCGACACGTCCCCGTACAACACAGCATCGTCAGCAAACAAGTGCCCACCCCGTCCGCTAGACCATTTATACAGGGTGGTCCATTGATAGTCACCGGGCCAAATATCTCACGAAATAAGCATCAAACGAAAATAAACTACAAAGAACCAAACTCGTCTAGCTAAGGGGGAAACCAGATGGCGCTACGGTTCTCCCTCTAGATGGCGCTGCCATAGGTCAAACGGATATCAACTGCGTTTTCTTAAAATAGGAGCCCCCATTTTTTATTACATATTGGTGTAGCACGCAAAGAAATATGAATGTTTTAGTTGGGCCACTTTTTTCGCTTTGTGATAGATGGCGCTGTAACAGTCGAAAACGTGTAAGTACGTGGTATCACGTAACATTCCGCCAGTGCAGACGGTATTTGCTTCGTGATACATTACCCATGTTAAAATGTACCGTTTACCAATTGCGGAAAAGGTCGATATCGTGTTCATGTATGGCTATTGTGATCAAAATGATCAACGGGCGTGTGCTATGTATGCTGCGCGGTATCCTGGACGACATCATCCAAGTGTCCGGACCGTTCGCCTGCTAGTTACGCTATTTAAGGAAACAGGAAGTGTTCAGCCACATGTGAAACGTCAACCACGACCTGAAACAAATTATGATGCCCAAGCATGTGTTTCAGCTGCAGTCGCCACTAATCCGCACATCAGTGTCCGACAAATTGAGCGAGAATCGGGGATCTCAAAAACGTCGCTGTTGAGAGTGCTGCATCAACATCTGTTGCCCCCGTACCATATTTCTATGTATTTCTATGCACCAGGAATTGCATGGCGACGACTTTGAACGTCGTGTACAGTTCTGCCACTGGGCACAAGATAAATTACAGCACGATGACATATTTTTTGCACGCGTTCTATTTAGCGACGAAGCGTCATTCACCAACAGCGTTAACGCAAACCGGCATAATATGCATTATTGGGCAACGGAAAATCCACGATGGCTGCGACAAGTGGAACATCAGCGACCTTGGCTGGTTAATGTATGGTGCAGCATTATGGGAGGAAGGATAATTGGCCCCCATTTTATCGATGGCAATCTAAATGGTGCAATGTATGCTGATTTCCTACGTAATGTTCTACCGATGTCACTACAAGATGTTTTAGTGCATGACAGAATGGCGATGTACTTCCAACATGATGGATGTCCGGCACATAGCTCGCGTGCATTTTAAGCGGTATTGAATAGCATATTTCATGACAGGTGGATTGGTCATCGGAGCACGTTCACCGAATTTGACGTCCCCGAATTTCTTTCTGTGGGGAAAGTTGAAGGATATTTGCTATCGTGATGCACCGACAACGCCTGACAACAAGCGTCAGCGCATTGTCAATGCATGTGCGAACATTACCGAAGGCGGACTACCCGCTGTTGAGAGGAATGTCGTTACACGTACTGTCAAATACAATGAGGTTGACGGACATCATTTTGTGCATTTATTGCATTAATGTGGTAGTTACAGGTAATCACGCTGTAACAGCATCCGTTCTCAGAAATGATAAGTTCACAAAGGTACATGTATCACATTGGAACAACAGAAATAAAATGTTCAAACGTACTTCAGTTCTGTATTTTAATTTAAAACACCTACCTGTTACCAACTGTTCGTCTAAAATTGTGAGCCATATGTTTGTGACTATTACAGCGCCATCTATCACAAAGCGAAAAAAGTGGTCCAACTAAAACATTCATATTTCTTTACGTACTGCACGAATATGTAATAAAAATGGGTGTTCCTCTTTTAAGAAAACGCAGTTGATATCAGTTTGACCTATGGCAGCGCCATCTAGCGGGCCAACCATAGCGCCATCTGGTTTCCCCCCCTCAAGCTAGACGAGTTTCGTTCTTTGTAGTTTTTTCGTTTGACGCTTATTTCGTGAGTTATTTGGCCAGATCACGATCAATGGACCATCGTCTATATACAGAAAATAATATCATAGTTCTCTGGGGCGCTCGTGACAGTACCCGCCAACAGCTGACCAGTTGCGCCATTTCAGATGTGCTCTTTCCCAGAAGCCGGACCATAACTGTCTGCCTTTTTTGAAAGCCGCTCAGGATAATTTTTCCCCGTTTTTGGCCAATATGGTCGCTAAAATGATTCCCCATTCACCTCTGCCCCACTTAAAAGCTTTCATTACCGCGTCACGTGCAGCAATGCCACAAGGCGGCACTGAATCCTGGAGTGGTCAGTGATCGTAATGTCAGTGTACGTCCGCCCAGCCACATGTAGCCAGCTGTAATTAGTAGTAATTCTAATTCAAATTTTCCACAAGTAATCAGACTTTTTTTAACACTCTATTAGTTGCGTCAAGCAGGAACGCTGTATCAGCGGAAGGCGACAATCAGAAATCGTAAGTTCTAAGTATTGTGACTTCTCTGAAGCTGCTTATCGGATTTCAGAGAGAGACGGATAACTGTTGTCGAATTTGTCTCATAAAGTGCTGCGACACTAGCAACAGAAATAACGATAGCTAAATTTTGAAAAGTGAAGTGCACTTCGATATATCGCAATTACTACAGTTGTAGCCTCTCCCCAATGTTATTCGATCTGTATAGTGAGCAAGCAGTAAAGGAACAAAAGAAAAATTCGAAGTAGGTATTAAAATCCATGGAGAAGAAATAAAAACGTTGAGGTTCACCGATCGCATTGTAATTCTGTCAGAGACAGCAAAGGACTTGGATGAGCAGTTGAACGGAATGGACAGTGTCATGAAAGGGGGGTATAAGATGAACATCAACAAAAGCAAAACGAGGATAATGGAATGTAGTCGAGTTAACTCGGGTGATGCTGAGGGAATTAGATTAGGAAATGAGACACTTAAAGTAGTAAAGGAGTTGTGCTATTTGGGGAGCAAAATAACTGATGATGGTCGAAGTAGAGATGATATAAAATGCCGACTGGCAATGGCAAGGAAAGCATTTCTGAAGAAAAGAAATTTTTTAACATCGAGTATAGATTTAAGCGTCAGGAAGTCGTTTCTGAAATTATTTGTATGTAGTGTAGCCATGTATGGAAGTGAAACATGGACGGTAAATAGTTTGGACAAGAAGAGAATAGAAGCTTTCGAAATGTGGTGCTACAGAAGAATGCTGAAGATTAGATGGGTGGATCATGTAACTAATGTGGAGGTATTGAATAGAATTGGGGAGAAGAGAAGTTTGTGGCACAACTTGACTAGAAGAAGAGATCGGTTGGTAGGACACGTTCTGAGGCATGAAGCGATCACCAATTTAGTATTGGAGGACAGCGTGGAGGGTAAAAATCGTAGAGGGAGACCAAGAGATGAATACACTAAGCAGATTCAGAAGGATGTAGGCTGCAGTACGTACTGGGAGATGAAGCAGCTTGCACAGGATAGAGTAGCGTGGAGAGCTGCATCAAACCAGTGTCAGGACTGAAGACCACAACAACAACAACAGTTTTGAGAAGAGACTGTACGTTGTTTAGTAAGGAGCTGATTACAACAGACCTTGGTAAAGACTAAATTACTGAAATATTTGAAAGGGACAGCTTATCTAAATCACCCTGTGTGTGATGAAATACAGAATTTGGGCTACACGATTACAAACAGCTGTAGTATCGAAATCAAGTTCCCGCCAAATGACAGTACTTAAAGGAGGAAACCGTTTACGGTATTGGATGCAATTGTATTTCTTTGGGTACTGAGACAGTAACAGTTACTTTTAATGAAATGATGTACTTTTCTTAATAGCGTTCGAAATCTCTTGTAAACAGGAGTTCTGTGACGCAGTGTTTGTTGAGAATCACTGTGAAATTTTCGCAACAAAAAGGCAGGCGTCAAGATTCTACCTCTCCTCCGCTGCGACGTAAACTTCCTGAATAGCACCCGGCCCGACGGCGAAAAGCGTGCGTCGCCCTCGCGCTTGTGACAGCCAAGACTGGGTGAAATTCAATAACGACATAAACTCTGTCCTCCGTCATGACATTTATTAACAATAATGCGCAGAAGGATTTTGTCAAGAATGAATGGCGCTGCAAAACACGATATTAAAAAGTACTTTATGAGTTATGTTTACCATGTCTACGGACAAAAAGAATTTATAGACGTTCAGAAATGAGGGAGGTGCGAGATAATTTGAACAAACAGCAGAAACCTGTTTCGTATCATAAAAACGTTCAGGAACTTTACACTTAATACTTATTTCGTTGAAATATCACACTCTTTTGCCCAGAATTCTTTCATGTCTTGCAAGGTGCTCCTACGTCCATGATATTTTTGCTTGCAAGTGCTAAACGTAATGATGTACTCGTAAGTGGTGGATTTAAAACTATTGTGGTAAAACATACTGACCTCTGAATTGGTGGAGTTGAAGCTTCTAATGGATTAGTTAAAATAACCCATGGCTTTTTTTATTCATTGTGCTAAATAGAACGTCCTGGGTTACCTTAACAAATAAAATGATACGGATTATTTTCAGAAGTGCTCTAAATGCTTCAGTAACACAAAACGGGATAAGAAGGTACTTACATCACTATGACTTTAAATCCTTCAAATATGTTTTATTACAGTATAACAGCCGGCCGGAGTGGCCGTGCGGTTATAGGCGCTACAGTCTGGAACCGAGCGACCGCTAAGGTCGCAGGTTCGAATCCTGCCTCGGGCATGGATGTGTGTGATGTCCTTAGGTTAGTTAGGTTTAATTAGTTATAAGTTCTAGGTGACTGATGACCTCAGAAGTTAAGTCGCATACTGCTCAGAGCCATTTTATTACAGTATAACAACTTCATATAGTTAGTTTCGGGCTGATTTCAGTATTCAGACGTTGCAAGACGTAAATAACAGATGAAACCAAATTATACATGTTAAACAATCATGAACATAAACGCAGTAAATATTTGTAAAACTCCTGATATTATAATTAATACGTTTTCTTTCCTACAAGTGTACACCTATAAATTAGTAAACGGTGAGTGAAAAACAGAGTGGACTGTTTCTGACTGAATGTGACCTGAAGCTTCCACAGTAAGACTCTTGATATCATACAGTTTCGTTACTGTTGCCTGAAACACAACGTTTACCAAGTTTCTCCACAGAAAAAAACATTGTTGTGTAGTTATGAGAGCGTGCAGGGTACCTTTCAATGCTACGGCGTCCTACCCATCGCTCCGCCTACATTTAATTCAGTATCTGACTTGTTGATGAAGCGAAATATGTATGACTATCATGCTGAAGCAGCACCTTCTAATTCTCATTGTGGTATGTTTTATAGAAATACAGGCCTTTCGAGAAAAATGGATTAAGTGCCACCAACTAGTCTGTTTCCAATAAAACATGGTCCTGTGATGAAGGCACAGATGATTCCACACCAAATATTTACACTCCATTGAGTCTAGAATTAAACTATGTGAATCTATCGAGGATACTCTACGCATATAGCGTAACTTTACGTCTTCACGTTCGTGAATATACCTTCGTTAGTAAAGAATATCTTTTGCAAGTGAGATTTGCCGTCTGTCTAATAGACACCAAGAAAAGTCTGCAAAACCAGATTCGTTGATAGAAATCACTTTCACGAAACTGCTGGTTTAGTCTGACACGGAAAGGCTTAAATTTTAAAAAATCAAATGGCTCTGAGCACTATGGGACATAACTTCTGAGGTCATCAGTCCCCTAGAATTTAGAACTACTTAAACCTAACTAACCTAAGGACATCACACACATCCATGCCCGAGGCAGGATTCGAACCTGCGACGGTAGCGGTCGCGCGGTTCCAGACTGTAGCGCCTAGAACCGCTCGGCCACACCGGCCGGCCCTTAAATTTACGCTGATACACTATTTGAAAGACTCTTGAATGACCGATGACATCTTCGTTGCGGTATCTCGTGATCTCGCTTGGGGATCTATATAAATGTGTGTCACAACACTTCCCTCCGTCGTTTAGAATGTAGCAGTCCTTTCTTTACTCGTGGATTGTCCTGACAATCTTGCCAATGGCTTCTTGCTACCAAATTTTTACAAATTCTTGATTCGCTGGTCGTGCTACGAGCCACCGATCATCATACCCGGGAACGTTTAGTTTGAATGCTTGTTTAGGATTCCTACTAAATTAAAAGTAAGCTAGAAAAATACTGAGTTTTTCCTCATCACTGAATTCTACACTTCATGCAGTCTCACACACGTGATGGTATTGGAATCTAGACACGACGGTAATGACTGGTGCGCATTGATGGAACTCTTCAGGGATATTACGCTTCCAAGTGGCTTTAAAAGAGGGAGCAGGATGGACTCTCCCCCAAGATGCAGGAAACTGTCCTGTCTTTCAGACAGTTTAATTGAGCAAGAAGAAATTCTTTTGTTTCTCCTGTAAGACGTCACAACGTAGTGCAATGTACCTGATCTTGACCAGGTGCCGTGTCACGAGTAAGGGGCAGTGCAGAGGCCAGACTCCATATAACGAAGGGTAGTGATAAGGTTCTTCATTGTTATGACAAAAGTGGCAACTACTCCTTTTCATGACAGTGACATTGTGACGTTCGGCTGATATACAACTTTCGCAGAATCGGGATTTCGATTGGCATGAAAAATGGCCTGAACGAAGTTCGTGAACTGACACGTACTCATTGCCTTTTCCTGGTCTAAGATATTATTTGCGAATGCACACAGTTGCCAAAAACTATTAAATCGTAGGTGTGAATAAAGTGAAAGTGCGTTTCACTGTCTCACTTGAGACACTAATTACAGCACCATCCATATGCTCCACCATATCCTAAATATTGTACCTCCAAGTTAAGTTTCCATCTGTCTTCCGTCTTCAGAATTTAATACGCTATAGTTCTACGACTGTTTCATGATACTGTGATAATAAAATTTCACGTTTACTATAAATCCACGTTGAAAAAAGTATGTGTTGTGTTTTGTTACAGTTAAACACCAATATGTGCTGTGTAAACTTCGAAATAATACCCTGTTTGCTATGCCATTTACATTCTATTTTATGTCTTACGTAATGCCATTTGTGTCAGTTGCATAAATTTTTTTTAAATCATTTGTCATAAGTAGTTACAGTCCTTTTTACTATAACTCCTCGTCGAAAAAAGTATGTGTTGTATTTGTTACAGTTAAACACCAATGTGTGCTGTGTAAACTTCGAGATAATACCCTGTTTGCTATGCCATTTACATTCGATTTTATGTCTTACATAATGCCATTTGTGTCAGTTGCATAAAAATTTTTTAAAATCATTTGTCATAAGTAGTTACAGTCCTTTTTACTATAACTCCACGTTGAAAAAAGTATGTGTTGTGTTTTGTTGCAGTTAAACACCAATGTGTGCTGTGTAAACTTCGAGATAATACGCTGTTTGCTATGCCATTTACATTCGATTTTATGTCTTACATAATGCCATTTGTGTCAGTTGCATAAAAATTTTTTAAAATCATTTGTCATAAGTAGTTACAATCTTCTGATACTGTAAGTATTGACAATAGCATTGCGTCTGTACGAGAACCCTTCGGGACCCCAATTTTTAAAGCGCAACAGTCGCATTTGCATTATTAAATCTTATTTAACGCAGGAGAACAGCTTACTGCTTTGCATTTGCTACATTTCAAATGTACATAAAATTTACCAATTAAAAATGTGTCAATAAGCTTTTGATTTGCCAGCTTATGCAAATGTATGACATGCATCACATAATCACGGGCGTTTATTAAATAAAAAAAGATATGTTCTGGCCTCAGTTCGTCTATTGATCCTGCTGGTGCCCGACTCACATACAAATATTGCATTGTGAAAATCGTTTGGATCACTGGTAACCAGGAAATGCGCTTGCCACATTCTATAAATCTCTTTTTCCCTATTTACAAAGTTGCTACAGTAAATGTAAAGTGACTCGTTCCACGTCATCGCGATTTATCGTGCAAAATGATCCATAGAACATGAAACTAACTAGCTAACTAACTAACAAAGAGTCTTTCCATCTATCTGAAAACTGACCGCGTAGAGGAGCAGGTGGAAGGTGTGGGCTATGACAGGTAACAAAGAGGCAGCCACTTGTATCCTGGGGACAGAGTTACAGCGGCTAGCGCAAAATGGGCGGGTAGCTCACATATACGGTAATTCGAGTAACTACAGCTGGCCACGTGAACAAACAGTAATATTAAACTGCGTGGAGAAATATATCTTTTCAACTACCTGAGCTACGAGAAATTCAAGCGTATCAAAACGAACATCTTGCCAAAAGGATTAAAATTAACTAGTAATAAATTTTCTGGGACAACAGCTCAATAAAGTGTTCTGGTCTTCATGGCGTGCATTTTTATTAAACGGGAGTATTATATCTCCTAAAGAAATGATGACATGCCATCATGTTATAAATCAGTCAAAATGTATTAGGTTAACAACATATCAGTTTCATGTATTATCCTATGATACGGTTTGGTTATGACAGCAGTAATTACGATACATTAATGAGGCCAGATGTTAATGAGTACAAGGCACGCACATAGTGAGTGAAGAGCATACAGTTACATGATTAACCAATATTTCTTGTTAGTTATTGAGTTTGATACGTGTTCCATACACCATATTCACATAAACTAAATGATGTGGAACGTGGCAACTGAACAAACCTAGAGCACACATTTTAATTAAAAAGAAGAAAGAACGAAAAATATTTGTACTGTTACATTTTGGCCGTTTATAGATTTTTTTCTGCATGAATGACTAATTTTTTCTGTTCAAGAATTCCTCTATAAAAGGAGCTGTTGAGAATAAATATCTTTCATCTACGTTTGAAAACATCTCTGCTGAATGTCAAATTTTTTCCTTAGGTACATTATTAAAGAGTTTTTGGTTCTGTATTTAGATCCTCTCTGTACCAGTTTTAGGTAATGCAGATCATTTTTTTCTTCTAGTGTTGTACTTGTGAATATCTGTTACTTTCAAACTCAGATGAATTGTTGATAACAAATTTCATAAGCGAATAATTGTACTGTGAGGCTGTGGTTCATATACCCAGCTGTTTAAAAAGATACTTGCAATATGTACAAGTTTGAACCCCATACATAATTCTAATAGCTTTCGTTTCTACAGTGAATGATTTTGGCCTAAGTTAGAAGTTATATCGCAGAATAATATCTCGTGAGATATCAATAATCAGTGAAAATAAGAAAATTATGTTAATTTACTGTCTTCCGTACCCTCAAATTTGGCAATTATTAATACGGAAAAATCAACCGTACCTAGACATTTTTGCAGGTCAGCTACATGTAATTTTTCTAATTTAAATTTTTGTCTGTTCAAAATGGTTCAAATGGCTCTGAGCACTATGGGACTTAACATCTGAGGTCATCAGTCCCCCAGAACTTAGAACCTAAGGACATCACACACATCCATGCCCGAGGCAGGATTCGAACATGCGACCGTTGCGGTTTCGCAGTTCCAGACTGAAACGCCTAGAACCGCTCGGCCACACCGGCCGGATTTCGTCTCTTAAGAACCACTAACAATTTAGAACTTTCTATCTTGTTCACTATTTCTCATTGGTGTATTAGACTGATAGCAGTCAGAATATTTTGGACAATAACAAACCGAATGAGCCGTGCCTTGTGTTGGGCGCCTAGGACTAGCACTACCCCTCCTCCTCCTCCCCCCCCCCCCCTCCCTGTAGTGGCCGGCCCAGGCGTACAAACTGCCACGATTTACAATTAGGCAAAACTGGTCATTAACTGCTACAAAAACATCAGTTACAATTTTCTCTGTTATTTGCTTGTTTGCTTGGCTTTACGAAAATGCTTCCATCATTTACAAATAGGACAAATTCTGCTTCCCAACTCAAAAAAAAAAAAAAAATTGCTACGTCACTAACATGAAGCAAGAATAGTCATGGGTCAATGACTGAACCCTGTGGGGTACTCATACTGATTTTTTCCAATACAAATTATGTGGCATCCTTCTTTATATTACCTGAACAATAGCTTAGGGTAACTTTCTGCATTCTGTTTCTTAAATAAGAACTAAATAACACATGTGCTACACCACGTGTATTATTTAAGCTTAACTCCTATAGTAGAATTTTATGACTGACAAAACCATATGCCTCCGATAAGTTAAAATATCCCAACCATGATATTTTATAATTTAAAGATTTTGCTATGTACTCTGTAAATGTATAAATCGCTGAGATAGTAGATTTGCCCTTTTGTAATCCAAACTGTGGTTGGCTAAGTATCCCATTTTACACATTAAGGAGAAGACCTTGGAGTACATTAACTTCACAAAAAATTTATAAAATGATGTAAGGAATGACTCTGGCGATGGTTACTTATATCTATGGAGTCACTCTTCTTAATGAGAGGTCTGGAATAGCATATTTTAATTTGTATGGGAAACGCCTCGATTTACTGATGCATTACGTAAGTGATTAAGAGCGTTACCTATTATAGGACTACATCTTTTCAGTGTCTTATAATATCACCAGCAACTAATAAAATTTACAGCACATCAAGACTGTTGCATGTAGCAATAAAACTGAAAGACCACTGACAACAGAATGAAAACTTATATGAAAATAAAACAGTTTTCATTCTCTCGTAAATTTAGTCATTTGTCATCAAATGTTTTTGAAAATATCACGTCATGTAACAACAAGAAGATCAAAAAGGTAAGACGCATCTTTTAATATGTACATGTTTATGCGTATCATTATGATATTTCAATTATTGACCATTTTGCTCTTTAAAGGAAACGTAACCGCCGTGGGTTGATCGAGAGAATTCGTTTGGTTCATATATAGCAATGGGGAGAGCAGCCGAGAATTCACGCGATTTGATACTGTGTAACTTGTGGGTAGCGCTCCAGAAACTTCTGGAACTCCAAAACTAGGGAGCATGATATTTACTTGCAAGGGAACGGTAAAAACGGTCCCGTAAAACTATTCTGAGATTATTTTTGCCACTCGTAATTAACGTCACTTAAAACCCACATGCTAAATCTAAACTGCTGATACACACTCTAAGATGATAATAAATATCATTATAAAGGGTAATTCCTGATGCGGAGTTTAAAACTAAAAGATAGACGCCTGGGTTTGATATCTGTTGTTACAGCGAGCGTAGTGCGCACTATCAGGAAATTACGGCCATCTTTCTACCACCTCAGCGCTCTTTGAAGAGGAATCTCACTTCAAGGATTTGTTAAAAATGGGAGTCAATATTGGTTTATTTTTCGGGTCTTTCCTTTAGTTTCTCCTAAATATTTGGAAACACACTGTTCTGACTATATTTCGCGCTCCAAAAATTATTATTCACATTCAGACTCATCGAATAGGTTATGGGGAACGCTATGAATATTTTGTTACTTGCCTGCTGACATAAACTAAATACGAAATGAATGCGAGAAACACGCCTGAAGACTATGTGAAGTGTCATAGTGTTTAAATTTTTTGGCCAGTGACTGGATACACTGCCTAACAACAACAACAAAAAAAGGTCAATCATCCTGGAGTAGAGCAGGAAACGAAATTAAATTTCACGGGTTTAAAGAGTATATGATGTTACTTCAGTGATAACAAAATCGAGTCAACTTTACAAAGAAGTAGACAAAAAAAAAGTTCAGATGGCTCTGAGCACTATGGGACTTAACATCTGAGGTCATCAGTCCCCTAGAACTTAGAACTACTGAAACGTAACTAACCTAAGGACATCACACACATCCAGGATTCGAACCTGCAACCGTAGCAGTCGCGCGGTTGCGGACTGAAGCGCCTAGAACCGCACGGCCACCGCGGCTGGCATGAAGTAGACAGTATGAGCCCATTTTATCAGTGTGAATTTCAATCGCCTCTGACCTGGATGCATGCACTGACTCGGGTGGGAAGAGTGTCATAAAGCCGTTGTATCCTCTCCTGAGGGAAGTTGGCCCACAACTGTTGTAACCCGTCATTGATATTTTGGCCACTGCCACCTGGACGGAGTTGACGTTCGAGATGGTCCTAGACACGTCCTATCGGACACAGGTCGGGGGATCTTGTTGGTCAAGGGAGCAACTCAACATCAGGCAGACAGCTCTTGGAGATACGTGCCATATCTGGATGAGCATTGTTCTGTTGGCATTGTTCTGGCCGTGAGAGTTTACATATGAGGACGCAGGATGTCCGTGATCTGCCGTTGTGCCGTCATAGGTCACTCAGTCGCTATCAGGGGTGAATGGAAATCGCACCCGATGGCTCGCCACAACATGACGCCAGGAGTAACACCGCTGTGCCTCTCTAAAAACTGAAAGAATGGGATTCCTTCCAAGGTCGCCGCCATATTAGCCGACGGTGCTCATCCGTGGTAGTAGAGGACTGCGATTCATCGCCGAACACAATCCTACGCCATTCATCACCAGTCATCGTCATTCATCACCAGTCCGGTTTGCCTTTTGGCGTTTGTGTTTTGGTATTAACTTCAGCTTCAGCATGAGGCGGTAAGTCCTAAGTCCTCCTGCAAGCCGGACACGGTGACTGAGCGGTTCTAGGCGCTTCAGTCCGGAACCGCGCGACTGCTACGGTCCCAGGTTCGAATCCTGCCTCGGGCATGGATGTGTGTGATGTCCTTAGGTTAGTTAGGTTTAAGTAGTTCTAAGTTCTAGGGGACTGATGCCCTCAGATGTTAAATCCCATAGTGCTCAGAGCCATTTGAACCATTTTCCTCCTGCAACTAATCTGCGACCACTGGTGCAGAATGACACAGAATGTTTTAAGGAGTGTATTTCTTCTTCTCGGATGGCAGGTGCACTCGAGAAGGTGTAGCGATGTGTTTGATATACAATACGGCGATCCTTATTTGTGGTGGTCCGACAGGGTCGACCTTAACCTTGATGACGAGTCTGCCCGCCCGGAAGTTCCCATGTAATCCTACATCTGGCCAATATCACATCAGAGTTCCCCCCAAGTCTGGATATTGCACGACTCGGCCAGCCGGCCAAATGGAATTCCACGGTGAGACCCCCCTCTAAACTCTGGAGGTGCTGATAACACTGACTCATGTAAGTGATTACCAACATCTGACTCTGTTGAAACCCCTTATATACGCTATATACGCTACAGAGTCTGGGAACAGCACTAAGCACGAACAGCATTAATGCACTCTGGTGCCCATTCTCCTCTCTCAGAGTTTTGTTTTTCTAATCATTTACATATCCGCCTATGGTGTGTGCGTATTCGAAATTACATTGACTTCCGACCACGTGTTTTTGGTGGTCAGGGTAGTTCGCTTTCTTGTCAGGCAGTGTGGTTCGTTTGCCTACATATAGTTAGTAAAGACTGGAACACTCGACATTAAAGACTGCGAATCACCCGACATGGAGAAACCGATAATGTACCCTGGGTGGTCAGGGTGGTTGACTTTTCGTGTCAAGCAGTGTAGTTCGTCGGCCTACATATATATGGTTAGTAACAACTGAAAGAGTCGACCTTAAAGACTGCGAATCAACAAAGAGAAGAAACCGATCATGTATTCTGCGTGATCGGGGTGATCGCTTCCTCTGTCAAGCTGTGTGTTCGTAGGCCTACATATGGTTAGTAACGACTGAAACATTCGGCACTAAAGACTGCGAATGAACCGACATGAAGAAACCGATCATCTATTCTGTGTAATCATGGTGGTCCATTTTTCTTGTCAGGCAGTGTTGTTCGTAGGCCTACATATGGTTTGTAACGACTAGACACTCGGCATTAAAGACTGCGAATGAACAGACATGAAGAAACCGACTATGCATTCTGTGTGGTCAGGGTGCTTTACTTTTCTTGTTAACAGTGTGTTCGTAGACTTACATATGATCAGTGACGAGTGAAACACTCTTCATCAAAGACTGCGAATAAACCGAATGATGAACTGAAAATAGTTATTCCCATGAAGAATCTTGCACTGAAAGTGCCACATAGGCTAACAATTGTCTCCGAAAGACAAGTAACGAACTAAAATTTTCTTGTCATACAAATGAAAAGCGGTGGTGTATTGGCTGAACGAAGATGGTAAGAAATGGCTACGTATTAGTGCTGTTGAAAAGAAATTTCTATGTGGCCATTCAGAACGTGATATATGTAAGTTGAAAAACGCAGTTACAGGAAAATTTTAGAGTCGAGCAGAAAAAATGGCGACGTTAAAAGGGCGTCTCCCTGAGATTTTTTTCTGAAGCCACACAAAATTCATTTTAGTGTCAGCAGTAGCATCTCGTGTAAGTGGGCTTTAGACATTACTAACAGTGTACCAGCAGACGAATTTACAGCTTCTACACCTAGAGTTCCTCGCAAGAAAAAACTCGTAAAATGGCGGGCAAGAAAACGTCGGATGAGGTTATTGTTCAAACTGAAATGCTAGAAGCTTCTCTTAAAAAATGAAAAGATCAAGAATTCAAGATTTAAAACTCTTGCGCGTACGTTGGAGATCAGCATTGTTTCGAAAATGAAGTACGAGTTAAAAGATAGTTTAATTTAAACGAGGGAAAACATACAAAGCCGACTGTGCAGTCATTTTTCCAGTTAGGCCATTATGCATAATAGATCGGGAATTCCTGGATGGTTCATTGGTACCTGCCTGAATCCACCGTAAACTTTGGACCACGTGCAAAATGATGAACGTTATGCACGTGACAAATTATAATAACCTCATCTAAGTCTGGAAAAATGGGAAAGAAAAATATTACATTTTTCATACGTCTAGCTAGTTTTCTGTTTTCTTGAAACAAATCAATGCTCCTTCTAGGTTCATGCTCAGGTCATAATAATTCTTAATTATTACCAGTCACTTTTCGAAATCACGTTGACTGAAAAATACAGATATGTTTGATTCCACATGGTACGGCGAACGTACATATTTCAACAGTTAGAAAGAGTAGAATGAGATTTTCACTCTGCAGCGGAGTGTGCGCTGATATGAAACTTCCTGGCAGATTAAAACTGTGTGCCCGACCGAGACTCGAACTCGGGACCTTTGCCTTGCGCGGGCAAGTGCTCTACCAACTGAGCTACCGAAGCACGACTCACGCCCGGTACTCACAGCTCAATTGGTAGAGCACTTGCCCGCGCAAGGCAAAGGTCCCGAGTTCGTGTCTCGGTCGGGCACACAGTTTTAATCTGCCAGGAAGTTTCATATCAGCGCACACTCCGCTGCAGAGTGAAAATCTCATTCTGGAAACAACCCCCAGGCTGTGGCTAAGCCATGTCTCCGCAATATCCTTTCTTTCAGGAGTGCTAGTTCTGCAAGGTTCGCAGGAGAGCTTCTGTAAAGTTTGGAAGGTAGGAGACGAGGTACTGGCAGAAGTAAAGCTGTGAGTACCTGGCGTGAGTCGTGCTTCGGTAGCTCAGTTGGTAGAGCACTTGCCCGCGCAAGGCAAAGGTCCCGAGTTCGAGTCTCGGTCGGGCACACAGTTTTAATCTGCCAGGAAGTTTCAGTTAGAAAGAGTATTTTACCGTCATTGGCAAATATTTTACAGATCACTGACAGAGCAAAGTATTATGGATAGATCAACGCAGTTTCAGTTCAAATCTTTGACAATATTCGTTAAACTGCAATAGCTAATACACTACCAACCTTCCTTTCCCCACGTTTAAAAGCTTAATACTGTAGAAAAACGTCGAAATCTGTCTACTAGTCAAAGTGGTATCAAATTTCGACCGTAATTTGTGATCTATTTGTAAAAATTATATTCGTTTGGAGCATTTACGAGTATTTGACATTTTTACAGTATTTACAAGAAATTATGTTAACGTTGTCATGTTGGATATCTCGTATTTATTTCTGTATACTTCTTAAAATTTGAAAAGAACGTTACGAATTAAATATAAGCAGTATTTCCCTATGGATAATAGGTTATGTTTCTACCGCTTTCAACTGGTGATTCGGCACTCGTCTGGAAGACGATCGGGAGCAGTGTCAAGAGAACGCCACGTCGCGCATACGAGAAATCGGAGCTGTACACCAGGCAATTTTATGAGCGTAAACCGTGCGAAAAAAATGTTGTATTTAGTAAATGAGTAACTTCCCGTTTATGACAGCAACTTAAATTCTGCACACGGTATTTTTACAAAGTTAAGCAGCAGTGAAAAAAATTTAAAGTAAGTTTCGACATTTATAGTCCAACCGTTCCGTTGTTTAGTTGGGTTTCAGGTGCGGTGCTGAAACTTTTTTTCAGACTTTGTCCAGTTTTCGGTAACTGTTCGTTGGTGGATGACATTTGGTGATTTAGCTCAACTGAACTTCAATCTTAATGATCAAACGCAGTTAAGGTTTAAATGAACTTAGTAAGTCCAACATTGGGTTTACATTGTCAGATGCTGTGGTGTCGTGTCACCGCCAGACACCACACTTGCTAGGTGGTAGCCTTTAAATCGGCCTAGGTCCGGTAGTATACGTCGGACCCGCGTGTCGCTACTATCAGTGATTGCAGACCGAGCGCCGCCACACGGCAGGTCTAGAAAGACTTCCTAGCACTCAGCCCCAGTTGTACAGCAGACTTTGCTAGCGATGGTTCACTGACAAATTACGCTCTCATTAGCCGAGACGATAGTTAGCATAGCCTTCAGCTACGTCATTTGCTACGACCTAGCAGGGCGCCATTATCAATTGCTATTTATCTTGTGATGCATGTACCGTCAGACCGATGTTCACCAATTATGGATTAAAGTTAAGTATTCTACAGCTACGTCCTGTTTTTGCTAGTTCATTTCCGTGTCCTGTTCCAGACCTCACGCCAGCCTGCGTGAGCTTAAACGCGTGCCTTTCGGCTTCACCTCGTACTGGCTTGGCTGTCTTGCCAAGTCACAACAGATGCTAAATTAATAAATTAGTTATCAATTATTGAAAGAATGTAATTTTATGGAATCGTCTTAGTGACTTTTTAACTTTTGTCACGGAGTTTTGCACTGGTGCAGCTGAACTGTGCTTATTTATTAATCGTATTTGCTGGTTAGGTCGGGGCAGCTGAACTTGTTTGCAGGACTAACTCTAAGGGTGTGGTATCCACCACTGACAGGTGAACAAAGGTACAACTACTTGCAGATTCGCGTACATGTCCTGCACTCCCAAACACTTAGGCAGACTGTGGTGTTACCATAGTTAGAATTCGTCTACCAACCTCTGGGCAGTAATAAACAGCTTCTGTCATTATCGTAGATAAAATCTAGACTCAAATGTGTCAAGGAAAATTTAATTATATCAGATCTATAGATCACCTATGCCTGAGGTACAGGCTGGATGTCCCCATTACGTCCAATACTGTGGTCCTGTCCCAATACTGGAGAGCCTCAGCAATAGTGACTATATAAGAAGGGGAAAATAAACTGAAAACGTGAACTGAACTTTGTGTTGGGGAGGGTGTTGGATTAGGGCAGTCCGTGCAGATGTTTTACCTTTACTGCAACGGTGGTGTAACAGGCAGCACACCTGTCTAGAAAGCAAGGAGACCCGGGTTCAAGTCCCCACCATAGCACAAATTTTAATTCATTTCTTCAGCTTCTCTCATTATCGTAAATAAACAGTTCATTCTCCCACAGAGGAGGTATAATACATTGAACAGCCATCTTCAGCCTTGATACTTCTTCCACAAATGAGCATATAGTTTTGATTTTGTTCTGAAAGCTACGTGCTTTCTATGTGCAATGCATTGTTTTAGCTTGTCCGATAACGTTCTTCAGCAGTTTTTAGTAATGCCTATCGTAAAACTCTGTAAATGGACTCGACTGTCCTTCATTGGTAAATACTTTTTGGTATCCTTCTACATGACATTACATTCTCATACGATCAACTCAGTAATGCTTCTGCGGATTGCATAACTTAAGGGGGAAGGAGCTAGCAAAGAAGTATTATGGAGTTTTGTGCAAATGTATAGTATTTGTGATTGAAGTTGTACGTTTCTTGTCCTCTCAAAAAATATTGCGTTCAAGATTGTTTTGAAATGTTTGAATCATACGCGGACCAATATCGTTAACTCTTTGTTTTTTATTTAAGAATATGAATCGTCATAAAATACTTTGTTTTATATTTGTGAATCAAGTCCTGACTGCGACTACTTGCTTCTTCAGTGTGCCCCTCAATTACAGAAAAATTTGCGGTGATGTTATTTGTGATTTAATTTTCTTCTGTGTCCTAGGTGGGAAGTACACCGTCTGTATTAGGTTGTAACGCTCATCTAGATTTCTTGACAATGCTTTCGCTCGAATACTGACCTCGCAACAAAAAACTAATGTTTTTCTTAGGTATTGGGTTTAGCGAAGTGTAACGTCTGTATAGGAAAATCTGACAGATTTACTTCTAAATCCACGTGTATGCTCTTCAAGCACCGGATGGTGTGTGACGGGGGCCTTGTGCTGTTAACATTATTCCCTCTCTTGCGTGTTCCATTCTCGAGTGTCTGTCGCAAGCTTGCGCTTTTCTTTCTTTTTTTCAACAATCTTTTGACTGGAGTGGTGTGGCCTGCCACGAGTTCATCTTTTCTGCCAGCTTCTCCATCTTAGAGTACCAGTGGCACTCTACTCCTCATTTATTTGCTGGAAGTATTCCAATTCGTGTTTTCCCCAACTGTTTTTATCTTCTACAGCTCTCTCAAGTACCAAAGAAACTATTTCCTGATGATTTAGCACATGTGCTTGTCATCTTTTCCTGACTTCTATCAATGTTTTCCAGATCTTCCTTTCTTCACCGATTCAGCGAAGAAACTCTCATTCCATATTTTCTCAGTCTATCTCAAGTGATTCCATTCTCTTCGCTTCCGGTGTTCCCACAGTCCATGATTTATTACCATATAATGCAGTGTTCCAAACGCACATTCTCAGAAATGTCTTCCTCAAATTAAGGCCTATGTTTGATTCTAGCAGACATTTTCTTCCCTGGAATGCCCTGTTTGACTGTGCTAGTCTGTTTCTTATATTCATCTTGATTCGTCTATCTTCTGTTAATTTTCTTCGAAGATAGCAGAATTCATTACCTTCGTTTTCTTTCTGGTCATTAATTTTGACCTTAGGTTTATCACTAATCTCACCTCCGCTACTTTCCTCTTTCTTAGACCTAGTCTCAATCCATATTCTGTACTTATTAGACTGTCCATTTCTTTCAACACGTCATGTAATTCTTCACTTTCACTGTGGGTAATAATGTCGTCAGCGAATCTTACCGTTGATATCTCTTCACTCTATATTTATATCACTCTTGAGCCTTTCTTTTATTTCCGTCATTGCTTCTTCAGTGTATAGATTGAATATTAGGAGTGAAACGCTGCACCCCTGCCTGCACACCTTTTATTCGAAGCACTTCGGTCTTGGTCTTCTATTCCTATTTGTACATGTTGTATATTACTTGTCTTTCCATATAGATTACTCCCATTTTCTCAAAATTTCGAACACCTTGCACCATGTTACACAATCGAAAGATTTTTCGAAGTTGATAAGTGCTACGAACGTGTCTTGCCTTTCCTGAAGTCTTGCTTCCATTACCAAACGCAACGCCAGAACTGCCTCCCTGGTGCCTAAAGCTTTTCAAAAGCCAAAACAGTCCTCTTCTAGCAGATCAGATTTCTTTACATTCCTCTGTTTATTATTATTGTTAGCAACTTGGATTCATGAGATGTTTAGCCGATCGTGTGGTAGTTCTCGCACATGCCTGCCCTTGGTTTCTTCGGTACTGTGCGGTTGATATTTCTTCAAAATTCTGATGGTACATCTCCAGTATTATAGATTCTACAGACCAACTTGAATAATAAATTGACTGCCATTATCTCAATTGACTGTTGGAATTTTGATAGAATGTTATCTATCTCTTCTGCCTTATTTGATCGCAAGTCTTCGTAAGCTCTGTTAAAGTCTAACTTTAGTACTTGATCGCAAACGTCTTCCATATCGACTCCCATTTCTTCTCCTATGACATCTTCAGACAAGTCCCCCCCTCCCCCCCTCGCAGAATTATTCAGTGTATTCTTTCGACCTATAAGCTCTCTGCTGTGGATTTAACAGTGATATTTCAATTCCATTCCTAATGTTGACGCCCTTGCTTTTAATTTCATCGAAAGTTGCCTTAACTTTTCTATATGCTGACTTTGTCCTTTCTACGACCATTTCGTTCTAGATTTCATCAACTTTTCCTGCTGTCATTTCGTGTTGGCTTGCCTGCACTTCCTCTTTATTTCGTTCGTAAGTTGCTTATGTTGCTGTTGTCTTGTCTTTCCCTGAGCGATGTTGTACTTCATTGTTCTGTTACCCAAGGTTTCTCACAACTACCTTTCTTGGACCTATGTTTGTCTGTACAACATCTGTGATCGTCGTTTTTAGAGGTATCCATTCCTCTTCAACAGAACTGCCTACAGCAGTACTCACTATTGTAATATTTAGATACCTAGAGAACTTCAGACGCATCTCATCCTTCCTCAGTACTTCTGTATCCAATGCTTGTCCACATTAATTCTTCCGGACGATTTTCGTAAGCTGCACTGTACTCTTGATCACTAGCAAATAGTGATCTGAGTCTATATCTACTCCTGGATATGCCTTACAATCCGATATCTGATTTCTGGAAATCTGTCTGACGATGATGTAATCCAGCTGGAATCTTCTCCTGTTCCCTGCCTTTTCTAGGTATACTCCTATTCTTATGAATTTTGAATGGTATATTCGCTAGTACAAACTCAAATTTATTACAGAACTCAGTCTATCTCCTCTCTCATTTCTACTGCCAGGACCATATTCTCCTGTGACTGTCTTCCATTCCCTCCTCCACTACTACTTTCCGATCACTCATAATTACTAGATTATCATCCCCTTTACATACTAAATTACCTGTTCGATATCCTCACATACTTTCTCCATTTCTTCATCTTCTGCTGGTAATGTCGGCATGTATACTTGAGCTGTTGTTCTTGGCGTTGGTTTGATGTCGATTCTAATGAGAAGAAGCCTATCATTTAACTGTTCACAGTAATTCAATCTCTGCCATACCTTTTTATACACAACGAATCCTGCTCCCACTGCATTTTTTGCTGCATTGGTATTACCCTATGTTCGTCTGCCCATAAATCCTTATCTTCTTTCCATTTCACTTCACAAGCCCCCCCTCTATAGGCACAATAAGACTAAACTTCCCTTTTCAGGTTTTCTAGCTTCCCTACTAAGTTCAAGCTTCTAACATTAAAAAAAATGGCTCTGAGCACTATGGGACTTAACATCTGAGGTCATCAGTCCCCTAGAACTTAGAACTACTTAAACCTAACTAACCTAAGTACATCACACACATCCATACCCGAGGCAGGATTCGAACCGCGACTTTACTTTTTCGTTGATTATTCACTCTTTTTCTTATAGCTACTTCCACTTTAGCGGTCCTCTCCAAGAGATCTGAACTGGGGCTAATCCGAAATCTTTTGCAAAAGAAGTGTTCATCACGAGACTTTTGAATTACAGGCCACATACCCTATGGGTATACATCATGTGTGTCTAATACAATGGTTTAAGTTGCCTTTTTGCATCCTCAGGCCGTTAATCATGGCTGATTCTCTCACCTTTCAGAGTATTTTTCCACCCTACGAGCAAGAGGGTTAGACTCCTTATCTGGATATCTTCGGTTACCGTTGCTATTGATTTTTATTCAAAATTTAAGGAGCAGGTGGATATGAATTTGGGATAGAGGACTTTTATTGCTAGTCAAAGACGCTAAGTGCTATTTTTTAAATTAGGCCTCCTTACCTTTCCTTATAGCCCTTCGACTCGCTTTCCTTAGTTGCCTTTTCGATCTGCTTCTGTGCTTTTTATTCTCCTGGACGACGGAAGAAATTAACAAACGTAACTACGTCGTTTAATGGGGCAACTTCTTTCTTTATTCAAATTAAATTTATCCTTAATTTCAAATTAAATGACAAGGAAACTTTTTCATTTCGCGGAACTGAAAAAAATAATGTAATAAAGCTCTTTTGATGGCTATATACATCCACACTCTTGAAATATAATTGCTCCTTCGTCTGAAATCCTTTACATTTTAAAAATGAAATTGGTGCTTCTTTATACAGCACGAATTCTGAGAATTTGTCGAAATCTAATCACTTCGCAACATCTATAGAAACTGAAGTTCTGGTTGCTTAAGAAAACTTTTTGTAAAATACTGGTTTTCTCCTTCGTTACCCTTACACCACAGGTATCTCCGCATGAGCTTTAATTTCTCCGATTTTCCTGAGATTTGTGTTGGAGGAAGTAATGTTACCTAATTTTCTCGGAAGATTTTTCCATGAAAATTCACTACTTCAGCATGGCGCCCAAATATTCGTCCTAAAATGTTTAGCAAATGAATACGTTTAAATGAGACATTGAATTAGGCATAAATTGCCTCTCTCCTTCATCTGCGTAGAACTCCTTGCATACAAATTTTGCGCAGTGTGCCAAGTGTACTCTTATCTCAAGCTCTAGCAATTGGTGTGAATATAAACGGGGCTTAGCACACAAACGGCACATTACGTAATACTGTAGCTTAAGACAACTGCAGTAAGTGGGAAACTACGTTTATAATGTTACACGTGGACCGCTATCTTGCCAAACTGAGCACCACATCGAACACGTGCGCTGGATTAAAGCTCTTTGCTCTGGTATACCAGCCAGCCTGAATGTGGTTTTAGGCAGTTACATATGTTTAGGCGAATGATAGACTGGTATCCATTCTGCATCGCAGGAACATACAACATATGATCAATTAACACAAAATAGAAATTGAATTTACGTGCGATTTGTATAGATGGTGCTCATGACACATGTGAAGTTGTGAAGCTAGGAATGGAATTCAGCACTGAAAGAATTGCCAAGATCGCGATGAAAGGAAAAAAAAACTTGTGTACACTGAAACGCTATAACGTATGTAAGATGTCCTGCGGATAATTAGATAACCTTCACGAAGTATAATTTGAAATGCAGTAGTTGGTCACCAGAGAAGTACCCGCAGCTGCAGAACGTGGTCCGCAAAGTGTTAAACCAATCAAGTGCTTCTGAGTAGAAGCGACGGCATGCTAGTTTTCGTCTATGTGCTTTAGCGCTTCGTTCTGTTTCCTTCTTTGCGTGCCGGCCAGAGTGGCAGAGCGGTTCTAGGCGCTTCAGTCTGGAACCGCGCGACCGCTACGGTCGCAGGTTCGAATCCTGCCTCGGGCATGTATGACTGTGATGTCCTTAGGTTAGTTAGGTTTAAGTAGTTCTAAGTTATAGGGGACTGATGACCACAGAAGTTAAGTCCCATAGTGCTCAGAGCGTTTTGAACCTTCTTTGCGTGTTTACGGGAGATTGGAGTTTTATATAACACCTTCACGTTACCACGTGTGCTGGTCTACAACGGATCAACGATTTTTGAAAACCTGGCAAATTAGTGCATCATATTCACAGAATATCACCAGGACTAGGCTTGTGTAGAATATCCATTATATTTCCTTAGTGACTACTATTGACTCTTAAATTCCTTTCAAGTTCCTAACTGATTTAAGCTGATGGCACGAGGGTTTCCTAGAGAGTAATGCACCGCATTCTTCTCTTCGACATACCTTCATTGAACATAGTGAGAATTACTCATGAAGGAACGCTGTTTTATCTACACACCCTGTTTTTCCACGTAATCTCCATCCTGTTCTATAGCCTTCCTCCAGTGCCAAATAAGAGCGTGTATGCCCTGTCGGTACCAACCCTTGTACTGGTGGCGGAGCCAGAATCACCTCATCGTCTTCAACATTTCTTCCACGAATGGCATCCTCTAATGGCCCAAAGTATGGAAGTCCGAGTGGACTAGGTCAGGGCTGTAGGGTGGATGGGGTATCACTGTCCAACCCTGTTTTGTGATGTCTTCAGCAGTCCTCAGACCTATGCGGCGCCGAGCGTTTTCATACTGCAGAAAAACATCTCCAGCGTTGCTGTGGCGCCAAAGTCACCGGAAACTCGTCTTTAGTTTTGTTAATGTGTTGACATATGTTTCTGAATTAATGGTACGGCTTCTTGGAATCACATCAGTGAGAATCACAGCTTCACAATCTCAGAACACGGTGATCATGGCATTACCAGAGGAAGCAGTTGCTTTGAATTTTTTTCTGTGGGGAGTGGGAATGGCTCCACTCCATCAACTGTAGTTTTGTTTAGAGCTCAAAAGGGTGAATCCTGGTTTCATCACCTATCACAATCCGGGACAAGGCCTTCCCCTCAGCTTCAAAACTTTGCAACAAATCAAGACAAATGATTTTTTCCTTTTTTTTTTTTTTGCGACTTGTGCTCCTCCGTTAGACTCCGCGGGACTCATCTAGCACACACTGTTGAATATCCATGCGTGCATATAACTGCATCCACACTTCCTTTGCTGATTGACAGATGCAGCGCAAACTGCCGTATCCTAATGCGTCTGTCCCTTGAATGACATCAGCTCGCTGCAATGTGTCAGGTGTGACGGCCGTGGATGGTCTCCCCGACCGCTGCGAATCGTGGAGCTCCGCCGAACCGCTTGGTTCAAATGGTTGAAATGGCTCTGAGCACTATGTGAGTTAAATTCTGAGGTCATCTGTCCCCTAGAACTTAGATCTACTTAAACCTAACTAACCTAAGGACATCACACACATCCATGCCCGAGGCAGGATTTGAACCTGCGACGGTAGCGGTCGCGCAGTTCTAGACTGTAGCGCCTAGAACCGCTCGGCCACCCAGGCAGGCCGAACCGCTTGCTGTCGACCTCACACTTCGTGCTCAGAAACTAACTGTACTTCTGTCGACAGCAGATGCTCCACAGCCTTTGCACACGCGTTTGTGATTATTCCCCACAGTTTCTTTCTCTGCAGTGAGAAATTCAATGACGGCACGTTGTCTGTAACGTACGTTACTTACAGACGCCATTTTGAAACTGTCCTGCAGCTACGGTATTTGTCGAAGTGACAGAAACTTGGCGCGCTCATTCAGGAGACTTCAAATAATACATACGTAATGTTTCGTATTGTTTTCCGCTGAGAAAAACAAGTGGAGTATTACTTTCTGCACAACCCTCGTAACAGACGCATAGCAACTGTGTCAGTTGGGTAGAGATGCAATGGGTGTCGGTTGCTAGCCGCAAATACCCTGATCAGAAATGTCCGGACACGCCTATATAATGTGGAGTTTGTGGCGAAACAAGCGCTGTATCATTGTGAGAGATACAGAGGCGAATAAGTGCGCTGGAACTTTTACCCCAGTTCCCTACTACTAGCGCTACGTTAACATTGCGCGCCTGCGCGTAGCGTACAAAGTATTGCGCCATAATCTAAGAGCGAAATTAAAAATTGAAATAACGTTTCCTAACTTTGTCAGTGTATGCTTCAGTATATTAATGTTAAAAATGTTAAAACTGAGAATGACTAGATGAATGTTTCGCTAAATACGATATTTTAAGAAAAAATAAGTGGTGCTAAATAATGAACCTAGAAAGCCAAAATTGTTCAGAATGTGCAAATTTATGTCAGTCAAAAGTTACAAGCCTCTACCTGATCGGTGCAATATTTTGGTCAAAGTTGGCGCTTTTGCACCAAACTGAAGGCGTTAAATGTTACTCAGAAAGACGAAAGTCGTATGTAGCCTCAATTTGATGTAAGAGCATTAACTATGTGACTCCATTAGGCTATCTCTAATAGTTTTCAAGTAATTTACTAAAAACCAAATTTGGAACAGAAAGGTCCTTATCCAAAACAGATTAAGCACCATTTGTATTTATAATAGAAAGTTCTAATTATAGTACTTGAATACATTCATTAAATAATACAGCTGTACCAAGTTTCAAGACTTTAGTGTAAATAACAATCAATACAGTGACTGAAACTTCCTGGCAGATTAAAACTGTGTGCCCGACCGAGACTCGAACTCGGGACCTTTGCCTTTCGCGGGCAAGTGCTCTACCAACTGAGCTACCGAAGCACGACTCACGCCCGGTACTCACAGCCTTACTTCTGCCAGTACCTCGTCTCCTACCTTCCAAACTTTACAGAAGCTCTCCTGCGAACCTTGCAGAACTAGCACTCCTGAAAGAAAGGATATTGCGGAGACATGGCTTAGCCACAGCCTGGGGGATGTTTCCAGAATGAGATTTTCACTCTGCAACGGAGTGTGCGCTGATATGAAACTTCCTGGCAGATTAAAACTGTGTGCCCGCGAAAGGCAAAGGCCCCGAGTTCGAGTCTCGGTCGGGTACACAGTTTTAATCTGCCAGGAAGTTTCATATCAGCGCACACTCCGCTGCAGAGTGAAAATCTCATTCTGGAATACAGTGACTGTTAACCCCGCCGGCCACACCATGGGCACCTGAGGCCCAGATGCTCTCAGACCTATCTAATCCTGCTCCAACACAGCTGGAGGGGCGTGACTCTCATGTAAGCCTCCTCTAGTTAGTTATCTCTGAGCTAGTGTACAGTGCACGACACTTCCGTCCCTGTCGGCCCGTTCAGGTAAACAACTAGGCCTCAGAGACCTCTGGTGTGGCTTACATGTAAATTGTCCCTAGGCCTGGGAGGCCTATGGTGTGGTTGTAAGTATGTCAGTATCTAGGTCTCAGAGGCCGTGGTGTGCTTATCAGTAGTCCGTATTTTATCTTACAGTATCCCTCTTTTGACTTGTTCCTACTATTGTCAGAATGGAATCTAAGTGGGAAAAGCGATTCTACACTGATAATGAAATGTTAGCAGAATTGACAAAACCTTTGTCAGATGATGACTGCCTCTGAAGTTGAATCGCTACTATGGGACGGAGATGGTGATACTGCAGTAGAAGAACGTTCCCATTCGAAATCAGAACACTCCTCAGATGACGATCCTGAATTCATCCCTTCAGATGATGAAGAAGCAGTTAGAGACGGTGCGACTATGTCGTACCCGGAACTTCTCTAAAGGACTCTTCACTGTCGTCAAAACCTTTACAACCACGTAGAAAGAGGAAGATATCGTAAACCACGCGTAGCAGATGAAGTTGAGAAGATGGTAGTGCAAGAGGAAGCTGAGAGCTTGCAAATTTACATCGACGGATCAGAGGTTAAAGGGAAGAATGGCCTCAGTCTGGAGAAAAATATCCATGATAACGACTGCGACGAAGACACTAAAAAAAAGTACATCTGAGTGTTAAGACCCTTGGCCCCGCTGCTGATGCCAAGACGCCTGTCGAATGCTTCAGAGCATTTTTCACACATTCCCTAATGCATCTTGTAGTGAAATACACTAATGAAAATATGGACAAGAAAAAAATGCATTTTTCAGCCGAGAAGAAATGCAAGCCTCTCTTCAAATCAGTAGTTGTAGAAGAGCTGGAAGCTTTTATTGGTCTTCTTGTTTTGTCTGGAGCCACGAAAAATAGTCATGCCTCCATCAAACGGCTGTATGACCGCACGATAAGTGGAGATCGATTCCAAGCTACACTGTCTCGCAACCGCTTTGTTTTTATTAGTGGCAACTTACAATTTGACGATTCCCAGACGCGAGAAGAAAGACGAAAGGTAGACAAATTCGCGTTTTTCTCTGAAATTTGAAATTTTCTACCTGAAAAATGTAAGACCAATTATCAACCAAGTTCGTATCTTACTATAGATGAACAGTTAGTGGGTTTTAGCCGGCAGGAGTGGCCGTGCGGTTCTAGGCTCTACAGTCCGGAACCGAGCGACCGCTACGTTCGTAGGTTCGAATCCTGCCTGGGGCATGGATGTGTGTGATGTCCTTAGGTTAGTTAGGTTTAATTAGTTCTAAGTTCTAGGCGACTGATGACCTCCCTAGAACTTACAACTACTTAAACCTAACCAACCTAAGGAGATCACACGCATCCATGCCCGAGGCAGGATTCGAACCTGCGACCGCAGCGGTCGCGCCAAAGCGGGTGTCGACGCGTTTGATCAAGTGTGTCAATACTAAAACATTGGCCGAAAAACACGTCAATGGAATGTATGCGTTTTTTACAACATGATAAACATTACTTGCATAAATGCCTGTACTGTGTACCTCCATAATCTTTACAAAAACCAAGGGAAAGAGAGAAACAACGATCAAACAAAACCATTGTCGAGATTTGGTTTTATGTTGACGCTTTCTGAACAGTTTACAGCACCTTGGATGAAGGCAAGGCTTGACACACCAATTCCGCATGACCTATGGGACAGTATTTATAGATTACTGAACATGACTCCACCTGAGAGGCAGCTCGTGAAGAAATTGAGCAAGGAGCTACTCCCAACAGAACTGGCTGTAAAATTTTGTGAATACAAAAAAACAAAGGAAATCGAAAATGCAGTGTGATTTATGTAACTTGCCAGTGTGCGGTGAGCACCACAAAAAATTTGTCCAAATTGTATCGGTAAAAAATGGGAAACGTCCGCTGAATTTTGTGATATGGGTTTTAGTTCTACAAAACTTTATTAATCTACATCTACATCATACTCCGCAAGCCACCTAATGGTGTGTGGCGGAGGGTACTTTCGGTACCACTATCTGATTCCTCCAACCCTGTTTCCTCGGGAATAGTGCGTGGGAAGAATGACTGTCGGTAAGCCTCTGTCATGGCTCTAATTTCTCGAATTTTCTCCTCGTGGTCAATGCGTGAGGTGTATGTGGGGGGAAGTAATATGTTGTCCGATTCCTCTTGAAAAGGCCAGCCGGTGTGGCCGAGCGGTTCTAGGCGCTTCAGTCTGGAACCGCGCGACCGCTACGGTCGCAGGTTCGAATCCTGCCTGGGGCATGGATGTGTATGATGTCCTTAGCTTAGTTAGGTTTAAGTAGTTCTAAGTTCTATGGGACTGATGACCTCAGATGTTACGTCCCATAGTGCTCAGAACCATTTGAACCTCTTGAAAAGTGCTGTCCTGAAATTTCAGTCGTAAATATCTGTGATGCACAACGTCTCTCTTGTAACGTCTGCCTGTGGAGTTTGTTTAGCATCTCTGTAATGCTCTCTCGCCAGCTAAACTATCCCATGACGAAACGCGCCGCTCTTCGTTGGATCTTCTCTATCTCCTCTATCAGTCCTACCTGATAGGGATCACAGATAGATGTAAAATACTCAAGAATCGGGCGAACAAGCGCCTTATAAGTCACTTCTTTCGTGGATGAGTTACATTTCCTTAAGATTCTTCCGATGAATCTGAGTCTTGTCTGCTTTTCCCACTATCTGTTTTATATGGTCATTCCGCTTGAGGTCGCTCTGGATAGTTACGGCTAGATATTTTACAGCATACGCTGTCTCCAGCTGTTTGTCATCAGTAGTGTAACTGTACAGTAGTGGATTTCTTTTCCTATATAATTCACAATGTTATATTTATTTACGTTCAGGGTCAACTGCCAGAGTCTGCACCATTCATCAATTCTCTGCAGGTCGTTCTGCAAATTCTTACTATCCTCTGGCGTTGCTACTTTGCTATAAACAATTGCATCAGCCGCGAATAGCCTTAAAGAGCATCTGACACTTCCTACTAGATCACTTATATATATATATATATATATATATATATATATATTGTGAACAGCAACCGTCCTATCACACTTTCCTATGGTACTCCGGATATTACCTTCACATCTGTCGATTTATTTCCGTTAAGAGCGACGCATTGAGTTCTATCTGCAAGAAAGTCTTGAATCCAATAGCAGGTCTGCTCCGATACTCCGTAAGCTGGCATTTTTTCATTAAACCGCAATGCGGGATCGTGTCAAATGCCTTACTGAAATAAAGGAACACGGCATCAGCCTGAACGCCGTTGTCCTCTGTGCTGTGGATCTCATGGAGGAACAGAGCGAGATGAGTTTCGCAGGATCTCTGTCTGCGGAATCCATGTTGATTTTTATAGAGGAGCTGTTCATTTTCCAAGAACGTCGTAATTCTTGAGCATAAAACATATTCCATAATTCTACAACAGTTTGACGTCAACGATATAGGTCTTTAATTGTGTATATCTTACAGCCTTTTTCAAAAACGGTAATGACTTGCGTTTCTTTTCAGTTATTAGGTACCCTTCGTTGCTCAAGCAATCTACGATAAGTTACTGCTAGAAGGGGAGCAAGTTCTTTCGCATAATCTTTATAGAATCTTACAGGTATCTCATCTGGTCCTGAAGCCTTTCCACTACTGAGCGATTGTAGCTGCTTTTCAATTCCGCGATCGGTTATCTCAGTATCTGTTATTTCGACATTCGCGCGACGATTGAAAGGAGGGAGAGTTACGATCTTCCGCGGTGCAACAACTTCGGAAGACCGAATTCAGTATTTCGGACTTCTCTCTGTTATCTTCCGTTTCGGTGCCGGTCTGGTCGCTGAGAGAATGAATAGATGATTTTGACTTACTGATTTTACATACGACCAAAATCTCTTAGGGTTTTTACTTAGGTCGATTGACAACGTCTTACTTTCGAAATCATTGAACGCTTCTCTCATTGCGCTCCTTAAGGTCATTTTCGCTTCGTTCAGCTTTTGTTTGTCGGCTAGGTTTTTACTTCTCTTGAATCTGAGATGTACGTGATTTTCTAATATGATGGACTTTTTTTAGTTATACGAAGGTGTTTAATTTTTGAGAGTTTGGTTGTTTTTTGTTTTGTGGTTTTTTGATGAAATATATATTTGTTATTCAAGGTTATATAATGTATTATACCCTAACGCTTATCATTAAATTGAAATTATTTAAGTGTTTTTCATTACTATATATAGTGTAGGCCGCTGAGGCCTATGGTGTGGTCCAGACGTAGGAGCCTGTTGGTGTGGTCAGCAGGGTTAAAGAGGTAGCTCAGAGATCATGTTCTACTGTCAGTTCCGTTCTGAAAATTCTAGGCGGCAAAGTTTAAATGCAGTCGAGCTAAAATTTTTCAGTAACTAAAGCAAACTTCATTTTAATCATATAAGACTTATGAAGATGGTGAATCATTGCACAACAGAGACATTAATTAATACGTGTCTGAGGTAGGGGCCATTTAGATGCTGCTACCAGTGCCTAAAGCGGTTGATAGAAGAAGTTCCGTTTGGCGGTCCGCTGCGCCCGCATATAAATGTGGCCAGAGTCGTTAGGAGACACTTCGCACTGAGCTATCAATCTGGCCGCGTCAGTCAAACGCCGGCACACGCTGTGCCTCGGATGACGTCAGAACTAGGAACCTACCAAAAGTGTTTTTGGTGAAATTAGTGGCAAGAAATATAAAGAAGACTTCCTCACCTCGTTAAGAATAATAATTTGAGTTTTAGCATTCCGTAGACGAGTCAGTCATCGTTATGCAGAGGGTACCGACACTCGCTCAACGCATGCACCGTCCGCAAACAGGCCAGGAAATGGGTAAGAGTATGTGGTATACGATGTTCTCAATAGCGAAGCAGGGTCATTAACTCTAAAAACCAACATTCACTGGTCACACTATTACATACAGTCTGCAGCACTGCATGAGATATCTGTCGCTAATTATATGAAGGTCTACTAGCAGGAGCGCTAGATACCGTCTGTAGTATAGATGATTCAAAGACTACAACGTTCTCCGTCAATCTAAAACCACACTGTCGACTATGAGGAAATTCTAATTCAGGTGGTGATAGGCAGATTCGGCATGACCCCTTTTGCAGGTAGTGCATCGCCGCAGCTTGATGAATCATTTAGATCACAAATATGTTCGACGATATTATTTGAATAAAAGCTGTGAAGTAGTTCAAATGGTTCAAATGGCTCTGAGCACTATGGGACTTAATTTCTGTGGTCATCAGTCCCTAGAACTTAGAACTACTTAAACCTAACTAACCTAAGGGCATCACACACATCCATGCCCGAGGCAGGATTCGAACCTGCGACCGCAGCGGTCGCGCGGTTCGACTGTAGCGCCTAGAACCGCTCGGCCACTCTGGCCGGCTGTGAAGTAGTAATTGACATCATTTTCAGTTCGTCATTGGGTGTTTCATTCATGATCATGGTTGTTATACAACCCCAAGAAACAGTAATACCTATTATATGCGTCATAGCCACGTTTACTATTCGTCCTCTAGCAGTGACATCGCGTGATACAACTGCGGATCCGTGGGGAGTCCCAAGCTGTTGTAATTATTGAGGACGTCTGTTGTGGTTACCAGATAATGATCCTTCTTTGTTCCGCTGAACCCATGAGGAATTTGCGTGTTCCACGTGAGATATTTCCAGAAAGACCAATGTTCTATTATTTATCGCTGAATAAATCCATCGTTGCTTCTTATGCAAGATATCCGGTAGTACTTCCAATCAATACGAAACAAATTAAACTTATTTTTGTATCGTGCATTTCACCTGATATCTATTTCCTTCTTAAACGTTCTCGCATGCCTACGAAAATGTGATACTGAGAAGTCCTCTTTTTGGATGAGATTGATTATACTGTAAGTTTTTGGAGACAACATAAAATCGTCATTTAGAAAAGTTGTACTCATGATCATTAAAACTGCAATAACATGGAGATAGAATGCAAAAAACGTCCAACTGGCGTAAAGTGTATTGCATGTTTGAATATACAAATGATTAGCATTTATTTGAAACCACTCAAAGTAACTGTAAGTGTAGGCTTCCGTGGCCGTTGTCACTGCCAATAAAATTTATCTGGGCAGTTGATCGCATTGTCAATGTATAAAATTGTCCGACGTTTCGGCCACTAGCCGGCCGCGGTGGCCGTGCGGTTCTAGGCGCTCCAGTCCGGAGCCGCGCTGCTGCTACGGTCGCAGGTTCGAATCCTATCTCGGGCATGGATTGTGTGATGTCCTTAGGTTAGTTAGGTTTAAGTAGTTCTAAGTTCTAGGGGACTGCTGACCACAGCAGTTATGTCCCATAGTGCTCAGCCATTTGAACCATTTTTTTTCGGCCACTATAGCAAGTGCCTTCCTCAGGGCTTAGTGCTGAACTGACTGACAAAGCGGTCAACAGGTGAAATGAATTTTATTGACCGCTCAAAGATAGTACGACACAGCGCATTTAAGGAAAAATTAAACAGTGGGTTTCTCACTCAGGTTTTGCACTTGAAAATAATGTGTTTGTGAGATGCTCATGTTAGATCTTGCTTAAGGAGAAACTTCCACCACTATTTGTCGGAATTCTAAAGGGACAGCGTACCTGCTGAGACTGCTGTTTATTGTTACACGATATTAATGCTCGTGTTGGCCAGGATCACAAGACTGTTACGCAAATATGGATGCGAATATGAATGGTCCCACACTCATAGTGCCCGAGGGGACAGACAGGGTCGTACAGTGACGCCACATATTTTGAGTCACGGAACGGCTAGTTTGCAGCAAGACAAGTACATATCTGTACAGATAGTGTAACGACGTCCGAAGCACCACGATGTGCCAGCACGGCGAACGTTGTTGCGACCTCCTTTGACGCGGTAGAAGAGAAAAGCACTCTAACAGTGGGGCGCCAACGACAGAGAAAAGCAACACGTCGAATTTTCTGGAGAGTCCTGGTCCCCTAGGAGAATGAGCGTTAGGTCATAGAGTTCTTTATCGTCATATAGGCCAAGCGTCTGGCTTCCTACTGTATTTTGTTCGCATGGTAAGTAAAATTTCATGATCTGTTATCCTTCTTGGTGTTGTAATTTTATTTGCCAGCGTCGTAATAAACATCGCTACATGAAAATGTAGCAACCTTTCACGATAAATACGCTGAAGCGCCAAAGAAACTCGTATAGGCACGCGTACTCAAATTCAGAGATATGTAACCAGGCAGAACACCACGTTGCGGTCGGCAACGCGTATGTAAGACAACAAGTGTCTGGCGCAGTTGTTAGATCGGTTACTGCTGCTACAATGGCAGGTTATCAAGATATAAGTGAATTTAAACGTGGTGTTATAGTCGGCGCATGAGCGATGAAACACAGCACCTCCGACGTAGTAATGAAGTGGGGATTTCTTCGTACGACCATTTCACGAGTGTACTGTGAATATCAGGAATCCGGTAAAACATGAAATCTCCGAAATCGCTGCGGCCGGAAAAAGATCCTGTACGAACAGGACCAACGAGGCCGAAGAGAATCGTTCAACGTGACAGAAGTGCACTCCTTCCGCAAACTGCCACATATTTCAGTGCTGGGCCATCAAGTGTCAGCGTTCGGACCATTCAAAGAAACAGCATCGTTATGGGCTTTCGGAGCCGGAGGCCCACTCGAGTACCTTTGATGACTGGAAGACCGCACGAGACGAAGCTTCACGCCACACCTGGGCCCGTCAACACTGACATTGGACTGTTGATGACTGGAAACATGTCTGGTCGGACGAGTCTCGGTTCAAATTGTATCGAGCGGATGGACCTATAAGGGTATGGAAACAACCTCATGAGTCCAAGGACCCTGCCATGTCAGCAGGGGACTGTTCAAGCTGGTGGTGGCTCTGTAATGATGTCGGGCGTGTGCAGTTGTAGTGAGATAGAGCCCCTGATATGTCTAGATACGACTCTGACAGTAATACGTACGTACGCATTCTGTCTGATCACCTGCATCCATTCATGTCCATTGTGCATTCTGACAGAATGGGGAAATTCCAGGACAATGTGAAAACCCAAACGTCCAGAAATGCTATAGATTGGTTACAGAAAAACTCTTCTGAGTTTAAACACTTCGGTTGGCCACCAAACTCCCCATACATGAACATTATTGAGCATATCTGGGATGCCTTGCAACGCGCTGTTCAGAAGAGATCTCCACCCCGTCGTACTCTTACGGATTTATGGACAGCCCTACAGGATTCATGGCGTCAGTTCCCTCCGGTACTACCTCAGACGTTAGTCGAGTCCATGCCACGTCGTGTTTCAGCACTTCTATGTGCTCGCGGGGGCCTTTCACGATATCAGGAAGGTGTACCAGTTTCTTTGGCTCTTCAGTGTATTTATGCACGGTAAACTGCAGTAATAGGCTTAAAAGTCAAGACCATAAATTTCTCACGTGAATACGGAATATCATGTCTGGAAGAACACAGTTAGATTTCAAGACTTCAGATTTTTCAAGTTTTCAATTACGAAGAAATCAAAATTGTACAAAAAAATCTTGTAAGATTTATAACAAGTTGTATGGTAAAACATTAAATTAATCACTTGTGAGTGATTAATTTTAAAACGGCGTTAAAGAAGAGAATCCGTTGAAATGCTATGCTATACAAACACTTACATAAAATATTGCACATTGCCATTTCACATTGGCAAACATGTAATGGGCGTATTGTTGATAGAAAGGCCGTCAGATCATTGCCTGTATAACGGGAAATAGACGTAAATATGGAGTACGTGTTGAACAGTAATATGCAGATACAGGGACCGAGCGAGGTGGCACTGTGGTTCGCACGGTTGACTCGCATTCGGGAGGACGACGATTCAAACCGGCGTCCGGTCGTCCTGATTTATGTTTTCTGTGATTTCCCTAAATCGCTTCGGGCAAATACCGGGATGGTTCCTTTGAAAGGCCACAGCCTATATCCTTCCCTAATTCGATGGGACCGATGATCTCGCTATTTGGTCCCTTTCCACAAAACTAACCACCCAACAGACTCTGGGTGAATCAAGAGCAAAGGTACATGCTTTGAGGGGTAATAGTATTAGTGATCTTGAACAAAAAACTTCATACGAACTTACGTCTCGTTCTTAACAGTTTCCGAGGAAACTGATGGAAACGGTGGGGAACAGAACAAAAGCAGATGATAGTAAATGAAACACTGTGATCTGATGTTTTGTTGAACTGTGTACATTTCCTCATAAAAGATGTTCAGACAGTGCACCATCAGCTACTGTGCATTTTGCAGCTCTTGCAGTCAGCTGCTGTGTTGCTGATCTGAGCTCATTCATGAAGGCGAATCTGTCCTGGATCGAAGCCCCCTTTACTTGAAAACACGTGTGTAAAATACGAGCGAAACGTTCCTCCTTTGTCTCCACTCTGCGCTTGTAGACTAGGCCCGCAAACAGTAATCTAATGTAGTAAGATCGAGTGACCTCGATGGCCAAGAAATGACTCCACGAACTCGTCGCTAATCCAAGAAAAAGTGTAATGGGCGTAATAGTCAATAAAGACAACACTACCTACGCTAATGTCGCTTTGGTTGCATTCGCATGTGAATGTTGGTAAAGAACAACAAGCGAATGACGCCCTTGATGTACGGACAGGTGTAGGCCCTATGTATGGTACTGTTAAGAAAAATGCATATGTTCATTTAAAGTTTTATATTCAGTCACCAATACTCTCATCCCTCAAAGCATTTACCTCTCCTGACTCACCCAGTATATATATGCCTAGGTTTATTGATACAAACTTTATTTCCTCACTTATGTTATTTTACATCTGGTGAACTGCGTTCGATCAAGGCCTGTATAACAAGGAATAATCTTAAATACAAGTGTAATGTTACTGTGAGAAGTATAGTATTTGAACATATACACTAAAAAAGTTATTTGAATTTACACTTGCAATCGAAGGGCTGTCATGTTTGATACAGAACTGTGGTCATCTATGTTTAATGCATGTTGTTTCGGAAATTGAGAAAGCCATTGTACATGTATTTTAGCTTTAAGCAACAGATATACAGGATGGGGCAAATAAAAGTGGCCCGGAGAACAAAGTTTCAGGGTACCAAGAAACACAGCAGAGGAAAGGAAATAACTTGACTACAGCAGATGTTGAAAGTGACCACCATTCATCGCTTGGCACTTTTGCGCTCTGTTCAGCAAGTTGCTGAAGGCGGATCGAAGCTGGACTGCTGGAATTGCTGCAGTCTCATCCGAAATGTTCTGCTATAATTCTTGAAATCTATCGTGGTTGCTGCAATACCCTTTAGACTTGAGATCGCCTCTCACAAAGTAATCGCACACTGACAGATCAGGTGACCTGGGTGGTGAGCTAGGGCCGCGGCCAGAATGACCTCTGCTAATAACTGTCAGGCGTGAAGATCGTGTAAATGCGTATGAGCAGTTGCTTCATCCTGTTGGAAGTAACTATAGGTCTTTTACTCCTCCGTTAGTGCTGTCACAAATTCACGTCTAATCGTATCTACTTGTCTGGGCCAACTTCATTTGCCCCACCCTGTGTAAGAAGTGTGCGACTGCAAGAATTTCAACAGTTCCGACTTTTTCTGACATTCCTGGAAGACCGAAGAGCGGTATTTCGGGTTATCGGTAATCATAAGGAAGAGTATACTGTCTCTATGAAAGATTAAGTGTTGCTACTGCCAGACGTTCAGAATAATAGAAGTAGAGCTATTTAGGATTCTGTAAATGGCAACACACAACCAGACAACAAACAAGTATAGATAGCCTGTAAAATGCGTACAATTCTTAAAAAATAAAGGAATATTCAAAACTGTTATAAAACGTAGGACATTGTATGATACATTTTGCTCTCAAATGCACGTTATAAATTCGTTCTCTTGCAGAAAAAGCTAAGATAGGAATCAGGATGCAATACAGTATTGAAATTCACTGAGAAATATGTAGACGAGGATTCAGTTAATTTCTTCGGCATAGGATTGAAATTTGCACCCAGTTGAAATGCGATAAAAAAGGCAGATTAAATCATATCTATTGTGTAAATTCTAGGCTGACTCCCACCGAAAGCAGTCGCCATGAAGCAAGCGCTGTGCATAACGACAAATTTAAGTAAACTGTCTATAACAGAGAATAAGCCTCACTCAGAAATGCGGAAGGGAGCAGAAAAACTGCAACAATGAAAATGTCATTGTTAACTAAAACCATAAGTTTTACGATCCCTTCAATGGCGTTTCCACAAACAGATAGAGGTCAGTCCAGATAGTTAAATCAAAAGGATAAACATACTCGTCGCTACGTGTGGCTCGCCACACTGTGACATAAACGCATTGGAATGTGAACGACATTGTCTTCGAAATAGTACGGGATTTCTAAGGTACATAAGGAAAGCCCTTCTCTAAGTACGATTAGTTGTAACACTGCTGTACCCCCAGATCAGATAGCCAAACGTCTGAAGCGCTTTCGTAACAAATTTGTGCAGAATTACGCCGGTCATGTGCGAACTACGTTTAACACTACGTAGGTCAAATTGCAGCTCTGGGATAGGAATATTAGGGTCTCTTTCGAAGTGGTCGCCGCAGGGGCCAGTGGGACTTCCTGTACAGTCTGCGACATAAAATTTGGCCGCTGACTGCTCCGGATAGTTCGTTGAAGTAATTTAGGTACCAAGAAAATTATCCGCCTCTGCGAATCCTAAGTCTGGCCATCTGCACGACCTGGTAACACTTTAGAATACGGAAGTTTCTGAAGGAAGTGTTGTATTCCGCTCGAGTTGCTGTAATGTTGTATATGCTTGTGGTCTTGTGATAAATGTCGTGTAGCGTAGACGCAAAGTCACGAGTTCGAGTCCAGTCTTCCTTCCACACACATCACAAAAGTTTTGCATCACTCTGGTTCCCAGAACTTTTGAAGATAGACGTTGGCGGTGGATATTGTATCACAGACACAGTCCCTTTGACTGTTATGAGATGTCACTAAACTCACCCGAAAATGTAAACAACCATGCATGAGCAGCGCCTATTAGACGGACAGCCGATCAGTTCCAGTCATTCCACCAGGAAGGAGGTACACGGCTCGTGTTGTCTGTAGTTGTACCATGCCCAGTCGGTCAATACCGCGGTTCGATCACGTCCACATTGTTACTTTGTGCCAGGAAGGGCTCTTACTAAGGGAAGTGTCCAGGCGTCTCGGAGTGAACCAAAGCGATGAAGTTCGGACATGAGGAGGCACAGAGAGACAGAAACTGTCGATGACATGCCTCGCTCAGGCCGCCCAAGGGCTACTACTGCAGTGGATGACCGCTACCTACGGATTATGGCTCGGAGGAACCAACATCAACACCACCATATTGAATAATGGTTTTCGTGCAGCCACAGGACGTCGTGTTACGACTCAAACTGTGCGCAAGAGGCTGTATGATGGGCAACTTGACTCCCGACGTCCCTGGCGAGGTCCATCTTTGCAACCATGACACCATGCAAAGCGGTACAAATGGGCCCAGCAACATGCCGAATGGACTGCTCAGGATTGGCATCACGTTCTCTTACCGATGAGTGTCACAATTGCCTTCAACCAGACAATCGTTGGAGACGTGTTTGGAGGCAACCCAGTCAGACTGAACTCCTTAGACACACTGTCCAGCGATTGCAGCGAGGTGGAGGTTCCCTGATGTTTTGGTGTGGCATTATGAGGGGCCGACGTACGCTGCTGGTGGTCATGGAAGGCGCCGTAACGGCTGTACGATACGTGAATGCCATTCTCCAACCGATAGTGCAATCAGATCGGCAGCATATCGGCGAGGCATTAATCTTCATGGACGACAATTCGCGCCCCCATCGTGCACTCCTTTTGAATGTCTTCCTTCAGGATAACGACATCGCTCGACTAGAGTGGCCAGCACGTTCTCCAGACATGAACCCTATCGAAAATGTCTGAGATAGATTGAAAAGGGCTGTTTATGGACGACGTGACCCACCAACCACTCTGAGGGATCTACCCCGAATCGCCGTCGAGAAGTGGGACAATCTGGACCAACAGTGCCTTGATGAACTTGTGGATAGTATGCCGCAAGGATTACAGGCATGCATCAATGCAAAATTATGTGCTACGGGGTAATACAGGTACCGGTGTGTACAGCAATCAGGACCACCACCTCTGAAGGTCTTGCTGTATGGTGGTACAACATGCAATGTGTAGTTTTTGATGAGCATAAAAAAGACAGAAATTATGTTTAGGTTGATCTCTATTCCAATTTTCTGTACAGGTTCTGGAACTCTCGGAACCGAGGTGATGCAAAACGTTTTCTGATGTATGTATTTTTGAACCGCATTTCGTCTGTCTTCTCATAGAAACTCACAGATAACTGGCTTCACTTTCTAACCCATTAGAAACAGCAAAACCTTTCGGATATATTTTCACGAAAGAGGTTGGGGTTTGCGTCAAGATCAGAACTGTTCGAGAATTTTCTAGCCACACAGTGGTCACTGACGCCAACTGACGAGGCAAAGCTTGGGCATGTTCTGCTCCCCCACTGGCAACAATAATTTTTTTTTATTATTGTTGTTGTTTGATTTCCTACGCGAAATAACTTCGATTAACGGGGAGAATGTAGTGCAGTAACAATATACGCTTGCGTTGCATTGAGTGTATTTATCAAATTTATCTTTTTTTTAATTCGAAATTCTGGTGTTTGGCTTGCTGTTACGTTTTGCAAATGGCTCTGAGCACTATGGGACTCAACTTCTGAGGTCATTAGTCCCCTAGAACTTAGAACTAGTTAAACCTAACTAACCTAAGGACATCACAAACATCCATGCCCGAGGCAGGATTCGAACCTGCGACCGTAGCGGTCTTGCGGTTCCAGACTGCAGCGCCTTTAACCGCACAGTTACGTTTTGCAGTTCGCATACTTAAATCTTTTCAATATTTATTAAGCTTTATAAAATGAAATTACAATGCGGAAAAGTCTAACATTTGAGACATTTGTTCACTTTGCGTTTAATGGAGAGGTTAAAGGAGGAGTGTCAGAAAGCAATCAATTATTGCACCGCGAAACATCAATATCCATATCAAGGATTTTCCTGTTTCAAGAAAGAGCTTTCTGGCACGAATGATTTTCCACGTTTAGGATGTCCATCTAATTGCCAAATGTGATGTACTGCGACCGCTTAACCCTCGTGCGACTTTTATATTCAATAGACAAGGCTCAAAAGTTGTGTGTGGCTCAAATGAATGTTATAATTCAGATCAAAAAAAAAAATCAAGGAAATGAAAAATTACTACATTTTTGCTTGAGTCACCATCTCACTCGTTGAGTATTCCTGTACAATATTATTACTGCTGATGAGTTATGATGCCTTTACGTTTACTTTTTAGAACAAATTAATGACTGAGTCTCCCAAAAGACAGTTCATCGAACAAAACGCAATGTGACTAGATAATAGTTTGCACCTGGTGGTACAAAATATGTATTGTTAGGTATTGTGTACTATGAACTGCTCCCCACGGGTGTACCCATCCGGCTGGCATTTATTACAAACAATTGAGACGCCTTTTGGTCGCAGTGCAAGAAGAAAATACGCATCAAGCGTTCCTACTACACTATAATACCCGCCTACACTCTGCCGATTTTACAGAAATAGCTATTCAGGAGTATGTAGTCATCCCTCACGCACTTATTCTTCTAACCTTGCTCCCTCAAATGTTTATCCTTCTCGCTCCTTATCAAATAACCATCAAGAAAATTTCTTTCAGAATGAAAATATTCTTCAAACCCGGTTTGATAACACCGTTAACTCGAAACCAGTAGTCTTCTACAGGCATGGAATCAGTTAACTTCCTGAAAAAGGTCACAATGTTACAGATACAGTGAGAAGATATATGTCAATGATTAATTTCTCTTAAGTTCACTGCTATTTTCAATAAACAAATGGAAGAACGCTCTAGTAATACAGATGGATTACAGATTACCAATGTAGCGTTACGACGAATGTCTTTTTTAATAAAACATAAAATATCTCTAAATTGACATGAATTAATAAAATATTACGCACTTTGGATTCAGAACGGTCTGTGTTCCATCCTCTCTTGTATTTCACTCAAGTAGTACGGAAACGTGGGAGTTCAAGTAGAAGCATAAGGAAACTCTGTTAATAAACAATCCACTGCCCCAACTTCATGAGAAAATTATGTATTCATAAAAATCGGAAATCGTTTTGGCAGAAACAGGAAAGCCGCTGAGAAATGTGCAGTATCCTAAGTTTTCACTCTAAGACTACGGGATACTAAAAGTAGTGGCAAGACTTACGAGAGGGAAGTTTTCTTGCAAGTTCCATATTTACGAGTAATTTCTATATGGGAGCTTGTAGCTCTGTCACGGAATGGGTCAGAAGCTACCTTACGCCAAGACTGAAACCAAGAGCCCACACAACCCTTGAATTTCTACATGGCTCCATAATCTCAGAGCTCGCAAATAGCTGCAGCATTCATCTCTTCCTCACTGCACCAGCGATCCAGATAAATCACAATATAAAAAACGAGTTAGTTGCAGTTCCTGCGTGGAACGACCTTCTTGGACTCAAAACCATAAATTGAAAAATCTGTCACATAACATGTGTAAATCACACAGATTATTCAATGAGGATGACAAGAAAATATTGCTTAAATTTAGAAGGATAATTCTGTTTAACCCAGAACGTAACTCGACGATCGCAGAGTTGCTAATCAAATTATGCGTTGTTGCCAACTTTTAGTTACGCTACCTGTAGAATACGTTTCCACAGCCAATATGTTTCTTGAGTGCGCTCAGAAACGAGTGCAGCTTGCATCTCAAAGGCAAGTTCTCTGAGGGTCGGAATGCGAAACGTATGAGTTTTATTCCAGTTTCTGTAACTATAAGGGACAGTCAAATGGAAACAAAGGCTGCGACTATACGTGACGGTTACTGCTGAGTGGTTGTTCTTTCCCTGCGGCTATGCACTGCTCTGTTTAAAAAGAATAGCTTGATGTAGTCACAGGGTCGAGCCATGCGCGTCTCCTTTCATGCCCGGCATCTAATTCGGTGCAAAGAATAACCTGCAGCTGTGATCCTGCAGTCAAATAGTCTATGCATTGCGTGGAATTGCGAATTAATACATTACACAGAAATATAAAATAAAAGATAAATTATTAATTTAATAACAAGGATTCTATTCTAACGTCTGCAATTGACTTAGACAAGGAATTATGCTGAATAATGTTAATTCGCCGGCCAGAGTGGCAGTGCGGTTCTAGGCGCTCCAGTCTGGAACCAGGCTACCGCTACGGTCGCAGGTTCTAATCCTGCCTCGGGCATGGATGTGTGTGATGTCCTTAGGTTAGTTAGGTTTAATTAGTTCTAAGTTCACTGGAGGGGTCCCCACCCCTACTTCACTCCAGCAGAGTTCCGCCACTGACCAACTCTCATTGGCTGAAGGCTATTTCCACCAAAAAACATCGTTCTCAAGCTCTGCAGACATGATCTGATTTAACATGACCACTTTCTGGACTAAACTATATGTTACAACAATATTTAAATAAATAAATGTTATAGATATTCTGTCGAACTCAGATAATTTACAGTAATTATAAATAAACGATTGTATATAAATAAATATGCCAGTATTCTCAGGTGCGCTCACGTTAAATGACTACTGGTTATCGCTAAATATTATTTAAACAATTATTTATGCCTTCTTAAGAGGAGCATCTTTTGCTTCTCTACACAGTTGTGATGTCTGTTAACACATGCGATTGACCAATTTTAAATTAGCACAGTTTTCTTGCGATCAACATTTAATGAAATTGACTCGCAAAATACTAAGCAGTCCAGTAAATAAATGCACAAGTGTGACAAAATATGAGGTACTGATACTGTATTCATTTGCTGTGTAAATGTGGAGAACGGGGTGTCCTGACAAACATCTGCGTAATGAAAGGGGTACAAAAAACGTCGTAAATCAATGAAGGAAATGATACAGATACGTAGCTCTCAAGGATGATAGCCATAGTGCATTGCCAGAATCTGAGATATCGTTATGTCGAAGTCGCTTGAAGCGATTAGAAGTTGTTAATTCAGAGGCTCATTGTGAAAAAATCTATTCGCTGTGAGATATTAACTTTTGTAGTTTTAAAGATATTGAAATACTGTTGTGTCATTGGATATGCCTCACTTTTATGAGATCGCAAATTTATTCAGATTTGCATTAATATTTGATGTGAGTTATTGTCGAATCTCAAAGAGCTGTAACTTAAACATCTTTATTCCGTACAATGGCGCACTATCGGGGAAAATCGGCCGTATATTAAAGAAACACCGATTAAAACCGTATTTTGCCCACCCAATAAAACACGGGCATTACTGGGAAGTGTGAAAGATGTCCTCGGTTTGAGGAAGGCCGGCATATACCAAATTCCCTGTGAGTGTGGGAAGACATATCGGACAGACAGTACGCACCATCGAAGATCGTTGCCAAGAACATCAAAGGCACACTCGACTGAAATATCCAAATAAGTCGGCGGTAGCAGAGCACTGTTTGTCCGAGGAACACGAGATGGATTATGAGCGTACCAAGATCCTGGCTCAGACCTCTAAATATTGGGACAGCTTTATAAGGGAGGCTATCGAAATTCGCACCAGGGAAGATCTTGTCAACCGAGATTGCGGCTACAATCTCAGCAAGGCTTGGGACCCGGCACTGAATGTAATTAAGAAGACTCTCAGCAAGAAGTACGAACTGGCGACCAGGGCGGACGTAGCAAGCACATCGACGCTACGACAGATTCCGACGCCCACGTCTTCGCGACCGCCGGCGCGCGGGCGCGGACGGCAAAGAGAGCGGCCCGCGGGGGGTAGGGGATTTAAATCGGTCGCCCGCCCTCAGGAGCTCAGTTCGTCAGCGCACCTGACGATGGCGACATGTCTGATCGCCGAAATATTGTGCCCGTTGGACACTATGAACCGGCAGTATACCCGTGGGCTGTTTGAGCAACAAATACGCCGGGAGAAACTGAAGAATCACATCTTTAAGATTGTCTAACACTCTGCCATTTACTGGAGCATCTCCTGCAAAAAGGCCATGCGAGTAACAGCCGTCCAAATCGCAGCTTAGGAATTTTCCCCACATCCGGTCCTTTGGCAACGCACGTGGCTCGCCTTGAGCGGCCGGGCCGGCCCACCCGGCCGCGTCGTGCTATCGTTTCTGGGGTCGCACAGCTTCGCAAACAAATTCACCTAACCTTGTCCCATTTTAGCAGGCAGACTAGCTCACCTACACACGTGTAAAGTTACAAACCGATGGAAAAAATGTTAGCTGTTTATTATTTTCAAAATTAATCGCCTTAACTGTTAATACGCTTATGCCACTGCGAGGCAAGACGATCAGTGTCTTCATGGAAAGATGTTTTCGGTTGCTTACGGAACCGTGATTGTACCCAGGCGTGCACCTGTTCACCCAAAGCAACTCGACAGCGATGAATTCTTTCTTCAGGGCTCAAAAATACGGAAATCGGTTGGGGAGAGATCGGGACTGTATAGAGGATGTCTAAGGGCTCCCCAGCGAAACTTCTACAGCGTACTAGAAATAACTTTGGTAACATGGGTAGTGGTCATTGTCCTGCAACAGAACGATGCCGTCTGTCAATATTCCAGGGCGTTTGTACTTGATGGCGCACTGCAGTGTTTGCAGTGTGTCCACGTACCGCTGTGAGTTAATTGTGGCGCCGTGCTCCGGGAAATAAATGATCAACGGACCTTTGCAGTCCTTCCCGGAGCTTGCCTGCCCTTGTAGGGGGTCAGTATACCATTTACTCTGAAGCTTGCTCTCTGGCTCAAAACGAAGACGCCATGTTTCATCTCCAGAGACAGTACGGGACAGGAAATGATATTCTCATCCTGATACCGTTCCTGGTGCTGCAGTGATGTCGACGTTCTGTTCAACTTCTACTCCTCCTTCCGGCTGTAGGAAATCCACTGCATACAGGGTTTCTGGAACTACAGATGATCTGTCATGCGTCGTACCGTGACTGATGCCCAACATGACCCGAAAATCTTCCGTCGTCTGTCGTCGGTCATTTCTGACGGCAGCATCCACCACCACAATGACAGAATGGGTAATGACATGTTGAGCCTGTCCTGGACGACTGCTGTTTTTAAAAGACACTCGACATTCTCTAAATCGTTTATTCCACATAAACACACGTTGACGTGACATACGGTTTTCGCCATACACAGATACACAGCAGATATTCGGGCATTAATTTCATTTCCTGACACGCTTTCCGCACTACAACTCGCTGTTCCTCTTTTCCAGCCTCCAGAGTGAAGTCAGATTCACACAGTATTCCCTAACCTCACAACAAGCACGTCTAACAGACAAATGATTATAATAAGCTGCTTTTATAGTCTACACTACATCACAGTACGAACGCAGATGTTTTCTTTGAGATTCTGTTACTTAACTTCATTGTGGTCGTTTTGTATTACATCAGTGAAGGTGTAATATATCAATTATTCAGTGAGATTTGAATCTATGACTACAGTTGAAGTAGCTCACAGCTTCCGAGGCACCAATAATGTGAGCATTCTCTCATTTCTGTAGTAGTGGCTATAGCTTTAAGAGCCAGATTTCTCACGAAATGAAAGATGATAGAAATTGTAATCTTCTTATAAAATAACAAGTCGAAAAACTGAATTTTCAGACTCATTGTCAAATTTTACGTAAGAATTTTTCAGAACATTTCATCAGAATTACACCTTAATATCTAGTGTACATAGTTGGATAATACAGCTCAAGTGCTGGAAGTAAGATAACTATCACAGAGTTGCCAAATATTTTCCTTTATAATGACAGATTAGAAAAGACAGAAAAGGAGCTGAGTGAAGAACAGGAAGAAGCACGATCGACCTGAAATTTTCTGTCTGTCCACTGATGGAATAAAGTTGGGAGTATAACGAGAGGGTAATAACGGTTTTTACAGCCATAGAAAAGGCATATGACTCGGTTAACAGGGAAAGACTCTGGGAAGAAATGAATAAGATAAGTATAGAAGATGGATACATTAATGTAATAAAGACAATGTACAGAGGACACACTTATAGAATTCGAACACTATTGGGGAACACTGAATAGGCATTAGAACTATTCGCGTCTTCGAACTGCCATTTGAGGAACCTGCAGAGGACGTCATAGTGGCTTTTCGCCCATATGGCGCTGCTCATGATCGTAAAGCAGAATGCTGAGTCCTGTTCTTAACGGGGTGCGCCAGATCACAGTTGATCTGCGCAACCATGTTCCATCTTACTTCACCATCATCCGATGTCGGGCCGTGATCTTGTACGACGGACAGCTATATACTTGTTCTCTGCGTGAAAAAGCTGGCTATATCAGATCTGAACGTCTGCAGCGAAGGATAACGCAATTACCGACTGGAGTAGTAACACGTCCATCGTCGTCCACGATGCTTCCGGCCACATATGTGACTGCTCTTAACTCGCCGCTGGCCGCCCTGCGGCACTCGGAATCAGATGAACAACTTATGGATAGTGTTCCGACCCTTCCTGAACCAGCTGTGGACGGTGCGACGGACGATGTGACTTCAGCCATGTCCTCAGCTCCGTTGGTTGCTCCGGCTGCGTGGATGGCTGACGTTGGTGTCGAACGTGACTGCTTGGTCGACTTTCTGGTGTTGTCCGGACGGCGGCCTTTTTGCCTGACAGGTGCGACTCCCTCCCCTCTTCAGACACGGAAAGATGACTGCGTAAACAACGCTCTCCTAAACGACGCAATAGGAGGCGCCGCCAATACACTACTTGTTGAGCAAATCAATGTTTCAGCTTCTGAGACCGTTAACGACGGTGTCGTCTGTACGTCTGTGGATCAGCGATACTCAGTGGCTCTCGCATCGATTGAACGGAATGTTCCCGCCTCTGAAATCGCTGTCGAAGAAGGAGCGATACCAGCCGATCTGGCGGTGTCGGCGGGCGTTGAACATATAGATACCACCGCGGCGGAATCACTACTGGATTTTGAAGAAATAGTAGATTCCGTACAGAAGTCTTCGCCGTTAGGGGTGGTCACCTGCTGATGTCAACTTCTGCACAGTTTGAGGGACGTCTGCAATGTCTGCCGCCGGCTGCCGGGTGCCCATATCTTCACAAAAGGAACGACCTGTAGCCCCCCCCCCCCCCTACCATGCCATCCCCCGGCGGAGGTTCGAGTCCTCCCTCGGGCATGGGTGTGTGTTTGTCCTTAGGATAATTAAAGTTAAGTAGTGTGTAAGCTTAGGGACTGATGACCTTAGCAGTTAAGTCCCATAAGATTTCACACCCATTTGAACACCCATCCCTCAGGGAATTTTTTTAGACAAGTGCTCTGCGACCTTTTATCTTGCTATCTGTGTAATAGGACCTTAACGCCTTCCTTTCACTAGTCATTGTTTTGTGATGGTGTTAGCGAATGTCAAATAGATGTATATCATTGCAGCGCCTATTTATTCACATAACGTATGGTCAGTATATTTCAGTCAGTGGAACCAGGATTGCAGCATGCTGATTACTTAACCAACTGTTACGAATAGAACCTGTGTAGTAAGTGTCTTGTCAGTTACATACCAGACGGTAATATTTGCTGTCAAATCATCTGCAGACTTAATGTAATTACCATAACAAGGAAGCATGTTGTCATTTTTGTGTAATTATTAGCTCATAAAGTTAAGAGTTGAGAGAAATTAAACGATAAAACAGCACTGAATATCAGCATGGTCGTTAAGCACTGTTCCAGGATACATGTTCGTATGACAATAAGTTTCTAATCCTGTCAACTAGTTAAGTAGGTGGCCCTTGTGAACTTTACGCAGTGCGTCCAGGCCTTCTTGAATATTTCAGATTGAATGTTTCGTAGTTGAAAAATGTGTATCAAGGATAGTTTTCTTATTTGAGGATGTACGTTTTTTAAATTGGGTTACAAACCTTCTGCCACCTTGTCGAATATAAAGTCTAATATAATAAACGACGCATCGCAAAGGAATTATCCGAATGGGACGGAAATCTGTAGATGTGATTTAAATGCAGAGACCAACAACTTATTACTATTTCAGAGAAGTTTGATGATTTATTTAAGAGAAAGAGCTTCACAAACTCTGCAAGTCAATAACGCGTTGGTCGACCCCTGCTCCTTATAAAGACAGTTATTCAACTTGGTATTGATTGATAGAGTTGTTGGATGTCGTCCTGAGGGACACGTGCCAAATTCTGTCCAGCTGGCGAGTTGGATCGTCAAAATCCCGATATGGTTGGACTCCCTACGCACAAATTTCCAAACTGGAGAGAGGTCCGTCCCCTGTGCTGGAGAAAGTAGGGTTTGGTGAGCACGAAGACAGGCAGTGTCGACGACATACGGCTGTGCTGTAAGGGTGCCGCTGATGCGAACCAAAGGGGTCCTGCTATGAAGAGACCATCACTCCCGGTTGTCAACAAAATTCTTCTGAGTTTGGCCGACCGGGGTGGCCGAGCGGTTCCAGACGCTTCAGTCTGGAACCACGCGACCACTACGGTCGCAGGTTCGAATCCTGCCTCGGGCATGGCTGTATGTAATGTCCTTAGGTTAGTTAGGTTTAAGTAGTTCTAACGGACTGATGACCTCAGATGTTATGTCCCATAGTGCTCAGAGCCATTTCTCCTGGGTTTGAGACCGCATTGTCAACTATAAAATTCCGACGTTTCGGCGATTGTTGCAAGACAGGTGTACTGCTAACTGCTGAGTGAGCGCTTGCTGTGTTGCTGATATACTATGGAGGAGTGCTGTCATTGGATATGAGGGTGAGGAGGAAGGTTATCAGACGTTCTTTTGGTGGCCTTTGCATTGATTGTTGTCATTGGCAGAAATAGGCGTTTTCCATTGGACTTTCCTTTATTCCTTGCCTTTGGTAAAAATCGGCGAATGGGAAACTGAGCGGCGACTGCAGCGTGGCGCTGTTTACCAACTGCCTCGTATCGGATAGGGAGCGTCAGCACTCTGTACCCTCCGCCGCTGTGGCCTACCGCCTGCCTGTTGCTTTGCTAGAGCTGTCCTTCCGCAAAGCTGTCACTGCTGGCAGCCTAGACGCTGGAAGTCGGTACCCGTCTTCTCTATTCATGTTGTCGGGTCGCATGGCGATTTCTATAGCCTCTCTAATCTTCCTCCTCAAACTAAACAGCTGTTTCGCTAGTACGCGGGCCTCTCGAAATTCGATCTTCATCCTTCACTGTTCCTGGTGTTCTGCCACCAATGATCTGTTCTATTGTTTGAAACGGATATATCTCTCGTGTTCAGATAACCTTGTGCTTTTTGGACGCAAAGTCTTACCTACATACACCTGTCCTCATTCGCACCCGATTTCATAAATTCCGGCGGCATGAAACTTGCCAATTTTATCTTCCCACCAAAGGAAAACAATAAACGAAAGTCCAATGGAAAACGCCTATTTCTGACAGTGACAACACTCAATGCAAAGACCAATAAGAGAACACCTGATACCCTTCCTCCTGACCCTCATATCCAATGAAAGCACTCCTCCATAGTACAGGGTTATTACAAATGATTGAAGCGATTTCACAGCTCTACAATAACTTTACTATTTGAGATATTTTCACAATGCTTTGCACACACATACAAAAACTCAAAAAGTTTTTTAGGCATTCACAAATGTTCGATATGTGCCCCTTTAGTGATTCGGCAGACATCAAGCCGATAATCAAGTTTCTCCCACTCTCGGCGCAGCATGTCCCCATCAATGAGCTCGAAAGCATCGTTGATGCGAGCTCGCAGTTGTGGCACGTTCCTTGGTAGAGGAGGTTTAAACACTGAATCTTTCATATAACCCCACAGAAAGAAATCACATGGGGTTAAGTCGGGAGAGCGTGGAGGCCATGACATGAATTGCTGATCATGATCTCCACCACGACCGATCCATCGGTTTTCCAATCTCCTGTTTAAGAAATGCCGAACATCATGATGGAAGTGCGGTGGAGCACCATCCTGTTGAAAGATGAAGTCGGCGCTGTCGGTCTCCAGTTGTGGCATGAGCCAATTTTCCAGCATGTCCAGATACACGTGCCCTGTAACGTTTTTTTCGCAGAAGAAAAAGGGGCCGTAAACTTTAAACCGTGAGATTGCACAAAACAGGTTAACGTTTGGTGAATTGCGAATTTGCTGCACGAATGAGTGAGGATTCTCTACCGCCCAGATTCGCACATTGTGTCTGTTCACTTCACCATTAAGAAAAAATGTTGCTTCATCACTGAAAACAAGTTTCGCACTGAACGCATCCTCTTCCATGAGCTGTTGCAACCGCGCCGAAAATTCAAAGTGTTTGACTTTGTCATCGGGTGTCAGGGCTTGTAGCAATTGTAAACGGTAAGGTTTCTGCTTTAGCCTTTTCCGTAAGATTTTCCAAACCGTCAGCTGTGGTACGTTTAGCTCCCTGCTTGCTTTATTCGTCGACTTCCGCGGGCTACGCGTGAAACTTGCCCGCACGCGTTCAACCATTTCTTCGCTCACTGCAGGCCGACCCGTTGATTTCCCCTTAGAGGCATCAAGAAGCTTTAAACTGCGCATGCCATCGCCGAATGGAGTTGGCAGTTGGTGGATCTTTGTAGAACTTCGTCCTGAAGTGTCGTTACACTGTTATGACTGACTGATCTGAGTGCATTTCAAGCACGACATATGCTTTCTCGGCTCCTGTCGCCATTTTGTCTCACTGCGCTCTCGAGCGCTCTGGCGGCAGAAACCTGGAGTGCGGCTTCAGCCGAACAAAACGTATGAGTTTTTCTACGTATCTGTAGTGTGTCGTGACCATATGTCAATGAATGGAGCTACAGTGAATTTATGAAATCGCTTCAATTATTTGTAATAGCCCTGTATACAAGCAACCAAAAAAATGCTCACTCAGCAGTTAGCAGTACACCCTGAGGAAGGCATCTAGCAAGTCACCGAAACGTCGTAATTTTATAGTTGGCAATGCGGTCTCAAGCCCAAAAGAATATTATTGACTGTGACAACGGCAGCGGAAGCCTACGTTCACATCACTCCTAGTTGTCGGGCCGTATGTGTGGCGACAGTCTGGTTGGTATTTCACTGCTGTCCGCGTCGGCGTTGATCATCGGGGCTTAATTCCAAGTGGAACTCGTCACTGAAGACAGTTCTTCTCCAGTCAGTGAGATTCAATATCCCACAGTTGGACATCCAACAACTCTATAAATCAATGCTACGATGAATAACTGCTCGCCTAAGGGCCAGAGATGGACCAACGCGTTACTGACTTTTTGAATTTGTCAAGCACTTTCTCTTTAATAAATCATCCAATTTTCCAGAAATTATAATAACCTGTCATCTACCGATATCCGTCTCATTCGGATATTACTTTCTTAATGCGTCGGCTTTTGTCGCACAGTGCATTGCGGGTCGCTATTTTGGAACTATATTTTATATACCCTACAATCGAGTAATTTTCTTCTACGGTTACTAACTTCACATCATAGTAGATGTGCTCCTGTTTTTCTTCTGAAAACCGGTGCCAGTGCTAGTATTCCTGAAACTTCTTGCAATTTTTATGAAATTGTTACGTTGCATATCATGGTGGGCATTTTTCATCTTCGCTGGTTGCTTTATTTATGTTTGCTGCTTTCTGTGAAAAGCGGTGACCTGTAATGGGAACGGTAATTTATGATGTTTGTCGTAGTGCAGTGGTTAATAGTAGTTTTTCTTTTATATTTGCTGCAACAGATCTGAAGGTGGCTAACGCTGAATCCGGTAATCATAGTAAAGTTCATAGTTGATCAGTGGAAAAATAATTGCAGTAATAACGTATCGACCTCTGTCTCTAAGCCTGTCACAAAGAAGTGACACGCTGAAGACACTGGTCTACACAGCACGGTCAGCCAAGGAGATCTCGCTGAAAAATTACGGCGCTTACGAATAGCTTGCCCAAGGGATATCTGCATACGTAGACAAACTGAGCATTAGTGCCAAAATAATAACGGTTGTTGAAGAGATTGACTCGGAGAGAGAGAAAAAAAAAGAAAAAGAAATATCCAGAAAATCTGCAGGATCCTTGGGATATGTGGAGTCTAATGCATTTTAATGATGATTAATAGTCTGCTCTTTAAAGTTAAAGATGATATAAGACTCTGTAACGAGGTACACACTGCACTCAGTACTAGATACCAAGTCGTACACGGAATCGACAGCAGAGGTGCAGTCAATATCAGCGGCACATCCGATTCATACAGACAACCTAGGCATTTTCCAGCGAGTGCTGACTGGGCCATAATCACGACAGCACGACATACATGCTGCTGGTTTCTGGTATAAGATAAAAAAGGAGGGCGCAGAGAAACAAACGAGCATCAAACAACGTTGGTGAATCTAGATGTAGACTAAGTACGTGACAGTAACAGTATCTCGCAGTCTAGCCGGAGTCCAGATAGCAAGCACGTATTAGACCGATAAGGAAGACGAATTGTTCGAAAAAATGGAATCATTAACTCCTAGACAAAATTTGAAGATGTGTACCTTCCGCTGATCCCATGCGAAACGAGGAACACACTAGCCACACGTCGTTCTCTCGTTTACTGGGTAATTCTAATGCTTCTCCAGAGCATTTTATCTTCCCGGAAGATTTTTCTGGACTGTGGACTGTGTCATTTTGTAAAATAAAGAAGCAACACTTGGGTCACTACTACAGGTGGCCTTCATCAGGATACATAAGACTACTTGAGCAATGCTACGTAAACAGTCAGCTGACTGGTTTGTTCAGTCGCAAACAAAACAAACTTGGTACTTGAGCCGTGATTAGACAAGAAGGTACACCATCAAAGATGACTACAGTCGTCTAACTAATTCAAGGCATCTTAAAAAGCGAATTTTCAGTCGGATTTAACCACATATGCTGAACAAAAACAGTAGCTCAAACTTTTTATAGAAGTCATATTTAAAGTTTGAGGTTTAATGGCAACACATATCAGAAAATGTCCATATCGCTCGTACTAATCTGTTACTTATTACTGTGTTTAACATGCCCATATGCCACTGAATTTGAATGTGCGCTTTACAGTTAGACAATTATCCCGTCATATGCGGTCATGAGGCTCGCATGTGACAGAGAAACGCGGATTCTTCAGATAATTGTGTAACGCTGTTGTGACGTCCACGAGAATATTAATTTTTCCTTGCAAATGATATGAAGCAATGTCAGTTTCCTTACAGAAGGTAATCTCATGGTCTCCAGTGTGCGCAAATATTGACTTGTCGGAGAGTAAGCGCGGACTAATAGCACCGACACAGCATTGTGTCACGCATACAAAAGAAAGAATAGCAGTGGGCGAAAGAAGATTGATTAACTGGCTCTCCACTACACTGAAACAAATGACCTATATATTTTTCTCACCGTCGCACTGAACTTTTATCTTGTACGCGGTCCTTCATTCTAAAGTCAGATAGTTCACAGTTCGAGCAATAATGGTTTGCAGGGAGGGCAGAAATAAGGGTACGAAAACGCCAGTAACTTCGGTTGCTTAGGCTGCAGTTTGTGTTCGCTCTAGGAACTTATATAAGACTTCTGTCAATGTTTTCTATTATATCACAGAAATTGAAAAGTTAATTAATTGAAACACTCAACACAAAATACATAGCCGACAAATCAAAACGAAAGAAGATTTGGTAAACAGTTATGGACATTCATCGTACGGACCTCCTGTAGTCGAACGCCCATCAAGCTTTACAAAAGCAGTCTCTATCATGAAGCTGCAGACAGCCTTGCGGAATACAGTCTGAAGATACCCGTCGACTAGCAGAAGTATGCTAATTCCAGTCAGCTGATGATAGTCAATGACACTCTCTCGAATACTCCACCCAGATCGGAAGCCATAAACAAGTCCCAGGAACAAACAGCGTCGTCAACGAACTAACTCTGCAGAAAGTGTACAGACAGCATTGACGAATAAACAGCGACTGCCTGCGTCCTAGCTGTACACAACTTTATATCTCTGCGGTGTTCAATGGATCAGACCACGTGACAGTCTTCCTACTATCGTCGGTGTCTATGGTCAGTCCGAGCCGTGCCGGATATAGCGCCCCCTCCCCCTTGAGCCACCTCGAACCAGAACATATAGGTGGAAACAGCTCATCTTGTACCGATGTCAACGTGGGGCGGGGGAGGGGGGGGAGATTCCACGGTGATCTCACGTGTCTGTGGAGGGAGTGGTATCTGGACGTCAGACGTCGTCAGTGGTGGTGGCAGTATCTCTTGATTCGTGATGCACTTCTCCATAAAATTGACCTCTGGGACGCTGCTGTTACGTCTTGCTAAAAAAAAAAAGAAAAAAAGAGCCTCTGAGCACCATGGGACTTAACTTCTAAGGTCATCAGTCCCCTAGAACTTAGAACTACTTAAACCTAACTAACCTAAGGACATCACACACATCCATGCCCGAGGCAGGATTTGAACCTGCGACCGTAGCGGTCGCGCGGTTCCAGACTGTAGCGCCTAGAGCCGCTTGGCCATCCCGGCCGGCGTTACGTCTGGTGCCACAGTCTCAGCTACAGAAATCGACTCCAGGGCCGGTAAAAGGGATCAGTTAGTGCATGGCAACCTCAAAATCCCCGTGGGCACGGCTTGCTGCCTGCTTGTCTGGGGCCGCCAAAGAATGCCGTGGCCTAAAACTATATCTGGGAAACGGCGTCGCTGGTTTTAGGAGGAGGAGAGTAGGGTTTCACGTCCCGTCACAATCAGGTCATTAGAGACGGAGCAAAAGCTCGGATTAGGGAATGGTGGGGAAGGAAATCGGCCGTGCCCTGTCAACGGAACCATTCCTAAATTTGACTGAGACGATTTCGGAAAATCACGGAGAACCTAAATCAGGATGGCCGGAAACGGGTTTGAACCGTCGTCCTCCCGAATGCGAGTCCAGTATGCTGACTACTGCGCCACCTGACGTCGCTGGTTGCTATTGCTGCCCGGGACGAAGCTGGTTTTGATAGTGGCCAATGCCGCCATCATCGGTGCCCAAGTCGTACATAAAACACCCGCGAGTCTTCCAGAACATCGCCGCCATCTACCCTGGGTCCGTACATAAGCTCTGGTGCCCTATCGACCAGACCACGACTGCTGAATGTGGTGGGTTGTGAGTAGGTGTACTAACGTCCTCTGTTGTTTACAGTCGACGCAAGCTGATGAACCAACAAAGTTTACGCCTCTGCATGCGGTATTTACCTTAAGCTGCGACCTGCTGCTGTCTGCAAGGACGCTGTCTTCCACTGAACTTCCTACAAAACTAATCTGAACTTTCTAGCAGAAACTTTCCCTATGCTTATGCGAGGAAACATGTACTCAGCCCTAGTCTTATTATGTGGTGATATAGACGCACATGGTTGGAGCAGCGTGCATATTATAGTGCCCTCTCAGTTCTCGCAAGAAAGATTCACTAATTTGGCTGGTTCGTTTTTCCACAGTTGGAGCTAAACGTTGCTACAGCTAATTTTAGCCGGAGTGCAGCCACTGTGAACGCAGTGTCCACACCAATTTCTTCTCTGCATTGTATGGAGCGTTAAGTGCTCCATTCTGCACTTGACGCCAGTTCAGAGAAGAGTCCCCAACACAAAATTTCTCTCTTGTCCTACTCATGGCAGAACTGCCTCCCTCCACTTGGGTTCCTTTTTCACGTCACAGCTTTTTTCGACCAATAGGAGCGTTCCTCTTATTTTGTAGAAACACCCTCTACCAATCGCAACGTCCCTTCCATCAAACTGCGTCGAAACTTCAGTAGTTTCCTCCTTCCTAGTGAGTTTCCGCCAATAGGACATTTTGTGCCTGTTCTAAACGCCTAAAGTACATTTACCATTCCATGTGTTGCACTCGCTGGTTGAATTGCGTCACTTGCTTTTGTTCGTATCCCGTTGGAATTTCGAAACAGTTTTCTAAAGCTTTTTCTCTGCTCTTGTACCGATGCCCTCGCTACAGGCGGCCCTCCAGCTCGAATCACCTGGCCTGGGGTCGCTGTCCTCCTTCCTGCCACCCCTTGAAGTGGTTGCCGGAGTAACTCCCGCAGCCCGGCTTTGGTACGCCATTGTGGAGGCGACTTTTCAAAACTAAAAGTGACTCGATTCGCGTTCTCTGTTCTACCGTCTGGTCAAAGACATGCAATGTATAGGAATGGTGTGTTAATTACTGTTGATTGACTGTCATCCCTTTCTTGCATTACATATTGATAGGCAAATGTTCTCATAACTGTCGATTTACATTAGGTGTCATCTTCACCTTCTCATTGCGATTTGTAAAGGTCTCATGTAAGGTGCGAATCTGACCATTTATTTTGCCGCCATACATGGTGACTGGAGTAACTAAATTTATTAAACTCTCCGTCTGAATAGGTCTTGGAAGGCCGAATGGTACCAATCGACCGCCTTGTCATCCTCAGTCGATAGGCGACACTGGATATGGAGGAACATGTGGTCACCACACTGCTCTCCCGGCAGTTGTCAGGTTTTGTGGCCGGAGCCGCTACGTTTTGGTCAGGTAACTCCTCATTCTGCATCGCTAAGGCTGAGTGGACCCCGCTTGCCCACAGTGCTCGGCAGACACCCGGGCGGTCACCGATCCAAGTGCTAATCAAACCCTACAGAGCTTAAGTGGGACTGATGGGAACCGGTGTTTCCACATAGGCAAGGCCGTTTGCTTATAACTGCTTAGCAAGATAGTAAAGACCTCCGAATTAGGTGCTGAATTGGTCACTTCTCTCATTTACTCCATAAAGGTGCGTACTACGTGTATTGCTTTTCCACTTGACTGAGGATGGAAGGGAGCTCTCGGACAGTGTTGCCGCATGTCGCAGGAAACCTCTGCCGTAAATTGAAGACTGTTATCTGTAATTGTAAGTGTCTGAAGACCCTCAGTTGCATATATTTCGATGTTTTTTCTGTGATGCACCTTGTTCGCCAAACATACACAAACAATGTAACCATGTGGATTTTTGTAACGGACCTACACAATCAATAAAAATGCGCGTTAGGCTCTCAAATATGTCGATTTTGCGCAGATACACAAGTAATGTATTAATACTTTCATCCATGCCTCAAGTGTTGCTTTCTTATGAAGCTGCACTCATATAATAATCGTATGTGAGTCTTTTCCAATTTACAGTAACAAAACCAAATTTCATACTAACAGTCAATGTCACAAAGGAAAGTACCCTAATAGCACAGGATGTATATGAAAAGACAGGTAGTCAGTGCAGTCTTCCTAAGCTCTTTGTATTACGTTTCGAAGGAGGGGATATATAGCCAATTCACTAGGGACTTTCAACGCTGTAATTAAAATTACCCTAGGGAATGGCAAAAACTAGTGTCATTCTTAAAAGAATTAAGTTACAACCCACTGATATATGTATGTGGACCAATTGGAAGTCGGGATAATGCATCTGCATTCACGTTATCGCATATTTGGTTATTTTATATATAACAGGTGTATGCGTTCGAGAATGGGAAGCATTCTCTATCAGAAAGACAATCTCGTCCCAAAAACTGATAGCGACGGTTTGTGATCTGGAATGAAATTGAACTTGACTCCATAGAAATACGTGTGGACCTTCTGGAGCGTATAAAGTATAGCCAAGGCTTCCCTTTCGATCTTCGAGTAGTTTTTTTGGGTAGGATTCGGCATTATAGAAATGTACGTTATCAGACACTCTTGACGGTTCATAGTCAGTATTACTCACATTGTCACTATAGGTACTCAAATCATTTTAATACTATCTGTTATATTAAAATTGTTGTTCCTTAGGTAACTATGATGTCAAAATTGTGCTTTATATGTGAAACCTTGGCCCGATTTAAGAGAGAGCCTCATGGCCCTGATTAGATCATGTTCAATTAATAAATAAAAATAAATAAATGTTTCCAATGAGACAATATGATACTATACTATGGGGCATTAGTTGCTAAGACTAACGGATCTGCCGGAGTGACAAGAAGTATTGTTGTGAGGGCAGATTTTGTTGAACCGTTGCAAACACTGTATTACATTTCGCTCTCCATGAAAGCTTCACTCCCTCTTTCATAAAATGTTAATGGGTTTGGTGATGTCTACCACTTTCGAAATGAAACTTCTATAATACATACTTCCAACGAATACAATTCTCTTCTTTTGCAAAATGCAGGCTTTCCATTAGTGGTCTGGAAGTAGTGTGGGGTAGGTGTTATACATTATTTTCTAAAGGTGAGTACCCAAAATACTCAACCGATCGCTGAGAAACCTGACATTTAATTAAACTGCCTACAAAGTCAAGAACAGCATCCGGGAGTCATCGAGATGTTCCATTTATGGCAATGTCATCTACATAGAACAATGTAATACCTCCTAATCAGTTGTTCTAATTATCGCCGAAAAATTGATGACAGTAGAATTGATGAGAGCCAGTGTTTTACTCGGATAAAGGCTAAAGAGAGTGTTGAGTACTAGGTGTTCCAGTGACTGTATCAATTTTGTAAGCTGCAAGTTCGCACTAATAACACAATTTGCGTATAACTTTCACTTTCCTTAAGTTGAGGAAACAATCTTCCAGCCGTAGAACATAGTCTGTATGAATAATTAACTATGAGATCATCTCCTTAAATTCTCCACATAGAATGACGGAGCCAATCATGTTCTGTGCCAATACCAATCGTGAAGACCTTGCGCAGGAGGAAATTAGCGTCATCAGCTTTTGCTCTTGGAGGCGGCTGTCCAATTATGCCCGAACGGCGTCTCTCAGGACGTGAGGAATCGAGCGAGGGCGTGCGAAGCGTGCCAATGTCACCGGTGAGAGATTAATATTCGCCGGAAAATTGTTTGCAGAGCCCAGGCTGGCGCAAATAGCTCTGCGAATTTAACACACAGCTCGTGTACAGCTCGTAACGGAATTTCTCTTGAAGTCGAATTCATCTTCTCATCAATTGAAAACCCAAAGTCTAACCTGAATATGTTTTCAATTTCTCTTGAGAACACAACAATTAAAGTAATTTGCCTCACACTGTATTTATAGTGCACTTGAAAACAATAGTTACCTCGCAGAGCTAAACAATGACCACCACATGATTTACCTCTGCTCCTTCGACGTTACAGTAGAAGAATACCACACAACACTTGTGTATTTAATTTTACCAGGGAAACAGACGCCCCGTGTCTACTTGAAATTGCATTATCTGCAAAATCGAGTAGCATTTTATAGGGAATACCAGTTGCTGGATTCCATTTGGTTCTAATGTTTATTTAAGGACGTGTTCTATACACCATGAGCTGAACTAGGAATGTTTGTCAAATCGTTTTTCGATTATTATCCATCATCAACGATATATTATGTACCTCTATAGCAGTGACATGCGTATCAGTTTATGCGACAGGATCTGAAATTTATTCTATAACACAGTATACAGGTTGTCATGAATGTTACTGCTGTCAAATCTTAGGTGGTGATAATTCTCGATAACGTTCGACAAAACTGTCATATAGTGTAACATACATGACAATCTGTACGTTATGTTACAGGATCGATTTCAGATCCTATCGTATTAACTGACACGCATGTCACTGCTGTAAAGGTACATAAGACTCCGTATACCATTGATGATGAGTTATGAACCCAAAATCCGGTTTGGCAAATAAACATTTCTAGTGCAGCTCATGGTGTATAGAAGATGTGCTTTAATAAATATCTGAAACATGCGGAGCAACAAGCATTCAAGATTTTTGAGGTTCTAATGTGATAAACAAGGTTTCTGAAGGCTTATGCTGTAAGTGGGACTGTCAAACATTTCTCATAAGAACAAGTTGCTTTTTTGCAATTGTAGGACTGTATTGTTGCCGGTATGCCGGTGTTTAGGGGAAAGTCGGGACAGACGGACATGTGCTAACAAACGTGGTCCAAGGGGAACTATATGAATTAGATCTTTTTGACAAGGACGAATCAGAAACTGAATTCTGCTACAGCGCCTGTTGTCAGCTCCACTTAATTGCATATTTGCTCGACCGCTCTGCCATGACAAAAGCCGGCGTTTTAAGCCGCTCGAACTGTTCCTTTGTTTTCCTCTTTGTGAGCGCAGGATGACTTGCAGAGTTTTTCTGGGTTGCTTTTACACGTCATTCTGCGGCTTGCACAATTTTGTGATTCGAGTAATGTCAAGACTCTGCTTCAATGATGAGTCTTGAAGGTTCAGAATCTCCAAAGGTACTTCCTTTTCAGGTGCTGATCCATTTATGCAGTCCCTAATTAAAATCTGACATATATGATAAATGGTAAGTAGATGGGGAGGGGGGGAGGGGGGCAATAAGCGCTCTAAATGTTTTTAGGGTCACCTTTCCACTGTCAATACAACCTATAAGCCCATGTACTGCAGCAGTGTGATGTACTACAGACAAGTGAATTATGGATAAATGTGTGACCGGAGCTTACCTCTAACCACATCACCTTCAGTAGATTATTCAGCATCCATAATAACCCCAGTAGCTGCAGAAATAGCTTTCTGTAAGATGTCATATTTTGATACGTTGTTGGGTGGTCCTTAATATGAAACAGTTTCTAAATTTGGATAAAATTCGTTTATTTCTGAAAAAAAAATCACAAACTGGCTGCAATATTCACAGTTTGTTCGACAATCCCGTTACTGGTTGACGTAAAGAAGTACTAATCCTTTACATTGTTGATTAATCACTCTAGTCGGTGTTCTGCAAATCCTTTCATTAATACTTAACCCACATGTATGGTAAACAACACAATGACCCATTTCGCTATTTTGAACCGTGATTACATTACAGTTAATATTTCTGTAGTCTTATTATAAACACTTGAATAAGAGTTCATGGTACATCCAATAGCTATGAGTCGCCTCGTTAAACGCAGCGTAAATATAGAAGAAATCGTGTAATTCTCACAACTCTGAATTCCCGTAACTTAATATTTGCGTTTATATGTACATCAGACAAAATACTGTTCACCCACAGAAGAAATCACGCTAATAGCCCATAACAACATCTCTGTGGAATCATTTCGGCGTGGAAAAGGGTCCAAAAGCTTTTTCAGGTATGCCAGATCCAGATGAAGCCATTCGTTGGTATTTAGATACCGCTGCATTATCTGAGGGGATGTTCATTGCTACGATATCCCTACTGTTCCAAATACTCCCAGATATTTTCTATGGGATTGAGATCGGGTGCTTTAGCAAGCTAATTGAGGTATGACGGAGTGCCTGGGGGTTCATAAAATCAGAAAAGTATGCGTGCGGCCCCTGAACACGGCTGTTACGTTGTTGGAAGATGGGAGTGTCCACAGCTTGCTCAGGATGATGTACAAGAGAGGGCTACACTTGCTCTCCGAGAATATTAAAACAAATATCATGGTTCATGTTCACGGTAACCCTCTAACATTCTGCGTGGTGTCTGTTTGTTCTATATCGTGTCTCCCTACCACTTCCGCGCAACGGCGCTCTGAGCGTCTTTTTTAGGGAATTGACTAGTTTGAACCTGGGACCTGTTGCTGACGCCAGACCACACACGACATGTAGAGTTCAGAAGAGTTCAGTGAGACTAGCGATCATATAACCAAATACTTAATGATTTCAGCGTCAGCTCCACTGCACTCCCTGTGAAAGAATCTTAATACTAACTAAATTTAGTGGAAGGGGTTCTAGGCTTTCCTATTTTTAGTTAGCTGGTAAAATAACGTCGAAAAAGCAGTTAAGTTTACCATTGGAAACTTTATTCTGCTCACAAAACATTGTTTATAAATTGCACTATTGATAAAAGGAAATGTTTTAATACAGGATGGTAAAAACCAACTGCGTTCAACAAAAATGTGAACGAATATTCCCTGAATGGGTTTCCAAGTTCTACAACGGATCGAAGGATGACCTATGCCATATCACATCTATAATCTAGGTTTAAATTAAGTTTCACAAAAGAGAAAACTATCAAAATGGTCTACAGTGACCCTCAATTATCTTTAATTACTTATCTAACTTGTCGTAAATTACAGTGGCTGATGTGGCTTCTCAATAACTATATAACAGAAAAATCATCGCGTTTCAAATTTTTACTTCAAGTGGCAAATGTGAACACCATGAGCTTTAATTGACGGTCGACACTAGTATTACGCAAAAAGGGGGTGTAACAGATGAGACTTCTGCAGTTCTGAGTGAAGCTTTATGCGCCGTTATGCGGCATCGCATGCGTTCATTACCTTGTTGGTGTTCGTCAGGGGGCGGCGGGCAGCACAGCTCTGCTCACCTCGCCGTCTCGGAAGCAACTCTCTCCTAACTTCTCCTTACTACAATTTACCGAAGTTGGTTTAAAAAAATTATCTGGCTGTGTTTTCATCTGACCAATCAGGGTCTCAATGTTAACCTTAACCTCCGCCTACAAAAATTCTGTCCATCCAATGAGAAACGTTATACTTTTCGTGGTGGGGAATGTTTTTAAAGTTTGCAGCGTAACAGAGACGCGAAAAAGTCTCACGCTAAAACTTGCAGCTGGTGTGGTCCTTTTAGTGTTATCGTAAGATCTATACTGTTCTTCTGGAGGGCTCTAGCTTTTAACATGGGCTGGGGGGTGGTCCTAGCGGTTAGCTGGAGACGTGGGTGTCCGTCCCTTATCGTAGGGCTTTCTAGCTTAACACGGTTCTGCTCTTGGTTTCTGTTCCCGTTTCTCCCGTCGGAACTGCGTCTGTCTCACGGTGGGAAGGTATGACATGCATTTAGGCATTCTTGTGTTAGTCTGTGGTATTCTGTTTGCACACTCGTTACTCATATTACTTTGGTTAATTTAATGTCACGATTAATTCTGAGCTATGTGACATACTACTGGATTTGCTTATCGTGTCAGGGTTTTCATGGAAGGTGTTGGATTTGCCTGGCACCTTACATATCACCACCCTTCGAACTTAATTTTTGCACTGAAGTTAGGCATTGATTGAATCGTTGTCTAAGTCAGTCAAAAATTATTCTGTTATCTAAATTTTGTTGCCTACTGTTCTATGCTAGTTTGTATTGCTAATTTATATTTTTATATTCTTCCACATTATTATCAAAAATATGTTTATGTTGACAAGGGAAGAATATTTTTATTCTATTTAATTATTCTTTTTTAAATTATTTTCTTTCTTTATTTAACTGTGATGTTTGTTTTTTAAGAAGTTTGTTATCGAAAGTGAGGAGTCTTTCACATCAATTTTCTTAGAAATATTGTTTTTATAAATGTAGTAATTATGTAAAATCTATTCCTAACACATTTCCTAAATATCATGCACAAGAAAAATGTTTTTGTTTCTAGACACTCATTTCAACATTGTTACACTAACAAATAAGAATTATTCCCAAGAATTGCTTTGACAAAGAAATATACATACACAAGTATTGAGGTATTATCCTAACAAATGGTATAAATGTTAAAAAAAATGGAAAACATCCAACAAGATAATTTTTTATTCTTTGTTTTTATAAGGAGAAAATAAGTAAAATATAGTTATTCTTTTATTTTTATGAGGAGAAAATAAGTGGCATATAGTTTCAGTGTTTATTATGCCTTACTTTTGTTCTTTATATACTGTCCATTTCAGAACTAATGACTTATTTTTATCGATAGTCTATTTTTTACTTAAGTCCATAGTCAATGACTGTTATTTTGTAGTTTATTAGCTGCCTGGTGTGCTTAACTTATTTAGTTTTTCACACGTTTCTTTTGCACAATTTCTACATCACATAATTTGATTTCACACATTCCCACAATCCTATGAATGTTTAAGCATGAGGTTGGCAAATGCTTTTGCACAAAGGTGATGGACTTGAGCGAGATGGATGTGGGCAAGTATTTGATGTACAGCTTCCTTCATCGTTCCTTGTTGGCTTTGCAAGTGTGTGTTGCTGTTGTGGAGGTCCCATAATAGAATGGAGCTGTGAGTGCAGAGTCTCGTGATTTACTGGCTTTGTATGTGTGAAAGTCATCGTTATGTATCGCTGAAAGCGGTCGTTTTTCGTTGTAATACTTCGCAGATGACTAGTTTACAATAGGATAGGGATTTGGGTAGGTATGTCGTCTATTCTTCACCCTTCTTCTTTCATGGTCTCAATCCTGTGAATCTTCAACTTCTGTTCTTCCTGCTTTTTCTCTGCTTCTTACTTGCTTCTTGGTTCTTCTCTGGGCAGGATATGGAAATATTTGATAACGAGTCACTTTGATGTTCTCCTCTTAGTAACAGTTTGATAAATTGTTTGGGCGTGTCATTTTTACTTTGCGAAGTTTTCTTCAGTTTTGTGCATCAGCGTGCCAGTGGTGGCTTGCCCAAGCGATCTTCTCGTCGGGCCATTTTTTGCTTGCTCCGCTGAGTCGGGACGTTCGGAGACCCTTCTGGCGTTCGGTGTCCTGTCGTGTCTCTGCAGGGTTCCGCCACTGTGTGGTTCCGTGTTCTGTCCCAGCAGAGTTCTGCCACCCTGTGGTTCAACTTGGCAGCAGATTTATTTACTGCCCACTTAGGCTACAAGGGCCTTCTGTTGGTGTCGCTGTCCTTTCCCTTCTCTCGACGCTTCTGCCTTGTAGGAATCGTGTCTTGCTAATTACGTCCTTTCCTTTCTTGATACTTCTCGTGTTGCAACTTGTGGGTCGTTGCATCTCGTCCTTGCTGGAGTTTTTACAATGGTTCTTACAAAAAGTTTTACTTATAATCATCTAACATATATCTAGTACCTACATTGTTTTACGCCTTCTTAAAAGCTTTAAAAATTTCGGCTCCCTTTCCATGTTACAATTCTAAGATATTTTGAATCTTAACGTCTACAAGAATCATCAAATTCGTTTCTTATTTTTGTGTAGTGTCGTGGTGTATAGCATTTTAGTATTTCATGCTGTTAGACTATGCTTCATCCCTTTGCCTTAATCTATGGTACTATTGGTGTTATTTTTGTTTTTGTTTTTATTGAAACTACTTTCTTTTTCCCACCTTCCTCTTTCTTCATTCTTCTTTCTCCTGACGATCTTATCTGCGACATAATCTTGAAATATTGTGCTGGTTATTTACCAGTAATAAAATTAATCTTCAAACTTTTTGATATGGCTCACATGGTGCAGTCCTAAGGTTTTGCCAGTTTTTGGGTTCATTAGTTCCACAGCATTATCATGAGCAATTCGGCTAATTATAACAGGTCCTTTGTATGCAGCGTAAAACTTACGTATTTTGTGTTTCTGTTTGCTGGAGAGACAGTGTGTTTTCACAGATACTTTCTGGCCTACTGAGAATGTTCTTTTAATTGCTGTTCTATCTCCTCTTTCTTTTCCTTTAATGGCTGCCTTTCTGATGTTGGAGAGTGCTGTTGCTATGACTTGTTTGTGCTATCTGCGTGGTACAATAGGAAATCTAACAGTTTCTCTGGTTATGTTTGGAGGTTCAATATTTTTAAGTACAGTAACTGGAGGTAGTAGTGTAGTGCTATGTGGCATTTCATTTATTACTTCTTGAAAATCTTTAAGGTATATATTCCAAGTGTTGTGTCTTTTGCTTGAATATAATCGGCATAAAGTGCCTATGTCCTTCATAGATCGTTCTGCTGGATTTACGCTAGGTTTGTGCTTAGGTATGTAGATGGGTTTTATTTTGTATTGTTTTAACGTGTTCTGCCATTGCACTGATTTGTATTGTGAGCCATTATCCGAAATTATTCGTTCCACCCGACCTACTTGTCTGAGAAAATCTTGTCTAAATGCTTTACTTATAGTAAGACCTATTGCCCGTTTTAATGGTGTCAAGGTAACATATTTAGAAGTAAGTTCCAAAACGACAAATATGAAAATATATCGATTTTTTGTGCGTGGGAGGGGCCCCATCAAATAGGTTGCAACTATTTGTTTTAATCTTTTAGGGATTATTGGAAACATAGGTGGTTTGGTTTGGAAAGTGACGCGTTTAGCATTCATACATTTTTGCATTTGACTAATACTGTTCTAATTCGTCTTTCCATATTGGGAAAATGGCTTGTTTGTTTTATTTTTAAAAAGTATTTCTTTGGTCCAAAGTGGCCATTACTTAAATTTGTATACCATATGTACTTATTAATTAGTTCATCTGGGATATAAATTAACCATTCATTCGTTGCAACATTTCGTCTAAAAAATAAAACATTGTTTTTTACGAGATAGTGCTGTCGAATGTCTGGAAAATGCTTACTTCTCCACTTGTGTTTGATTCCTAGTATTTCGGGATCCTTGTCCTGTTCTTTGACTATGTTTTTCAATGCCGTCGTAATGTAGTTTTCGAAAGGTACTTGTTTCATATAGTACATTGTAAACTGGTCTTCTGCTGCTTCCAAACCTATGTTGTTGAATGCACCCTGTGGACATCGTGATAAAGCATCTGCTAATACATTCGCTGGTCCTGGTATGTGTGTAATAGTGAAGTCAAATTCTTGTAGTATTAACATCCATCTGGCTAACCTCCCATGAGTTAGTTTGGCGGATAACAGAAATTCTAATGCTTTGTGGTCAGTGTATGCTTTTGTTTTTCTTCCAAATAGGAAGTATCGAAAACGTTGGAAGCCCCATACAATGGCCAATGCTTCCAGCTCCGTGACTGAATAGTTTTTCTCGCTTTTTGTGAGTACCCGACTGGAAAATGCAATTGTTCTATATGATCTTAGCCCTGCCTGTTCGTATTCTTGGAATAAAACAACTCCTAAACCTGTTTTCGCGCTATCAGTGGCCATACAAAAATTTTGTGTTAGATCAGGATGTGCTAAAATCGGTGCTGTTGTTAGTGCGTTTTTCACTTTTAAAAATTCTTCATTGGCTTGTTGATCCCATACCCATGGCGTGTTTTTTCCAGTCAATGCACATAGGCATGGTGTTGCGAGAGAGTCGATCCAAATAAATTTTTTATAGAATCCGGTGAGACCTAGAAATCCTGAGAGTTTCCTTATTATATGGAGTACAGAATTCTTTGATTGCCGTTAGTTTTTCTGGGTCGAGCATTACCCCTTTCTCTGAAATTGTCCTAGAAATTTGACCTCTCGCCTTCCAAATTTGGATTTTGTTATATTTACTGTGACCCGATGCTCTTTCATGATCTGTAAAAACTGATTTAATGTGTCGTTGTGATGTTCCCAAGAGGGTTCTGCTATAATCACATCATCAACATAACAAGTAGTTTTTTGTAAAATTTCAGGACTTAGTATAGTATTAAATCTCCTAATAAACGCTGCTGATCATATGTTTAAACCAAATGGCAATCGTTTAAACTGGTAACATCTACCGAATACGAAAATGCTGTAAATTTTCTACATTCTGGGGCCAATTCTATTTGCCAGAAAGTTTTGTATCAATTCCTCTAATTTTTCTGGGCGATCTGTCTCAGTGATTATGATTGTGTTGATCTGTCTGGAATCAAGCACTAACCTGATGCTCCCATCTCGTTTTTGTACAATATGGAGCGGGCTGTTATATGTGGAGGTAGCTGGTTCAATAATATCGTCATCTAACATTTTAGATATCTCCTGCAATACTTTATTCCTGTAGCTCAATGGGATTGTATAGGGTGGCACTCTAAATGGTTTGTGCTGTTTTACTTCAAACTTGTACTGAAAGTGTTTAATACTGCCAGTCTTAGGTAAAAATACCTCAGCTTTATCTCGTACAATACCCTCTAATTCTCTTTTACTGTGTTCCGAAATACCTTGAACTTCTTGCAATCTTTCGTCGATTTCTTTATGGACTTCTAACATGAGTTGAGGCGATTCCCCCTTTTGTGCATACCATTCTAATTCTTCATCCTCTTTATCTCTCATCATTCTTAATTGTTTGTTTATAACTGGTATTTCTCCTAAGTTTAGCTTTTGCTCAAAGAGAAGTGACATTCCCGAATGTTACGCTACCTTTCCCCATATCTATTATCGCTCGTCTCTCATTTAAAAAATCTGCACCTATAATCAAATCTACAGTTAGTTTAGGTATAATCACGAAGTTGGCTTCGATCTTTTGACCTTGGCACGAAAGAGTTAACCTTGTTTGTCTTATAACTTCCACAGCATTGTTTCTAATAGGACCTCTTACTTTAATCTTACGTGTTTTCAGAACTGGCAATTCCTCATTGGCATTACACTGCATGAATAAATTTTCTGAGATCGCAGTCAGTTCACTTCCACTATCAATTACAATATTGACTGGGATATGCTTTATCATGGCCTTCACAATTGGTTGAATTTGAAAGGGTTGGTTCTGTTCTTCTTCTTCTTCTTCTTCTTCTTGCATCAACGAATCCTCCACTGAATCATACATGAGTCTTTTTAGGAATTTCCCTTGTGAATTCGAACTTTCTGTAGGATAAGCTTCGACTCTCTCTTTTATTTCCTCTTCTCTATTTCTTCCTTCATTTACGCTTTCTTCATCATCCTCTACTTTCTCCTCATCCTCGTCTATCTTCTTCTTCGTCGCTACTTCCACATAATCGCATCTAAATGCTCTAATTGTCGCTTCATTACTTCCTTAATTATATACGTTGGGTTGTGTGCCCACTCGTAACTTATTTTCAACTTCTGTCGACTGCGCATTATCCTCATTGAATTCGCTTTCCCTGGTTTCCATCTCAAATAGCTCTGCAATACTCATGACTTCGTCCTTTCCTCCTACATTCGTTGTGCATGCCTCTGGTAATTCATCTTCATCGTCAGTATTCTCCCAATTAATTTCGTCCCAACACGATATTGTTATTTTCTTGTCTTCGTTTTCATCTGGTCCCTGCGGATTTGTTTCTTCCTTCTTCTCTTCTCGTGTTAAGGTATTTACTTCTGTGTTCAAGGTGCTGCAATTGTCCTGGGTCGGTGCGTCGTTCTCTTTGGCATGGGCGCTTAGCTGTCAATTCGAACGTTTATCGGGGTTTGGTGGTCTTACCTCCACCTCTTCTATCTGTATTCTCTTTTCTTGTTCAGCTTGTTGATAGTGGTTTCTTTGTTGATAATTTGTCAGTCTATTGGTTCTCCAGTACCCGATCCGGTTATCGTTATTCTCCCTGTAATAGCTATTGCCGTTCCTGGGTGAATTATAGTTATTGCCATATTCTCTTCTAAATCCATAACCGGTTCTTTGTTGAAATCTATTGTCGTTTCTTGGTGCGAAGTTATCACATGGTTCGTAATTATTGTTTCTTCGTACTGTGTCTCGTGGATTCCACTGCTTTTTGCTTTCGTTTTCACGTGCGCTTCGTCTATATCTTGCGTCATCTTCCGAAAATATGAACTCCAGTTCCCTTAGAATACCGTTAAATGCTTCGACGTCATTGCCTCCACGACCTACTAATGATTGCTGGTATTTCAATGGTAGCTTCATCGCGCGTAATTTAATCAACTCTCCGTCACTGTATGGTACATCTAAGCATTGATTTTTCTTTGCCATTAATTCGAAAAATTTCACGGGACTCTTCTCTCCTGAAATTTCAACATATGGGTTCGGTAATAATTCGTACTTCACTCTGTTCTGTGCTTTGCTGGACCAATATCGTGAGAGAAACTTCTCTCTGAAATCTTCGTACGATCGGCATGTCGCTGCAACATTCTGCATGGTTTCTGCGACTGTTCCTGACATGTGTGCACATATAAAGACTAATTTGTGTGCTAGCGTCCAGTGTTCGAGTAATCCTACTCGGAATTGATCAATAAAAGTTCGTGGATGTAATGAGTTTCCTTCTCGAATGTGTTGAAATTTTCTGACTGTGAGGAAATGATCGTTGTCGTACTTCGTCATAGTTCCATATGAAATTCGCGATTCTTCGCCACTTTTATTTCTGATCATTTCTCCCGTCGTTCTTTCCGGTTGTGGTAGATCCATTGGATATTGTCCACTGTAACTTTCGGATACCCTTGCGTAGTATCGTTGGAGTGATACGCAATAATTTTCTTCCATCGGTTGTGAACGTGTAGCTGAATGCATTGCACTGTACTCTTCGCGACCTGGCTTTCCATTGTCAGGTATTGGTTCGGTATCTTGTCTGGCTAACCTTGCTGCTTCATTACACGATCCAAACTGTCTTGAAACACACATTTGTGGTTCCGCATGTGTTTGTGATGCCGTTTGTTCATCAAGGATTTCGAAACGTGTTTGTTGCTGTGCAGGCTGTCTGATTTCACGTATGTTACTTTCCGCCTGTGATTCGAATCGCAAATGTGTAATATCTTCGTTAATTGCTTGTTTTTCCGGTGCTGTTGCAGATACGGATGTGGTTGCAGACTCTGTGCTTGTTCGATCCTGTTCACTACGCTCTTCAATGGTTTGCAACAACTCTGTTCGCAATTTCTGAAATTGTCGCTTCGTTTGCGCTTCTATTTTGACTATGCGGTTATCATATCTTTTCACCGCTGCTTTTGTGATACGTTTGTGTAACACTATTTTCAACAACTTCACGCGCTGTACCTGCTGCTTGTCTAGTAATTTCTTTTATCTCTTTCTCTAGTTTCTTGACTTCTCCCTGGGTGTTGTTACGTAATTTTTTGATGTCGTCCTGAATGTCAAAAAAATGGCTCTGAGCACTATGGGACTTAACATCGATGGTCATCAGTCCCCTAGAACTTAGAACTACTTAAACCTAACTAACCTAAGGACATCACACAACACCCAGCCATCACGAGGCAGAGAAAATCCCTGACCCCGCCGGGAATCGAACCCGGGAACCCGGGCGTGGGAAGCGAGAACGCTACCGCACGACCACGAGATGCGGGCCTTGAATGTTATTACGCAATGTTTGTACGTTCGGTTGTACCTTGTCAATGTCTGTTCTCAATTGATTGTGACCTGTTATTAAGTTTCCTATCACTTCTCGAGATTCTTTTGCCTCGTCTTCAAAATGACTTAGGTGTAACTGAATTTTTCTGTTTTGTTCTTTAATCGCACGCGCTTGTCTCGTGGTTTCTGCATTCTGAATTTGAATTTGGTTCGCTATGTCTTTATTTTGCCTTGTAATGGTTTCCGTAATTTGTTGTAATAATTCTGCCAGATTGGTGGGTCCTATTGCGTTTTCTTCTGACGTCCTACGCTCTGTGTTTTCGCCCAAGTGTTGGTTCGCAACCGATTGCATTGAACTGTGCCGTGCCACGTTTCTGCTCGCATTCCTTGTACTCTGTGGTGAGGGAGCTCTGATTACTTGTACTATGGGTTCTACGTATTCAAGACACAAGTTAGAATCCTCATCGACTGTCTCTCTACTTTCCTGCTCCTCTGTCGTATGCTGACTTATGTTTTCTATGCCTTGGCGTACATTATCCTCGTTATGGTGCGTTATATGTCCTATTTCTCGCGATACTGCATCGTCTGTTGTGCTGTCCTCTATTCTCTGTCCATTTTCATGCTGGGTATCTACCTCAATTCGGTCAAGGTCTCGATCTCCCATTACTAATCTTTCCGAATCCCTTATTTTCTGTTTTAAAAGCAATTCACGCGCCCTACTTCGAGTCAGCATGAGCTCATACGATCTCACGCGTTTCATAAACTTTTTGTTCACACGACTTGACACTTATTATATCCAAGACTGACAATCCATTCACTTACTTGTTGAGTCAGAACCAACTTGTCAACTATGTATCCGCCACCCGTGCGCTTGCATTGAGGAGAAAACTTAATTCTAACAATATTAAAATTCATAACTTAATTATGCTATTGTCCCTGCTCGAATGTCTCACTATCTATTGAATACTTTATTACTATCTATCGCTGCAGCTAATGTTTTCAACTATTAATGCCTTTCAAAAAAAATTTTTTATTACGAAAAATTTTTAACAGGATATTTTTCTGACCTAGTTAGGCATGTGGTCGACCTTCAATCATGGTATTTTACCATCCTGGCAGGGTCGCCATTTTCTAACATTCTGCGTGGTGTCTGTTTGTTATGTATCGTGTCTCCCTACCACTTTTTAGGGAATTGACGAGTTTGAACCTGGGACCTGTTGCTGACGCCAGACCACACACGACATGTAGAGTTAAGAAGAGTTCAGTGAGACTAGCGATCATATAACCAAATACTTAATGATTTCAGCGTCAGCTCCACTGCACTCCCTGTGAAAGAATCTTAATACTAACTAAATTTAGTGGAAGGGATTCAAGGCTTTCCTATTTTTAGTTAGCTGGTAAAATAACGTCGAAAAAGCAGTTGTTTACCATTGGAAATTTTATTCTACTCACAAAACATTGTTTATAAATTGCACTATTGATAAAAGGAAATGTTTTAATACAGGATGGTAAAAACCAACTGCGTTCAACAAAAATGTGAACGAATATTCCCTGAATGAATGGGTTTCCAAGTTCTACAATGGATCAAAGGATGACCTATGCCATATCACATCTATAATCTAGGTTTAAATTAAGTTTCACAAAAGAGAAAACTATCAAATTGGTCTACAGTGACCCTCAATTATCTTTAATTACTTATCTAACTTGTCGTAAATTACAGTGGCTGATGTGGCTTCTCAATAACTATATAACAGAAAAATCATTGCGTTTCAGATTTTTACTTCAAGTGGCAAATGTGAACACCATGAGCTTTAATTGACGGTCGGCACTAGTATTACGCAAAAAGTGGGTGTAACAGATGAGACTTCTGCAGTTCTGAGTGAAGCTTTATGCGCCGTTATGTGGCATCGCATGCGTTCATTACCTTGTTGGTGTTCGTCAGGGGGCGACGGGCAGCACAGCTCTGCTCACCTCGCCGTCTCGGAAGCAACCCTCTCCTAACTTCTCCTTACTACAATTTACCGAAGTTGGTTTAAAAAAAAAGTATCTGGCTGTGTTTTCATCTAACCAATCAGGGTCTCAAAGTTAACCTTAAGCTCCGCCTACAAAAATTCTGTCCATCCAATGAGAAACGTTATACTTTTCGTGGTGGGGCAATGTTTTTAAAGTTTGCAACGTAACAGAGACGCGAAAAAGCCTCACGCTAAAACTTGCAGCTGGTGTGGTCCTTTTAGTGTTATCGTAAGATCTATACTGTTCTTCTGGAGGGCTCTAGCTTTTAACATGGGCTGGGGGGTGGTCCTAGCGGTTAGCTGGAGACGTGGGTGCCCGTCCCTTATCGTAGGGCCTTCTAGCTTAACACGGTTCTGCTCTCGGTTTCTGTTCTCGTGTCTCCCCTCGGAACTGCGTCTGTCTCACGGTGGGAAGGTATGACATGCATTTAGGCATTCTTGTGTTAGTCTGTGGTATTCTGTTTGCTCACTCGTTATTCGTATTACTTTGGTTATTTAAATGTCACGATTTATTCGGAGCTATGTGACATACTACTGGATTTGCTTATCATGTCAGGGTTTTCACGGAAGGTGTTGGATTTGCCTGACACCTTAAAACTCGAGTGAATGTGCATAAGTCATGGTGCGAAAAACAACCCCAAAACATGAGAAGAGCCGACTTAACTGCAGCATCCACACACAATTGGATAATGCTTCAGTGAGCCATGTGTGCACTCCACGCCGTACGTCATATGAAAAGGCGCAGAATCACGTCTCGCTGTATATTCCCCGCCTCCAGTCACCTAATGTCCGTTTCTGTGTCGTTTGTCCATTGAAGGGGCGCAGCTTTATGTGACGCCGTGTGAAATGATCTTTTGCGTGGTACTAAATTCAAAATGTTTATTGCATGTTGTTTCCTTTGCAACATTCGTTCGTAAACTGTTTGAGATGGACCTACATTCACTGGCAACAGCAATTTCTGTCAGTTTTCAAACCAATTGTCATTAACAGTTGAGGGGCAAGAGTCAAGGTAACGATCTGATCTCGAGGTCTATCCCCACATGTTCAGGAACCCCCTCCCTCCGTCCACGCATCTCGGGCAATTGCGTGAGTAAAAAAAAAAATGGCACGAAAATGAACATCACTCATCGACTGTGCCAGTTCTAGGTAAGATATTGATCTAAGACGAGATTAACCTCCTCTACTGCTCTTTTAGAGACGAAATTTGACTCTTCAAAGTATAAGAGCTTATGCATGTTAATTTGAAGTAAAACAGACCAGAATACGTTTTGGGCTCCAGAAATCTTTTGTGCCAGATGTGTATCATTATTAACAGGCTGTTTGAAAAGATCCTGTCATGCACCTAATGCAGTTCCTATGATACAGCCGGAATCTAAGGCTTATGTAACTGCTACTTGTTGTGAGAAAGGCTAACCAAAGACTGCGTTTTATTGGCAGGACACTTAGAAAATGTAACAGACCTACTAAGGAGACTGCCTACACTACGCTTGTCCGTCCTCTTATAGAATACTGCTGCGCAGTGTGGAATCCTTACCAGACAGGACTGACGGAGTACATCGAAAAAGTTCGAAGAAAGGCAGCACGTTTTGTATTATCGCGAAATATGGGACAGTGTCACAGAAATGATACAGGATTTGGGCTGCAAATCATTAAAAGAAAGGCGTTTTTCGTTGCGACGGAATCTTTTCACGAAATTGCGATCACCAACTTTCTCCTCCGAATGCGAAAATATTTTGTTGACACCGACCTACATAGGGAGGAACAATCACCACGATAAAATAAGGGAAATCAGAGCTCGTACGGAAAGGTATAGGTGTTCATTCTCTCTGTTGTAACGGCGACCGGAACGGTCACGGGGTTGAAATGACGGAAAGCGCGGCGGGACCCGCGGAGCGGCCCGCGAACAACAACACAACGGGAGAGGACGGACACGACCAACTAAGGACAGAACGAACAAGAAGAAGATAGAAACAACGGAGTCACAAGGAAACCTAACAACCACTCGTACACAGAACAAGAAAGTAAATAAACTAAGGCAAGGCGATGTGTCCAGAGACATACGCAAAGTTAGACTAGCTGGCTGAGCTTTTTTTTGCCTTTATTGTGAGTTCATTCCCCTGTCCCATATGGGCAGGGGAGGGCTGTCAATGGCACAATCCGCCGCTCTTCAGCCGAGTGACATGACTACTAAGACAAGAATAAAATGTTACATATTTAAGGCGATAATAAAGGGGAACATAAAACAGAGTAAGGGGAGATAATGGAGGTAAAAGTACGCTGTCATGGAGGCGTTTATAGGGGGACAATTGAAAAAGTCATCATAAAGTTAAAAAATACAGTTGGCGATTCTTAAAACACAAGAAGACACTGAATGCACATGCACAGCTTAAGTCGGCCACAGTATTAAAAACACTCCAGAACAACACACTTAAAACCCACTTGGAGCAGACACAATGAAGAATAAAAGTGCCAGGTGGGACCTGCCGAGGGAGAGGCTGGAGAGGATGGAAAAGGAGTGGAAAGCAAGGGGCAGCAGCGGAGGCAGCGGGATGAATAGTCAGCGGGTACACTAAGAGGCAGGAGACTGGTGGGTCAGGAGATGAAGAGGGAAGACAAGGCAGGAAGGAGTGCAGAGACACGGAAAGGGTGCACAACAGTGGAAGGGGGAGTAGGAGGGGGAAGCCACTCAGGAGAAGGGAGGGGGAGGACAGGGAGCCCTGAGGAGGAGGCAGGAAGATGGGAATAGTTGGTAGGAAGGGTAGATGTCGGGGTGATGCTCATCATCTGGGAGGGGTAGATGGTGGAAGTTGAGTTGGGAAAGGAGGCAGAGGGTGTGGAGATGGAGAGAGGGTGGGACACAACAGTAAAGGTGCGGCAACAGGCTGGGGGTGGAGAGGAAGGGAGACACCAGGGGGTGAGGGGGATCAATGTGGCAGATAATATATAGTGTGCGGATGTGTTCAAGGAAAAGGAGACGGTGGGGGAAGGGGATGAGGTTGTAGAGGATGTGTGTGGGGGATGGAAGGCAGATGCAGAAGGCGAGGCAGAGCACATGGCGATTGAGGATTTGGAGGGCTTTATAGAACCGGGGAAGGGCGGAAATCCAAGCTACGCTGGCATAACAGAGGATGGGGTGGATGAAGGATTTATAGGTGTGAAGGATGGTGGAAGGATGCAGACCCCATGTCCGGCCAGACAGGAGTTTCAGGAGGCGGAGTCTGTTGTGAGCTGTGTTTTGGATGATAAGGAGATGGGGAGTCCAGGTGAGCTGGCGGTTGAGCGTGAGGCCAAGGTATTTGTGGGTAGGAGTGAGGTGGATAGGAAAACCATAAATGGTGAGGTAGAAATAATGGAGACGTAAGGAGTGGATGTTACGGCCTATGATGATCGCCTGGGTCTTGGAGGGGTTGGTATGGAGGAACCACTGGTTGCACCAAGAGGTGAATTGGTCAAGGTGGGTTTGGAGGGTACGTTGGGACCGTTGAAGGGTAAGACAAAGGGCCAGGAAGGTGGTGTCATCAGCAAACTGGAGAAGATGGACAGCTGGGGATGGTTTGGGCATATCAGCAGTGTACAGGAGATAGAGGAGAGGGGAAAGGACATAGCCTTGGGGCACGCCGGCAGAGGGATAGAAAGTATGGGAGTTGGAATTGTGGATAATCACATAGGAGGGACGATGGGAGAGGAAGGAAGCAACGAGATGGACGAAGTTGATGGAGAGAGCACAGGTCTGGGGTTTGAATAGGAGCCCAGGATGCCAGCCACGGTCATAGGCGTTCTAGAGATCAAGGGAAACAAAGATAGCTGAGCGATGTGAGTTAAGTTGGAGGGAAAGAAGATCGGTAAGGTTAAGGAGCTGGTCGGCGGCGGAGAAGGAAGGCCGCAAGCCACATTGGGTAAGGGGAAGGAGGTTGTGCTGGTTAAGGGGGCGGTGAATACGGTGACAGAGGATGGTCTCGAAGACCTTACTGAACAGGGAGTTGAGGCAGATGGGACGATAGGAAGACGTATCAGAGGGGGGTTTGTTGGGTTTAGGGAACAGCAGGACATGGGAAGTCTTCCACAGGTCGGGGTTAAAATCCAGTGGAGAGGAGGACATTGTACAGGGTAAGGACAGTCAGGAAGGATGGGGGGATTCCTTGAGGTGGCGGTAGGTGACGCCATCATGACCAGGGGCAGTGTTGCATTTGGAGTGGAGGACAAGTGTGATGTCATGTGCAGTGATGGGAGTGTTGATGTCTGAGGGGAGTAACCGACCCAAGTACTGGAAGCTAGGGGCGAGCGGGGGGCAGAGGTGTCAGTGCGGTCAAGGACGGTGGGGAAGAGGGAGTAATCAAAATGGGGATCGTCAAGAATGGAGAAGACCTCGGAGAGGTGGGAAGCAAAATGGTTAGCCTTACTGAGGTTGTCAGGAAAGGGTCGATCGTCATGGAGGATTGGGTAATGTGAGGTGAGATGGCTGCCAGTAAGGTGGTGTAAGACTGACCAGTACTTCGAGGAGGTGACAGGGAGGGTGGAGTTGAGGTGTGTGCATGTCTGGCGCTAGTCCCAGCGTTTCTTTGCTGTAAGGAGGTTCCGGATGTGTCTCTGTAATTGCCGGTGGCAGATGAGTGTATCCCGAACACGAGTGTGGGGCAAGGAGCGGTAGAGCCTGCAGGATTCACTCAGGAGGAGGACAGCCTGTGGAGGAAGCATAGGGCGGTGAGGGTGGATGAGTTTGGTAGGGATATGAGCCTGCACAGCGTGAGTGATGGTCTTCTGAAGGCTTTAAGAGGCATGGGTGATGTCAGCAGGGTAGTGAAAGGTGAGGGGGGGGGGGGGGGGGGTGGCTTTCGACCTGTAAGGCAATGGATTCTCGGTAGGCATCCCAAATGGCAAGGCAGTAGTCATGGACAGAATGTGGAGGGGGAGCTGGGTGGGTGGCTGCAGGGGTGGGATGGGCAGAGGAGATGGTGAGAAGGACAAGGAGATGGTCACTACCAACGCAATCGAGGACGTCAACGGCAGTGCGACCAAGGAGGTTGGGGGAAGTGAGGATAACATCTGAGGTGGAGTTACTTTCAGGACGGGTGTGCTGTGGGAGAGGAACAGTGTCACTATGGAGGGTGGCAAGGAACTGATGCCACCACCGTAGGGTGGCAGGGTCACGGCTGTGGATGTTGAGGTCAGCAGCGATCACATAGGTGGAGAAATGGGAAATGAAGTCGAAGGGGAGAGGAGCTGCAGGGCGGATATAGATAGTGGCACAGGTGTTTTGTCTGAGCGAGAGGCAGGCGCTTAAATACTCTATCGGGGGCGCCGCTATTGGCCGCTGGAATCACTGGTTCCTCGGTGGCGCCCTCACACTAAATGCGGGTCAGGAGGCGCGCGCCGCCACAGCTTACTGCGTGATGGTGCAGAGACCTCTAGGGGTCTTCGACGTCCATGACGTCTGGAAGGGATTCAAATTCCGCGGTGCGCGGTACCAGACTTTCCGCACGCTATACGAGATTGTAATAATAGAGAATTGTGAAGGTAGTTCGATGAACCCTCTGCCAGGCACTTAAATGTGATTTGCAAAGTATGAATGTAGATGTAGATTTATCCACCGATACCAGGCAGCGACTTTCAGTTAAATATTCTGCCCTGTACGGGAATTACACACTGTGTGTACGAGTACAGATTGTGAAGCAGGATCAACGACATATGGAAGTTGGGCTCTGGACGTGAGTCGTGCATGGGTAGCCAAAGCGGCTAAAGCGGCCGCTCGCGTAAAGCGAGAAATTCGGATTCGAGTCCCAGTTTGGCTCAAAGTTCCATCGTCGTCATTCCTGTATACAACTGATCATTTTTCGTATTCGCAACTGCGAATACACTTAATGTACCTTAACATATTGTTAAATACCTGTCTTTAGCATTAGCAATTCAACCAGTGCCCCTTGGATCAGTCCTTGTCGTAACAACTCCACCAGACGGCAAAAATGTGACTGAAGATTTGGATAGTGTTGATGTCATTTACAATGGGGTGACTCATATTTTGAGGAAGGAGCTACTACAAATGAACATCAGTTTATAACACAGGATCTAAATGACTTGGCTCGTGAATTTCTGGTTACCTAAAAGTATAGCAGAGATATTTCCTTCAAGACTGAAAGGCTAGCATGTTCTGCAGGATGGCACCAAAGTAAGTTCTTTCTGTAAATGCCAACAGCAATGTGTGCGTTGATTTTATAAAGGATGACCTAGTTTTCTGTAATAATGTTGTGTATTTGATACAGTCACTGGGTGTGGAACATAAAACTGAAGACTGGCGTTTTTTCATTGACTCGTGGAAGACCAACTAGAAAGGATTTTTGCCACATAAAAAGGTTCCATGCATCCTTATAGCTCACGCGGTTGAGTATGAAGGAAAGCTACATGAACACGCACTTCTTGCTATAAAGTATTGGATATCATGACTACCCAAGATATGTGCGTTTTTTTTAGAGTGATAGCTATTCTACTTTAATTACAACGTGGCTATACAAAATTTTGCTTCTTCTTGGGCATGTGGGATAGCAGAGATAGGAGCAATCATTATATTAACAGAAGCTAACCAACGAGAGAGTCATTCAAACCAGGACAGGAACATGTTGTCCGTCAATAACTTGGATGTGATAACAAAAACTTATTGCCTCCATTACATGTCAAACTGGGTCTGATTAAGAATTTTGTGAAACTAATGGACTGTGATTGGAGTGCATTCCTCTTCCTAAAAGCCAAGTTCCCAAAGATCAATGAAGCGAAACTAAAAGAGGGAAAATTTGTTGGCCCTCGCATTAGGAAACTTCTGAAAGATTCACAGTTTCAAAGCCTTTTGAATATGCAGGAATCGTCCTACGTGGTTCTCTTTCAAAAACGTTGAACTGCTAGGTCATGGGATGCAATATGTGGTTGAAAATACATTTGTTAGACTCTCATCATGATTTCTTCGCTAAGATCCTCGGCGCTGTCAGCGTCGAACAAGCGAGAATTTCCACCAGGACGTCGTTATAATGGAAAAAACACTACCCGCTAAACTCGATTCCAAATATGTTGGCAGACTACTGTTGGACACTCAAGAGAGATGTTTCTCATGCAAAGCATAGGTGAAAATCTACTTCAGATGCATTTGAAGTCGGTAAAATTTATTTCACCTCAACATTTACTTACTTAAGTGAACAATTACAAGAAATGTTATTAATGTGGTTACTCACAAACGGTGGAAGATGCAAAAGCTGTGTGAAAAATTACTTTTGAGTAAATTATGGGAGTGACAGTGATCAATGTGTTACAAATATTTACTATTAAAAACAGTCTTGATCCTAATTTACTTATTACGGTGACCGGTTTCGACCACTACTGTGGTCATCTTCAAACCTACAAGTCGTATACAATGCTTTAATAAGAGGGCTACATACATACGTTTTATAGCTTTATAACTTTATGTATTTTCTTCAACGTATGTAGCCCTTTAATTAAAGCTTTGTATACCACTTGTAGGTCTGCAGATGACCACAGTAGTGGTCGAAACCGGTCACCGTAATAAGTGAATTGTGATCAAGACTGTTTTTAATAGTAAAAAAAAAATCTGCGTGAAAAAATTTAAAATCAGCATAGTAAGAGTCACCCGTCACATTTTTTTAACATTAAAGAACTTAAATTTTTATCCCACTGTATTTTGTCCCTTCAGATTACTACATAATTTCAGGGTTACCCACATTATTGTGTTCTGTAACACTGGTTTATGGCCAAGCACGGTAACTTCATGATCGATTTAATACACATACATCAGGGGTTGCTCACAGCAGCTGCTGTCTTTCTCCCTCACTCTTATCGATATTAGTTATACCTTAACAGGCTAGTATGAGTAATACACTGAAGCGCCAAAGAAACAGGTACAGGCATGCGTATTCAAATACAGCGATTTGTAAACAGGCAGAATAAGGCGCAGCGGTCGTCAACGCCTATGTATGACAATAAGTGTCTGGCGCAGTTGTTAGATCGGTTACTGCTGCTACAATGGAAGGCTATCAAGGTTTAAGTGAGTTTGAACCTGTTATAGTCGGCGCACGTGCGAAAGGGCACAGCATCTCTGAGGTAGCGATGAAGTGGGGACTTTCCAGTATGACCATTACACGAGTGTACCGTGAATGTCAGGAATCCGATAAAACATCAAATCTCCAACAACGCTTTGCCTGGGCCTGTCAACACCGACATTGGACTGTTGATGACTGGAAACATGTTGCCGGGTTGGACGAGTCCCGTATCAAATTGCATCGAGCGGATGGACGTGTACGGGTATGGAGACAACCTGATGAATCCATGGACCCTGCATGTCAGCAGGGGACTGTTAAAGTTGGTAGAGGGTCTGTAATGGTGTGGGGCGTGTGCATTTGGAGTGATATTGGACCCCTGATACGTCTAGATACGACTCTGACAGGTGACACGTACGTAAGCATCCTGTCTGATCACCTGCATCCATTCATGTCCACTGCGCTTTCTGACGGACTTGGGAAATTGTAGCAGGACAATGCGATACCTGACACGTCCAGAATTGCTACGGAGTGGCTCCAGGAACTTCCGCTGGCCACCAATCTCCCCAGACATTAACATTATTGAGCGTATCTGGGATGCCTTGCAACGTGCTGTTCAAAAGGGATTTCCACTCCCTCGTACTCTTACGATTTTATCGACAGCCCTGAAAGGATTCATGGTGTCAATTCCCTCCAGTTCAACTTCAGACATCAGTCGAGTGCATGCCGCGTCCAGTTGCGGCACTTCTGCGTGGTCGCGGGGGCACTACATGATATTAGGCAGGTGTATCACTTCTTTGGCTCTTCAGTATGTAATTCCTGACAATACAGATTCGGACACAATTACAGTGACGACTCGTTCCTTTTAAATTTGCAGTCCATACGAATATTAATACAAATTTTGCTCCTGAGTGAACAAAAATCAAGCATGTTTGTGTTTTATGACTGTAGTGGCCAGATAACTCCTTTATAAAGACAACTCAGTACGTTTCATTAATGTGCACAGTATTTTTAGAGGACACATTGAGTTCTATGGAGACCATGAAATTACTCGGTCACTCGCGATCATGTATGTATTCGCCTTGCGCTTACCCTCCTGACCACTGGCGATGCCCTATAGTTAATACGATGAGTAAGCACCCGTAACGCTGACGCCTCCGCTAACAGACACGCGGCCGGGTTATCTTGAACATATGGAGGAAAATGGGGGCTGAAGGGATTACATTTTCATCGGAATTACAGTAGTGATATGTGGTCCCTTATTCAAAGATCTTTCAGAGACTGAAAGTACTCACAGTTCTAATTCAACTCTTCATTTGACTGTGTTTCCATTTTGTCTGTCCAAAATGTCCCGAGACTGATTTTATTCCTGGGATGTAAGCGACGTCAGAGCAGTAACTACGGTGGCAGTTTGTGCTAACAATTGTAGACATAGTTACGCATTCGACCAGTCGCTTGTGAGCAGACAGTTTTTAAGTAGTGGACGTGCGTCTGTAGTGTGACAATGTTATTGTGTTACAAATCGCAATACACAAACAGCTCTAAATTAAGTGTTCAAGATTTTCTCCAGAATGTTTTCAAGAAGCGAGAAACGACGCATGGACGCCTGCTGCGTCTTTACTGAAGTGCAAAACGCGGACAATTCTTTTGTGGGAAAAATGATCACGACTGACGGGACTTGGTTCGAATACGAATGTAGCACAAAACAACCAAGTGCAGCAATTCACATGAAGGGTCAACGCCTTGACGACACAACCAACAGTCAAGCCAATGTGACGCGTGAGTTGAACGACATCCAAAAAGAGGGACTTTACTGTCACTTTCATATTAGTGTATGAGTTTCCTATGGGTTGTACTCAAGTGGGTGGAAGACTATGTAGAACAGATGATGCATTAAAACCAACGTGTTAACTGTTCTCTATTTTCTAGTTTTCCAGCCTCGAAACATTTTGGCTGCTATTACTTATAAGTTTCCCACTCCAGTGGAGCGTTACACTGTTTCGTATTTCCACACCAGACTCGGTTTCCTCCAGTCTGTAAACTTAAGGAATAGCATGACTGTACTCCTGGAGTTCTAAGTCGTGTCCCGCGATCGTTTTCGATCTGATGAGGAAAGCCATACAACTGTCTGGACGTATGTAGCGGATGCTTACTCATCACGTCCAATGTTTACTGGTCTGAGTACACACCATCTGGTGGACAGACTGGCGCTCTTGTTTGTCACTGACAATGTTTACTGGCTACATACGCAATGGCTTGACACGCAAGCAACGTTTCCGTTTACTGAATACATATGTGCCCGCGCTAAATCAACCAAACAATACATACTAATGATTTTAAAAAATGTACCTAACATGTGGTGAGACAGGAAAAATACTGAAACATTTACAAATACGTATACAATAGTTTCGCATCCCGGCATTACACATACCTAGCGCCTGACTTGTGAGAATTTCCAATCTTCCGTAGGCGACAGGTTGAAATACTGCTTATGCGTGTGGTAAAAACAGTGCTTACGATGTACAGAATTGTATTCAAATCTGACTGAGGTCCTCTAGTGCTGAGACAATCTGTGGATGTAAAGCAGGAAGTTCTGTCATTACGTCATAGTCTTGGATACAAATTTCCTGACGTACGCTAAATGATGGAGAACTGTAGTGTTTCCGCAGGTAGGTGAGAATAGTGGTAGAAAAGTATCTTCCTTTTCAAGGAGCAAAGGACAGTTGTAGCCTATATGTGGTTTTATAGCTAAAAAGATCTTTTCGCTATATTTTTCTGTAACTGGTACTTCATAGCTTTAAGATATTCCCTGCAAATCATGTATTGCTGACAGTATGTATGAATACATACTTGACGTTACATCTCACTCTACATGTCAAAAAATGGCTCAAATGGCTCTGAGCGCTATGCGACTTAACATCTGAGGTCATCAGTCCCCTAGAACTTAGAACTACTTAAACCTAACTAACCTAAGGACATCACACACATCCATGCCCGAGGCAGGATTCGAACCTGCGACGGTGGTGGTCGCGCGGTTCCAGACTGAAGCGCCTAGAACCGCTCGGCCACAACCGTTGGCTTCTAGAACATGTTATTAACACGTACTGGACAACAGAACACAATACAAGAAAGTTAAGCTTTGTTCATAACAGAATAATACCTCTGGAGACTCATAAATTGTTGCAACACCATTGTTGGACGTTTGAAGTACGCCTGCGTCATTTAGACATTCAGACATCTAGAAAGTTCCGGCAAAATCACGTCCATTTCTTTTTCGTTTTGACAGATGTAGAACAGATACCTTTTGCAGTATTCAGATCGTCTAAAATGACTCTTAGAGAGCGTAAATAACTATTCTTTTCTATTTTAATTTTTTAAAGCTTATTTCAGGAAGAAAAACAGTTGCGGTCGAGTCGAGCATTACGTTTCTTTCGTTAGCACGACATCCTTGCGACGTGCCTTATTTTAAGTAATGGATTCGTCTTAAAATTATAGGAACTCTACTTAAGAAAATTTCAGAGATCGTATTATCCCGTCTGCTCTACATATAGACAGATTAAAACACCAACGTGTAAATTTAGAGAACGGAAGGTACACACAGAAGCAAAAACACATACGTGTTTTGCATGTATCGTTGACCGAATACAAATTGGTATGTCGTGCATGTTTTTCTCATCGTAAACTCTATTATGATTGGCTTAGTACTACTGAATAGACGTTGACTTAAGAATAACCTACCACTTCCGTAAGCGCAGAGATGTCTCCCGGTACGCGTGTAATTACTTGTATAACGATGCGGGATGCTGCTTCTACACAATGACGAAAGTTATTTGTTAAGATGGTCTACACAGGATTATAATACAAGAACGTGCTTGTTAGAAACGTATTCGAATATCATTAGAGAAGGCGAGAAAAGCACCCTGCATCGTAGCTAACGAGAACTGGCTTTTCCTCGCCGACAACACTCCCGGAGGCTCGGCTACATAGCGCTGAGTGTGGGCCACCTTTCGCGCAAAATAAAAACGGTACGATACCAGCCCTGTGACTTTTTCCTGTCTGTCCTCTGGGGTAAAAAGGGACCTAAAACTAATTTTCTCACACAACATAGAAGAGATGGAATGCAAATTACCAAGCACATCAAAAGGCATTTTCGAACAAATACACTCAGACTTTACAGACTCCAAATTCAGTGTAGTGTCTGGTAGACCGCCGCCCACAGGAAAGGGAGTCTATTTACTTCTGCGTCCTCTCTCGTTTACGCTGCAAACAAGACACTATAAGGAATTTATGTTTGTGGAAAGTTCAATACGTTCCAAATATCGTATTGTGTTGAAGTGAGGACCTATAAACGACGGAGAGGCTTCGTCCCCGCCGTAGCCCGCAGTGGTACGCAACCCCAAAACAGGCTACAGCAGTCCACTCACCTCACCTCACCGCCACCCCACACCGAACCCAGGACTGTTGTGCGGTTCGACCCCCAAGTGGACTCCCCGAGAACGTCTCATACCAGACTAGTGTAATCCCAATTTTTGCATGGTAGAGTAATTATGGTGTACGCGTATGTGGAGACAATGTTAGCGCAGCAGTTGCCGACATAGTGCAACTGAGGCGGAATAAGGGGATCCAGCCCGATGCAGATAGAAAACCACCTTAAAAACCATCCACAGAGTGGCCGGCACACCGGACCTCGACACTAATGCGCCGGACAGATCCGTGCCGGGGACCGGCACGCGTTCCCGCCCGGAAAGCAGTGCGCTAGACCGCACGGCTAACCGGGCGGGCGTTCCAAATATACTAAAATCTTCTCACTTCAACGTAAGTATTATGCTCACTAACGACTCTAAATGAAGTAAGATCGCATTCCGAACAGTGTAAATGTCTTATGTGGAACCGACCGCCGGCTGGAGTGGCCGTGCGGTTCCAGGCGCTACAGTCTGGAGCCGAGCGACCGCTACGGTCGCAGGTTCGAATCCTGCCTCGGGCATCGATGTGTGTGATGTCTTTAGGTTAGTTAGGTTTAATTAGTTCTAAGTTCTAGGCGACTGATGACCTCAGAAGTTAAGTCGCATAGTGCTCAGAGCCATTTTGGAACCGACCAATGAAACAGTAGGGGAGTTTTTCTGTGAATATCAGCGGCGCACCCCACAGAAACATAAAAACTAGCCACCTACCAGCGCTCGCTGTCTGAAGTATAGTCAAGAAATAACATCTGACGGGATGTGATACATGCTCCAGGGTTCTGGGACAGCGAAAATAAGGAGAGCGAAGAAGAAAAAATGAGCACTGAACACTGTAGGGGGTATCGGCAGTCGAAGTCCACTACAAATAATCTGACGAAAATGAAAAGTGCTTTATCATTAACACCTTGACCGAGTGCAAGAGAAGTGATACTCCAATATTTACACTCTTGTGGGAGATGCTGATTAAAATTTCATCCTTATTCGATGTCACCAGCATTTTCATTACAGGAAAATGTCATTGCTACAGATGATGAACGGTGAGAGTACATGATGGCTATTAGGTATAACTAACGTTGCTGGAAGTTTTCAGGTCTAGGTCACAACACATCTCCAGAGGACGTGCAAGTGCAGCTTATCTCCACCTTTCTGGCTCAGAGAAACGTTGAGTCATTGGCATGAGGGACATGAGAGCATCGTACCTACAGTTGGCACAGACAATTGGAGGCAGCGCAATGACTGGAGAACGAATGGAGACAAGCTGGACACAAGACAACAGCGTGGCAAGAAGAGTAGACAAGGGTCTTACCAGACGGACTGTAACACGAGATGATCGTAAGATCGCTCGACTGACTCTGATATACAGAAGCACGACAACAACTGAAATCCGGAGAAATGTTCCAAGCAGAGTGCCATCGCCAATATTTGCGATCAGGTTACTGGAAGCCGGGGTGATATCTCGAGTCGAACAGCGTCTTCTACCGCTCTGACACCATACCACCGACAACAGAGACTTGCATGGTGTAGAGGCAGCCAGGGTCAACTAGGCGACTGAGTTACTTTCTGTCGTGTTCAGCGATGCGTCTCGCTTCTGTATGTGGCAGCAGACCAACACCAGCGTACCGTAAGCAACCTGATGAAAAGTCACAGGAAATGGCGATTCTTGAGAGCCATACCTCTCTTACCCACAGAATCAATTGCAGCCATTGGATGATGCAACAGGATTAACCCGCCAGGGTAGGCGAGAGCGCTAACGCACTGCTTCCTGGGCTCGGGTAGGCGCGCGAACCCCGGATCGAATACGCCCGGCGGATTAACGACGACGGCCGATGTGGCGGCCAGCCTGGATGTGGTTTTTAGGCTGTTTTCCACATCCTACTAGGTGAATACCGGGCTGGTCCGCACGTCCCGCCTCAGTTACACGACTCGCAGACATTTAAAACGCATTCACACTATTTCACGATTTACACTAGACGCAGACACCTGGGGTCCACTACTTCCGTCCCAGGGGGTATGGGGTGGCGGTAGGAAGGGCATCCGGCCACCCCTTAAAATTAACCATGCCAATTCTGTACTTACCCCTGCCGACCCTGCGCACAATGCAGGATAAAGGCAGTAGCACAAGACAACCACAAGAAGATGAGGTAACAGGATTGATTTGGTAATTGTTGAAAGGAAGCTGAATGTTCGCCAGTACCTGGTAATACCGCTGAATCTTATTCTGCATCTAGATCTACATACACACTCCCCAAGCCACCGTACAGTGCGTGGCGGAGAGTACCCTGACAGATACTGGCTATTTCCTTTCCTGTTCCACTCACAAATACATTGAGGGATAAACGCCTATCTATACTAATCGCTACGAGCCCTAATTTTTCTTACCTTATCTTCGAGGTTCTTACGTTAAATGTACATTGGTGGCAGTAGAATCATTCTGCGGTGAGCTTCAAATGCCTGTTCTCTAAATTTTTGTAATAGTGCTCCTCAGAAAGAACGTCTTTCTTTCAGAGATTCCCATTTGAGGTGCTGAACGTCTCCTTAATACTTGCGTGTTGTTTGAGCCTACTGGTTGCAAATCTAGCAGCCCGCCTCTTAATTACTTCAGTGTCTATCTTTAATCCAACTTGCTAAGGATACCAAACACTCGAACAGTACTCAAGAGTGGATCACACTGGTCTCCTTTTCCTAAAATTCTCCCAATAAACTGAGGTCGACCATTCGCCTTCCCTGCTACAGTCCTTGAATGATCGGTCCAGTTCATATCATTTTCCAACGTTATGCCTGGTCACTAAATCGACGCGAATCCTTTAAGCAGAACGCTATTAGTGCTGTATTCGAACATAACGGGTTTGTTTTCCTTACTCATTTGTATTAACTTACATTTTTTTACTATTAGAGCTAGCTGTTATTCATCAGACTAATTATAAATTTCGTATAAATCACATTGTGCCGGCCGGGTGGCCGAGCGGTTCTAGGCGCTACAATCTGGAACCGCTACGGTCGCAGGTTCGGATCCTGCCTCGGGCATGGATGTGTGTGATGTCCTTAGGTTAGTTAGGTTTAAGTAGTTCTACGTTCTAGGGGACTGATGACCTCAGAAGTTAAGTCCCATAGGGCTCAGCGCCATTCGAACCACATTGTATCTTCTCACAGTTACTCAATGACGACACCTTCCTATACAGCACAGCACCTTCAGCAAACAGCCTCAGATTACTGGTCACCTGTGCGATAGATCATTTATGTACCGGATAGTTATAATTAAACTTACGGTGTTCTCAGTGATGAAATGCGTTCTCTATACACCGTGGGACTCTGAAACATCGTTGGTGTTTTCATTAATTGGTGAGCTCGCGGAGAATGCTGAGAAAATTATATTTCCACTTTCTGCCACTAGATGAAATCACTCTGCACACACTCTCCTAGATTCTTGAAGACTGTGACTAATTCTATAGTCTGACAGTCGAGTGTGAACAAGGAGCTTTTCGTCTATTTACGTGCGTTTCATTACATTTATTTGTGTTTAGTGTCAGACGCTAATTTTAACACAAGGCAGTACTTACCCGTAGCACACCTAGTTCGTTATAACCGCTTCTTATTGCTGTCCTTTTTGAGCGTCTAAAATTCTTTTAATCTTCCTTCGTCACTGAGTGGTAACTTTAAATTTCTGTGTTGGATTTTGGGTTGAAAGATTTGAATTATTCACAATAATAATTCTCATACATTTATGCTTTCTGTAGACTTTGAAAATACGTTTCCCATTTGACCTACCAACTGAAAAATCGAGAAAATTAATGCTGCTATCAGTTTCATATTGAACTGTGAATGTAATTTTTGGGTTTATTTGACTAAATTTGTCAGACGTGTTAGCCACCTCTCAATGTAACTATATAGTGTTTAACATACGGTTAAAAATGTAGTATTTTCTATTTGATATCGGGCAATTTAAAAAGAAATTTCAAGTCGTTGAGGAAGAGTTCTTACAAGATGTTTGATAAACTATGGCCCATCGCTAAGGCGTCTCCCAGAACCTGAAATCCATGCTAAATTTCAGAAACGGCTGTACAATCTGTTACTGCCATCGTTTTATGCACTGTTAAGTTATGTTTAATTATTTCTAGTACTGCTTACACTGGTAGATTTGTAAACATGTTTGTAACATACAAGTAGGCAAAAATTGCGTGCTCTTAGGTATTCATATTCTCTACACAGTTAGCAAATTGTATAGCATTCTTAACGCTGAAAGTCTTGTCAATTTTGTACACACATTTAACTATTTTTGGGTATGTAATTTCCATTATTATTGGGATCATATTCGTTATTATTAAGTCTAATTAACTCGTCCAGTTTGCGTAATACAATCTGAGGTCTTGCAGTGGGAAGTTTTGATTCGTTAACTTTAATTTGCGTTTTTCTGAGGGGTAAATAGAAGCTGAAAAGCATGAATTTTTCTACTTAGCTCGGTTTGGAACTTACTGAGTGCGCCGTTATCAACTTCGTTTATTCCGCTCTGTTCAAAATAATGTATCGTTTTGTCTGCATAATCTTTCTGTTTCTTGCCAGCCTTTATAACTAGATCTACTGATGCCAGAAATTTGTTGTTGAAATTTTTACAGATGTTAAGTTCCTGTGTACAAGTATGATTTGCATTTAACCTTCCATGTAGGTCTTTGTTCGTTCGTAAAGCTACTATAGTTTCTTCATTTTTGGATAACTTGGCAGAAATACAAGCTTTTTTGCCTACTTAATTATTGCTTTAACGTCTTTCTTGGCTAAAGTAATACTGAACACCTTTCTCTAATAAGTATACTCCACTCTTGTTAAGCTGTATATCTGCTAAATTTATGGGGGTGCCACAAAACGTAAAGTGTATATCAGATTTAGTTACGTTAGCATCGGCAAAAATCATGAAAGGTTAAGTTTCTTATGGTCAATAACACTACTTTGATGTACAGAGTTTTCAGCTCTACTTAACGCTTGGTTTTCCAACGCATTGCACGATGTTTGTATTAGAGAACTTTCGATTGGAAAATATAAACAACACAAAAGGACAGTAAGTTGTTGGTTAATATGGTATATAAGATAAATCGCCAGAACTGTCAGAGAACTTATACTGTCCATACCGGAAGACCCTTTAAAGTGTGTTATAAAGACAACTGCAATTTAAATTGCACCAGTGCAGCATCGTATGAACGAACATTTGAAGACGAGTAATCAGACGGTGAGATTCAAGACAGCATGGAAGTTTCTAGAATGAAATTTTCACTCTACAGCGGAGTGTGCGCTGATATGAAACTTCTGGCAGATCAAAACTGTGTGCCAGACCGAGACTCGAACTCGGGACCTTTGCCTTTCGCGGGCAAGTGCTCTACCAGCTCTACCAGCTGAGCTACCCAAGCACGACTCACGCCCCGTCCTCACAGCTCGGTCCGGCACACAGTTTTAATCTGCCAGGAAGTTTCATATCAGCGCACACTCCGCTGTAGAGTGAAAATCTCATTCTGGAAACATCCCCCAGGCTGTGGCTAAGCCATGTCTCCGCAATATCCTTTCTTTCAGGAGTGCTAGTTCTGCAAGGTTCGCAGGAGAGCTTCTGTAAAGTTTGGAAGGTAGGAGACGAGGTACTGGCAGAAGTAAAGCTGTGAGGAGGGGGCGTGAGTCGTGCTTGGGTAGCTCGGTTGGTAGAGCACTTGCCCGCGAAAGGCAAAGGTCCCGAGTTCGAGTCTCGGTCCGGCGCACAGTTTTAATCTGCCAGGAAGTTTCAGCATTGAAGTTATCCACACCACAGATAAACGCCTTTTGCTAAACGTATTGGAAGAATTAGATATTTTCGCAGAAAAGAAGACGAATCCGCAACTGCTATTAAATGAGCAAAAAGAATTTAAGTTACAGGGATCCGTCCAGTTGTTTGATGATGTACTCTAGACGAACATTCAAGACATAATCTTAAATACCTGCTGTTATTTTCCTTAGAGAAGCGCAATTTTGAAATATGTATTTTTTGAAATACATTTGTAAAGAGATTTTCAGCAAAGTACTTTTGAATGTATTTTAACAGGTATTACAGCGTAAGGAATTTTGTCTAGTGCAAGAGTGACATATGTTCATATATGCATAAAAGCGGCGTTTCCAATTCATATTTGCGTTTCCTATAGCAGTTTAAATGTTTTGTAACAATCGGCAATTATTTACTGTAGATTGATAATAATGTGACAATTAAATTAAATTAGTTTTTCGTGAGCTACATGCAAACTAGTGTCGTTACAAACATTTTTATACACCAACTTAATCTCTGGCGTTGGCAATGTAATCAGCATATTACCTAGAACGTAATGGTTCAAATGGCTCTGAGCACTATGGGACTCAACTGCTGTGGTCATAAGTCCCCTAGAACTTAGAACTACTTAAACCTAACTAACCTAAGGACATCACACACATCCATGCCCGAGGCAGGATTCGAACCTGCGACCGTAGTGGTTGTGCGGTTCCAGACTGTAGCGCCTTTAACCGCTCGGCCACTCCGGCCGGCACCTAGAACGTAATTTATCTTACTAAAAATTGAATATGTTATATTATATCAATTTCAGATTCCATGCTATAGCACTTTGTAGATTCTACAGTATAAATTCCACAGTCTCTGACGAAGCTCCTGTTAATCGGTCAATAAAAATAATTGGTTGTGACTTTTGGATGTCCTACAAACTGAATTTCAACAGTTGCTCTTTCCCCTGCAGGCAGTGGTTGCTCTCACTACTACTTTTTTTCAGTTTCCTTGGCTAACGACGTTGTATTTGCACAGTTACAACATTGTGCTGCTGAAACGAAGAGGTTTCTGTGTGTTACTTATTGCAGAATTAGGAAACTTGTTATGAGAAAGTACAAGAACATAGATATAAAGATATGTTTATTGCAAAAAAAATCTGCACAAGCAACAGTAGAAGATATGAAAAAATTGATCACTTTTCCTATTACAACTGCACTATACATGTACAGTCAGCATTACATCTGGTGTCTCCAATCGGTGTGTTCTGTCAAACAGGTTTGCAAATCCACTATTGTCTTGGAAGTTGCTCACATAAATGGCTTCAGCTGGGATATTAAGTCACTTTCTATTGGCAGAAGTTTATCAAACAAGTTTCGCAAAACTGAAATACCATGTAGCGGCAGATCTCTTTTCCCGGTACCTATCGACTTCTTTGCAACGCTTCGGCAAACTCAAGGTAGCAGGTTTCCCCTTAGTGTAGTAGGACTGTCGAATGAAACGTGTAGCCAGCATACTCAGTTCTTTTGAATGAGCCTGTGTGAAACCCTTGCTCTACTTGTACTGAGATCACTGTAATCCTGTTGTCCCATTTTATAGGCAAGGGATCCATTATCATTGGCGCTGTGAAAAACTGAAACCCAGTCGTCTGGATGATATATGTGAAAAGATCTTTCATTCATCTTCACAAGGGCAAACTATTGTAGGAAGCTATGACCCTTAACGACGAATTTCTGGTCTACAGCGGTGAAATATTTACGGACAATCAGATTTTGAATAATGTGTTTGCGTTTTGAAGATGTTTAAAAAAAATCTGCGATGTTTAGGCTTGCATGAAAATAAAAACCATTTGAAAAATAGGAATTATGATCAAAACATTCCAATTTTGACTAGATGTTACACTACTGCATTAGAACTGTGCATATACTTCACATACAGCTACAACTTTGTGGCTACGCGAATCATGAGAAACCTTTGTTTCATTGTGAGTGGCATTTACAACTTTGTTTGACTCACACCATTAGGTGGCAATTTTCCAGAAACAGGACCATTTCTCCTCGATATATGAGGGCATCCACTATCCATCAGTATCTAGGTTTTATTGTCCTTCCGCTCACAAATGTTAACTATACGGTTCGTTACCAGTGTTCCCAACTCTTCAAAACGAAGTGAGCTAAATGCATCTAAAGGAACCAGAAAATGTTTAAATAAAGTAAGTTCTACATCTACATCTACATTGATACTCCGCAAGCCACCCAACGGTGTGTGGCGGAGAGCACTTTACGTGCCACTGTCATTACCTCCCTTTCCTGTTCCAGTCGCGTATGGTTCGCGGGAAAAACGACTGTCTGAAAGCCTCCGTGCGTGCTCTAATCTCTCTAATTTTACATTCGTGATCTCCTCGGGAGGTATAAGTAGGGGGAAGCAATATATTCGATACCTCATCCAGAAACGCACCCTTTCGAAACCTGGCGAGCAAGCTACACCGCGATGCAGAGCGCCTCTCTTGCAGAGTCTGCCACTTGAGTTTGCTAAACATCTCCGTAACGCTATCACGGTTACCAAATAACCCAGTGACGAAACGCGCCGCTCTTCTTTGGATCTTCTCTATCTCCTCCGTCAACCCGACCTGGTACGGATCCCACACTGATGAGCAATACTCAAGTATAGGTCGAACGAGTGTTTTGTAAGCCACCTCCTTTGTTGATGGACTACATTTTCTAAGCACTCTCCCAATGAATCTCAACCTGGTACCCGCCTTACCAACAATTAATTTTATATGATCATTCCACTTCAAATCGTTCCGCACGCATACTCCCAGATTGTTTAATTGTGTGGCTTTGCAATAATTGTCAGAGTGGCCCAGTGGTTCTAGGCGCTTCAGTCTGGAACCGCGCGACCGCTACGGTCGCAGGTTCGAATCCTGCCTCGGGCATGGCTGTGTGTGATGTCCTTAGGTTAGTTAGGTTTATGTAGTTCTAAGTTCTAGGGGACTGATGACCTCAGATGTTAAGTCCGATAGTGTTCAGAGCCATTTGAACCATTTTTTTTGCAATAATTATATTGTCTGAGGTGTTTAAGAAGGGAAAGGATGTATACGAAAATACATTAAGGTAGATATTGTTAGGTAAGCCCAATTTAATTGGATCAAATGTTATACACAGACAAGCCAAAATTTAATCATGGCTGCTATTATGTTCATGGATTTTTTTCTTTGGAAACAAGTGTTTGAAAAATAATTTACTCACATTTGGTCATATCAGGTATTAATTCAGTTTGAAACAGCTTTAGGAAATACTGTGTCACAGGATTTTGCATCATAGTTTAAATGCATGGAAAAGGTTCCATTTTAATGGCTTTAATAGCCAGAGACAAAATGTATAGTATTCAAAACATTAAAGCTTACGGGAAGCACAAAAGAATAAAAATTTAGAGGCGTGCCTTGTGCATCTCATTAGAGAAATGATTTCTGGATGTAATTGAACTTACAATTCTAGTATAATACACTCCTGGAAGTTGAAATAAGAACACCGTGAATTCATTGTCCCAGGAAGGGGAAACTTTATTGACACATTCCTGGGGTCAGATACATCACATGATCACACTGACAGAACCACAGGCACATAGACACAGGCAACAGAGTATGCACAATGTCGGCACTAGTACAGTGTATATCCACCTTTCGCAGCAATGCAGGCTGCTATTCTCCCATTGAGACGATCGTAGAGATGCTGGATGTAGTCCTGTGGAACGGCTTGCCATGCCATTTCCACCTGGCGCCTCAGTTGGACCAGCGTTCGTGCTGGACGTGCAGACCGTGTGAGACGACGCTTCATCCAGTCCCAAACATGCTCAATGGGGGACAGATCCGGAGATCTTGCTGGCCAGGGTAGTTGACTTACACCTTCTAGAGCACGTTGGGTGGCACGGGATACATGCGGACGTGCATTGTCCTGTTGGAACAGCAAGTTCCCTTGCCGGTCTAGGAATGGTAGAACGATGGGTTCGATGACGGTTTGGATGCACCGTGCACTATTCAGTGTCCCCTCGACGATCACCAGTGGTGTACGGCCAGTGTAGGAGATCGCTCCCCACACCATGATGCCGGGTGTTGGCCCTGTGTGCCTCGGTCGTATGCAGTCCTGATTGTGGCGCTCACCTGCACGGCGCCAAACACGCATACGACCATCATTGGCACCAAGGCAGAAGCGACTCTCATCGCTGAAGACGACACGTCTCCATTCGTCCCTCCATTCACGCCTGTCGCGACACCACTGGAGGCGGGCTGCACGATGTTGGGGCGTGAGCGGAAGACGGCCTAACGGTGTGCGGGACCGTAGCCCAGCTTCATGGAGACGGTTGCGAATGGTCCTCGCCGATACCCCAGGAGCAACAGTGTCCCTAATTTGCTGGGAAGTGGCGGTGCGGTCCCCTACGGCATTGCGTAGGATCCTACGGTCTTGGCGTGCATCCGTGCGTCGCTGCGGTCCGGTCCCAGGTCGACGGGCACGTGCACCTTCCGCCGACCACTGGCGACAACATCGATGTACTGTGGAGACCTCACGCCCCACGTGTTGAGCAATTCGGCGGTACGTCCACCCGGCCTCCCGCATGCCCACTATACGCCCTCGCTCAAAGTCCGTCAACTGCACATACGGTTCACGTCCACGCTGTCGCGGCATGCTACCAGTGTTAAAGACTGCGATGGAGCTCCGTATGCCACGGCAAACTGGCTGACACTGACGGCGGCGGTGCACAAATGCTGCGCAGCTAGCGCCATTCGACGGCCAACACCGCGGTTCCTGGTGTGTCCGCTGTGCCGTGCGTGTGATCATTGCTTGTACAGCCCTCTCGCAGTGTCCGGAGCAAGTATGGTGGGTCTGACACACCGGTGTCAATGTGTTCTTTTTTCCATTTCCAGGAGTGTATTTTGAGATTTCATTTCTATGATATGTATATAAAACATCAGCCCATTTTTAAAGTCCTGATATTTTGAGGCAAAAATGTATATAAATGAACATCTTCATGTCAGTTTATTTCGCACAACTTTCTGTCTTCGCAATAAAAACAGAAGTAATGTTTCTGCTAGGTAATTGCAGGACGACTTTCACAATATTTACACTGAAATATTTCATTATTTGTTACGCTTAGCAAATTACTGCACTGAACAGAAGTTCGCTGTTACTCTCCTCAGTTCAGCCCCTGGCACATTGCTTAATGTAATCATGAAGCATATGACTTCAGATTCATGTTCCACAAATCAAAGACTGCTTTGCTTAGAACAGCTTCCTACATTACTGTGAAGTTGCGATACTTCGTTGACGTTATCCATACTACACTAGAGTTTCCAATAATGTGTATGCTGTCGACCCCGGAAGACACACCAACACAGCTTTAGTTTGCTTTCTTGTACTGTTTAATACACTCTAACCCTTAACTACTATGGTCATTTACAAGAACACAATTACTATGGAAGGGTCTCACAGACCGCATTTTTCTATTTTATATATCAGACCAGAATTTTGCTGTATATATATAGTTTCTTGACTTAGTCATTCATTACACTTCTTAGAGGTGGTTTTTGTAGAAATTTGATTTTTTTAAACACTGCGGTATTTTAAACAATTTTACAATTAAAACAAAGCGAAATCTGGAGTCTATTTTTATTTTATGAGTTACGAAAATAACAGTAAATAGTTAGCTCTCTACTCACACATACATTTTCATCAGAGGGATTACATTACAAATTGACAATATAATTAGGTGGAAAAATCCGACATGGCTTACGATAAATTGTGTGCGAAGTCAGCTTTCAGTTTACGACTCACTTTGCAATGTAGAGTGAATATTTCAGTCCATAAGTCTATGAATGGAGAAACTTTGCTCACCATTTTACTTCTAAAATTACAAGTAAAAACTAAATACTTGTTCTCATGTGCCACTGAATAATACTTTAGTCAATTTCCACCTGCGAACACTTCACGCAGACCTTCCTGGAACACTCCAAACATATCGGAACACCACGCTGTTGACATGGATACCTTGTTTTCCTCTTCAGGCGAGGAGGGCAAAAGGTGCACGTTTTTCGATTTTTGAATTCTTCTTTCGGTGTCTGAGACTCATCTTGCAAGTGAAGACATCTGTCTCACATAACACGCGTTCACAGAAGGCCCAGCTTTCCCCGCCATGGAGAAACAGCAGCATGCTATAAAAACGCGGCACGCAAACACTATGGTACGTCTGTGAGACCTCTCAAGGCTAATAATTACGAAACAAAGAGCAGCAGCAATGCAAGAATGCTGGCACATGTAGCTTGACAGCCAATAAGAAGGTACATGGAACAGTCCATTTGGCTTTGCAGGGCTGTGAGAAATATCTCGACACAAAAATTAGCAGCGGTCTGAGAGACGGTCGATAGTAGTTAAGGGCTAATAATACATTTTCATGGAAAATTGAAGAGGGTTTTGAAGTGTTAGTTCCGTGCAAGAAATTTTCCTTTAATAAACATGCATTTTAATATTTTCCTATAGTCAAGAAATATCTAGAAAAGAAGCCAAATGATTGCGAAAAAGCCATATTTCCGGACGTCAGCTAACTCACCCATTTGCAAGCTTTATGGTATTACAAAGAAGCCAGAGTTAGGTCTAAAACAGCTGATTTCGCAACACTGTTCGTTACTTTATCGAAGCGCTTTTGCGCTCCGCTTGTTGTTCGCTGCAACAAAGAGTTTTGTGTTTGGGCAATGGTAGCACGGCCGGGCTGCTCCTCTCTGACAGCTGTACGTCAGTGAGCATTGCTCACGTTCCGACCGCGCCGCGTCCATACCTCGCTGCCGGCAGCCATTCGTACCAAACTACTTCTCTGTGAATTACGCGTTACAGCGTATTAATGGTCGATACATATCGCTAAGCCGCAGCCTTGCTGTACACAATTGCCACGTCAGCTAAACACGTTATCCTGTTTTCAGGTTTCTGCTAATACCCAGAGTAAATTATAATCCAAAAAACGAGTGGAAGTGAAATTTGCTGGCAGATAAAAACTATGTTCCGCACCGATACTCTAACTCGCGATCTACGCCTTTCGCGGGAAAGTGCTCTACCGACTTTTTTGTGATCTCGTTTTGTTCGTTTTCGTTCGTTCTATTGTTCGGGGCGGACGTCCCATGACGCCTGTCCAAGTTCATCATTGAGCAATTAACTCAGTTTTTTTTAATTACAGATGGCATCTAACCCTGTGATCAAACACACAGAGCTACCGTGTCGGCATCGACTGAGCTGCCCAAGCACGACTCAGGACCCGTCCTCAGCTTTAATTCTGTCAGTTCCTCGTCTCCTGCCTTCCAAACTTCACAGAAGCTCTCCTGCGAATCTTTCCGAACTAGCACTCCTGGAAGAAAGGATATTGCGGAGACATAGCATACCCACAGCCTGTGGGATGTTTCCACAGTGAAATTTTCACTCTGCAGCGGAGTGAAAATTTCATGCTGCGATCGAGTGGAAGCAATTATAAGCCGATTTCAAGAACATTTTGATACCACCTACAGCCGTCTATGTCCTGGGTTGATGCAAAACATAAACAACGAAAGGATAATTTTTCTGTCACGCGTAGGTTATGACGGTCGTCAGGAATATTGGCTATTTAAGGCGGGTAACGACCAATAGAGGTACTCTCTGTGGTGTCACCGCCAGACACCACACTTGCTAGGTGGTAGCCTTTAAATCGGCCGCGGTCCGTTAGTATACGTCGGACCCGCGTGTCGCCACTGTCAGTGATAGCAGACCGAGCGCCACCACACGGCAGGTCTAGAGAGACTTATTAGCACTCGCCCCAGTTGTACAGACGACTTTGCCAGAAGGGGATCACTGACAATTACGCTCTCAATTGCCGAGACGATAGTTAGCCTAGCCTTCAGCTACATTTGCTACGACCTAGCAAGGCGCCGTATTCAATTGCTAATTAATATTATGAAGCATGTATCATCAAGAGCGATGTTCTACAAATGTGGATTAAAGTTAAGTATTCCAGAAGCTACGTACTTTTCCTTATAGCATTCATTACGTATCCTGTTTCAGACCTCACGCCAGCCTGCGTGAGTTTAAGCGCGTGCCTTTCGGCTTCCTCTCATTGTGTCTAGGCTGTCTTGTCTAGACACAACACTCTCAAATTCAAAAATTACATTAAATATACTGTAGCAATCACTCGTAGCACAAAATGGCCATTTTCCTGTGGAATTAAAGACAGTGAAGGCTGTTATTTTCGTACAGTTGCCTGCGTTAGTCATAATACAGACGTTTCCAAAACTTTTTGTTGGTTGTTTGTGCAGTAGAGATAGCGGAGAAATACTGCAAAGAAAAATAACTATTCGCAGAGTCTTTCTACAATACCCTTTTACAACTACACTAATATTCCAGAAGGAAAAGTCACATTATTTCCTTTTCTTAAGATTTCTTTTTCCATGTTTCCTACTACCATTCACAATATTACGCATTTCGTTACTTATAAAAGTCGTGGTTATATTGCATTTAATTCTGTCACATCTAGCGAACCGCTACACGAGAAAATGGTGGAGCTACTACGGAAACATTCCACCTTGTATCAGCGGTTGCGTATGTCAACTCTTTGAACTTCACTGTAACATGCCGGAGTCCATAACAAAGACTGGTATGATTAAAGCAGTCGTTGCAGATGGAGACAAGGCTGGCGTTTGTTATTTATGTCACAGTCCTGCCGACAGCTTGACAGGCGTCTCTGGGCTTTCGTTTCTGTTGCTCCCTCGCTGCCGTTCGGCGTAATTGTAAAGCGGCCTAGCGCAACAAAGCCTGAAAGCAACAAAGCACTGGTGGCGTGGCCACAGGTTAACATCCAAAAAAGCTACACGCGTCAGGCAATGTTCTATCCTCAAAACATTTGTCCACTTCCCTCTTTGCAGAAGAAGATAGTGGAAGATTTTATTTTAGGAAAGACACGGAGGAAGATGGCATTCAACAGTGAGAGAAGCTCAACAAAGAAGTTGTACTGAAGCTTACTGACACCACCGTAACGGTAGCAGACATATTCACAGCTGTAGATGATATCATCTCCATCTCTGCCTAACAGGTAATCTCAAATAATTTCATCGTGATTTCAAATGCTCCAAGCACTATGGGACTTAACATCTGAGGTCTTCAGTCCCCTAGACTTACAACTACTTAAACCTAAATAACCTAAGGACATCACACACATTGATGCCCGAGGCATGACTCGAACCTGTGAGCGTAGCAGCAGCGCGGTTCCGGACTGAAGCGCCTAGAACCGCTCGGCCACAGCGGCCGGCCATCGTGATTTCAGAAGAGCAGTAAGGCAGTTAAGACAGGCAGCTCAAATTCTGTGTGAGAGCCTGTATCGCACTTACGTAGCAAATGAATAAGCAGGTCACATTGACAGAGAAAATGCACAAGGACAAATGCATAGTGACATGCACGTGATCGTTAGAGCTGTAGACAAATTCCAGTGGCAGTAATAATAAAAGAGGCGTTGCGTATCACGAGGATTTTTACTGAAAATCCTAAAGAAAATCGTACCACTAAGAAATTATCCGAATGGGACGCAAATCGGTAGATGTGAAGTACATGCACAAACAAATAAATGATTTTAATTTCAGGAAAATTGGATCATTTATTCAAGAGAGAGTTTCACAAATACAAAAAGTCTTCTGGTCCAGACTGTATACCAATTAGGTTCCTTTCGGAGTATGCTGATGCATTAGCATATACAACCGTCCGCTCGACGAAAGATCCGTACCCAAAGACTGGAAAGTTGCACAGGTCACACCAATATTCAAGAAAGGTAGTAGGAGTAATCCACTAAACTACTGGCCCATATCGTTAACGTCGACAGGCAGCGGGATTTTGGAACATATATTGTGTTCAAACATTATGAATTACCCCGAAGAAAACGGTCTATTGACACACAGTCAACATGGGTTTAGAAAACACCGTTCCTGTGAAACACAACTAGCTTTTTATACACATTAGGTGTTGAGCGCTAATGACAAAGGATTTCAGATCGATTCCGTATTTCTGGATTTCCGGAAGGCCTTTTGACACTATACCATACAAGCGGCTCGTAGTGAAATTGTGTGCATATGGAATATCGTCTCAGTTATGTGACTGAATTTGTGACTTCCTGTCAGAGAGGTCACAGTTCGTAGTAATTGACGGAAAGTCATCGAGTAAAACGGAAGTGATTTCTGGCGTTCCCCAAGGTAGTGTTATAGGCTCAAATGGATCAAATGGCTGTGAGCACTATGGGACTTAACTTCTGAGGTCATCAGTCCCCCAGAACTTAGAGCTACTTAAACCTAACTAACCTAAGGACATCACACACATCCATGTCCGAGGCAGAATTGGAACCTGCGACAGTAGCGGTCGCGCAGTTCCAGACTGTAGCGCCTAGAACCGCTCGGCCACCCAAGCTGGCAAAGAATTGTGAAGGTGGTTTGATGAACCCTCTGCCAAGTACTTAAATGTGATTTGCAGAGCATCCATATAGATGTAGATGTAGAAAAGGCAATAGCACGTTGGTGCACCTCTGCCCCTTATGCAAGATGCTATTAGGTACAGCATCAACTGAGAGAGTTATTGGACGTCCTCCTGAGTGATATCGTGCAAAATTCTGTCCAATTCTCGTAGTTAGATCATCAGAACGCCAAGCTGGATGGAAGGCGCTGCCCACAATGCTACAACTCTGTCAACTACTGCCAAGCCGACTAACTGCTTGCATAAGGGCCACAGCTGGACCAACCCGCAATTGCCTTGGCTACTTTGTGAAGCTCTTTCTCGTGTATAAATCACCCAATTTTTCTGAAACTGTAATCATCTTTTTGTCTGTACATATACGTCTCATCTACCGACCACATTCGGATAATTCCTTCGTGGTGGGTCGCCTTTTGTATGTTAGTGTATTACATCCTTCCACATACGTTTCGCGCAATAACAACCACGAGAAGTTAAAGCTGTTACGGGGCTTAGCGACAGTCATTTTTTCCACTTACGCTCGCGAATGCATTAAATGATCTTGGTACTCTCCACCACACGCAATAAAGGGCGAAAAGATCCAGTGCAATGCATACATGTCTAAGGGCCGGCCAGAGTGGCCGAGCGGTTCTAGGCGCTACAGTTTGGAACCGCGCGACCGCTACGGTCGCAGGTTCGAATCCTGCCTCGGGCATGGATGTGTGTGATGTCCTTAGGTTAGTTAGGTTTAATTAGTTCTAAGTTATAGGCGACTGATGACCTCAGAAGTTAAGTCGCGTAGTGCTCAGAGCCATTTGAGCTTGAAGGTCCCGCACACGGCGGATGGTGAGACCGGCGGGAAAAGATGGCGGCGAGCGAGTGGTCAGCGGCAGTTCGCTCCACATGCTCCTGTCAGTTTCAAGCGGCTGGCGGTTACGTGATGTCACGAGGGTTTATCCCGTTCCAACCCACGGCTTTAAGACATTGCTTTATCGGTGTTTGCGTTGATTACGCGCAAACGCAAATTACTTCGACAAGTTAGAGGAGTCAGCAGAGACGCTGATACGATTTATACGAATTTCACATCAAAAGGTATTAAATGAACAAATCTGTAACATGTACAGATTACTGAATAATTTATAATCTTTGAACCAGTGCAGGTACAGAGTAGAGCGAGTGCTCATTTTAAAGATCTCGTCGGAACGCAACGACTGACATATTTGTATAATTTGCAGCATTAATATTGCACTGGTAAAACACCAATTTTATATAATGGTGAACGCAGGATTAAGATTGCCTGCACGTTCGCCTGACTTAAACTCCACCGAGAACATGTGGGATGCGTTTGGGAGATATGTTGCCCAAAGAGCATCCAGCGGTTGTTAAACGCGTTGGCAGAGGAAGGGAACGCCCTACCACAACAACTCCTTACTAACCTTGTGAACAGCACGGGAGCACATTCCAGAGAATACGGGGTGAACACACGCCCTATTAAGAACCATGTCCGGCTTTTCCTAATGTCCAGGGGATCACCACGAATGGCGGTGACTTCAATGTAATTATTTCATTGATTAAAAGTGTCATTTTTGTTCGTCTCGTTGCGTATTTCTTCCAGTTACGTTGTGTACTACACTTATACAGTTCTTTTATGTAACATCGAAGTTTCATCGAGCTATGTTACTTGGCAGTGCCACATGATGGAAAAGTTACTTTCGTCCTTACGTTTTGCACACCAGTGTATGTGTCATTTTTCTATATGTCTTGTAGTTTTCACGCAGTCGTATCCTGAAACTCTGGAGGCACTTACGAATAAACGTTTATAATGTAGTCTTCGGTCTGTGAAATGAAATGATCGTACGGTGTTTTCGACCGGGAGACAGCATCTAATAAGCTGTTTTCAAATGTACCGTATTAGTTCAAATGGCTCTGAGCACTATAGGACTTAACAGCTATGGTCATCAGTCCCCTAGAACTTAGAACTATTTAAACCTAACTAACCTAAGGACATCACACAACATCCAGTCATCACGTGTACCGTTTTGAGCGGCATCGAATATTTCATTGTATTTAATGCTAGCGGGTCCACATAACTGTTACGTTCTTCCGATGGCTTACGGTCATTTGCTAATTCTGGTTTTCGGTTTACATGTATTTCTACTTTATATGGAAGACCGGAACATTTGTGGTAACATTTTATTTTGAAGATGGCTCTTCATTATAGGTATATTCCTATAGTGTATAGACGAAACGGTTTGTGTGCCAAAATGACCAGTTAACTGTTTACGGGGTCACATACACAGACAAGGAAACAGTTTATTCTTTAGAAAACTTTTGAGTTATGACTTCAATTTATTAAGATTTTCACTTCTGAGTATGACTCAGCTAAATGTAATACGAAGAGTACGCAGACTTAAGCAGAGTATGACAGGTTGCACTAATAATAATAATAATAATAATAATAATAATAATAATAATAATAATAATAATAATAATAATAATAATAATATATTGAAAAACGACATTCATATTCGATCCAATGAGTACTGGGCCTAAGAAGAACTGAGTCGAAGCATGAAAAAGGATTTTGAAACTACCAAGAGCACACAGCCGAGAAAAACTATATAAAAATATACCTTAAAAAACGAAAGTAATGTCAAACCATCAAAGACAACACACGCACGAGCGCCAATTATGGGACTATACCATTTTGCTAATTTTATATATCTTACTGGATGTGGTGTTACTCCTCCGTGGCTGAGAAGTCAGCATTTGTGTCTGCAGTGCGGAGGATCAGGGTGGCATCCCAGGCACTGCTATGGATTTTTCCTTGGTGAGTAGACTGGGATGGTGTACATGTTCACTTTTGAAGCCAGCTGAGCAGTTACAAGACTCGGAAAGCTGACAACTGCCAGGAAAACGGTTTGCTAGTCCCATGCTTTTCCTAGTCACATGCAGATGGCGTCATCGGTAGAGGATTGCACGTCGGCCGGTCAGCAACTCAAGGTCATTGGAGCTATGTCAGTGATAGTGGAGCTATGCCAGAGAGAGTGGATTTATGTCAGTCGAATATAGTGGATAAAGGAGGCTTAACACCGGAAGCCTAGAAAGATAAAATTGTGTTCTACTCCGTTCGGGACGTATATCAAAAGAAATGGTCACCATTATGACCCGTCATGAAACCAGTATCTCTATATATATTTGGATGCTGTGTCTTCGAAAAACTGCTAGTTGCTGAAGTAGAATGAAAGGGTAAAAAGAACATACAACTTACCTGATCCACACAACAAGAAACAGGATCCATGTATATAGTCATCAGCAAACCGAACGACCAGTTCATCCCCTCCTACATCCCTCTCAGGACGCGTGACGCTAATACCGTGTAATACCGGCTCTAGCTTTGATAATGCCCTCAGTAGGCAGAAGACAGTGTCCATAAGTTTCATCACGTATGCCATATCGAGCTGCACGCACCCACTGATTATTAGATTCTATAAAACTAATAAACTACGGGATGTTGATTTCTTTCTTTCATCCACTTTTCCAAACAGTTCAAGAGATTATCTATGGGACTGAGACGTTGTGATTTAGCGGGCCATTCGACGTGTTACAGTGTGTCTGTATGTTCTTTCAACTAGGAACGCGTCCATGAAATCCTGTGAACATTGTTGTTATTATCTTGGGAGACGAGAGTGTCGACAGCATACTCATTATGAAGATGTAGAATAAAGGGGCACTTGGTCTTCAGAAATTTTGAACTAAACATCGTGGTTTCTATTCACAGTAACCTAAATCATCTGCCCAAATCATGGTACGAAAAATAGTCCCAAAACATTCGAGCACCACCTCCGGACTGAATTATACCCTGCCTCATTAGTCCGCCGGTGCACTCGACGCCTTCCATCATCTGAAAGGGGCAAACACTGGACTCATTGGACACGCTACACGCCTCCAAACAGTTATTGTCCAGCTCCTGCGTCGCTTGGCCTTCTAAAGGCGTGCTGCTTTATGTGAGGCTGTGTGCAGTGTCCTTCTGTGAGGTACTCGATTCTAAATTTCCATTGCACGCAGCTCCCTTCGCAATGTTCTTTCGTAAACGGTTCGAACTGGACCTGTATTCACTGATAGCTGCAATTCGTGTCGGTTTCGATACTGGTTGTCATTTATAAGGGGTGACACATATCTCTGGTCCCTTGTATTACTGTTCTTACGCCATGTTAAATGGTTGAAAGTACTATAGAATTCCTTGTAGACAATCTGGACGGTCCGTGCGGATACACCAATTTGATTCGCGATGTGGTTGTAGGTACGTTTGGACGCGATAGTTCTTTTCTTCATCCCGCAGTGTGTCTACCCATTTTACTGCGCTTATTTCATACAAGTGACTGACATACACACACCACTCACACTACCATGACTTAGATCGCCGATGGAGGGCCACATGACCCCCTGGTGTCAGTTGTCAAGAGTCTATAGCGCTTCAAAGCAAGCGGTGTGCTCTTTTAAGGGGACGGCAACTGTTTTATCTAATGACCTTATAAAAAGGATTGATAGCACCCGATGAACTAAAACAATTTTGATAGATTTTATTGTAAACCAGAAAGAACAGTTTTCTGGTATTGAAGAGATGGGCCACAAGACGGACATATCCAAGACCTGTTCAGAATACTCACGACATTGCCGTCTTTCCGAGATGACAAGTGGCAACTAGTGTAACACGGAATGATGAATGCGGTGATAGACACAGTGCGTTGATAAAAAGGAACTATGTGAAGAAGAAAGTCACAAGTGGCAGACTAGCAGAAGAAGCACTCTGTGTTCACTAGTTGGTCGATTAGGGGAACAATAACAATAATACTTCATTGGTTGTAGTGTTATGTCCGTATTTGGAATGGGCTTTATAAAGCCTTATTGTTATTAATTTTTATAATATTTCTAAATATTGTGGAAATTCAGTAATTATTGCAGCAATGGGCAATAAATTTGCAACGTATTCTGCTTGTTGCACCGTCGCACCATTTTAATGACATTAAAAGGTGTTTATACGGGAGCGTAATAAACACATTCAGAGAGATCATTATTCAGAGGAATTTTGACCTGCGTTCAGTTAATCCTTGTAGAACAGTGTTCGTATTTCCAGAAAAAAATCATTATCCACCAGTTCACTTTGTTTTTTGGAATAGGTTAAATACTTCAAATAAACGAGAAGTTGTTGATTATGAGGGATATGAGGAAGATTTGAATTTAACATCACGTCAGAGACGATGTCGTTAGAGATGAAGCATAAGCACAGATGGGAGAAAGTTGGGAAGAGATTCCAAGGCGAAAAATTAAATTTGGAGAGTCAGACGAATATTTGAATCCCACTCCACCCGAATGTAAATATCAACCCATTTTATTTTCATTTTCGTCATTGGTAAAACTGTCCTACGCTGGCATCTAGAGATATATTTTTAATTTTATGTAAATAGATCATACTTATATACTGTGTTCATGTGGGACACGATCTGTTTTACCGTGTAAATAACTGATTACATGCCAACAGTTCAAACGTAAACAACGTTAGTATTCAGGATTCTGATTCTGCGATATCTTCTTGCGATATTTGATATTTAGTGAAACCTGTGCACAAATGCAATATGTATACTATGGGAGAGCCCTTTTTGCTCAAAAAATTGTCGTTTCTGGTTTTTTTGTCAAGGAGAAATTCTTTGTTTATCAAATACATGTAAAGGCAGTCAACACAGAGTGAACTGTTGCTGCGTTTCTCGATTATACATCTAGCTTTTTGCAGTGGTTTCGTCTCTCGTCGCAGAGCGCTGTTAGAATTACACTGACTGAAATACAAGTGTCACAGCGTGAACACATTGTCCGAACACTACCGAGAAATTGTTCGTCTACGTTGCTTTGTAACACAACTCTTCTAATGAACAATTGTTCAAACCTTTTAAAGTATGCATTTTAGACCACATGTTTACTGGACATTTTTTTCTTGTTTTGATCCATACTACAACTTCCGAAAATACAGAAAGCACAGATCTTGCAGTAGAAGAGATTTGTTTCATAGTATAGAAAATCAAGAGTTGTTTATAGCTCTTAAGATGCGCGTTTTAGAGCCCATGCTTATTTGACTTTTTGTTTCGAATGATCATTTCTGTCACATCCATGAATATTGACCAGCACTTCTGAAACATCCTGTTTACATGCCTGTTCATATGCTAGTTAAACTTCCATCCATAAGCGAGTTTATTGTGCCCATGCCAATTATCATCATCTTTTGGGTTGAGAGAAAAGTTAGTCCTTGACATAAGGGGCATCAGTGCATCATACAGACAGACTACACAGACAGTTATGACTGCAGAATGAGTGCAATATGGACTCAGCACAACAGTGCCACAAGAAGAGTTGACTCAGGTCCTTCCAAAAGGAGTTCACCACGAGAAGTTTGTAGGATTGTTCGTATGGCTCTGGCGAAAAGACATATAATAGCGGAAATGTGGGTGGAGTATCAACACGAACTTTCAGGAACAGATTTCTGAAAGCTGGGTCGACATCTGGAGTAACCATGCGTCATTCCCCAGTGACACCAAACAAGACGGAAGAGACTTGAACAAGGTGGAGGCAGAGATGACTGGGGCATTGAGCAGCATTCTGTCGTGTTCAGCGATGAGCCTTTCATCTCTTTGTAGCGATCACAGCACCACTAACGCGTCCCTGGACGATCTGGTGAAAGATCGCTGTAAGCAGTGACACTTGAGACCCACAGCTATCCAACTTTTGGAATCACGGTGTGGGAAGCTGTCCTATATGACAGCATCACTTATTTAATAATTGTTGAAGCGAGATCGAACTTTAGACAGTAAGTACCAAGCATGGTCAACTCTGCTGTTATCCCTTCCATTAGGATAATGCAAGATCATACACTGCAATTCACACCATAAACGGATTGAAGACTGTACAGATCACTGACTGACGTGACATGTCTCCTACTTTATCACTCACACGGTATGACGTGGATGCAAACGGAAAGGCGTTTACTTTCATACAAGCATTCAACCAGCAATCTTGATACATTAATACACTACTGGCCATTAAAATTGCTACACACGAAGATGAAATGCTACAGACGCGAAATTTAACCGACAGGAAGAAGGTGCTGTGATATGCAAATTATTAGCTTTTCAGAGCATTCACACAAGGCTGGCACCGGTGGCGATACCTACAACATGCTGACATGAGGAAAGTTTACAAGCGACTTCTCATACACAAACAGCAGTTGGCTGGCGTTTCCTGGTGAAACGTTGTTGTGATGCCTCGTGTAAGGAGGAAAAGTGCGTACCATAACGTTTCCGAATTTGATAAAGGTCGGATAGTAACCTATCGCGATTGCGGTTTATCGTATCGCGACATTGCTGCTCGCGTTGGTCGAGATCCAATGATTGTTAGCAGAATATGGAATCGGTGGGTTCTGTTTACAGCATCATGATGGTAGCATCCGTGTTTGGCGACATTGCGGTGAACGCACATTGGAAGCGTGTATTCGTCATCGCCATACTGGCGTATCACCCGGCGTGATGGTATGGGGTGCCATTGGTTACACATCTCGGTCACCTCTTGTTCGCATTGATGGCACTTTGAACAATGGACGTTTCATTTCAGATGCGTTACGACCCATGGCTGTACCCTTCATTCGATCCCTGCGAAACCCTACATTTCAGCAGGATAATGCACGACCGCATGTTGCAGGTCCTGTACGGGCCTGTCTGGATACAGAAAATGTTCGACTGCTGCCCTGGCCAGCACATTCTTCAGATCTCTCACCAACTTAAAACGTCTGGTCAATGGTGGCCGAGCAACTGGCTCATCACAATACGCCAGTCACTACTCCTGATGAACTGTTGTATCGTGTTGAAGTTTCGTGGGCAGCTGTACCTGTACACGCCATCCATGCTCTGTTTGACTCAATGCCCAGGCGTATCAAGTCCGTTATTACGGCCAGAGGTGGTTGTTCTGGGTACTGACTTTTCAGGATCTATGCACCCAAATTGCGTGAAAATGTAATCACATGTGAGTTCTAGTATAATATATTTGTCCAGTGAATACTCGTTTATCATCTGCATTTCTTCTTGGTGTAGCAATTTTAATTGCCAGTAGTGTACATCACGTGGTTGAGGCATACCTAGATATGCCTCCAGATGGCGTTCGGACGCTGGTTGCGTCCTCATATTGATGTTGATGATGGAAATCTGTTGCAAATGGAATGATGTTTTACTCATTTAATACTTGTTATATGATGGACATATCCACGAAGGTTTATAAAGTTTGAACTGGTCGAATATTCATAATGGTTCTTAGTTGAAACTGAACAAGTGACAATGAAAACGGGAGTGTAGTTTTTGTTACAGCAATTTTAGGTTCAAAATGGAATTAGAACTCCACCGACAATCTTTCAGAAGCTTTTTAGGGATACCTGCTGAGTATGTGACATGCTGCATTGTCCTGCTGGTAGATGCCACAATGCCGAGAAAAAAACAAGCGCATGTAGGGGTGGACATGGTCTCCAAGGATAGATGTATACTTGTGTTGATCCACTGTGCCTTCCAGAACGATGAGATCACCAACGGAACGCCACGAAAACATTCCACAAGCCATAACGCTGGACCCTTCTGATGATTGTTGCAGGGCCGTACATCCCAACGGCCATATGTCAGCTGCTCTACAGTTGCATGTCCTTTCTCCTGCACAGATCTCTGCAGCCGTCATTCTCATCTGTCATCTATGGCCCATGGTGCACCTTAGCTGCTTCGGCGCTGATTTCCCATCTACGGTATACTTTAACCATGAAAGCTAGCGAAAAGTTTACAAACATAGCTGTTTCGGGAATGCTTCCAACCTTGACCCGTAAACCAATGATCATGCCCTTTCTGACGTCAGACAAATCGCTCCGCTTCCGCATTACGACAACGACTACACTGCTCTTCCGCGTCCCCATGGCACGCTTTGTATACCCTCCACTGCTAGTGCTGCCACCGGCCGTTTGTGAGTGTTTATTGCACGTTGTCGTCGAACGTAGATGAGGGTCACATGGATGTGACGTCCGCAGTTCGTGGTCTAGAGGCTAGCGTTGCTGTCTCTGGATCATGGGGTCTCAGGTTCGATTCCTGGCGAGTTCGATTTCTCTGCCCGAGGACTGGGTGTTTGTGTTGTCATCATCATCGTCATCATCATCATCCTTGATAGTGGCTCGATTTGATTGTGTCAAACTTGGCCTGTGTACAAATTTGGACTTTGTATGAGCGCTGATGACCGCATAGTTGAGTGCCCCACAAACCAAACATTATCAATATTAATGTGATTGGACCGTGTGTTATTGAAATTATTTTAACACAAAATAAGAGTCTCGGCTTCCAGAACTAATTAGCTGTTAATAACGTCTGATTAAACCGAGTAATTATTTCACTGAATAGATGTTATTTCAAATGTATGGCGCACCATATAACATATAGCAGTACTTTCCTGTGGTATCTAAAACATGTTTTGTTATGTAAAGAACTTTTAAGGTAACTTTTTTTCAGGGATAGAACTAAGAATATAAGCTAGTTTCGGCGAAAACAACATTCCGCATTCGCCTGGAATGATTTACGGAATTCGAAGGCGGGATGAACAGATTCTGCACGAGTGGAATTCAGCAGAATCGGAATTCAAATCTCCTTTGAACCACGGGGTTAATGTTAGTCACGTCTGCAGTTCCCCCTGCGGGTCCGGGGATTAGAATAGGTCCGAGGTATTCCTGCCTGTCGTAAGAGGCGACTAAAAGGAGGCCATCCCCCTCACGGGGGTAGTTAGCGCCTGCGTCCGGAGACGGACGGTTTCACGACCTATAATCGTGGTCTCTTTGGTTTTTCACTTCTCGTTTCTTCCTTCCTTTTGTTGGTTCCTTTCCTTGCTCTTCTCCACTTCACTGTCTTCCTTACTCTTTCCCTTGACTTCTCCTTGCCTTCTCATTGCCTTTTTCTCCTTGCCTTCTCATTGCCTTTTTCTCCTTGCCTTCTCATTGCCTTTTTCTCCTTTCCTTCTCATTGCCTTCTTCTCCTTGCCTTCTCATTGCCTTCTTCTCCTTGCCTTCTCTGGTCTCCGCCTCGGCGTTTGAGACAGTCTGTCCTCTTTCTCTCTCTCTCTCTCTCTTCTTTTTCCTCTTCTTCCTTCCTCCCTGTGCGTGTCTGAAGGCCGACCCACGCGTTCGCACGCGTAGCCGGTGACGGGGTAACGCGTAAGTCCCCGCCCTGGGTAGACATGTAAGGCACGCGCGTACCCCCTGGTAAAGGCCAGGCCCGGGGAGGGGTGATTGCCTGAGCTGATACCTTCTGACCATGCCGATTGGTCCCTCCGTCTGTTTCTCGGGAGGTGTGACCTGAGGTGTAAACATTCACCTAAGGCGGGAGTGCCCTCTGAGAGGGTCCCCACAAGGAAGGAGCGCGCCATCGGAGACGCTGGCAATCATGGGGGATTCCTCCGCAATGGATTCTACTCCATCTCTTTCGACTTCGACCCAAAAACGGAAACGTGACCAGCCAACAGTGACAAAAGTACTACCGCCTGCCCCACAGTTCCTCGTAGTTTCTCGAACTGAGGACGGAAAGGATTTTTCCTCTGTCAACCCTTTCGTTATTCAGAAGGGCGTAGATGCCATAGCCGGATCTGTCAAATCCTGTACCAGGTTGCGTAACGGCACCTTATTACTAGAAACTGAGAATGCCTTTCAGGCACAAAAACTGCTTCGGGCCACCCTCCTGTACACGTTCCCTGTCCGGGTGGAGGCCCACCGAACTTTGAATTCGTCTCGTGGTGTAGTCTATACTAGCTCCCTCGACGGATTGACTGACGAGGAGCTTCAATCATTCCTCGCTGAGCAGGGCGTGACGGCTGTCCATAGGGTCATGAAAAAGGTCAACAATGACCTTGTACCGACCCGGACAATTTTCTTGACCTTCGATAGTGTTAAGCTGCCATCGCGCATCAAGGCGGGCTACGAGGTTATTTCTGTTCGCCCCTATATCCCGACACCTACGCGCTGCTACCAGTGTCAGCGTTTCAATCACACTCGACAGTCTTGTTCCAATGCGGCTAAATGTGTCACCTGTGGCAGGGATGCCCATGAGGGTGACTGTCCACCTCCGTCTCCTCGTTGTGTGAACTGTCAGGGTGACCATGCCGCATCCTCCCGCGACTGTCCTGTCTATAAGGAAGAACGCTGTATCCAGGAAATTCGGGTCAATGAGAAAGTGTCCACCTCGGCTGCTCGCAAGCTATTGGCTAGTAGGAAGCCCACGCTGCTCCCAGCGGGGAAATACAGTACTGTCCTCGCCTCTCCTCGGACTACCCGGGAGGTAGCAACCCAGACATGCGATCTGACCTTCAGCACCACGGTCGTCCGTTCGGCCAGTGCTAAGATCGCGCGGTCGACGTCTCCTCTTCCTCCCATCACCCCACAGACACGAGCACCTTCTTCAGCTTCTGCTAAGACGAAGACACCGAAGTCAGATGCACGGGCCTTCAAGAAGGAACCATCCCGTGCAGACTTCCTCCGTACCTCGACCTCACAGCCTTCGACCGGTACTTCCACTACACGTCCTTCCAAAAAGGCGCATAGGAAGCACAGTTCTCCTTCCCCGCCACGGCGCATTTCTTCTCTTGCGCCACCCAGCGGCTGCCGCCCCAGGCCGTCATCCGTTTCGCCTGGCCGCACCGCTGGTCGCCGTACATCTGGCCGTTCACTGGCGGAGGAAGCTCCCCCTCCCGGCCATCCTCCCGAGATGGCCGATGACCCTATAGACCCAATGGACGATGACTGTCCGCCTACTGATAGCGGCGGCAGTGCTCGCTCGAAGCCAGGCCCTACGCGGCCTTCGAGGTGACCACTTCTCTCATCTTTCTTTTCTTACGATGGCACTTATTCACTGGAATATTCGCAGCATTCGCTCCAACCGAGAGGACTTGAAGTTGCTGCTCCGCTTGCACCGTCCGCTTGTCGTAGCCCTCCAGGAAACGAAGCTACGCCCATGCGATCAAATTGCCTTGGCACACTACACCTCTGTGCGTTTTGACCTACCCCCTGTGGTAGGTATCCCAGCTCATGGAGGGGTTATGTTGCTGGTCCGGGATGATATTTACTACGATCCCATCACGTTGCACACCGGCCTGCAGGCAGTTGCCATCCGCATTACTCTCCCCACTTTTACGTTTTCCTTTTGTACCGTTTACACTCCATCGTCATCTGCCGTTACCAGAGCAGACATGACGCAACTTATTGCTCAGCTACCTGCACCATTTTTGTTAACTGGAGACTTCAATGCCCACCATCCCCTTTGGGGCTCTCCAGCATCCTGCCCGAGGGGCTCCTTGTTAGCAGACCTTTTTAACCAGCTCGATCTTGTCTGCCTCAATACTGGCGCCCCTACTTTTCTTTCGGACACATCTCACACCTATTCCCATTTAGACCTCTCTATATGTACTCCCCAACTTGCACGCCGGTTTGAGTGGTATGCACTTGCTGATACATATTCGAGCGACCACTTCCCGTGTGTTATCCATCTCCTGCAGCGTACTCCCTCTCCGTGCTCCTCTAGTTGGGCCATCTCCAAGGCAGACTGGGGGCTCTTCTCTTCCAGGGCGACCTTTCAGGATCAAACCTTCACAAGCTGCGATCGTCAGGTCGCACACCTCACGGAAGTCATTCTCGCTGCTGCTGAATATTCCATCCCTCACTCTACTTCTTCTCCACGTCGCGTACCGGTCCCCTGGTGGACCGCAGCATGTAGAGACGCTTTACGTGCTCGTCGACGTGCTTTACGCACCTTTAAACGCCACCCTACAGTGGCGAATTGTATTAATTATAAACGATTACGTGCTCAGTGTCGTCGTATTATTAAAGAAAGCAAGAAAGCCAGCTGGGCTGCTTTCACAAGCACCTTCAACAGTTTTACTCCTTCTTCTGTTGTCTGGGGTAGCCTGCGCCGGCTATCTGGCACTAAGGTCCACTCCCCAGTTTCTGGCTTGAAGGTCGCGAATGACGTCCTTGTGGCCCCTGAGGCTGTCTCCAATGCCTTCGGCCGCTTTTTCGCCGAGGTTTCGAGCTCCGCTCATTACCACCCTGCCTTCCTCCCCCGCAAACAGGCAGAGGAGGCTAGGCCACCTGACTTCCGCTCCTCGAATTGTGAAAGTTATAATGCCCCATTCACCATGCGGGAACTCGAAACCGCACTTGGCCGATCACGGTCCTCCGCTCCAGGGCCTGATTCTATTCATATTCAGATGCTGAAGAACCTTTCTCCTGCGGGTAAAGGTTTTCTTCTTCGTACATACAATCGCATCTGGATTGAGGGACATGTTCCCGCATGCTGGCGCAAGTCTATCGTTGTCCCGATTCCTAAGCCGGGGAAGGACAAGCACTTGCCTTCCAGTTATCGACCTATCTCGCTTACCAGCTGTGTCTGTAAAGTGATGGAGCGAATGGTTAACTCTCGATTGGTTTGGCTGCTCGAGTCTCGACGCCTACTTACCAATGTACAATGTGGATTTCGTAGGCGCCGCTCTGCTGTTGACCATCTGGTTACCTTGTCGACCTTCATTATGAATAACTTCTTGCGGAAGCGCCCGACCGCGGCTGTGTTCTTTGATTTGGAGAAGGCTTATGACACCTGTTGGAGGGCGGGCATTCTCCGCACCATGCATACATGGGGCCATCGCGGTCGCCTCCCTCTTTTTATTCGTTCCTTTTTACTGGATCGACAGTTTCGGGTACGTGTGGGATCTCTCCTGTCCGACACCTTTCGCCAGGAGAATGGGGTGCCACAGGGCTCAGTTTTGAGCGTCGCTCTCTTCGCCATCGCGATCAATCCAATAATGGATTGCCTCCCAGCTGATGTATCAGGCTCCCTTTTCGTGGACGATTTTACCATCTACTGCAGCGCGCAGTGTACACGTGTCCTGGAGCGCTGTCTTCAGCGTTCTCTTGACCGTCTTTACTCCTGGAGTGTCGCCAATGGCTTCCGTTTTTCTGCCGAGAAGACGGTCTGTATTAACTTCTGGCGCTACAAAGAGTTTCTCCCACCGTCCTTACGACTCGGTCCCGTTGCTCTCCCAATCGTGGAGACAATCAAATTTTTAGGCCTTACCTTTGACAGGAAACTTAGCTGGTCTCCACATGTGTCATATTTGGCCGCCCGTTGTACCCGTTCTTTAAATGTCCTCCGTGTTCTCAGTGGTATGTCGTGGGGAGCGGATCGAACCGTCCTACTTCGTCTATATCGGTCGATCGTCCGCTCCAAGCTGGATTATGGGAGCTTCGTATACTCCTCTGCACGGCCATCCATCTTACGCCGCCTCAACTCCATACAACATCGGGGTTTACGACTTGCGATCGGAGCATTTTATACCAGTCCTGTCGAGAGTCTTCATGCTGACGCTGGCGAATTGCCACTCACCTACCGGCGCGATATACTGCTTTGTCGGTATGCCTGTCGGCTACTGTCAATGCCCGACCATCCGTCTTATCGTTCCTTTTTTGACGACTCTCTTGACCTTCAATACGGGTTGTATGTCTCTGCCTTGCTACCCCCTGGAGTTCGCTTTCGTCGCCTCCTTCAACACCTTCATTTTTCACTCCCTGCAACCTTTCGAGTGGGCGAGAGCCGCACGCCACCTTGGCTCCAGGCTCAGGTCCGCGTTCACCTCGACCTCAGCTCGCTCCCAAAAGAGGTCACCCCCGGTTCGGTCTACCACTCCCGTTTTTTGGAACTTCGTTCGAAGTTCATCGACATGACTTTCATTTATACAGATGGCTCTAAGACCAATGACGGGGTCGGGTGTTCCTTTATTGTTGGGGCACAAAGTTTCCAATACCGGCTCCATGGCCATTGTTTGGTCTTCACAGCTGAGCTCTTTGCCCTCTACCAGGCTGTTCTTTACATCTGCCGCCACCGACATTCTGCTTATGTCATCTGCTCAGATTCCCTGAGCGCCATCCAGAGCCTCAGTGATCCGTACCCGGTTCACCCTTTCGTACACCGGATCCAACGCTCTCTTCAGCAGCTGGTGGACGTCGGTACGCCGGTTAGCTTTATGTGGGTTCCTGGCCATGTCGGTATCCCTGGGAACGAAGCTGCAGATGCCGCGGCCAAGGCTGCGGTCCTCCAGCCTCGGACAGCTTCTTGTTGTGTCCCTTCGTCCGATTTTAGCAGGGTCATTTGTCGGCGCGTTGTGTCGCTGTGGCATGCCGATTGGGCTGCACTTACCGACAACAAGCTTCGGGCCTTAAAACCTCTTCCCGTGGCTTGGACGTCCTCCTCACGCCCTTCTCGGCGGGAGGAGGTCGTTTTAGCAAGGTTACGAATTGGACACTGCCGGTTCAGCCATCGCCATCTGCTGACGGCAGCGCCGGCGCCGTTCTGCCCATGTGGGCACTTGCTGACAGTTAGACACATTTTAATGTCCTGTCCAGATCTTAACACACTGCGCCTCGATCTTAACCTGCCTAATACTTTAGATGCCATTTTAGCGGATGACCCACGAGCAGCTGCTCGTGTTCTTTGTTTTATCAATTTGACAAACCTCGCTAAGGACATTTGATGATGTTTTTTAGTCCTATGCCTGTCAGTCTGTCTTTTATTGTGTTTTCCCTTTTAGTTGTTGTTGTCAACTTGTGCCTCGCGGTGCATTCTTAGAGTAGTCAGGGCGCTAATGACCACTGAAGTTGTGCGCCCGAAAACCACAAAAAAAAAAAAAAAAAAAAAAAAAAAAAAAAAAAAAAAAAAAAAAAAAAAAACGTCTGCAGTATCCATGGATTACTCGCTCCGCGTGGAGCGTTAAAGAAAGTCTATCAACGATAACCACGTTCAGGTCTGGCGAGCCTCTGGTTCCAGAGCTGGTGACTGGTTAGCAGCTGCAACCTCTTTATGTTCTAAGGCGACCACAGTTAGCGTGATGATAGATTGTCGTGCATGCTAGAAAATATTTTAGATGTGGAACGAGAGGCTGGAAGATTTAAGATGCTGTTGGCTTTCAAATTTTAGAAGGGGTTTGAGGGAATTCTTGGCACCTTAAAATTTATGAGAGGTCTAAAGAATGCGACTTACGCCATGGAGACTTCTACTTCTCAGCAGATCACCAGATTACAAACAGGTACATTTCTCAGAGATTATTTCCATTATAACAGAATTATTTAGCATCCGCAATTTTTAAGGGTATTGACTGATGTAAGGATACACTACACCTACGTGCACGTGACATTGTGACTTACCGAGCATTGCACTCTCATTTAAATATATGGCTGTAAGAGAGAGCTTACAGGAATTGTGAAAGGAACCCTGTCATCGAGGACCGTGTGCCACGAAGGGCGCAAGATTCTCAACGAGATGGGGAAATTCACAGGCGTCTGTTGTCTATTGAGGGCTAAGCACTGTAGTGTGCGAGTGGGACATACGATTATCTACGTCATAGGGAAAGTATGTAGAAACCGTTTGTGGCCGAGGAGACGTAGCAGTGTTAAATATGGCGGAACTAAGAACGGCTATAGAGGGAAACGTTTATGGAAAGTATTTATAGTAATTCTGTAGTAACGCAGGGAATGAAGCCACAGTAATTTTAATCTGCCATTCCCCATAAATTTTCATGGTAATCCCAATAAAACTTTGTAAGGTGGATATAATTTCACACCTTACAAGCACTCATCTACATACTTTGCCGTGATTTACAAGCAGAATTAGGTATCGTTTGATAGGTTGCACGTTGTACATATGTATATTTAAAGAAGACTGACATTGTCACGCACACCTTGTAAATAGTTGTTAACGCTTATTGCATGAAAGGTGATGGAGTGTCTTTATTTTCAAAACGGCGTAATGAATGATTGCCTATACTAGCAGAGGTTGGAACGCTAGTGGCAATGAAACGGCAAGCGTAACTCAAACCCTGGGTGGAAAAGCCCACACAGGTGTGTTGGTCCTGCTTAACACAGGAAGTAGCCAAGACGGACAGTCGGGGCACCTGAGCGCTGAAGCACAATACAGCGGCGGCCGGCCGATATTGTAGCAGGGCCAGAAGTATAACCAGATTATACTTCGGAAACTCTGAGAATCTTCAACACAGCAGAGAGGAACGAGGAAAAATTACCTCGGAAATATCCGACCCTGGTAGTTGAGTTGTCAGCGCGACAGAATGTCAACCCTAAGAGCCCGGGTTCGATTCCCAGCTGCGTCGGAGATATTCTCTGCTCAGGGACTGGGTGTTGTGTTGTCATAATCATCATCATTTCATCCCCATCGACGCGCAAGTCGACGAAGTGGCGTCAAATCGAAAGACTTGCACCCGACGAACGGTCTATCCGACGGGAGGCCCTAGTCACATGACATTTACAATTACCTCGGAAATCACGCAGGCTGGGTTTTTTCCAAGGATTTTTACTCTGAGAAGCGTACCATTGTATGTATTCCTAACTAACGAGGATATGTATTTCCTAGCAAACTTTCCGCGATGGACGACAAAAGACTAAAATATGGTTGGTCGGCGTTCGGAAGAATCTGTAGAGAGGGAGAATATTCCGTGGTTTCGAGAATATGATTCGCCTTCTGCAGTTACGAGGGAGAGGAGCCGAGCTTTGCTGGGAAGCCAGCAGTCGAGAGAAAGAGGTCTTGTTGCCCGTGTTCTTTTGTTGGTACAGACGGATTTGCGGTCTTTGCTCTCAGGAGATTTTATAGTTACAACACCTAGGCACTGTACTATTGTGAACTTATACGATTCTGGACTTCGCCTCTGGGTAGGGAGTAGTCGTTGAGTGCGCAGCATTCACTGATTGAGAGCACTTCTTCTGCCTATACTCTCATAGAGATGTTATCTGAATTCCGTCCTTTTGGCTGGGAGTTTGCATTTCTTGTCTGTAGAACACAGAGAGGAGAAGCCAGTATTAGATTATACTAGTCAGAGGACCGCCTTCTGCTGCCCTAGTGTTTGAAAGAGTTTATTTTGTGGCCAGAGTTCATCCACCGTCGCAGACGTGTACGAGAAGCATCACTCCGACGCACCGGACGCTGTACATGCGGTGATACTGCTAATTGCTTCGGCTTATTAGGGCTATAAAGCTAAACAGCTGCGATCACGTAAGTTTTATTTCCACTGAGGTTCCACACCACTGTAGATCATCTTTGAAAGTAGTCTTTTCTAGTGTTTGGTACGCTGATGATGCCAGTCACCTCGCGTTATTAATATTAGATCGTGTAACCATAAAAAGGTGCCTATTTGGGAAACTGATCAGTAATATTAATTAGGAAATTCATTTGTACCTCTTTATGTCCATTGGACATTGATATATATACATTTGTAATATTTAAAGGGTTTTAATCTACAATAAATGTATAAGCGAAACTACATTTATCATTTAGTAATTACTAGTTCCCTTAATGAATGATTTATGTTTATGTTGTAATTTATATGTTAAAGAGCAAGAAGGTGCAAACACTATCACCACTAAGAGATCCTAAGATCTGCTTCAGGTGGTAGTCAGACAGGGCCAAATCTTCATTTTCGCGTTCAATATTTTCCATGGCGCACATTCATTTTACACCTACCTGGAGTAGCATCTTGGGTATGGTTTATCCTACCACGATCCTACTTAATAGTCTTCTCATAGTAGTCATAAAGTTATTTGAAACCTTGGAAATTTTCGATTTTTTCCCCATTTATAATGTTTAGGTGTTATTGATAGTGATCACCAGCTTGCGCGTATAGTTTGCAGTGGTAAAGTCACTTGACAACATTAAAAATAATAATAGGGTATTTTATTGTATTTCTTTGCAGAGGAGTTGCGCTTCAGGCCACTGGCTGCAATTTATTATTATAACTTAAGCTTGCTCGCGTTACTACTTCAGCACACTCGCCACTTTCCTTGAAGCGCTGCAGTTACTGCCGAAAGTTGAAAGTACAAGTCAGAATATAATAAATGTGGGTATATAATATATTATATACAATAATATAACATATAATATAACTATATATATATATATATATATATATATATATATATATATATATATATATATATATATATATATAATGTATAATAAATGTGGGTAGTGTAAATTGTGTATACTTTTAAGAGAGAACTGTTGTCAGGGATCCGTCCACGATACATAGGGCGAAAGCGCGCTTTGTAGCACAACAAATCGCTAGTTGTAACATATATAAATGGCAGATACACGGGGTAGTCCAGAAAGCCTATGGGATGAGAAAGAGTTGGCTTTGTTAGCAGCACAAGGCAAAGATGAGGAGAATACCGATCCAAGGGATCTTTCTGAGGATAACAGACACAGGCTAGCCCGTGGTGGGCAATCTGATAGTGAACAGACACACACTGAGGAAATCGTAGAAATACGGGACTATAATGTAGGGAGTCCAAGTGAACGCGGAACAACTAAGAATCATGGTATATTGCCGTCATTGACATCGTCACGAGGCAGCATATCAGGGGCGCTAGGTGATGACTTTCTTGAATACCAAGAAATGGAAAGGGAAAAGGGGAGAGTATCACCTAAGAGTAGAGGAAGAGAAAGTCACAATAGGAGAGAAGATTTAAGTAACACAGGTGTGTAGGACATCCTTGCATACCTAAAAGCAATGGGAAGGTCAGCTCAGAAATGGGAAGTAAAATTCAAAACGTTAGTGTCGGGATTCAGTCGATAAAACATGAAACGAAGGAAGTGAAAAATGCGGTAGTGACGCTCTGAGCAAAACTAGAACGAGAGATTGTGGAGGTCAGAGGAACTGGGAATGAGGCGCCATTAATAGCGAAGAGGCAAAGCGGATTGCTCTTGAAACATTAGAGAAGACAGAAAACAAGACAAAGATAGGCAGAGGTGCATTAACGAAGTTGCAGAAGCGCGTGAAATAAGTAGAAATAACACAGCTGCAAAAGACAGAAATTGCGCTAAATAAGGCATTGACCGCGGAGCTCTCACAATTTAAACAAAACATAGAAAGCGAAATTAAGCAATTATCTCAGGAAGTCAGGTCGCAACCTAGTCAAAAATCACATCTCAGAAAAGAAATAGGCGATTTGGAAATAACAGAAACCGATAGAGCCAGTTCAAACTCAGCACCATCACGTCCAAGCTTAGACGATACTAGAATGTGCTCGAATGTAAGAGTTGCTCGTCAACCAGAGACTGAGAGCGTATCTGCAGAGCAACAAATATCGCTAGAGATATGGCCCCCGCGTCTACACAGGGCACGACTATGTCGCAAATTGCGAATACGGAGAACAACAATGAGATCTTTGATACACATAGTTGTTACCCGGTAATGCACATGACGGGACATTTTTCCACTGATGAAAACGTGACACGGAGTAGAAGAGAGGATCCCCAAGGTAACGGTAGACAGGAAACGTTAGCGCCAAGTGAGAATGTGGTAGGCAGATCGGGAAGAAATTCTAATTAAATTTTCGATTTTAAGCATTTTATCTGTGTACGAAAATTCCAGCATTACAAATGTTGTAACTGCGACCGGGACAGTCGCCGGGTTGAAATGACGGAAAGCACGGCGGGACCCACGGAGAGGCCTGCGAACAACAACACGACGGGAGAGGATGGACACGACCAACGAAGTACAGAATGAACAACAACAAGATCGAGCAAGGGAGTCACAAGTAAACCTTACAAACACGTCCACTCATACACAGAACAAGTAAGTAAGCTGTCTAACACGAGGCGATGTGCCCACAGATGTACGCGAGATTAGACTGGCTGGCTTAGCTTTTCCTTTTATTGTTAATTTCACGCCTGATACAGGTAGGCCAGCAGCGGCATAGTACGCCGCTCTTCGACCACAGATAAAACTAAAGATACAAAAGAAGACAATCGTAGAACAGACAGGGTGGATATACATACATAGACATACAAAATTAAAACAGACGGATCCGTTCACGGGTGCAGAGTCCAAGATGAGAATGTTCAGGCACGTGGACACGCAGAGAGATGATAGATGGCACATGCGAACGTTGGAGCATAAACGAATAAACACTGGAACACTTATACACGAACACGTCACACACAAACACTAGGCGATGATTTCCGGCGCGCGAATGTCCACTTAATGTGTGCGAGTCTGGGGACCTGCCAAGAGGGGTAGAAGGGGTGGAGGAGGGGAGAGGGTAAAGCAAAGATGCCAATGGCAGAGGAAATGGTAGGAGGAATGGAGGTATGGGAAGAGGGGAAGCCCGAGGGAGGAGTGGGGAGAAAAGGAGGAGGAAGGGAAGGGGGAGAGAAGGGAGAGAGGGTGCCCATAGGAACAAACACAGGAAGAGGGAGGGAGGATCAAAGTTGGTAGGAGGGGTAGATGGAGGAGGGGAGGAGGGCATCATCAGGGAGGGGGAGCTGGCGGAAGCCACCTTGGAAGAGGGTATGGAGAGTGGAGAGATGAAGAGCAGGTGGGACGTGGAAATACAGGCGCGGCAGCGGACGGGGGTGGGAGAGGATGTGAGAGACAAGCGGGTGAGGGGGATCCAGTTTGCAGGAGGTGCATAGGATCTGTATCTGTTCGAGGAAGAGGAGGAGGTGGGGGAACAGAATAAGATCATACAGGATCCGCATGGGGGAGGGGATACGGATATGATACGCAAGGCAGAGAGCATGGCGTTCGAGGATTTGAAGGAATTTGTATAAGGTAGGAGGGGCGGAGATCCAGGCAGGATGGGCGTAGCGGAGGATAGGGCGGATGAGGGATTTATAGGTGTGGAGGATTTTGGAGGGGTCCAGACCCCACGTACAGCCAGAAAGGAGCTTGAGGAGACGGTGCCAGGAGCATGCCTTGGCTTGGATTGTCCGGAGATGGGGGGTCCACGAGAAGTGACGGTCGAGGGTGACACCAAGGTACTTAAGGGTGGGGGTGAGGGCGATAGGACGGCCATAGATGGTGATATAGAAATCGAGGAGGCGGAAGGAAGGGTGGTTTTGCCTACAATGATCGCCTGGGTTTTGGAAGGATTGACCTTAAGCAACCACTGGTTGCACCAAGTGGTGAACTGGTCAAGATGGGATTGGAGAAGGTGTTGGGAGCGCTGCAGGGTTGGGGCAAGGGCAAGGAAGGCGGTGTCATTGGCGTACTGGAGAAGGTGGATGGGGAGTGAAGGCGGCAGCATGTCCGCCGTATACAAAAGGTACAGAAGGGGGAAGAGGATGGAACCTTGGGGCACACCGGCGGAGGGGGACAAGGTGTAGGAATCCGTGTTGTTGATAGTGACGTAAGAAGGACGTTGGGAAAGAAAGGAGCCGATCAGACGGACGTAGTTAATAGGAAGGGCGAAGGTTTGGAGCTTGAAGAGGAGACCGGAATGCCACACGTGGTCATAGGCTCATGCAATGTCAAGGGAGAGGAATATAGCAGAGCGACGGGAATTAAGCTGTTCAGAGAGGAGATGAGTGAGGTGAAGAGGAAGGTCATCGGATGAGAAGGACAGCCAAAAGCCACACCGGGTAACGGGAAGTAGGCAGTGCTGTCGGAGATGCTGGTGGATGTGTTGGGTTAGGATGGATTCCAGGACTTTGCTGAAGACTGAGGTAAGGCTGATGGGACGGTAGGAGGAGACAGCAGACGGCGGTTTACCAGGTTTAAGGAACATCAGGATACGGGAGGTTTTCCACAGGTCGGGGTAGTAGCCGGTGGACGGGACTACGTTATAGAGCCTGGCCAGGGTGGAGAGGAAAGAGGCAGGAGCTTCACGAAGGTAGCGATAGGTGACACGATCGTGACCGGGACCGGTGTTGCGTTTTGTGCGGAGTGTAGCGATGAGATCCTGTGTAGTGATAGGGGCATTGAGTTCAGTGTGTGCAATGTTGTCCAAGTACTGGAAACCAGGTGCGAGGGGAGGGACAGAGGCTTCAGTTCGATCACGGACATCCGGGAAGAGGGAGTAATCAAACTGGGGATCGTTGGGGATGGTAAAGACATTGGAGAGGTAGGAGGCAAAGTGATAGGCCTTACTGAGGTTGTCAGGGAAGGGTTGATTATCATGAAGGAGAAGATAGTAGGGGGAGGGGGGGCGTTTAGATCTGTTAAGTCGGCGGTAGGCTGACCAGAACTTGGATGGGTTTATTGGAAGTGTAGCATTTAAACGCGTGCAAGTCTGTCGCCAGTCCCGGCGTTTCTTAGCCGCCAGCAAGTTTCGGATGTGTCGCTGGAGTTGCCGGTGGCGTCGTAGTGTGTCCGGGTCACGTGTGTGGGGGAAGGCACGGTAGAGACGGCGGGATTCACGGAGGAGGAGGACGGCCTGTGGGGGTAAGGTAGGACGGTGGGGGTGGATGGCGACGGAAGGGACGTGGGCCTCCACGGCCTCAGACAAGGGCTGGCTGAGCGAGAGGCAGGCGCTTAAGTACTCTATTGGGGGCGCCGCTATTGGCCGCTGGAACCACGTGTTCCACTGTGGCGCCCTCACACTATAAGCGGGCCGGGAGGCGCGCGCCGCCACAGCTTATGGCTCGATGGTGCAGAGACCTCTAGGGTTCTTCGACGTCCATGACGTCTGGCGCGGATTCAAATTCCGCGGCGCGCGGTACCAGATCCCTCCGCCCTGAAACTTGCGCGTAGGGGCGGAAACGCCCCGGACGGTGCCGAGGTGGGCGGCAGTGGGAAGAGGAACTGGGCGCATCAACCACAATTGCCGGGGAGGAAGGGACGCCCGAGGTATCCATGACAGCCGAGCCAGAATCCAGGGCGGGGGAGGGAACCGCCGATCCACTTGGAGGCGGAGAGGGCCGGCGGGAGGCCCACGGGGAGACGGCAACCGGGGGCAGGGTCGGTGACTGGAGGACCACGCCCGTACCCGAAGGAGGTAGGGAAAGAGGCGTTGCAGCACGAGGCGGAGCTGATTATGATGGCGGCGCTCCAACCCTTTCGACGTCTGCACCATCACACTCCGTCCATGGGCCGCGACGACCGTGGCGGGTGTCCAACCTGCCTTGCGCCCGTACTCACGGGCCCACACGACCGTGCCAGGGTCATTACGCTGCGTGGGCCGGGAAAGGGGGCGGGAGGAGGATGGCATCAGCAAATGGAGCAGGGTACGCGGCTGTCGCCCATGAAGGAGCTCTGCCGGATTGCGTCCGTCAGTTGGCGTAGTGCGATAGGTGCTCAAAAACAGGATAAGGGCCGACGTGGTTCGAGATGTGTTGACCGCCTTAGTCAAATAGTGTTTAAAAGTGCGGACAAGCCTCTCCGCTGTGGCATTGGATGAAGGGTGGAAAGGACGCAGAATCTTCGCTATCCCTTCTCACAGATTACAAACCATATCACGTCTGAATTTGGGTGCTTGACAGTATTAATGACACAATCTTTACTGTATTTTTATATAGGCTTTCTCCTAATTGACTGTGTCTTGTTCATCAAAATTTGAATAGTACTTACGTCCCTGCGGCATACCTGCTAAACAAATTATTATCATGTGAAATGAAAATGAACTATTTTTAAGACAAAGAGAAAATATTAAGAAACATGCTGCTTACCAGTCATCCACAGTGAAGTGCCTGTACTTCTTACTCCAGTCCAATCGATGTTTCATCATCTTGGCGCTTAATATGTATTTGCGAACAGGTCTGCATACTCTGTAGCCGAAGTAAGTCTGTCTCCTATGAATTATTATGTTAGGGACGGAAACTTCTGGATCTCGAAGTTTCTTTCTGATAGTGATTTTTGTCAACGTCCAATTTTCCAGTTCTATCTGTTGAAACTGGCACGTGCCATGAGGAACAGTTTCCTCTTTCTACCACATATACGCCTTTATTTGGTTGTCAACGGTTTATTGCTGCACAACTTATTACTGATATTAGCCACTCAAGTTTTTGGACTTCCACATTCTTTTGCTACTTCTCTTTGTGATTGTTTTCAGCCAACAGACATCTAATAAGTCTCTTTGTTTATGTTGGTGAAACATCTTTAGCTAATCCCTTATCTCAAAGTGTTTAGAAATTAGGTTAGATTTCCTCATCTATTAATTTACCAATGTAAAAACAACATTCCTGCTCAGGAAAATTTAAAATAAACGAAAACTATCTTTAACACATACTGTGAATAAAAATAATTACTTAGGGCCAAGTTACTATTTAATTTTCAATAACGGTAGGCGAAAATAGAAAACACTGGCTGTCTGTCTTACCTGGTGGAAACGCCAACAGTACTAACATTTCAACAATAGCAAAATCAAGTAACTGTTTAAAGAAATTTCCCTCTACAAATATTTGACCAGTCATTAAAAACACCTACACTAGTCCTAAACATACTTTTCGCGTTAAAATTATGTAATATCACGTCATTTCATCAATTTCTTAAGCGACCCTATTAATTTGACCAGGGACTGCATACTTCATTATACACGTTTTGGTACTCAGACGGGCACCCTAAATATATCCAGAGCGAGTGAATATATCGAGGTGCGCTTTTCGTTAAGTTACAACAGGCAATGTGGCGAATTTTGCAAGTATTTTTTGAGGTTTATAGGCTTCTAGTTATGACACTGACCCGCAGTCAGGAGAAGAGGTCCCACAAACGTGCCGACCGGGGTTGCCGAGCGGTTCTAGGTGCTTCGGTCGGGACCAATCGGCTGCTACGGTCGCAGGTTCGAATCCTGTCTCGGGCATGGATGTGTGTGATGTCCTCAGGTTAGTTAGGTTTAAGTAGTCCTAAGTTCTAGGGCACTGATGACCTCAGATGTTAAGTCCCATAGTGCTCAGAGCCAATTTTTCCCACAAAAATCTGCGCTACGCACCAAATTGGCATGTTCATGCTGGTATTTCCTCAGACATAGTAAACAGTTACAAAAAATTTGGCGCCAGTCCGGGTATTGTTGCAAGCAAGAGAAGTTAAAATACGGTTTCAGTCTTTCACCTTCGATTTTTGTGGTAAACAAATTTCAAGATTACTCTAAAATTTTAGTACTGAAAATGTTACAGGTTTCAGTTCATGAATCTATAAGGAGTGCCCTGTCTTTTTCTTGCGTAACGTTTCATGTAAATGGAATACATTAGCTGTAATTTGGTTTCATATCCAAAATGGCCCCTGAGGCAAGTGTGGTCAGTAGAATAAGGGTAAGTGTGGATAGTGTCTACAGTTAAACCAGTCCTGATTTAGAAGAGAGACCAACTCCCAGTTTCATAATTTTACTTTTATAAAACCAGATGGCAGTTATAAGAGTCGAGGGGCATGAAAGGGAAGCAGTGGTTGGGAAGGGAGTGAGACAGGGTTGTAGCCTATCCCCAATGTTTTTCATACTGTATTATGAGCAAGCAGTAAAGGACCTATAAGATGTAATTAAGACTCTTTGTCCAACTGCAAATTGCCTCACATGCACCTTTTGGTCCACGCGCACCTTGCACTTCTCTCCAGCGACCCGAATATTGTGCAAAGCCTCATCCGCTATCACTTTATGTTGTCGGCGCATCCTTTACGGAAAATCAATCAGTCCTCGAATTTTTAACATGGGGGGTCTCTATTCTTCAGAACTATCAAAGGTGGCATCCATGTAGTACTGTGGGGGAGCTCGTCTATCGTATCCTGAAAATCTTTAAGAAATACATCCCAGCTATCATGATTACTTCCACAGTATAGTCTACATAAATTACCCAAATCTTTCATCTTTCTCTCCGCAGGGTTCGAACTCAGAGGAGATCTACTAATAAATATGGGCTTCATTTTATACCTTTGTGGTGTTCTTTTCCATACCTCAGATTTATATTGATGTCCACTATCTGAGAAAATCTACAGTTCCCACTTGGTTTATGAAGTCTCTGCACATGGCTCTACTCACAGTTGCACCAGTCGTTCTTTTTAGTGGTGTCAACGTCACAAATTTGGATGTCAGCTCCAATACAACCAATATATATTGATGGCTCCTCGGTGTGTTGGGTAATGGTCCCATTAAATCCGTCGCTGCTATATCCATTAGTTTCTCAGGAATAATTGGATATAAAGGAGCCTGAGTCCCTACAGTGATGGATTTCGCATTTTGGAAGTTTTTACGTATGTCTAGTACTATCCTTGTACGTTTCTCCATGTTTTTAAAATAGCAAACACTCCTCATTTTCATAAAACATTTTCGTGGACCGAAATGTGCGTAACTTAAGTGCGTATACCATATAAGCTTATTTATTAACTCATTTGGTATGCACACCACCCACAGCGAATCATTATGAAACAGAATCCCTTTTCTCAAGAGGTAGTGCTGTCTTATGCGAGCCTGCGTCCGGTCCTTCCATTTTTCCTTTATTTTGACTAAATCAGGGTCCTTGTCCTGCTCATTCTGGATATTCCTCATCGTTACAGTGACGAAGTTTTCAAATGCAATCCTTTTGAGGTAGAACAACGAAAAGTGCTCTTGATCTAATGGTCTCTTCTGTTATACCAACCGGCCGATGTGGCCGAGCGGTTCTAGGCGTGTCAGTCGGGAACCGCGCGACCGCTACGGCCGCAGGTTCCAATCCTGCCTCGGGCATGGATGTGTGTGATGTCCTTAGGTTAGTTAGGTTTAAGTAGTTCTAAGTTCTAGGGGACTGATGACCTCAGATGTTAAGTCCCATAGTGCTCAGAGCCATTTGAACCATTTGTTATACCAATAGGTGAGCGGGACAGGGCGTCAGCGATGACGTTTGTCGGACCAGGCACGTAGACTGTTGAAAACTGGTATTCTTAAAGCACAGCTACATATCGCTAGTCTTCCATGTGGAAGTTTGGCGGTTAGGAGAAATACTAGGGTCCTATGGTCCGTATAGACTTTTGGTTTTCTACCGAACAGAAAGTATCGAAACTATCCCCATACTATTGCAAGCGATTCAAGTTCTGTAACAGAGTAGTTCCTTTCACTTTTGGATAGTACCCTGCTACCAGAGGTGAATGTTCTGTGTGCTAATTTGCCGTCTTATTGAGACTCCTGAGGCAACACAACTCCCAGATCGGTCTTCGCGCTGCCAGTGGCCATCCTGTGATTAATCAGGATGTGATAAAATAGGAGCATTCAGGAGCACTTCCTTCAGATTTTATAAAAATTTCTTATCGCTAGAAACCCTTTCAGTTGTTTTCTGGTTGTAGGAGTGGCAAACTTTGCAATTGCTGCCATCCTCTCTGGGTCGGGACTAGTCACTTCTCCTGTTATCACGTTTCCCAGAAAGCTAACCCCACTGCTCCCACAACAATACTTATCAATATTTGCAGTCACCCCATACCTTTTCAAACTGCGTAACACTTCCTCTAAGAGCTTGTTATATCTGTCCCAGGTATTTTATACTATCAGTATATCGTCTGCATAACACGTGATCTTCTCTTTTAATTCTTCACTCAATATTTTGTTAAAACCCCTGATAAATGCAGCTGAAGATATATTCAATCTAAAAGGCAGCTTTTGAATTGAAAACACCTTCCGAAGGCAATAAAGGCCGTGTATTTTCCGCAGTCAGTATCGAGCTTTACCTGCCAAAAGCTGGATCGCGAATCAAGTGAGGAAAACACCAAAACCCCATGAAACCTTTGAAGGAGCTCTTAAAGCCTTTCAGGGCGATCCGTCTCTGGCACAGCAATGGTATTTATTTGGCGCGAGTCTAACACAGTCGAATTCCACCTTCCTTTATGTCTGCTATGCGTAGACTGCCTCAATTACACCTTCGTCCTCCATTCTTCGTAGTTCACCTAGAACCCTTTCCCGGTATGACCATGGGATGGTATAATGAGACTGTACCCGAAGTGGTCTATGGTTCTTTACCTCAAATTTATATTGATACCCCTTAATGCATGCGGTTTTAGGTAAGAAGATACCTGCGTTATTTTCGAGTGCAAGCTCCAACCTTTGCCTGTTCATGTTATCTATGTTTTCCAGATTCTCGAGTTTCTAATCAATCTTACTGTTAATTTCATTAATTTTCTCACGTTCTGACTTGAACTCTGCTCTGTTCTCATTTTTTCTACACTCTTCCCTCTGAACTGCATGTTGGTCCGTTAATTGTTGTTTTAAACAGCTCGCCGGAATTTGAGCTTTTATTGCCTTCTCATCTAATTTGATTTTTATTTTATTCTCTTTCCCTAACATATGTGTTTGTTTCAACCCAGGCATATATGAAATAATAAAACTCAATAAAAGATTTATTTTAAGAATTATACATAATTTCCATAATTTTCTTAAGTGGTCATGTTAATTTGGCCAGGCATTGTATAATAAGAGATTGAATGTGTGAAAACTTCATAGCTATGTTCTCAGAGGAACTGGACTTTAGCATAAGGAAAGAAATTCTTACTATAGTTATTCTACAAAGGGTAGTCGGTATGTGATAAAGCGAGGATCCTCTGAAACGACAAAAGGCTGTTTTGGATACAGCGCACTAAGATTATGTTGCGGAATGCAAATGACCTGTGGATTATTCGGGCAGATGGACATACAATATATCACCGTGTGAATAGATCCAGACGAAATAAGAGAGTGTGACGAGGTTTGTGACAAAAGTGTCGATCAACATCTCATCACCAGACCTCGGATTTTACGTAAAAACTTATTTTGTTCCACATAAAATAAAGACAATAAAAGTTGTACATACACGACAATTTATGATAGCACCTAAAAATACCTAATATCAGGTTAGTGCCTGATTGTACCTAAATCTTAAAATCCAATTAAATAAAATTTTTTTATGACTCACATTCTCTCGTGGTCTTCCCAGCTAAGAATTACGCAAATATTTCATCGAAAAATGTAATTTTATAGTACCTAAAATACCTAATTTCATTTTAGAACCTGATTGTACCTCATTTTTTAAAAATCCTAAAAATACCTAATCCCATGTTAGAATCTAGCTGTATTTAATTTTTAACAATCCAGTCGAATAAAATTTGTATGACTAAAATTACTCTTCTGGTCTTCCCGGTTACTTAGAAAACAGTAACTGAATGATATCTGGTTTGTTTGCATGCGTGAACGCCAATTGTGAGTCAGACGACGACAGTATACGCCAGGCTGTTCAGCCCGCCCTGCTCCACAGAGCTTTGTCGCTCGCTGTGAATCGTCAAATGGGCCGGCAGGGAAGGAGAGCCTTGTATTATGCCTCCAGCGCCTTCCTGCCCTGTCAGAGCAGCTTGTTTAAAACACTGCCTTCATTCGGTCGATCAGCGTGCTACTTGGATGTGATGAAGTATTCACAGCGACAGTGTATTTGTGGAAAGTCAAGCATGCTGAACATAGCCAGCTCCAAATCATCTGTGATTCGTCAGTGGTTACAGGAATTTTCTGATTTCTCTACAGACGGAAGAGTTATTCACTGTAATGTGTGCAGCAAAGATGTAAGTAAAATGTTAACCCTTTATCCGCTATGCCCACTCAGAGAACAGTGCTGGCTGCGCAGGGTTAGTTTAAGGTGGATTAAGTAGTGTGTAAGCCTAGGGACCGATGACCTCAGCAGTTTGGTTCCATATGAACTTACCACTACCATACCACACCAACAGTGATGACACTGTTTTTCCTGTGTCAACTTGGACCAGACATATGTGAAGTCCGCAGCTCGTGGTCGTGCAGTAGCGTTCTCGCTTCCCGCGCCCAGGTTCTTAGGTTCGATTCTCGGCGGGGTCAGGGGTTTTCTCTGCCTCGTGATGACTGGATGTTGTGTGATGTCCTTACGTTAGTTAGGTTTAAGTACTTCTAAGTTCTAGGGGACTGATGACCATAGATGTTAAGTCTGATAGTGCTCAGAGCCATTTGAACCATTTTGAACACATGTGAACGCAAAAATATTGTTTCTAAACCCTTAATGTAGGTTAGTTTTGCTAAGTAGCTTTCGTACATAAACTCTTCCACAAAGTATTTCTCATTTCCTTTTGTTTTTAGGTACGCTCTGAACAGAGGTCAGATTTAAGTCAGCATGTTGCAAGGATTAAACACCAGGCAAATTTAAAAAATAAATCAAACTTGAAACAGTCGTTTGTAACTAAACCAAATGCAACAAACAAAAATAAATTTCATCTTGACGTGTGTCGAGCCATTATTGCAGCAAACATACCGTTCAATGCAGTTGAAAATAGTCAGTTCAGAAGAGAAATACTGTCACCGCAGCATTTCATCAGAATCCACACTGAGAAAGAACTGTTTAGATACTTTATATGAAAATACATTGAGCAGGATAATGGAAGATATAGGCGACTCATACATGTGGATCTCTGTCGATGAGACAACTGACAGACAAGGTCGATATGTGGCTAATTTGATTGTTGGAAAATTACATTCTGACAATCGCTCTGTACCTCATCTGATCTGCAGCAACCAGCTAAAAATGACTAACCGGGAAACAATCGCACACTTTGTTAATAAAGCCCACAAATTACTTTTCCCCAACACTCTACACTGATACAGCAGCATCCATGATTGCTGTTGTTCAATTGTTGAAAGTATTTTACCCAGCCTTGCTCCATATCACATGTCATCGCTACACCATGAAACGTGTAGCTGAGATGATACGTCTCGAATTTCCACATGTAAATAAGCTAGTTCCAACCATCAAAAAGGTTTTATTAAAGCACGTACAAAAATCCAGTTATTTCGACAGGAACTCATACTTACTCGCTGGGGAACGTGGATAGAGGTCCTGGAATATTACAGCGAGCATTTGGAAGACATTATGAACATTGTTCTTAAATTGGAGAAGGAGGTAGTGAGTATTACTTCAGCTAAAGATCTTCTAAAGGACCCAACAATTTCCAACGACATTGCATGCTCAAAATCTGATTAAGCTTATTTGGGTCCCGTAATTAAAGCTCTAGAACGTTTAGGGAAACCAGTCTATACGCTACTGCAATTGATAGAAGAGGTGGCAGCAAAAATCAACTTCGTTCCATTTTCTATTGGTATAAAAGTTAGTGAGAAACTAAAGATGGTGCTGCAAAAAAATCCCAGAACTGACCACTCCCTGCACAGTGGCTGACATCTAATCAGGTAAATCAACAGAAAATGAGTGTGCGGTCCCATTGCACCTAGTATTGTCATTTAAATATGCTCCAGTGACATCTGTTGACGTGGAACGCTCATTATCAGCTTATAAGATGCTATTAAAGCTGAGGCATCAAGGTATCACCAATTTGGTACTGGAGGGCAGCGTGGAGGGTAAAAATCATAAAGGGAGACCAAGAGATGAATACACTAAGCAGATTCAGAAGGATGTAGGCTGTAGTAGGTACTGGGAGATGAAGAAGCTTGCACAGGATAGAGTAGCATGGAGAGCTGCATCAAACCAGTCTCAGGACTGAAGACCACAACAACAACAACAACAAGATGCTAGTAACAGATAAGCGATGCATTTTCTCAACGGAAAATCTGGAGAAAGTGTTAGTTATTTACTGTGGCTGTAATTATGGACATGGACAATAATTTTGTCAATCTATTTATCTTTCTAGAAAATAAAATGTCATATTTTTGTCACCCATTTTCTGATTTTTATAACCTATTTTTGTAAGTGATGGAACATATTTTAGGTACCCGAATAAGATTGTTAGAACCTAAAAGTCCGAGGTCTACTCATAACTGCAAGGCGCTTAACGTGGCAGCTTTCTCCTCGTAAGAATAGACGATGTTTCTGTTCCGTCCTGCTATTCCGCGGGTGCAAACGCAACGGCGGTACCAGTCAGACCGGGACATTTTTTAGTCTTCTCTTGTGACATAACGCCATATTATTATAATCTAATTAGGAATCGCTTTGTAGTTGACGTATTCCAGATGCCATTACAGCGTTGCAACAGGGGCTGTCAGCTGCCTCTCGAAAGGGTCGGTCAAACGCGGCGCTGGCTGTCCATTCGGGCGTAAAGTGCTGCTGCCTGTTACGGACGGCGATAGTCAAACAGGACTCAGGGCTCCGTTTCACAGTGGTTAATTGACGCTTGTTCCGAAAGCGTCTGATGCTGCGCAACGCCAATTCTGCAGGTGAATTGTCGCTTTGTTGTGGCGCACTGCCAACGGTGAACATTACGCGCTTGATGTGGAGAGTTCTGATTGGGGGAACACAGATCGCGAAATGTTAACGAGTAATTTTAATCTTACTGCAGTTCCAGCTATCGAAGCTGGCGTTGCACGATTGCTGAACGACAAATGAGTATTGTATTCTCCCGATACAGTCATTTCATACACGAGATTGCGAACAAGTTTCCAGTCCTATATTCAGCACTGAGTAATGTATTACTCATATGGCAGAATCATGGAGCTATAGAGGTCCACCATCGCACGAGGACATTAAATACGTTGAGAGCAACGGCGAACGATGCCTCCACGCACGGGAAATGCTACCCGGGAAACTTCGTTAAAAACGAAAGCCACCAGTGATTTGATTCGCTCTATGAAGTTGTGCTCTTCTCTTGTCTTTAGCCGAGAAGTGTTTTACCGTGAATCACACGGATCAACTCTAGCACATCGCATAATGACAATGAAACTACACACCAACGAATACAGATACACTCTGGAACAATCTACAGCACTATACTGAGACGAAAATCATGTAACACCTCGTCACAATGCAATGGGTGCATACGTATAATTAACAGCACAAAAATTTGTCCACTGAAATAACAATAGCTAACAGTTTTCCTGTTAACGTTTGAAAGACCCTAAGAGATAATATTACTTGAATATTCTGCGAAAGTGGTGCTTTCAATATTCTGCAACAAAGTTTTTGCAAATTGAACACGCTGTTGCTTTTTTGCAGTAACTTTTTCCAGTAATCACACTCATACACAAAGCAAATATTGGTTCGAGTGGTTCTTCGCCAGACTCAAAGTGCACATAAGTTGTTCGTACAATGTTTCGAACTGGTTACGGACGGTAGGAAATAGTAAAATCGAGTCCAACGACTTTCTTCATAGAACCTCAAATTGCAAGGCGGTGTACGCTCAGCGCTGTTTATGTACAGTCGTGTATCTAATACATCAGCCAAAATAAAAATTACCTTTGCTTTCGTTCTCTGATATGAATACCCCGTTCGCGTTATTAGTAGATTAGGAATTAATGGTGTTATTAGGAGTTTACATAGTTATTATTGTGTCTGCTAGTAAGAGTTGGCTTTTCCAGCTCCACTGTAAAACCAAACTTCTTTGTATATGTATATGTGCTGTCTGTTCCTTCAGACATGTCGCCACATATAAAATAAGGCGAGATGGCCAATGATCTCCTCATACATATGCACACCAGGCTCGATTTCTTAGGGAAATTGGCAAAATGGTGCGAGTGCTGGCACGGTAGCTCAGCGCGTTCGGTGGATGGACCAACAATGGACTTGAACGGGTGTCATGGGACGTCCACTCCAAATAAATGCAACGAACAAACTAAGGTTTAAAAAAGTGGTCAGAGCGTCTGCCTAATAAGCAGGAGACCCGGGTTCGAATTCTGCTCCAGCACAAATTTTTAACTTTCCTCATTGAGTTAAACCAATGCCCATTTGCAGCCAATGTCTGTAATTCCTTTGTGCCGCAACTATTTTCTTTTACCAAGATGTGTGAGGCACATTTTAAGACCCTCACTGTATTCCTTAATGCTTGTAATTTACGTCTTAAATTCACAAGGTGTCATTCCTAGCTAAAATATTGGTTAAAAGCATAGTATTTTTTTAATATCATAATGCCTTTTCCGGGTTTATTCGTGTGATACCACTGCTTCAGCCTACTAATCTAGTGTTTTCCTCTATTGCTTTCTATAAGTATCGTACAACTACTACATAACAGATAGCTTAGTTTATTGCACCGTTCCGTATGTCTGTTTCGTGCAACAACAAAAGTTTGCGATATCAGGAACTCTAAAAAGAAGTAATCTGAATTAAGAATATCATATTTGAAGTAGTGAACGTTTTAAGAAGCGACATGATACTTCCGAATATTTTACTGCAACAAATCGTACCAAACGCGACGCGTATATTATTGATTTTCAACGCGCCGATTCCTCAAAGCGTTATATACTTGTAGCACATACATTTGTATATGGAAACCTTCAACTACACCACTTCAGCTTCAAAATGGTATAGTCAAACAGGCCTAGGAAATAATTTCTGCGTTGTAACTGGTGATCAAATACGAGGGGACAACAGTAGACCTTGGATGCGTGAGAGGTAATGTTTGGGTCGTCTGTGGCATCCATACATAGCTCATAATTCGTTTCAAATGGTGAAAATACAGAACTTGGCCAAACGTGACAGGGCATGAGCTTGATAAACCTGAGTTCCCAATTTGGATGCCGGTCAGCGTCACATGTCCCATATTATCGTCGACTGTGGATGTGTTTGACCAACAACCGTTCGGCATAGGTACGTTGTATATTACAGGGGACGGGTATCTAGTCATAACCATCTTGGCCGAGAGAATAGTACTAGCCTTTCTACAGAAATAAATAAGTGAATGAACACACAAACCTAAGTTGTTAGTTGTGAGGCGCCGCTGCATGGATGCTAAGTCATAAGTGGCTGTTAGCAAATATTCTGTGGTGGGAGAAAGTAGGATCCCGACCGGCGGTGGTGGTGGTGGTGGCAGAGGCAGAGGCAGTAATTCCAGCCACATCATCCGCCGTTGCTTAAACTACAACTCTTAGAAAAGTCTGAAGACTTCCAGTTAGCAACACGTTAGAACTGTGTGCTTAATTGCAAATCGGTGGCCGATCTTGTTCCTGCCATCAATGTCATACGATCATTATCATGTACTTTTTCTTCAACCTATTCGCTCTAATGAATATGTAGGCGAAAAGGAACAGCATTTGAGTTTGGTAAATCGCACTTTGGCACTTCCTTATGTTTATTAATTAGTTACCAAACTTTTGAAGTTAACAGTCTAGAGGGATATGGCCTGGTAGTGGCTGTCATTTAAATCTCTGCAGAGAAACCAACCTGTCACACATTCTAGAGGAAATTTTTTCTTTCGATGAGCGAACAAGCTTATTTCATAGCTATGTGAAAGATTGTGTGTTGGATGCATTATCGGTGTAGTGAATTATTTGTGTGCTACGACCTACTGATTCCTGAACACTCTTGCGTTATAGAAACATCACTAGTTGGTTATACAGCGTCCGGCATGCCTTTCTCCGCAACCGTTCTAACGTTTTCAGCACTGTTGCATCTGACTGACGGAACCCGATAAGGGTGTGGTCACTGGAGCTAATGACTGTTGGTGAATAATGCATTCTGCCACAAACAGTTTCAAATTTATTTCAATGCCGTAACTTGTTTCTGGCTATTAGGCTCATCTTCACATGTAATCGGAAACGTATGGAATCTGAAGATTGGCTTGACAGTCCGACACCGGTTGTGGCACTGAAATAATGCATTTCAAATGCATGTTCGCCTGGTTGCGTTGCATACTAATAATTGCCATTCAGTAGTGTGCCCGACAGCAGGATAACAGAGCGACAGCAGAGGATGATACTTCTGTAGAGTTCAAGCACTCCATCCTTCCCTTGTCCCATGCTCACTCGTATATACCGTAATACCAGACGTTTCTTGTTTTTGCATGTGGTACCCGCCTCGTTAACTTCATGTTTATGTTCTGTATCTAAATCTGCAATTCGAAAGCCTTCATACGACGTGTGGTGGAGGGTACGTAGTATTATTATTCGTTTTCTGTTCAGTTCCATTCTATACCCTTCTATTCATTTGGCCAAGGAATGCGGGACAATCTCTGCGCTAGATAAGATCATTTACACAGCAGATGAGGCAGGTGTGTTGAAATAAACAAGCAGTTCAGTTCTTTCTCGGGCACAATTTGCGCATTTCCCACAAGTTACCGCTCTTTGTATTCCAGTTTGGAGTAACTAAACCTCTCGGATTTATTTCGTAGATGCGAGTTCGGCAAGTATGGCGTAATCTTAAAATGGATCAATCTTTCTGTTACGTGCTCTTGAGTACGGCTGTTCAGAACTTCTGATTAAAAGCTGTAGTCTTAACTAAATCCTGTTCACCCTTTCATGTTATTAGTGACTTTTGTTAACATCGTATTCTTCCGTGCCTCTTTCATCTTGCGAGCTAACATCCCAAAGATGTTCAGGCTCACATCTCTTCATCGAAATGTCTTGGCTCAAACTCGTCTAGGGGTTGAACCGCACGTGTCGCATTACACGCCCTAAATTAGACACTTATGACCCTTTGGTTAAATTGTCTGGCTGATGGCAAGTTTGCAAAATACACAGTTATCATAAGATATAATAACAGAATTAATAATAATATCGGGAACTAAATTATCACGAAATACAAGTTACCTACGCGAAAAGGTGGAGTCCATACCAGGCGCGCAGCTGCTCACTGCTCAGAGACAAAGCACCGATACCACACAACGCGACATTTTCTAAGTCGTTTCACTTCCTAGCTGCCTAAAGACCGTCTGTCCGCTTTCACGTCTCAATCCCAACTGTACCCTTTGGTGTGTCCAGCTGAACTGTCCGCTTTCGCGTCTGCACCAGCACTCCATCTGCCAGTTCCCAGCCGCATTTCCCGCGCACCAAATATCCTCGCTCAACTCATTAGGGCAGTTCCCTTTCCTGAAGCCGTCCATCTGATTGGCTACAGTTTATTCTACATTATTTTACATTTTAACATATTTAAATAATCAAAGCTTGGCCACTTTCACGTCCTAAATAAAGTAACAATGATTTCCATTACATAATAAACATTAAATTTTTTTACATAAAACCAATACAATTTCCTTCTTAGCTTTGAATGTCACGGCCAGTAGCCTTGCAGCAATGTGCTTTCTCATAAACAAATAAAGAACAAAAGTAAATATTATGCACTAAACTTTGCAACAAATATTCTATTGCCTAATTATTCAATAAGGTGTCATCGTTTGTAATATATAAAGGGGTTTCAATGTGTTTTGTGTGGAGGAAATGATGTTTAATTGAAAATACTGATAATTTAAATTTATTATATCTTTTAAACAAATAAAGTTACATGGTTGATATTTACAACATTCATCATTTTAAAGATCCGCTTCTGTATGGAATGTCGATCGTTAAGATCGACCAAGGCTTACAGATTTTAGCATTCAGGTCTTTGTTACAAAACTTGTTAATTTCTTTTTAATAGTAAATGCTAAAATATTATAGATATGATCAATATTCAAGTTCCAAGATGCTACTTCAGGCGGGTGTAAAATGAACGTGTGCCATGTAAAATACTGAAAGCTGAAATGAAGATTTGACCCTCTCTGACTAACCCCTGAAGCAGATCTCAGGATCTCATAATGGTGATAGTATTTAAATCTTCTTGCTCTTTAACATATAAATTACAACATAAACATAAATTAATGATTAAGGGAACTAATAATTATTAAACGATAAATGTTGTTTCGCTCATACATTTATTGTAGATTAAAACCCCTTTATATATTACAAATGTTCATATATCAATGTCTAATGGACATAAAGAGATACAAATGAATTTCCTAACTAATATTACGTATCAAGTGCCCAAATCTGCCCCCTTTATAGTTACACGATCTAATATAACTAACGCGAGATGACTGGCATCATCAACGTACCAAACACTAGAAGACACTACTTTCAAAGATGATCTACAGTGGTGTGGAACCTCAGTGGAAATAAAACTTACGTGATCGCAGCTGTTTAGCTTTATAGCCCTAACAAGCCGAAGCAATTAGCAATATCACAGCGTCCCGTGCGTCGGAGTGATGCTTCTCGTACACGTCTGCGACGATTGAAGAATTCCGGCCACAAAATAAACTCTTTCAAACACTTGTCTGGCAGAAGGCGGTCCTCTGACTAGTATATTCTAATACTATCTTCTCCTCTCTGTGTTCTACAGACAACAAACGCGAACTCCCAGCCAAAAGGGCGGAATTTAGATAACATCTCTACGAGAGTATAGATAGAAGAAGTGCTCTCAATCACTGAACACTGCATACGTAACAGTGACTCCCTACCTGGAGGCGAAGTTCATAATCGTATAAATTCACAACAGTACAGTTCCTAACTGTTGGAACTATAAAATCTCCTGAGAACAAAGACAGCAAGTCCGTCTGTACCAACAAAAGCTGCTACTGAGCGACCGTCAAACACGGGCACTCAAAACGGAAGACCTCTTTCTCTCCACTGCTGGCCTCCTAGCAAAGCTCGGCTCCCCTCCCTCACAACAGCAGAAGGTGAATCATATTCACGAAACCAAGGAATATTCTCCCTCCCCACAGATTCTTCTGAACGCCGACCAACCATATTTTGGTCTTTTGTTGTCCAGCGCGGAAAATTTGCGAGGAAATACATATCCTCCTTAGTTAGGAATACGTACAATGGTACGCTTCTCAGAGTAAAAATCCTCAGAGATAACCCAACCTGAGTGATTTCTGAGATAACGCTTCCTTGTTCCTCTCTACCGTGTCCAAGATTCTCAGTTTCCGGAGTATTATCCGGTTATCCTTCCGGCCCTGCTACAAAATCGGCCGGCCGCCGCTGTATTGTGCTTAAGCGCTCAGGTGCTCCGACTGTCCGTCTTGGCTACTTCCTGTGTTAAGCAGGACCAACACACCTGTGCAGGCTTTTCCATCCAGGGCTTGAGTTACGCTTGCCGTCTCATTTCCACTGGCGTTCCAATCTCTGCTAATATATGCAATCATTCATTCCGCCGTTTTGATAATAAAGACACTCCATCACCTTTCATGCAATAATCGTTAACAACTATTTACAATGTGTACGTGACAATATCAGTCTTCTTTAAATATTCATATGTGCGGTGTGCAACCTATCAAACGATACCTAATTCTGATAATAGATAATATTCTTCTCGGGTATGCAGCCGGATCATAACGTCCTCATGACACAATATTTCCGCGGTACAACTGGCCGCCATCTTCAGGTGAGAGTGCTGGTGCACTATCTCGCCGGAACTGACTTCCCAGCGCAAGCGGCGGCCCCTATATAGGCCGCAGAGGACCCACAACGCGTGCGCGAGAAGATGCCGAAACTGCCCTCTAGCGCAGTAAACATACCGCGCCGCCAGTGGTGGAAACAGGCGAAATCGAGATATCGCTGTCAAAAATTAAAAAAGTTTTTTGAGAACGTCGTCAGGTAAAGAACTCTTCTTCAGCAGTGAAAGCTTCTTCCGTTTTATCCGTTCAGTTGGGTCGTCCTGCAATGTTCTGTATGCTGAGTCCTCAAGTAAGAGATCCAGCTTTCCCAGATACCTAATTCTTGTTGTAAATCACGCAAAATATGTAGATGAGTGCTTGGAAGGTTGCGAAATTTTCGTCACATTACAATACCCCCACCTATGAACTATTTTGTATCAGGATGGGGTAATTCTTATAGTATTATCTCATCCAGTACGAAATAATATAACCTTTAACTGTCTGTAGAAGCGAACTAATAAGAATAATAGGGCAGAGGAACAATTGAATCATGACATGTTCTTCTACAGTCATTCTGCGTTCATTTATGAGCTTACTGCCATAAATTTATTTACTATATGTTTATTATTTAATCTGTCTGCTCCTTATGTTTGGAACAATTTTTCGAGACATGACAATTTGAATATACAGTAACACACAAAATAACCCATGTTATCAGAGAAATTTAACTAACATTAAAAAAGTTTTAATGCTTTTTCAAAAGTGGCAGTTTTCATCTCCCTTTAGAATTAAGAACCATGCTCTCTGTCATTTATCTATCCTTAAGACATTGGTCGAGGCAAGAAATATTGAAGTATCCTAACCTTTTCAAGCTGGTCATCCAATAAATTACTTGTGCTTCATTCAACCATTAATACGCAAAACACGTAGTTACATCAATTATTCTAGAGGTTATCTGTTGGTCATTATACAATTTTATAAAATTCTGCGAAACATCTTGGGTAAATTTGACATGATCATATATATACTCTTGGATTTCATTAAAAAACTGATTGTCCAAGTCTAGTGTTTCCCCAACGTGTACACTCTTTAAACATTTCACAAAGCTTATGTTCTAAAGCGTTTTTTGACAGACTGCATTTACATTTACTGTGACAACTAATTTTTGTAATAAGAGTTTGGATGGACCACCAATTTTAACTAATGTTCTTCTTCATAGTGTATTGAAATGTAGTACATTAAAACGTTAAAATCCATAGCACCATTATCAAAGAAATGACCAACAATAATTTTACATAAATAAATACGCAAATACTTAAAAATGTTGAAGCATATACCATCATTATCAAAGAGAATGACAAACAATAATTTTACATGAATAAATACACAAATATTTTCTTAAGACAGTCCTGAAAAATAAGTACAAGATGTTTTCCAAAATCATAAATATATTGGAAACTGATTCTTGAGTTTCTTCCGGCATATTTGATAATCAAAATATCCACGGGTGTACTGCCGATCTATAGTGTCCAACGGCCACAATATTTCGGCGATCATACACATCGCCATCATCAGGTGAACTGAGGGACTGAGCTCCTGTGAACGTGCCGGTACGGAGATCCGTACGCTATGGCTGCTCAGAGGGAACTGGGTTCGGTCGCGGCGGCGGCCGATTTAAATACCCTCCGCCCGCGGCGCGCTCCCTCCGCCGTCTGCGCCCCGCGCCACAGTCGCGCGGTGGAACAGATTGCGACGGAGTCTGAGATGACGTCGGAGTGATGGCTCTGTCCGCCGTGGTCGTTACAACTAGACGTTTGCTGGATTTACTCTTGATTAACCCAATCGCTGGTTCCCAAGCCTTGCTAAGATTATAGCCACAGTCACGGTTTATGAGGTCGTCATTGGTGCGAATTTCGATGGCCTCTCTAACAACGCTGTCCCAATATCTCGACGTCTGTACCAGAATCCTCGTGCGTTCATACTCCATAGCGTGATTTTCCGACAAACAATGTTCAGCGACCGCCGACTTGCTCGGATACATCAGTTGAGTGTGCCTCTGGTGCTCACGGCATCGATCCTCGACGGTACGCATCGTCTGACCAATATACGACTTGCCACATTGACACGGAATCTGGTACACGCCGGCCTTCCTCAAACCTAGGTCATCTTTAGCGCTCGCCACCAGTGTACGAGTTTTATTCGGAGGACAAAACACAGTTCCGACCCGGTGTTTCTTCAGAACGCGGGCGATTTTCCCCGAGTGTGCGCCTGTATATGGAATAAACGCAGTGCCTACCTCCTCCCTCGTGATTTCATCCATCTACACAGGTTTTGCTGTTGTGGCTGGGCGGAGATGTTGTTGAATCTGCCACTCTGAATACCCAATTTTTCGAAATACAGTTCTCAGATGTTCCAATTCCTGGGGTAGACTCTCTGCGTCAGAGATAGTGCGCGCCCTATGTACTAGAGTTTTAAGTAACCCATTCCTCTGTGAAAGGTCGTGGCAGCTGTCTGCGTGCAAATACAGATCAGTGTGCGTTGTCTTCCGATACACCCCATGACCTAGGGTGCCGTCAGCCCTTCTCTTGACGAAGACGTCAAGGAAAGGTAATTTACCCTCTGTTTCAGTCTCCATAGTGAATTTGATGTTGGGGTGTATGGAGTTTAGATGTGTAAGGAAGTCAAGGAGTTTATCCATGCCATGTGGCCAGATGACGAACGTTACGTGGACACCTCGCTCGGTGTATAGGCTTTCTCCTAGTTGACTGTGTCTAGTTCATCAAAATTTGAATGATACTTACGTCACTGAGGCATACCTGGTAAACAAATTATTATCATGTGAAATGAAAATGAACTCTTTTTAAGACAAAGGGAAAATATTAAGAAACATGCTGATCACCAGTCATCCACAGTGAAGTGCCTGTACTTCTTACTCCAGTCCAACCGATGTTTCATCATCTTGGTGCTTAATATGTGTTTGCGAACAGGTCTACATACTTTGTAGCCCAAGTCAGTGCGTCTCCTAGGAATTGTTGTGGTAGGGACGGAAACGTCTGGATCTCGAAGTTTCTTTCTGATAGTGATTTTTGTCAACGTCCAATTTTCCAGTTCTATCTTTTGAAACTGGCACGTGCCATGAGGAACAGTTTCCTCTTTCTACCACATATACGCCTTTGTTTGGTTGTCAACGGTTTATTGCTGCACAACTTATTACTAATATTAGCCACTCAAGTTTTTGGACTTCCACATTCTTTTGCTACTTTTCTTTGTGATTGTTTTCAGCCAACAGACATCTAATAGGTCTCTTTGTTTATGTTGGTGAAACATCTTTAGCTAATCCCTTATCTCAAAGTGTTTAGAAATTAGGTTAGATTTCCTCATCTATTAATTTACCAATCTAAAAACAACATTCCTGCTCAGGAAAATTTAAAATAAACGAAAACTATCTTTAATACATACTGTGAATAAAAATAATTACTTAGAGCCAAGTTACTATTTAATTTTCAATAACGGTAGGCGAAAATAGAAAACACTGGCTGTCTGTCTTACCTGGTGGAAACGCCAACAGTACTAACATTTCAACAATAGCAAAATCAAGTAACTGTTTAAAGAAATTTCCCTCTACAAATATTTGACCAGTCATTAAAAACACCTACACTAGTCCTAAACATACTTTTCGCGTTAAAATTATGTAATATCACGTCATTTCATCAATTTCTTAAGCGACCCTATTAATTTGACCAGGGACTGCATACTTCATTATACACGTTTTGGTACTCAGACGGGCACCCTAAATATATCCAGAGCGAGTGAATATATCGAGGTGCGCTTTTCGTTAAGTTACAACAGGCAATGTGGCGAATTTTGCAAGTATTTTTTGAGGTTTATAGGCTTCTAGTTATGACACTGACCCGCAGTCAGGAGAAGAGGTCCCACAAACGTGCCGACCGGGGTTGCCGAGCGGTTCTAGGTGCTTCGGTCGGGACCAATCGGCTGCTACGGTCGCAGGTTCGAATCCTGTCTCGGGCATGGATGTGTGTGATGTCCTCAGGTTAGTTAGGTTTAAGTAGTCCTAAGTTCTAGGGGACTGATGACCTCATAAGTTAAGTCCCATAGTGCTGAGAGCCAATTTTTCCCACAAACATCTCCGCTACTGTACCAAATTTTGTTCGCATTTTTACAATGTGGGGCATGGTGGGCTTAGTGTGGACATGGGGCAGGAGTGGACACAGAATACTTTTAATGAAATAATCTTTGAAGCATTTGAATGTTCACGCTGGTGTTTCTTCAGACATAGTACACAGTAAAAAAAATTTTGCGCCAGTCCGGATATTGTTGCAAGTAAGAGAAGTTAAAATACGGTTTCAGTCTTTCATCTTCGATTTTTGTGGTAAACAAATTTCAAGATTACTCTAAAATTTTAGTACTGAAAATGTTACAGGTTTCAGTTCATGAATCTATAAGGAGTGCCCTGTCTTTTTCTTGCGTAACGTTTCATGTAAATGAAATACATTAGCTGTAATTTGGTTTCATATCCAAAATGGCCCCTGAGGCAAGTGTGGGCAGTAGACTAAGGGTAAGTGTGGATAGTGTCTACAGTTATGACACTCCTGATTTAGAAGAGAAACTAACTCCCAGTTTCATAATTTTACTTTTATAAAACCAGATGGCAGTTATAAGAGTCGAGGGGCATGAAAGGGAAGCAGTGGTTGGGAAGGGAGTGAGACAGGGTTGTAGCCTATCCCCAATGTTGTTCAATCTGTATATTGAGCAAGCAGTAAAGGAAACCATAGAAAAATTCGGAGTAGGTATTAAAATTCATGGAGAAGAAATAAAAACTTTGAGGTTCGCCGATGACATTGTAATTCTGCCAGATACAGCAAAGGACTTGGAAGAGCAGTTGAACGGAATGGACAGTGACCTGAAAGGAGGATATAATATGAACATCAACTAAAGCGAAACGAGGATAAGGAAATGAGACACTTAAAAAAGTAGTAGATGAGTTTTGCTATTTGGGGAGCAAAATAACTGATGATGGTCGAAGTAGAGAGGATATAAAATGTAGACTTGGAATGGCAAGGAAAGCGTTTCTGAAGATGAGAAATTTGTTAACATCGAGTACAGTTTTAAGTGTCAGGAAGTCGTTTCTGAAAGTATTTGTATGGAGTGTAGCCATGTATAGCAGTGAAACATGGACGATAAATAGTGTGGACAAGAGGAGAATAGAAGCTTTAGAAATGTGGTGCTACAGAAGAATGCTAAAGATTAGATGGGTAGATCACATAATCAGTGAGGAGGTATTGAATAGAATTGGGGAGAAGAAAAACTTGTGGCACAACTTGACTAGAAGAAGGGATCGGTTGGTAGGATATGTTCTGAGGCGTCAAGGGATCACCAATTTAGGATTGTAGGGCAGTTTGGAGGGTAAAAATCGTAGAGGGAGACCAAGAGATGAATACACTAAGCAGATTCAGAAGGATGTAGGTTGCAGTAGGTACTGGGAAATGAAGAAGCTTGCACAGGATACAGTAACATGGAGAGCTGCATTAAACCAGTCTCTGGACTGAAGACCACAACAACAACCAACAAATGATTTTATGTAAATTATATGTATTTTAGATAGTGAGACAATATGTCTTCAAAACATATAGGGCCAGTATTGATGAAGAAAATGTTTAGAAGTTTTTTCAGGAAGTAATGTATCTGATGCACTTCAGAGAAATTTAAACTGAAGTAGGCTGTGCTGCAGAAACATTTCGCCAAAGCTAACAAAAATTTGCAGCTGAAAGCATTTAGATCCGTCCCGGTGAGGTTCCAAACACCTAGGTTACCACCTTTTTTACTATCCCACCTCATTGCTCCTACTGCATCCAGCCACTGTTTATCATGGTATTTGGGCCGATTAACGGGTACCTAAGAATAGCAATGACTGACCAGATGAGGATGCATCTTGATCGCCCAGTGACCCATTCAGAGATCGCTTTGTGTTATGGGACAGCATTTCCTTTACCAAAAGAATATAATTTCTGGCTTCCAGATGCCTGGATTATGGTCACTTAATGGTCTCGCGTTTGCCGAAGAAGATTTTAATCCATCTGAAGTAACTAAGCTGCCAGAGACCTCTAATACATCTTCTGCTGTGGAACCTTCAACTTCGTATGATGCTTCATCTTCCACTTCACGTGGACACCTAAGTGAAATGCCAACTCCTGAAGACTGTAGACTTCCCTAAAATCTGTGACCCAGAAGCAAAATCAAGACGAAAACTTAATATGCAATTTGCACTGCTGTTCCAGTTAAAAATGAGTTTGAAGTAGCAGCGTTGGTTAACATGAGACCAGCTTTAAAGGAAACCTTGTTGCAGAGCCAGAAGGAACAGAAGACTTCTGCAAAAATAAAATCGGTGATGATACACACAGTGAATCACAGGGGAATCCAAGGATGAGGGATACTGCGAAAGAGATGGTGATGAGGCCCAAACCTTACAGAAGTTGTCAGGTGATGAAGAAATGACGTCTGGTAAATTGTTTTGATTCGACTCGCCATTAGACTGACTTCTACATGTTACACTCCTGGAAATTGAAATAAGAACACCGTGAATTCATTGTCCCAAGAAGGGGAAACTTTATTGACACATTCCTGGGGTCAGATACATCACATGATCACACTGACAGAACCACAGGCACATAGACACAGGCAACAGAGCATGCACGATGTCGGCACTAGTACAGTGTATATCCACCTCTCGCAGCAATGCAGGCTGCTATTCTCCCATGGAGACGATCGTAGAGATGCTGGATGTAGTCCTGTGGAACGGCTTGCCATGCCATTTCCACCTGGCGCCTCAGTTGGACCAGCGTTCGTGCTGGATGTGCAGACGACCGCGTGAGACGACGCTTCATCCAGTCCCAAACATGCTCAATGGGGGACAGATCCGGAGATCTTGCTGGACAGGGTAGTTGACTTACATCTTCTAGAGCACGTTGGGTGGCACGGGATACATGCGGATGTGCATTGTCCTGTTGGAACAGCAAGTTCCCTTGCCGGTCTAGGAATGGTAGAACGATGGGTTCGATGACGGTTTGGATGTACCGTGCACTATTCAGTGTCCCCTCGACGATCACCAGTGGTGTACGGCCAGTGTAGGAGATCGCTCCCCACACCATGATGCCGCGTGTTGGCCCTGTGTGCCTCGGTCGTATGCAGTCCTGATTGTGGCGCTCACCTGCACGGCGCCAAACACGCATACGACCATCATTGGCACCAAGTCAGAAGCGACTCTCATCGCTGAAGACGACACGTCTCCATTCGTCCCTCCATTCACGCCTGTCGCGACACCACTGGAGGTGGGCTGCACGATGTTGGGGCGTGAGCGGAAGACGGCCTAACGGCGTGCGGGACCGTAGCCCAGCTTCATGGAGACGGTTGCGAATGGTCCTCGCCGATACCCCAGGAGCAACAGTGTCCTTAATTTGCTGGGAAGTGGCGGTGCGGTCCCCTACGGCACTGTGTAGGATCCTACGGTCTTGGCGTGCATCTGTGCGTCGCTGCGGTCCGGTCCCAGGTCGACGGGCACGTCCACCTTCCGCCGACCACTGGCGACAACATCGATGTACTGTGGAGACCTCACGCCCCACGTGTTGAGCAATTCGGTGGTACGTCCACCCGGCCTCCCGCATGCCCACTATACGCCCTCGCTCAAAGTCCGTCAACTGCACATACGGTTCACGTCCACGCTGTCGCGGCATACTACCAGTGTTAAAGACTGCGATGGAGCTCCGTATGCCACGGCAAACTGGCTGACACTGACGGCGGCGGTGCACAAATGCTGCGCAGCTAGCGCCATTCGACGGCCAACACCGCGGTTCCTGGTGTGTCCGCTGTGCCGTGCGTGTGATCATTGCTTGTACAGCCCTCTCGCAGTGTCCGGAGCAAGTATGGTGGGTCTGACACACCGGTGTCAATGTGTTCTGTTTTCCATTTCCTGGAGTGTATTTAGGCCAAGTCAAGAATACCGTTGGGAAAGGGAAAATGTATGTTTACTAAATGTTCTCGCATGCAAACGATCATAAAGGTGCCGAGTGGCGTCCAGCAACAAATTCCCACACTCATCTTGCGCCTTTCCTTGCAGTTTGGTTACGATTATTTCATGTCCTGCAGAAGTAATAAGTTCCTATTTTATCATGTTCCACATGTGTTCAACTGACAAGAGATCTAGTGATCTTACCAGCTGGGGCAGCTATTGTGCACCAAGAGCACATTGCTTCACAGCAGCCGTATGTGAACGTGCATTGTCCTGCTGAAAAAGTACATCACCATCCTGTCGAGGAAATAGCAGTAGCACAGGGATAATAACCTGTGAAATGTAGTGGCAACACACCATGAAACTTTGGATGGGACCTGCATGTGATGGATGAATGCATTCTGGAATAGGCAGCTCACCAGATTTACACCATACACATGTAAGTCCATCACTTGTATATAGACAAAACCTACTCTCATGAGGAGGTATTGAATAGAATTGGGGAGAAGAGGAGTTTGTGGCACAATTTGACCAGAAGAACGGATCAGTTGGTAGGACATGTTCTGAGGCATCAAGGGATCACCAGTTTAGTATTGGAGGGCAGCGTGGAGGGTAAAAATCGTAGAGGGAGACCAAGAGATGAATACACTAAGCAGATTCAGAAGGATGTAGGCTGCAATAGGTACTGGGAGATGAAGAAGCTTGCACAGGATAGAGTAGCATGGAGAGCTGCATCAAAACAGTCTCAGGACTGAAGACCACAACAACAACTCTCATCACTGAAGACGACGAAGACAAAAGAACGCCATTTCACACTGCATTCAAAAGTAGCCGCGCTTGGCAGCGTCATGGTTCAATCATGGCCTGGGACCCTATTCAGTACCTTTCCTACATTTGACGATCGATTCGGTATGCGAGGGCGCCGAACAGTCTTGTATTTGAAACAGAGACCGAACATTATTCAGTAAGCATTTCGAAAGCGATGCCGAACGGTCCTAGCGAACCGAAACGCTGTTGCCAGTTCTTCTCGCGCCAACCAATGAAAAGCAGTCTGCCTTAGACCCGCGCATGCACACTGCAGCGCCACAGTGGCACGAACTCGAAGCGACTAGCTTCCGACACAGGCATGCCATTCTTCACAGTACTGAAAAGTGTGGTTAGAGTACGTAATACTGTTCAAAATTTGCTGACCACGGGCTTCCATGAATGCATGATAACAGAATATTGACTGTGTTCTGGAAACTGTCGTAAATGTCAAATTATGTCATCTTATTCTCATTCACATGACTTCTTATTCTGGATTTTACGTTTCGGAATATGAGTTAGGAATGGAGTATAGTACCACATTGTACAAATGCATCTATAGGAACACCCAAAAAATTCGTATTTGTTCTGACAATGATAAATTATTTGTGACAAGAAGAAGTATAAATGCCATTGTCATTTGTTTCATGCACAGTAATTTAAACTTTAATTTCTTGAACACATGGAAGTCACGAAATGGGAGATACTCGTTACTAAGAAGATGCTGTTACAACGAATATTTGAGAAAAATGCTTAACTTTGGTGATTAATGCAGTCTCAGAATGTGTTTCAGTCACGAGGAGGGGAAAAAAAAATAATTTTCACATGCAGCAGTATATGAACCTATGTCCTTTAACACAGCACTTTGTCGGCTAGCCAACTTTGCTACTACAGCTTGCATGGTACTACTGCTTTATTTTATGTAATTCCAGTCAAGGGAGATGCAGGCTGACTTCATTGCCAAATTACGCGGGTGTAAGCAGTATATGCACGAAATTTAGGAAAGTTTCCTCTATCAGGCATCAAAAAATTCTTTTGCATTGTTATTTAAACTCTTAAACGCATTTCGATACTTAATAAGCAAACCAATTGTGGAAAAGAGTACGTGAAGTCAATAGTAATTTCAGCTAACACGCATGTAATATACATAAGCAGAGCCGATGTCTTGATATTTAATGACCTTTAAACTCTAAATTGCATAAAATAACAGGTATTTTGAGAGAATATTAACCGAAAACTTCTTTTTGATGTTGTAATTTTTCACATCTTTCAAATTCTGACAAAATTACAATGTCATCGGCAAACCTCAATGTTTTTATTTCTTCTCCATGGATTTTAATTCCTACCCTGAATTTTTCTTTTGTTTCCTTTACTGCTTGCTCAATATACAGATGGGATAACATTGGGGATAGGCTACAACCATGTCTCACTACCTTCGCAAGCACTGCTTCCCCTTTATACATCTCGACTTTTATAATTGCCATCTGGTTCCTCTACAAATTGTAAATATCCTTTTGCTCCCTGTATTTGACCCCTCTGGAAGAGCAATTGAACGGAATGGACAGTGTCTTGAAAGGAGGATACAAGATGCACATCAACAAAAACAAAATGAGGATAATGGAATGTAGCAGAATTAAATCGAGTAATGCTGAGGAAATTAGATTAGGAAATGAGACACTTAAAGTAGTACATGAGTTTAGCTATAACTGATGATGGTCGAAGTAGAGAGGATATAAAATGTAGACTAGCAATGGTAAGGAGAGCGTTTCTAAAGAAGAGAAATTTGTTATCTTCGAGTATAGATTTAAGTGTGTGGGCTTTCAAAAACAGAAAATGCATGGAATGATGTGTTGTGGCCCGCAACTAGATACCCTCCGACTCAAAGTTTCGATACTGAAAGTTTTGGCTGGTTTCGTTGTCTAGGGGTTGGGATACACAGTTGCCCTATGACAGGCCAAATACTGTAGAGGCTACAGTATATGATAAGAATACACTCATGAATCGAATGGTCGAAGGTTTCTATCACTCGGCAATTACGAATTATGACTGTAACATAGAAATTTATAAATGAAAGATTGCAATTAAATAAAATCTGCAGTTACTATCTCAGTGACTTTAAATGATAGTAGAAGTACTTTTGAGAATGTGGTATATTTATGGAAAACACTTATTGGTGTCCATAGTCCAGAAACTGAATAAAATATAAGTTGAATAACAGGCAAACCATAGATTCCTACTGCACATAATTAGTTATGAACAACAACATACCTTACAAGATATTCACTTCCAAACGAGTACTACATCTTGACTGCAGAAGCCATGGAAAAATTTATATCTTTCGTGACCACGCGCAAACTGCTCCACTCCAAGTCTTTCTCGCGACCGTACGTCCCTCAAGCTGTCGCGTCCAGCACCCCCGTCCCATGCCACACTTTCCAGAAAAACATTGCTCCTCCCCAACCTCCATACATCTCTCTTAGTAACAAGCGCTGTGATTGGCTAGAGCGCTCGCGCCATGTCTTCAAGCCCATGCAACTACTCAAATACGATGAAACACATTCGAAATACTTGATTTACATTTAAATAACTTGAAATTAAATAAATGTGCCTACGCCTGGACCATAAACACGCTCTAACACACATTATTAGATACATAAACAAATTAAATAAACATCTATCAAAGGAATAGAAGAAAAAGTGGGCCAGGAGCGTAATGTCTCTGTGCTTTCTAAAACACAGCAAATAGTTAACCAATTTCTTCATGGATAGTATATATCGGATATAACCAAGACATAGATGTATAAACATATTTATAAGCATGCTGCTACCGTTTTTGCGTGTAACTGTGGAGTACTTCTGGCCTGTTGCGATCGATAGTAATCGGCCAGTTTGACTTCCAATAACTCATGTAATATTCAAGTTACATGGCTGTAATTCATACCAATTTACGTTCATAATAATAACTTTCTAAAGACATGGCGATCGACGAAAGTGGATATAGCGTTTATATTTTGGAAATTCATTGCTGGGAGTTACTTGTATAATGTACTGCCGGATACTAAACTTTAAACTAACTAAGGTGGTGAAAATCTGATTATGCTGTCAGAATCGTCGTGCAAAGAATAGTAATGTACTTGTTTCGTTTTGAGGTATCATGATTCATCTGGTTACTGTTAATTTCTATACGAACAGTCAAATGTCTGCCATCTTTGGCCCTCCCCGCGCACAGCGTCACCATGGAGTTCCCAGCCACGTGCTCGATGGGCCACTTGGTTTGGCTATTGTGAGGCACCACGCGGATGCTAACGAGCTCGGCCCTGCCGCGCGGCCCGAGCAGTGGCCACCAATTCTGAATTTAGAATATTTCCAGGGCGCCGCAACTCGCCTGCTACCTCACACACCTCTACTTATTGACATTCTGGCTTGCCAGAATGTTCAGAAGTAGCACCCTTCAGTTCATACAAGTACATATAAACCAAATTTCAAGAACAGAATTTTATGATTTAAACGCCAGGCCAATAGTGTTTGCAATATTTTGTTAGTGGTGTGGGAGCAGCAACTTTTCCTAACACAATTTATGAACGAAACGGCATATTAAATAAATGCCTGCATATTCGTTATGCATAAACTTTATTTTTGGACAAGAAATAAAGTTTTTTCAATGCACTTACACTTATGTGCCATTTTGTAAGCACTTCTTATGCCACTCACTCAGCGCTAAGGCGCCTTCTTGCACTAATTTTTCCGTTGCACTACACATGCTCACACAGATTTTAGCATAAAGTATTGATCAACTCTCATCAGTCTTTTGACCAAGTGCCTCGCAGAAATCGTGTCTGCCTCTGAATTCTGAATTCCACCGTTTATCGTGACAAATCTGTCTACAATGAAAAACAAAAAAGAAACCCCTCAACAAACCACTTCCCAGAACCAACCAACATCCTTGCTAAAGATTCCCTCTAGCGTAAAACGTTACTGTAGGAACAAATGACTGAATCACAGTAAGCTCAAATTCCCTTAAGCTCTATTTAATTTACTTTCATCAATCCTTCGTACCTCCACGCACCAAAAATTTTGTGCACATACTATTACAATTTCAATACCCTTGAAATTGACCACTAAATTCTTTGACACACTGCTATACAAGCATAAATCAATACATATTTTACTTAAATCCACGAAGTCACTGGCCTCCACGATTGCTCAGTGCCTAAACTTTCCCCTTTTGCGCATGTACAATGCCACAATCAACTAACAAATTATTATTGATTCCCCAAATAAAACATATAAATTATCCCTCCAAAATTACTACTACAAATTACAAATTAGAACAGATTTTCACTTCTGCTCTTTCTCTATATACCCTTGGCAGTTTTAAACTTCTGTCGCTTCCACATATGCAGTAGCAACGACTGTAAAGTTCTACCATACCAACGCCAATCAGTCTCACTAGAATCACACTCCTCCTTCGTATACCAATTTGTACGAACTTCATTACACAAACTATCCCCATCCACACTATTTACTTCAGCCCTCTCTAAATTTTCTGTTAGTTCTTCCACACATTTCGCCGATTCACTACCCACAGCATGCACAACTTTACTGTTTTCCCCTCCAAAATATCAACGCTTGCAGCTTCAACAAAATTATACATCAATTCACTGTTAAACACTTAATCTTCCTGATATAATACATCGATGCCTAAGACATCATCACCATAAATATTCATCTCAGCAACCTTATCTGGTGATACTCCATTTAAATCACTACATAAATTCACAACAGAAATTTTACGTTCCTCCATCGACAAATTAACTTTACATGAATCGTACACAACCTTATCCTCCACCGCTACATTACACAAATTGCTGCTACTTGTCGTCCAATTTTGGGACTTCCAGACTTGCTACATTCTGCTGTGATCGGACAAAAATCAGCACACACTGCCATTTCTACACACTTTCCATCCAGATTAACCCCGATCCTACTTAAAATATATTCTCACATTCACACTCTGACAAACCTTTTAGATCCACACATTCATCAATAAGTTTCGTTTCGCCTTCATTCGTGATTAGAAACGCGTAAATTCCTTCCTCCGAACTATCAATACCAGTAGTTTTTACATCATTACAGAAATTACCATTACCCTCTTCCTTTAAACAGAAATCATCTACCTCCGCAGACACATTATTAACTTCAACTGCTGGCGATACCCATGGTAAGCCTCCCTTAGTAACACTGACGCTTTCCGCTAAAACACAGTCACCCTCACTTGCAACTGGCGAGACCAAAGCTACGCCACCTTCACTAACATCGACGCGTTCTGTTGACTCACTAATACTTGCTACTAGGGCAACTTCGTGACTGCAATTGCTACTATTTGCTAATACCTCTTCAGAACTCTCCACACAATTTGCTTTCTCAAAATTCATCTCCTTTTAACTTCTTATTGAACCACTCAATCTTTCCATTCATCACCATTCACACACTCATTCATTGCACATTCATAACTTACACGATTACCCGCAAATTTATTCCCATTACTTTTACTTAAATCTTTCGCAAATCTATGCTTCCGCTGTTTGCATCTGCTTTTATTGAAAGAGCCACCTACATAGCGTTCCTCTTTAACATACTCCATATTACATATTTGTTGCCTTCCTCCAAACCTATCATTTCTATCATTACCATTAACTCCAGTCCTTTTCATCGCCTGTTTATATCGCCATCCCCGGACTTGAGATGTGGCGAACATCAGTTTCCCGACCGGTTGTCACGCGATTGCACTTTGCACGAATTTCTCCCGTCAAATCTGCGTCCTTTACTTGCGTCACGTTCACGGAAGTTATCACTCCTGTTCATTTTCCGACCATTCTGCTCATTCCAGCTACTGTGTCCCTCAGAATTCCTTTGATTTCTCTAACGATTATTATTTTGCTGGTGTTTATTTGGATTCCCATTTTGATAACTACCACTCGGTTTGCTCTGGGGTATGAACTTCAAAGCCCTCTCTAATTTTTCTACAAATTCTAGAAATTCGTCCACGGAATCACATGGACTGTGGACGAGATCCCACTGCAAATCTTGGGGTAACCGCCGTTTTAACGTGGTGATTTCCGTTAAAACCCCCAACGGATTTTTCACACGTATAAGCTTGCCAAGTTCGCACTTACAAAAATCTCTCATCATCCCACTACCGTACCTGTAACTCGGCACGTTTAAGAATACATTTTGGATCCGCATCTATTTTGCCTCACTCCAAAATTTGTTCAAAAAATACTTTTCGAATTGTTCGTACGATTCGCATGAACTACATTTAACATTTGCCCAAGACTGTGAGTCTCTGGACTCGCGTTCGAGAGGACGACAGTTCAATCCCGCGTCCGGCCATCCTGATTTAGGTTTTCCGTGATTTCCCTAAATCGCTCCAGGAAAATGCCGGGCTGGTTCCTTTGAAAGGGCACGGCCGACTTCCTTCCCCGTCCTTCCCTAATCCAATGAGACCGATGCCCTCGCTGTCTGGCCTCCTCCCTCAAGAACAACACAACAACTGTGAATCTCTCTTCAAATGCCGTTTAACGTATCTTATTTTCGCTTCATCTGACATACCATGAACAAAAGCGTCCCTACACACAGCCGAGACATTTACTGGGTGATATCTTCCGTCATCTGTGTAACATTTCACAGATCCGGTGTTTCCCCAAGGGATATTTATAAACGGCATGGCCTGTGGGGAGGCTAACGAATTTAAATCACTGTTTATCTGTTGCATTTGTTTTTTTGATTCATTTTCCTTAGTGGTACTGGACTCTATTTTATCTTTAATTTTGCCCACTTCTTTCTCCCACTCACCTGCATGATTATTGGCAATGTCACTAATTGCTAAATTTACATTGCTTTTATGAGCATCTTGCGCTTGTATACAGTCACTTACCTTTTCCCCGAGTTCCGTCTGTATCTTATCCATTTTTTCCCCAAGATCTATTTCCACTGATTCGTTTTTAGATTTTACTATTACAACTTTGTCTGTAATTTTCCCCATATCCACTCGGACAAATTTTAATTTATCGTCAATTGCTTTTTCAAGGTTACCCGTAATTTTTTCAACTTCCTCTTTCATAGTGGAAACTATTTCAGTTCACATTGTACCCATATCAGTCCGAATTGTACTGATATTATTTGCCATTCCCTGGATTATTTGCACTAGCTGAGACATCATATCCGCAGCTCGTGGTCGTGCGGTAGCGTTCTCGCTTCCCGCGCCCGGGTTCCCGGGTTCGATTCCCGGCGGGGTCAGGGATTTTCTCTGCCTCGTGATGACTGGGTGTTGTGTGATGTCCTTAGGTTAGTTAGGTTTAAGTAGTTCTAAGTTCTAGGGGACTGATGACCATCGCTGTTAAGTTCCATAGTGCTCAGAGCCATTTGAACCATTTGAGACATCATATCTCCCCACATTCATTCCCCTTGCCTGGATTCCTACTAGTTACACTTTTGCGTTCTGATTTCGGACTAACCGGCTCACTTCCGCTTTCAGAGTTACACATACATGCGAGATCTATATCTGGAACTTGAACTCGAGAGTCAAACACTATTTGACTATTTGCGCATGCACTTATCTAATTTGAGATGGTTCCCTCTGCTATGGTGATCCCATCGGTTGTAGTGGGAGGAGACATTGAAGAATGCCCTGGAGTACTCGGAGATGCTGCTGTCTTACTGCAGTTGGATCTGCCTCCGCCACTGGAGAAATCGCCTGATGTAACTGTAGCTACTGTCGTTTACCTCGTGTTCCAACCGTCTCCGATTCCTCTGTTTGTTAAACGCGCTAACCGTTACTGTTCCCTGCACTCAAATTATTTAGAATCTGAGCCCCCACGAAAATTGCCTTTAACTTGATAGATTAGGACCTCTACCGATAGCATGTGTCAGTTGTGAAAATTACTGCGCACTTTCACAACTTCCAGAAACCTACATGCGAACAGAAACCGATCTCACACTGGATTTTGTGAGAGGTTCGATATACAGAAATCTCTACTGGTTTTGAAAAGGTTTTTTACACTTCGCGTATTACGCTGAATAACAGAGAGCAAAGGAATTACCACTTTGCTGGGCACAAATCCCGGACGAGCCGCCAGCCGCGGTGGTCTCGCGGTTAAGGCGCTCACTCCGGAACCGCGCGACTGCTACGGTCGCAGGTTCGAATCCTGCCTCGGGCATGGATGTGTGTGATGTCCTTAGGTTAGTTAGGTTTAAGTAGTTCTAAGTTCTAGGGGACTGATGAGCACAGATGTTAAGTCCCATAGTGCTCAGAGCCATTTGAACCATTAGAACCGGACGAGCCCCAATTGCGGGTTTTCAAATCAAATGTGGATTGAAATGATGTGGGGTGGCCCTCAACTACATACCCTCTGACTCATAGTTGTGATATTAAAACTTACGGCTGGTTTCGTTGTCTAGGGGCTGGGATACATAGTTGCCGCATTACAGGCCAAATACTGGTGAGTCTACAGTATTCGATAAGAATACACACATGAATCGAATGGTCGAAGGTTTCTGTCACTCCGCAATTGCGAATTATGACTGTAACATACAAATATATAAATGAAAGATTGCAATTAACTAAAATGTGCAGGTACTATCTCAACGACTTTAAATGATGAGTACGATAGTAGAAGTACTTTTGATAATGTGGTATATTTCTGCAAAACACTTATTGGTGTCGATGGTTCAGCAATTAAATAAAATGTAAGTTGAATAACAGGCAAACCATAGATTCCTACTGCACATAATTAGTTATGAACAACAACATAGCTCGCAAGATATTCACTTCCAAACGCGTACTACGTCTTCACTGCAGAAGCCATGGAAATCTCACAATTACACAAGTCGGCACTCCGAAATATTTATATCTTTCGTGACCACGCGCCAACTGCTCCACTCCAAGTCTTTCTCGCGACCATGCGTCCCTCACACTGTTGCGTCCAGCACCCCCATCCCGTGCCATACGCTCCAGAAAAACTTTGCTCCTCCCCTACCTCCATACGTCTCTCTTAGTAACAAGCGCTGTGATTGGCTAGAGCGCTCGGGCCATGTCTTCAGGTCAATGTACCCACTCAAATATAAATAAAAACATTCGAAATACTGGATTTACATTTAAATAACTTGAAATTAAATAAATATTCCTACGGCTGGACCATAAACATGCTCTAACACACATTATTAGATACATAAACAAATTAAATAAACATCTGTCAAAGGAATAGATCAAAAGGTAGACCAGTAGCCTAATGTCTCTGTGCTTTCTAAAACACAGCAAATATTTAACCAATTTCTTCATGAATAGGATATATCAGATATAAACAAAGACATAGAAGAACAAATATATGTCTAAGCATGTTGCTACCGTTTTTTCGTGTAACTGTGGAGTACTTATGGCCTGACGCGATCGATAGTAATTGGCCACTTTGACCTCCAATAACTCATGTACTATTCAAGTTACATGACTGTAATTCATGCCAATTTAGGTTTATACTAATGGCTTTCTAAAGACACGGCGATCAACAAAAGTGGATGAAGCGTTTATATTTTGGAAATTCGTTGCATGGATTTAGTTGTATAGTGTACCATCAGATACTAAACTTAACACTAATAAAAGGAATTGAAAATCTGATTTCCTGTCAGAATTGTCGTGCAAATAATAGTAATGTACATGTTTCTTTTTGAGATATCATGATTCATCTGGCTACTATTAATTTCTATATGAACAGTGAAATGTCTGCCACTAAGGTTTCACAAGGTCCGCCATCTTTGGCCCTCTCCACACACAGCGTCACCAAGGAATTCCCAGCCACGTGCTCGATGGATCACGTGCTCCGGCCGTTGTGAGGCACCACGCAGATGCTAACGAGCTGGGACTGAGCAGTGGCCGCCAATTCTGAACTTAGAATATTTCCAGGGCGCCGCAACTCGCCCGTTACCCCACAAGTGTCAGGAAGTCGTTTCTAAAAGTATTTGTATGAAATGTAGCGATGTATGGAACTGAAACATAGGCGATAAATAGTTTAGACAAGAAGAGAATAGAAGCCTTCGAAATGTGGTGCTACAGGAGAACGCTGAAGATTAGATGGGTAGATCACATAACTAATGACAAGGTACTGAATAGATTTGGGGAGAAGAGAGATTTGTGGCACAGCTTGACTATAAGAAGGGGTTGGTTGGTAGGACATGCTCTGAGGCATCAAAGGATCACCAATTTTGTATAGGAAGGCAGTGTGGAATGCAAAAATCGTTGAGGGTGGCCAAGAGATGAATACACTATGCAGATTCAGACGGATGTAGGTTGCAGTAGGTAGTGGGAGATGGAGAAGCTTGCACAGGATATAGTAGCATGGGGAGCTGCATCAAACCAGTCTCTGGACTGAAGACCACAACAACAACAACAATCATTCACAGTAACAACCTAACCTAACCATATCTCTAACAAAGGAAAATAGTCTATTATGAACTCACTTTCCAACCAGACGCGTCCTGCGGTGATTCTTTAGTAACACAATCACTAAATACAAAGCTAAAACCGCTCAATATGTTTAAAATAACAAATTATAGGTGTAAATAATCCACAGTTAACCCAACGACAGAGCCATACCGAAGTCCAAAACCTCTCGGTACAGTTGTCAAAAAATCGGTGGGAAGACCGTACAGCAACAGGCCTCAGAAGCTTACCGAATAGTAAATTCGGATAAAAACGTCACTACCGAGACTAACCTACTGCACCGATCGGTATGAACGATATGGAATAGGGTCCCTGGCCAGAGGCACACGTGATCTTAATCCTGCTGCAAGCAGACCGTTTGAAGCGATCCCACATGGTACAATATGCATAACATCAGCCCGAATTTCGTCCGTGGACAGTATACAGTTGGCCACTACTGCTCGCACAATGCGCTGATCTTGACGTGCGGTCTACAGATGTGGGAATGTTATACAGACCGCTGTTGGAAGCAGCGACACGCAGTCGATGCACTTTACCCTATATTTGCAGAGATTCGTAGATCACTGTTCACGTCTAAACTCAGTTCAATTACTGCCTGCAGAGTCAAGACAGAAAGCGCACAGACAGGATTCTCAGCAGCATCTGATCGCCGGTCACAGAGACAAATGAATCACTGGCACTATAACCCCTCAATGTGCAGTATGCAGTGCCGTTGAACACAGTAGTTGATGTGGTTGCATTTTCTTTTCCGGCAGTATACCTAATCCACATCACTAAGAGGCAGCTAGAATGTGAGAGTGGCATCAGCCAAAGGAGTGCTCTGCAAATATTACATTTCAACACATTTCATAATTTTGACATTTCGCTCCATCAAGCTTCATCAAATACTTCTCTAAATAATGTCTAGGAATTTCTCAATATGTTGCTTACAGGTGAAGCATAGCGTACAAACAGTATGTATAGGACTTTCGAAATCCGTTGGATCTGTCGTTACTGAAACGCAATGTGGCGTTCACAATCATCAGACATAACGCATCTGGACTTGTGTCTGTGGATTTGTGGCGGAAATGGCAACGAGAGTTGAATAAGGAAGTATCAGCGACTCCAGAAGACATAAAATGCTGTGTTACACGTACCTGTGCATACGATAAGCCCATATGAAGTTCAACGAGCAGTATCGTCGCCTTACAGCATGTACCAGGTCTCAAGATCAAATATTTTATGACAGTCACACACAAAAAACTAATCGTACGTGAGTTATGTGTTAGATTACATTTAGTACAGTCGAGCAGAAGTTGGTGGCACCTCACATTCTGACGACTGGACGGACAGTGGTATGCGCCCTGTTATATTAGCTTCCACTCATGTTATGCCGGTGAAATAATCTTCGGAGGCTCTTTCCAGTACCACCGAGAAATATACGTAGTTCCATCTTAAAAAGAAAATTCGGCTGCTATAATAGTTATAAATTACTTACGTTCGTCAGAAAATTTGCCATGCTGTCCTCTGTAACTTAGCGAAAACCGAAGCTGGATAGATTTACTCGTTCTGGATATGTTTAGGTGGCCGGTATAGATACCTGACCGGTATTCAAATCTCCAAACATTATTCTGACACATTACAGCATGAAGTTCTGAGGTGTGAAGTTGTTTCGGCAATTCGTGTGTAATTAATTAATTGCATCATTTTTTATTTTTTTATTCTGTAGTAAAAGAACCAACTGTTGATATTTATGACCATTTAAACGTCATTTTAACTTTTATTTGAGCGCCGAATTTATTTTTGTATAGTCTAAATTGATTGCAAAAGGAAATTTTATTGAAAAGGCTTACCGTATATGGCATCTATTCTTAGGCACTGATTCCCATAGTCTTTCTCTATCTTACCTCCATCATTGCAGCGAACCTTGGTTGAGTCTTTCGCTCCTTTCATAATGACGTCACGGTAAAAATCGTTGCAGTATTTTTTTTTTTTTTTTTGAAGCAGACGATTAAATTAAGGAAGAAAATTTGTAAATTATTGTTGTTCACTTTGCTTGTCTTGTCGGCACCTACTGTTAATGTACAAAACAGGTTCCTATTGCACAGCCTCGACCAATCACTTTAAATACTTCGGCGAACATTGAAATAATTTCTGTACTTCTTTCATCAGTTTACTCGTAATACTCACTTCTTTTTGCACCATCGGAATCCTACCTCGAATGTTAATTTTATCAGTTATTAGCAAGATACTCCCATGACATCCATACCCAACTTCGTCTTCTCACTGCCACCATCTCACTCACAATGACGTGGCATCCCTTCAGCCAGGTGCCACTATCTGTGTTCCACGCTGTGATCACATCAACAGCATGCAGAGGTCACAGCAACAAAACATGCGCCTTTCACGTGATTCTCAGAATAGCGCAACACTCTTCTGAGCATTGTCTTTTCTTTAGGGTACTTTTGTAATCACACAGCTGCATCAACGGGGCACTGAGTTCAGGGAAAAATGCGTATATTCATTTCCACATTCAAAAAATTTAATCATTTTTCCATTAATGAAAATGTGAGGTGGCATCTAAGGTGTCCTTGAATATAGTCACCTTACAACATTACAACACGTTTTATCAAACCGGTTTCCAGGTCCCCAGTGTCGGATTTCGAAACCGAAGCTGCTATTTATCCTTCGACTTTCCCTTTAATTGATCTCATGAGTCACACTGAACCCCATTTTGTCCTTCTTCCAGAAAAGCAGCCAATTCAATGCCGAGTCCTCCATGCTAATAGCAGAAAAATGCAGTGATAGAAGAGTTAAGTTGGAACTAACTGCAAGTAAACGATCTTTAGATATTGCGAGACGGTAGTTCGTAATAATGGATATAAGCAAACAGCGTTACAGCAGTGTCCCTAAACTGCACCAGATTCTACATCTACATCTACATTGATACTCCGCAAGCCACCCAACGGTGTGTGGCGGAGGGCACTTTACGTGCCACTGTCATTACCTCCCTTTCCTGTTCCAGTCGCGTATGGTTCGCGGGAAGAACGACTGTCTGAAAGCCTCCGTGCGCGCTCTAATCTCTCTAATTTTACATTCGTGATCTCCTCGGGAAGTATAAGTAGGGGGAAGCAATATATTCGATACCTCATCCAGAAACGCACCCTCTCGAAACCTGGCGAGCAAGCTACACCGCGATGCAGAGCGCCTCTCTTGCAGAGTCTGCCACTTGAGTTTATTAAACATCTCCGTAACGCTATCACGGTTACCAAATAACCCAGTGACGAAACGCGCCGCTCTTCTTTGGATCTTCTCTATCTCCTCCGTCAACCCGACCTGGTACGGATCCCACACTGATGAGCAATACTCAAGTATAGGTCGAACGAGTGTTTTGTAAGCCACCTCCTTTGTTGATGGACTACATTTTCTAAGCACTCTCCCAATGAATCTCAACCTGGTACCCGCCTTACCAACAATTAGTTTTATATGATCATTCCACTTCAAATCGTTCCGTACGCATACTCCCAGATATTTTACAGAAGTAACTGCTACCAGTGTTTGTTCCGCTATCATATAATCACACAATAACGGATCCTTCTTTCTATGTATTCGCAATACATTACATTTGTCTATGTTAAGGGTCAGTTGCCACTCCCTGCACCAAGTGCCTATCCGCTGCAGATCTTCCTGTATTTCGCTACAATTTTCTAATGCAGCAACTTCTCTGTATACTACAGCATCATCCGCGAAAAGCCGCATGGAACTTCCGACACTATCTACTAAGTCATTTATATATATTGTGAAAAGCAATGGTCCCATAACACTCCCCTGTGGCACGCCAGAGGTTACTTTAACGTCTGTAGATGTCTCTCCATTGATAACAACATGCTGTGTTCTGTTTGCTAAAAACTCTTCAATCCAGCCACACAGCTGGTCTGATATTCCGTAGGCTCTTACTTTGTTTATCAGGCGACAGTGCGGAACTGTATCGAACGCCTTCCGGAAGTCAAGAAAAATAGCATCTACCTGGGAGCCTGTATCTAATATTTTCTGGGTCTCATGAACAAATAAGGCGAGTTGGGTCTCACACGATCGCTGTTTCCGGAATCCATGTTGATTCCTACATAGTAGATTCTGGGTTTCCAGAAATGACATGATACGCGAGCAAAAAACATGTTCTAAAATTCTACAAGAGATCGACGTAAGAGATATAGGTCTATAGTTTTGCGCATCTGCTCGACGACCCTTCTTGAAGACTGGGACTATCTGTGCTCTTTTCCAATCATTTGGAACCCTCCGTTCCTCTAGAGACTTGCGGTACACGGCTGTTAGAAGGGGGGCAAGTTCTTTCGCGTACTCTGTGTAGAATCGAATTGGTATCCCGTCAGGTCCAGTGGACTTTCCTCTATTGAGTGATTCCAGTTGCTTTTCTATTCCTTGGACACTTATTTCGATGTCAGCCATTTTTTCGTTTGTGCGAGGATTTAGAGAAGGAACTGCAGTGCGGTCTTCCTCTGTGAAACAGCTTTGGAAAAAGGTGTTTAGTATTTCAGCTTTACGCGTGTCATCCTCTGTTTCAATGCCATCATCATCCTGTAGTGTCTGGATATGCTGTTTCGAGCCACTTACTGATTTAACGTAAGACCAGAACTTCCTAGGATTTTCTGCCAAGTCGGTACATAGAATTTTACTTTCGAATTCAATGAACGCTTCACGCATAGCCCTCCTTACGCTAACTTTGACATCGTTTAGCTTCTGTTTGTCTGAGAGGTTTTGGCTGCGTTTAAACTTGGAGTGGAGCTCTCTTTGCTTTCGCAGTAGTTTCCTAACTTTGTTGTTGTACCACGGTGGGTTTTTCCCGTCCCTCACAGTTTTACTCGGCACGTACCTGTCTAAAACGCATTTTACGATTGCCTTGAACTTTTTCCATAAACACTCAACATTGTCAGTGTCGGAACAGAAATTTTCGTTTTGATCTGTTAGGTAGTCTGAAATCTGCCTTCTATTACTCTTGCTAAATAGATAAACCTTCCTCCCTTTTTTTATATTCCTATTAACTTCCATATTCAGGGATGCTGCAACGGCCTTATGATCACTGATTCCCTGTTCTGTACATACAGATTCGAAAAGTTCGGGTCTGTTTGTTATCAGTAGGTCCAATATGTTATCTCCACGAGTCGGTTCTCTGTTTAATTGCTCGAGGTAATTTTCGGATAGTGCACTCAGTATAATGTCACTCGATGCTCTGTCCCTACCACCCGTCCTAAACATCTGAGTGTCCCAGTCTATATCTGGTAAATTGAAATCTCCACCTAAGACTATAACATGCTGAGAAAATTTATGTGAAATGTATTCCAAATTTTCTCTCAGTTGTTCTGCCACTAATGCTGCTGAGTCGGGAGGTCGGTAAAAGGAGCCAATTATTAACCTAGTTCGGTTGTTTAGTGTAACCTCCACCCATAATAATTCACAGGAACTATCCACTTCTACTTCACTACAGGATAAACTACTACTAACAGCGATGAACACTCCACCACCGGTTGCATGCAATCTATCCTTTCTAAACACCGTCTGTACCTTTGCAAAAATTTCGGCAGAATTTATCTCTGGCTTAAGCCAGCTTTCTGTACCTATAACGATTTCAGCTTCGGTGCTTTCTATCAGCGCTTGAAGTTCCGGTACTTTACCAACGCAGCTTCGACAGTTGACAATTACAATACCGATTGCTGCTTGGTCCCCGCATGTCCTGACTTTGCCACGCACCCGTTGAGGCTGTTGCCCTTTCTGTACTTGCCCAAGGCCATCTAACCTAAAAAACCGCCCAGCCCACGCCACACAACCCCTGCTACCCGTGTAGCCGCTTGTTGCGTGTAGTGGACTCCTGACCTATCCAGCGGAACCCGAAACCCCACCACCCTATGGCGCAAGTCGAGGAATCTGCAGCCCACACGGTCGCAGAACCGTCTCAGCCTCTGATTCAGACCCTCCACTCGGCTCTGTACCAAAGGTCCGCAGTCAGTCCTGTCGACGATGCTGCAGATGGTGAGCTCTGCTTTCATCCCGCTAGCGAGACTGGCAGTCTTCACCAAATCAGATAGCCGCCGGAAGCCAGAGAGGATTTCCTCCGATCCATAGCGACACACATCATTGGTGCCGACATGAGCGACCACCTGCAGATGGGTGCACCCTGTACCCTTCATGGCATCCGGAAGGACCCTTTCCACATCTGGAATGACTCCCCCCGGTATGCACACGGAGTGCACATTGGTTTTCTTCCCCTCTCTTGCTGCCATTTCCCTAAGGGGCCCCATTACGCGCCTGACGTTGGAGCTCCCAACTACCAGTAAGCCCACCCTCTGCGACTGCCCGGATCTTGCAGACTGAGGGGCAACCTCTGGAACAGGACAAGCAGCCATGTCAGGCCGAAGATCAGTATCAGCCTGAGACAGAGCCTGAAACCGGTTCGTCAGACAAACTGGAGAGGCTTTCCGTTCAGCCCTCCGGAATGTCTTTCGCCCCCTGCCACACCTTGAAACGACCTCCCACTCTACCACAGGTGAGGGATCAGCCTCAATGCGGGCAGTATCCCGGGCAACCACAGTCGTAGTCCGATCAGGGGATGCGTGGGACGAGCTGGCCGTCCCCGACAAACCCCCATCCCGACCCCCACAGTGATGCCCATTGGCAACAGCCTCAAGCTGTGTGACCGAAGCCAACACTGCCTGAAGCTGGGAGCGAAGGGATGCCAACTCAGCCTGCATCCGAACACAGCAGTTGCAGTCCCTATCCATGCTAAAAACTGTTTTGCTAAGAACGTCTGAACTAATCTACAGAGAGCGCAAACAAATCGACAAAATTTAAACGGTTATTAAAATACAAGATTGCCTAGTAAATGCAGTAATGCTGCTACTTGCGCACTGCTGACACTGCTCGGCGGCGGAAGGAGACTAAGCGAAATTACACTATTCAGGTACTGAAACACGATGCTACACTCTCAAATACTATAATACGCCCGAAATTTATGAATTAAACAATGCAAGAACCAAAAACACGCAAAGAAATTAAGAATTAAACTATGTAACAAATGAGTGAGCTAGGAGTATACGACTTGCTGCTCAGCTGCTTATCCAACGGCGGCAGGGAGCACACTGACTGCGACCAACCGACACTGGCCGTTCAAAACAAAACAGTAGACAAACGACTACGCGAATTTACACTATTCCGGTACTAAAACACGATGCTACACTCTCAAATACTATAATACGCCCGAAATTTATGAATTAAACAATGCAAGAACCAAAAACACGCAAAGAAATTAAGAATTAAACTATGTAACAAATGAGTGAGCTAGGAGTATACGACTTGCTGCTCAGCTGCTTATCCAACGGCGGCAGGGAGCACACTGACTGCGACCAACCGACACTGGCCGTTCAAAACAAAACAGTAGACAAACGACTACGTGAATTTACACTATTCCGGTACTAAAACACGATGCTACACTCTCAAATACTATAATACGCCCGAAATTTATGAATTAAACAATGCAAGAACCAAAAACACGCAAAGAAATTAAGAATTAAACTATGTAACAAATGAGTGAGCTAGGAGTATACGACTTGCTGCTCAGCTGCTTATCCAACGGCGGCAGGGAGATTCGAGTAGTTTCACCCGCAACCGCGGTCGGGAGCAGGTCTGTGTCATAGTTGAAGACCGGGAAGGTCCTCCGTCCGCGTGACGGGAGACGGCGAGATAAGCGCAGCTGGCCGACATGCCTCCGGTGGGCGCGCGGCTTCGATCCGGCCCTTCCAACGACCTTTCATGTCTTGTGGTAGTTTGCGCTTGATGACAACCGTCGCGTTTCCCATTTCCGGAAGAGAGGAGAACCGGCGTGGAATGGCGTTTCGCACGTCATCTTCGCAGTCAATGGGCCGTGTCATCATCTCCTCGTTCCCACGGCTTCATTTCCTCCTACTCCGCATCTCCATTTTTACTCTTACTGCATCGCAACTTTTCCTGTGTAAATGAAATCGTTACACTTTCTGTATCACACCTGCTTATGTGTAAAAAGAAATCGAGTATCGACATCAGCAGCGCATCTTATGGCTCTTTCATTGCGGTTTGATATGGGACTGAGCATTTAAAGCATAATTCGTGTGAGCGTAGAACACGTATACACAGAATCTGCGTTTCCAAGGATAGGGTTCCGTACATGCGCGCAATAGAGGGGCATGAAGCATAATGTCGTAAAACTCACTCACGAGTGGGAAACTTTACAGACTCTTGGTGATCGTGTGGAATATTGGTCAGTTTCGTACAAATTACCATTCATTATTTGCCTTCTGCAAGAGTTCCTTTTACTGTAAGTAAAGCGTAATACACACATAAAAAAAAGTTTTGCATCATCTCGGTTCCGCGAGTTCCGGAACCTGTACAGAAAACTGGAATAAAGATCAACATAAACATCTTTTCCGCCACTTTTATTGCTTATCAAAACCACACATTGCATGTTGTACCACCATACAGCGAGATTTTCAGAGGTGGTGGCCCAGACTGTTGTACACATCGGTACCTCTAATACCCAGTAGCACGTCCTCTTGCATTGACGCATTCCTGTATTCGTCGTGGCATACTATCCACAAGTTCATCAAGGCACTGTTGGTCCAGATTGTTCCACTCCTCAACGTCGTCCATAAACAGCCCTTTTCAGTCTATCCCAGGCATGTTCGATAGAGTTCATGTCTGGAGAACATGCTGGCCAGTCTAGTCGAGCGATGTCGTTATCCTGAAGGAAGTCATTCAAAAGATGTGCACGATGGGGGTGCGAATTGTCGTCCATGAAGACGAATGCCTCGCCGATATTCTGCCGATATGGTTGCACTATCGGTCGGAGAATGGTATTCACGTATCGTACAGCCATTACGGCGCCTTCCAGGACCAGCAACGGCGCCCGTGGGCCCCACATAATGCCACCCCAAAACAGCAGGGAACCTCAATCTTGCAGCATTCGCTGGACAGTGTGTCTAAGGCTTTCAGCCTGACCGGGTTGCCTCCAAAAACGTCTCCTACGATTGTCTGGTTGAAGGCATGAACGTGATGCCAATCCTGAGCGGTCCATTCGGCATGTTGTTGGGCCCATCTGTACACGTTGCATGGTTTCGTGGCTGCAAAAATGCACCTCGCCATGGACGTCGGGAGTGAAGTTGTGTATCATGCAGCCTATTGCGCACAGTTTGAGTCGTAACACGACGTCCTGTGACTGCACGAAAAGCATTATTCAACATGGTTGCGTTGCTCGCAGGGTTCCTCCGAGCCATAATCCTTAGGTAACTGTCAGCCACTGAAGTAGTAGCTCTTGGGCGGCCTGAGCGAGGTATGCCATCGACGGTTCCTGTCTCTCTGTATCTCCTCCATGTCCGAACAACATCGCTTTGATTCAGTCCGAGAACCCTGGACACTTCCCTTGTTGAGAGCCCTTCCTGGCACAAATTGAAAATGCAGACGGTATCGAACCGCGGTATTGACCGACTAGGCACGGTTGAATTACAGACAACACGAGCCATGTACCTCCTTCCTGGTGGATAGGCCTGGAACTGATCTGCTGTCGGGCCCCCTCCGTCTAATAGGCGCTGCTCATGCATGGTTCTTTACGCCTTTAGGTGGGTTTAGTGACATCTGAACAGTCAAAGGGACTGAGTCTGTGATACAGTATCCACAGTCAACGTCTATCTTTAGGAGTTCTGGGAACAGGGATGATGCAAAACTTGGCGATAAATTATAATACGTCATATGAAGTTTTCCCGGCGTATTTCCAATTTGAACAGTTCTCGTGTATCCGACCGTGTAGCGTCGTAATTTCTCCACAATATTTTGGCAGACGTACACGCTGCCATCTTCAGGTGGTTCCTGACGAATGCTGTGCTGTTCCTCTCGGCGCCCTATATATACTAGCCGTTACCCCTTCCACCGTTCCTCTCCTGGTGTCTTCCGTGCGGCCGGCGCGGCGGCTACTGGAGGTGGTGGGCGAAGCGGCGCCTGGGTCTGAACTGGGGTCTGCAGTCTCCTTTGTTGCCGCCGTCGGGGGCGGTCCTCGATCTCTGGGACCACATCTTTATCTCCAGGCTGAGTGCAGTGTAATTTGTGTCATTACGGATCAAGATTGCTGTACCACTGTACAACTTGATAGCCTGGAATGCTGAATTTTTAACCTGGGACTAGCCATGTTTCGGTAATGGCACACAATTTAATGTCATTTCTTTGCACCAGGTTTAGAAGAAAGGTTGCATTTCTTCTTATAGACCTAGTATTCCACTGCAATATACCCACTGTGTATTTAGTTGTGGTTCTAAGGGCTTCAGTCGGGAACCGCGCGACCGCTACGGTCGCAGGTTCGAATCCTGCCTCGGGCATGGATGTGTGTGATGTCCTTAGGTTAGTTAGGTTTAAGTAGTTCTAAGTTCTAGGGGACTGATGACCACAGATGTTAAGTCCCATAGTGCTCAGAGCCATTTGAACCATTTGAACCTGTACTGCTGGTACGTGGCACCTGTGCGGTAGAACGGGCACTTCCCGTCTGCGTGTAGGGGGCGGTGAGATTATTGGCGTCCGACCTAATGACTCGTTCACCCTGTTGCGTGTGGCAGCAGTGGATTTATTTCCTGTAGTAGGGGAGGAAATTCCTTTAGGACTACAACTGCGGCTACATCCGATCTGTTGTTCAGTGAGAGTGAACAGTTTAGCTGACTTGTAACGATTTCAGCGTAAGATCTGTTTTTTAATATGTCCGGCACTTCCTGAATTGAAAAGTTACTGTATCCAGAAAGTTCATGTGCTTGCCTCATTTCGATGTACTTAGGACATGTTTTGTCTGTTGCATGGAGTGTATCTTTACGGTTTACGCAGGTACCGTTTCCGATTGACAGACTAACGTTCTGTGATCAAATGGTTGAAATGGTTCTGAGCACTATGGGACTTAACATCTGAGGTCATCAGTCCCCTAGAACTTAGAACTACGTAAACCTAACTAACCTATGGACATCACACACAACCATGCCTGAGGCAGGATAGGAACCTGCTACCGTAGCGGTCGTGCGATTCCAGACTGAAGCACCTAGAACCGCTCGGCCACCATGGCCTGCCGTTCTGTGATCAGCACCATACGTGTTACACCTGGGTTTGCTACGATATTGTGTTTTTAAGTGTCCCAAACGTAAGCAGGTATAACGGGCAGCGAGTAGAGTTCCACTGAGAATCTCGTACCGTAAATGTACACATACTGAGGCAGTGTCTGGCCATCAAAGTTAGATCACTTGTTTCCAAACTGTTTAGTATTATTTAGAAACATCATTTTATTTATTCTCCTGACTTCCACCGACGATTTTATATCTTGCATTAACTCATCTGTGTCAAGATATATCCACTCCTCGTATCGCTCCCTGTTTATAGAATAGGAGGTTTGGTATGTACGGTTTTAGCTGACGATCGACTTATGTCTGAGACTTCACTACTTGGTTGGCCGTTCCTACTTCGACCTTTAACCTAGTTCTTCCTGCTGCTGTAATGTTACAAATCTGCCCTCTGACTTTCGGTATATATTTCCGAAAAAATTTTCCAATGGCCATAGGACGGAGCTTTCCTACGTTGCCGGTTTCCCATTCAATAAATACAATGTAAGGACCTAGGTCTGTTATTCTGTGAATCCGGATTTTGTTATCTTTAGGATTCTGCAGAATCGTTCTCTGTTCACACTACTGCCTACAGGTTTATCTATTGGAGTTTTGTCAGACTGATTCAGATGTGCCCTGTCTTGCATTTCCTGATCTGCCACATAATCACCTAATGCTCTACATTTTCCTTGCATGACTGCTGCACGTTCTCTGTCCCTACTCAGTCCTGAATTGCTACAGTCTAATCCCAAGTCTGAGCTCACTTGTGGGTCTGTTGAAGAGTTCACAGTACTTACAGCATGCACTACCGCCTCGGTTACCGTTGATAAGTCACCGTGTCGTCAGCAGGCGCCTGCCGGCCTGGTGGATTGCAGCCTCCTTCGCCGTAGGGCTCATCACAAACATCACTTACAGTCACTGTTTTAAACCGCTACTGTTGATTTGCTTAACTGCGTATTCCATTATTCAAGATTCACTTTCAGCGATACTGCACGTGAAAGTAATACACCTGCTTTCGAGAGCGTCCGCTCACGATGTTTACTCGTCCACGGTTCCGGCAAGACTGAGCTTCATTACTCCAGCGACCTGCATCGCACGGTCAAAAGTGTGAACGGTTTCCTAAGTTGACGTAGACGTGACCAGCTGGCGAGCTGCATGGATCCCCATTGCCAACGCTATCTGCGCTCTGACGGTCTACGAGAAGATTTTTGCAGTAATCTATTCTTTTTTCTCCTTCTTTTCTCCGCTCCGTTCAGAGAGACAATTTTAGAGGTATATGATGGCATGGTGCTCTCCCCTCCCCATCCCCCCCCCCCCCCCCCGGGCTGGGACAAAATTTGTCTACCCCACTACCCCATTTGTGTGCGCCTAGTGTTATCTCTTGTGAGGAACGGTTTCGAAATGTTTGCGAATCGTATAACTGAGGCGGGACATGTGTACAGACCCGGTGTTCAGGTAGTCGGATGAGGGAACCCCCTAAAACCACATCCAGGTTGGCTGTCACATATGCCCTCGTCGTTAATTCGGCGGGCGGATTTGACCCGGAGACGGCTCACCTCGTGAATCCCGGAAGCGGCGTAATAACGAGTTCAGCTATCCGGGCTGCTACTTTTGACGTAATCTATTGAATATGCATATTCAAACTCGCACCCACCATATTAATTGCACTCAGGTTCATATCGCATGTAAATTTTGCTGAGATTGCCTTTCATTTTCCAAAAAACACATATATATTTTTTTCTAATTTATGAGTACACTCAGCAAGAACGAATCTTTTATTCCATCGCGGACTGTACGCTAGTTTGAAACGTCGGGGAGTTAAAAACGTGTGCCACACCGGAACTCTGCCTTATACTGGCACTGCTGTTAGTGACTCAGCTACGTGGGCAAGAGTAACGTCCCACACTCACACCTTCATGGCCGCCAGTTACTTCCTACTGAATTCCAAACCTTACAGACTGTCTGCAGCTTACCTATCTTGTCCTTTCAAACATGAAAATTTACTTTAACCATAATTGGTACCGGGAAATACTGTGTTACGTCCGGTAACTGTACACGTTCTGGAAATTCTTGAAATTACGACGACATACACTGTTAGTCATTAAGCAAAACAATGCAAAAAATATTAAGTTAGCAACTGTCTGGCAATTCAGCGCAACCGCACGATGTAAGAAGGAATAACTCCATCGACGATCCGTATACAGGGGTATTCCTTGATAATGATATAATCTTTCAGGGGTGATGGAGAAGGGTAAACGTATCAATTTCAGCTAAGGGACCGAGTCGAAATTTGTAAATGAAAATCGTTCTGATAACTCTGACAGTGGGTCTCTTCTACTGAAAGCTCTTTGCTTTCAAAGTTTCTGGAGCAGACAGACAAGAAAAAAATGTCCAATGAAGATGGGCTCTAAAGTGCAAACCTTAAACGCTATGACCGCTTGTTCATCTTTGCTTCTGCGAAACACATCTTCTACTGAGCAAGTGATCATAGCTCTGAAGGTATGAATTTTAGAACCTATGTCTACTACTAAACTGCTTCTTGTTTTGGTCCGTACTATCTCTTCCCAAAATATATAAAGCAAAGATTTTGCACAAGAAGAAGTGAACTTCAGAGATATCAGAACGATTTTCGCTTATAGCTTTCGATTGGGTCGTTTCTGAAGCAGAGTCACGTACCGCAAATTGATGCATTTGCCCGTCTCCATCATCTCTGAATGTTTGTATCATCACCACGGAGTCACCCTGTATAAGGAATAACTATGCAGCGGGTTTTTCATTCAAAATTCGCAGTGTGACAAGACCGTGACACGCCTCGTGTAAAGCGTACAAGCCTCTATCATTAAGTGTCGGGATTCGATGCTAGCAGAATCACTGCCCGTCGAGGCTGTGTTTTGTTGTTCCACGAAAAAACTGCTAGTGTTGGTCGGGATCTCACGATTGTCACGTAAATATTGTATCTATGAGTTCAAGAGGACCATACTGAACACCATGCAGAATGTCGACGGCCCCACACGAGCAGCACCTAAAGAACATACACTAAGGTGACAAAAGCCATGGGATGCGATATGCACATATACAGATGGCAGTACACAAGGAGTTAACAAGGTATAAAAGGGGAGTCCATTGGTGCAGCTGTCACCTATACGTCGTTGGTTGATGTGAAAAGGTTTCCGAAGTGATGATGACCGCACGACGGGAGTTAACAGACTTTGAACGCGGAATCGAAGTTGGAGATAGACGCATGGGACATTCCATTTTGGAAATCGGAAGGGAATTCAGTCTTCCGAGATTCATAGTGTCAATACCGCGCCTAGAATACCAAATTTCAGGCATTACCTCTCACCACGGACAAAACAATGCCACGATTACAAGGATGAAATTGTTTATTTTATGCTGTTAAAATTCACAAAACTGTTAGGTAAAATTTACATAAGCGTCGGTTGTACAATTTGTAAGCGCTCGACTAAGCCAGTGGCGTAATAAGGCGAGTCAATGAAGACCAAAAACGATCGACTACAGGAAGTAATTCGTCCAGTCACAATTTTTTTTCAGTGGTTGGGAGGGAGTGCCATTAACAACATACTAGAAATAGAGACCGGTGGGGTCTACGTGTGGGACTCGGGGTGCGTTTGAAGATCACTTTTGTACGTTGTTCTTGAATAACTTGAAAACCACAGCCTCTGGCTGAAATGTATCCCAATAGAGAACTTAGCGACACTAATTTTTTTTACAAAAAGGTCTTGTTCATTTTTTCTGTAGGACTAATAGTTTGCGCGTAGCGAGCCAGAGAGTATAAAACATCGGTCATAGTTTTTTAGCCAGATATAATACTGCGGGTTGCATAAAACGATACTTATGGCCTTAACCTAATAATTCACCCATCAAACAAATTTGAAATACGGAGCAAAAGGCGCGTTGTGGTAGGAATGTCTCATCCGTTCCAGCCTGCAACATCACGGTTTCTGCGTACTCGTCCTAACGAAATAATGTTCAATCAGCTTTCTTCTTCCGCAGTCCGGTCCACACGTCTTCTCTGTTAAAAACGAATGATGGCGCTCTACTGGAAAAGCTGTAGTAGAACCAATAGCAGTATACGAATCAAACGCATTAAAAAATGTTTTTCAGCATTGAATTAACTGAGCGGTTCACTGAAAGGTAGTTTGGGAGGGAAAATTTCAATATGTGCCACTTGTTTGATACAAAAACACTGCCAAGTCCGTGCTAATCTCAAGTTCCGGTTTCAGCACTCACATACAATCACAGTCACTCATCATACCCAGCATCTTGTAATTAATCGAACCCGTTACCAAAAGGGTCACCAGACGGGCTATCTGTGATAGAATGCTCGTTCAAATATTACACTGCTTAGCAATACGAATGTTCAGTTTACGGTCACGGTTAGTATAACAAGCCACGTAGATTTTGGTTATTCAAAATTCACATTTTATATATTAAAATCTAAATTTCAAATGCTCGTTTTTCTCACACGTTCCTGTTCACTTTGCGGCATTCCACGGCCAAGTTTTAATCATTATTCTGCAAAATTATCATATCTGTTCACACCTCCTCGTGTCCGCATCCTAACATGATGAGGGCTGAGCTCCAAACTGACTCTCCAGACTTTACAAACCTATTCTTTAGCTCACAAAATACGCGCGAACGTACTGTCCTCTGCTGGGCTATCGAGAGAGGTGGCGCAGTGGTTAGCACACTGGAGTCGCATTGAGGAGGACGACGGTTCAAACCCGCGTTATGTCATACAGATTTAGGTTTTCCGTGAATTCCCTAAATCGCTTCAGGCAAATTCCGGAATGGGTCGTTTGACAGGACACGGACGATTTCTTTCCTCATCCTTGACTCAATCCGAGCTTCTGCTCGATCTCTAATTACGTCGATGTCGACGGGACGTTAAACCCAATCTTCCTTCCTTCTGATTGGCTGAAACACATCATAGCCAATCCGATGTTAGTGTTAAACCGCGCAGTCACGTGTGTTTTACATTTGACCAATCACAGTATGATAGCTTTTATGAACAATTTACTAAATTAACAAGTTTAGAAACTCCACAAATATCAAAATAAGTCCTTCTTTAAATAACAGAACTATCGTAAAATGTTCCTTGTTTTCACTGTCCCATAAACTGTCTAGTTGTACATTACCAAATTCCCCTTAAGGTATATAATTCACTTTTTCTGTACAATCACAGTTCTCACGCTAACGTGTACTCAGATAGTAGACATAACAATGTTCATTTAATGCCTTACTTTCCATTCACCCCATCATTCACATTAATAAACAAATTAGCAATAATTAATGACAGTCATAATAATCACAGTAACTACAATTTTGTTCACAAAATATGTTTTAACCACTTCCGTTAGTTAACATAGGCGCGACATGAAGCGCTGCGTCTGAAGCACTCTTTGCGCCCGCCATATAACCTCGATCGCAAAGGACTGTCTTCTACTAAAGGATGGGAGGTGTATACCGGTGAGAACTGCATTGGACATTTTCGAATGAGAGAATTCACCTCGGCAGCCTAAATCTGTAACGTCTACTATTGTCGTGAATTCGGCCAGGAGATAGTCGGTTCAAATTCTAGCTGTCGAAAGAAGTTTCATCACTAATATTCTGCCGGTAGCGGAAAGACAGATGTGATAGCTTCATGTTACTGCGTATCTAACACTCTGCCAGCGTACTGTGATAAATTCCAAACATCGCCGCAGTGTTTTGAGGTCTTGTAACATTGCTGTTGATGTCAATTTGTCGGAAAGGGGCGTTAACTCGGTTGGCCCGCTGGTTCTATTCGAGAGGAGTAGGCTATGTACTCTCACCACGTTTCACACACACACACACACACACACACACACACGCACATTCACACACTCTCTCTCCCCCTCCTCCCCCCCCCCCTCTTTCTCTCTCGCTCTCTCTCTTTCTGTTACCGACGACCCAGGTGGCACGCTGGTAACATAATGAATACTCCTACACGTATTCGGGAGGACAACAGTTCAAATCCCCGTCCAGAGACCTTGATTTTTGTTTCACGTAGTTTCCCCAAAACGTTTAAGACGAATTAGGGGATAGTTCCTTTGAAAGGTCTCTGCCGTCATCCTCCCCCTTTCTGCCTGAGCTCGAGAACGTGCTGCTTCACTAATGGCGTCGCAACTGATGGGATGTTAAAGCCTTTTTAGACCGGACTGCGAGTGGTCTGTTATTTCTTCTCTATTTGTGCCACAGATTCACTTAGAACACTTCCATCACAACTCGAACACGAGAAATTGCAATTGTAACCGCTTGAGTGATACAACTCCACTATTTAGTGAAAAATCGCACAAAAAACTTTCGAACTGGCGAAAAGTCTGAAAATACCTTCATGAAGTTCCCTTTTTAGTTTCGGGGTCCCTGATGTATAGCGTCCTGCGTTACAATTAGGTACAAACGTATAATTTTGGTTACGATCGCCAAATGATAACACTCTATACGTAGACTGTGCATGTCACAAGTCCAAAAATTTACTAGTTATGATATACCCAACAATCTCAACCCCATAAGATACGACGGTACTTCGTATATTTCTTAGCAGCAGATTAAGATGAAAGAGTGCTTAGAGTTTATCGCTTGCAAAATGTTTCTTATTCGCTTATGAGCTACGTATTATCCCTATCATCAGCTCGCGGCATACATTTGATAAAGTACCTTCTGGCAAGTTTAGATATTGCTATTTTTGTTCTAAGCGTAAAGTAAAATATGATATGCCTGCATCTACAACTATCCTCTGCAAGCCACCATATAGTGTGTACTGGAGAGAATGTAGTGAAACATCATTTCTTTCCATTTTCCATTCCGTTTGCTATTACATCGCGGAATTTGGTATACTGAATTTTACAGAAGGTCACTTGACAGTGCTATCTACATACAGAACATACCAATTTACATTATCACACTTCTTCTTAAATATCTGTGACACAATGGAAACCAAAAACACAGAGGGAGATTGCGTATGCTACGTGCAACAATGTTGCAAATAATTTGTAAAACATACAACATTAATTTTTGTTTACTTACAAGGCATTTTTTTTCGTCAAGTTAAAAATATACAACACATCTTGGTTCCAATAATGTATTGCGTTTGTGTAAAGCAGATCGTATTATCAATCATAATACTTATACTACTACAGAATAAAATTTATACTTACAACAAATTAGCTCGAAATAACATTTTTCTCTTTAACTGGAGATCGTCTGTATTTCAAATAATCTAAGGCCATACAAGAACATAGCGGTACAGATATTTTGCTATTATACGCGTGTCTCGAACCATATGTTTTGTGATAGCACTAAACAAGCCTCGATCAATACATTAGACAGCACATTCACAGTCAGTTCCACCCAAAAAAAGACATTGCACTTCTTATTGGTATCTGACGGAATTAGGTCAAATTAGTCGATCCGTGATAACAAGTACACTTCACAGCACAAAAAAGGATGTGGTTAAAATTACAATTACCGACCATGCTACACTGGAATCAACCACATTATAGGGTGTACATATCTGTTCATGTTTGTTGTTGTTGTTGTGGTCTTCAGTCCTGAGACTGGTTTGATGCAGCTCTCCATGCTACTCTATCCTGTGCAAGCTTTTTCATCTCCCAGTACCTACTGCAACCTACATCCTTCTGAATCTGCTTAGTGTATTCATCTCTTGGTCTCCCCCTACGATTTTTACCCTCCACGCTGCCCTCCAATACTAAATTGGTGATCCCTTGATGCCTCAGAACATGTCCTACCAACCGATCCCTTCTTCTGGTCAAGTTGTGCCACAAACTTCTCTTCTCCCCAATCCTATTCAATACTTCCTCATTAGTTATGTGACCTACCCATCTAATCTTCAGCATTCTTCTGTAGCACCACATTTCGAAAGCTTCTATTCTCTTCTTGTCCAAACTATTTATCGTCCATGTTTCACTTCCATACATGGCTACACCCCATACGAATACTTTCAGAAATGACTTCCTGACACTTAAATCAATACTGGATGTTAACAAATTTCTCTTCTTCAGAAACGCTTTCCTTGCCATTGCCAGCGTACATTTTATATCCCCTCTACTTCGACCATCATCAGTTATTTTGCTCCCCAAATAGCAAAACTCCTTTACTACTTTGAGTGCCTCATTTCCTAATCTAATTCCCTCAGCATCACCCGACTTAATTAGACTACATTCCATTATCCTTGTTTTGCTTTTGTTGATGTTCATCTTATATCCTCCTTTCAAGACACTGTCCATTCCATTCAACTGCTCTTCCAAGTCCTTTGCTGTCTCTGACAGAATTACAATGTCATCAGCGAACCTCAAAGTTTTTATTTCTTCTCCATGAATTTTAATACCTACTCCGAATTTTTCTTTTGTTTCCTTTACTGCTTGCTCAATATACAGATTGAACAACATCGGGGACAGGCTATAACCCTGTCTTACTCCCTTCCCAACCACTGCTTCCCTTTCATGTCCCTCGACTCTTATAACTGCCATCTGGTTTCTGTACAAATTGTAAATAGCCTTTCGCTCCCTGTATTTTACCCCTGCCACCTTTAGAATTTGAAAGAGAGTATTCCAGTCAACATTGTCAAAAGCTTTCTCTAAGTCTACAAATGCTGGAAACGTAGGTTTGCCTTTCCTTAATCTTTCTTCTAAGATAAGTCCTAAGGTCAGTATTGCCTCACGTGTTCCAGTGTTTCTACGGAATCCAAACTGATCTTCCCCGAGGTTGGCTTCTACTAGTTTTTCCATTCGTCTGTAAAGAATTCGTGTTAGTATTTTGCAGCTGTGACTTATTAAGCTGATAGTTCGGTAATGTTCACATCTGTCAACACCTGCTTTCTTTGGGATTGGAATTATTATATTCTTCTTGAAGTCTGAGGGTATTTCGCCTGTTTCATACATCTTGCTCACCAGATGGTAGAGTTTTGTCAGGACTGGCTCTCCCACGGCAGTCAGTAGTTCCAGTGGAATATTGTCTACTCCGGGGGCCTTGTTTCGACTCAGGTCTTTCAGTGCTCTGTCAAACTCTTCACGCAGTATCGTATCTCCCATTTCATCTTCATCTACATCCTCTTCCATTTCCATAATATTGTCCTCAAGTACATCGCCCTTGTATAGACCCTCTATATACTCCTTCCACCTTTCTGCTTTCCCTTCTTTGCTTAGAACTGGGTTTCCATCTGAGCTCTTGATATTCATACAAGTCGTTCTCTTATCTCCAAATGACTCTTTAATTTTCCTGTAGGCGGTATCTGTCTTACCCCTAGTGAGATAGGCCTCAACATCGTTACATTTGTCCTCTAGCCATCCCTGCTTAGCCATTTTGCACTTCCTGTCGATCTCATTTTTGAGACGTTTGTATTCCTTTTTGCCTGCTTCACTTACTGCGTTTTTATATTTTCTCCTTTCATCAATTAAATTCAATATTTCTTCTGTTACCCAAGGATTTCTACTAGCCCTCGTCTTTATACCTACTTGATCCTCTGCTGCCTTCACTACTTCATCCCTCAAAGCTACCCATTCTTCTTCTACTGTATTTATTTCCCCCATTCCTGTCAATTGCTCCCTTATGCTCTCCCTGAATCTCTGTACAACCTCTGGTTCTTTTAGTTTATCCAGGTCCCATCTCCTTAAATTCCCACCTTTTTGCAGTTTCTTCAGTTTTAATCTACAGGTCATAACCAATAGATTGTGGTCAGAGTCCACATCTGCCCCTGGAAATGTCTTACAATTTAAAACCTGGTTCCTAAATCTCTGTCTTACCATTATATAATCTATCTGATACCTTTTAGTATCTCCAGGGTTCTTCCATGTATACAACCTTCTTTCATGATTCTTAAACCAAGTGTTAGTTATGATTATGTTGTGCTCTGTGCAAAATTCTACCAGGCGGCTTCCCCTTTCATTTCTGTCCCCTAATCCATATTCACCTACTATGTTTCCTTCTCTCCCTTTTCCTACACTTGAACTCTAGTGACCCATGACTCTGTTCATAAAAGTGAAGAAAACTTGGAAATTGCAAGTTGTAATTGAGGAAGTGGCAGCACCTGTTTGACACTTAATATCAGCACGTACACTATAAAAAAAAGAAAGAAAACGCAAGAAAACTTCACCATGTGATACGTGGAATTGTAGACCAAGTAAAGGCACTTCATTTCATGATGTGGTGTCCAGTGCGGCAAGGAGTATCTAAATGTTGTCAGCTGCAGGGAAATGCATTCGTAGGTCAGTGGCATAGTCGGCAAGCTCGTAAGCAACTGCCTAGTAACAAGATTTGGTTCGGATCTGGTCTAGTGCGTTACTTCGAAAAATTTGCTTAATTGGTACAAATCACGAAATTAATTGAACGAACATTTCACGGATCTTACTATAGCATTTGCCCTCAAAACGGCACAGCACGTGCCTCCTTTACTAATGTCCTATCCAAATGCCTTCAGCTTCAATGGCTGTCTTCAACCTGCTGTAACGTTATGCGTATGTAGGCGAGCGATTCGGCCGCCTAGGGTTGGTAGAAGGTAAGCTGAATTTGCTTGTGAGGCGGAACGCTGATGGACAGCCCCAGGGCCACCAAAGGGCCGCAGCCGGCCCAGGGGCGCAAATTTGCTGGCGAACCCATGTGCTGATACAAAGGCTGGGCTGGAAATGGGAGTACAGGGAGTTTGGACGACGTGCCGATCGCTTAAGAGGGCACGCTGCGTTCCAGCGTCAGAGAAAGATGGCTTGTTACAACTCTTTGAAATTCGACAATAATTCAGTCAAATATTAAAGAAAATCTGAATGTATATATATATATATATATATATATATATATATATATATACAATCTCAAAAAAATTTGGTGCCTCCAAAGACACTACAATCGTTTCAATATCTTTAAACCAACAAAAGCTAATAATGTCACAATGAAACTCTGAATCAACGATTTTTAAACGCTTCATGCGATTTCATCAAACTATACTTCAGATGATAGCATTGCATCGATGAAAACCAATCGTCTGTATCATTTTTATACATTGACTTGTGACGTCTTTTATTATGCAAACAGAACATCGTATTCTCCACAGCTACACAACAAATAAATACCTCATATTTTTCGTATTTGTGAATTTATTTAATGAACAAATCACTATTTTGCCAGTAACCTTATTTAGATATTACCTGCAAATGATAATACAATGGAAAAAGTTGTAGAAGCCGACCTCGGGGAAGATTAGTTTGGATTCCGTAGAAATGCTGGAACACGTGAGGCAATACTGACCCTACGACTTATCTTAGAGAATAGATTAAGGAAAGGCAAGCCTACGTTTCTAGCATTTGTAGACTTAGAGAAAGCTTTTGACAATGTTGAATGGAATACTCTCTTTCAAATTCTCACGGTGCAGGGGTAAATACAGGGAGCGAAAGGCTATTTACAATTTGTACAGAAACCAGATGGCAGTTATAAGAGTCGAGGGGCATGAAAGAGAAGCAGTGGTTGGGAAGAGAGTGAGACAGGGTTGTAGCCTCTCCCCGATGTTATTCAATCTGTATATTGAGCAAGCAGTAAAGGAAACAAAAGAAAAATTCGGAGTAGGTATTAAAATCCATGGAGAAAAAATAAAAACTTTGAGGTTCGCCGATGACATTGTAAATCTGTCAGAAACAGCAAAGGACTTGGAAGAGCAGTTGAACGGAATGGACAGTGTCTTGAATGGAGGGTATAAGATGAACATCAACAAAAGCAAAACGAGGATAATGGAATGTAGTCGAACTAAGTCGGGTGATGCTGCGGAAATTAGATTAGGAAATGAGACACTTAAAGTAGTAAAGGAGTTTTGCTATTTGGGGAGAAAAATAAGTGATGATGGTCGAAGTAGAGAGGATATTAAATGTAGACTGGCAATGGCAAGGAAAGCGTTTCTGAAGAAGAGAAATTTGTTAACATAGAGTATTGATTTAAATGTCAGGAAGTCGTTTCTGAGTGTAGCCATGTATGGAAGTGAAACATGGAAGATAAATAGTATAGACAAGAAGCGAATAGAAGCTTTAGAAATGTGGGTGCTACAGAAGAATGCAGAAGATTATATGGGTAGATCACATAACTAATGAGGAGGTATTAAATAGAATTGGGGAGAATAGGAGCTTGTGGCGCAACTTGACTAGAAGAAGGGATCGGTTGGTAGGACATGTTCTGAGGCATCAAGGGATCACCAATTTAGTGTTGGAGGGCAGCGTGGAGGGTAAAAATCGTAGTGGGAGACCAAGAGATGAATACACTAAGCAGATTCAGATGGATGTAGGCTGCAGTAGGTACTGGGAGATGAAGAGGCTTGCACAGGATAGAGTAGCATGGAGAGCTGCATCAAACCAGTCTCAGGACTGAAGACCACAACAACAACATGATAATACAAAACAATGGTAGTTTAAGAAGTGGTCGGTCGCCTGTGTTAGATGACACCACCTTTATAAAAGTGTGCCAAAAGACGCTTCTGACAAGCAAGTTCAAATAATTGTTTAAATAATATTTGACGACAGTCTGTTGTCATTTATTACGAGCGCAGGTGCACAAGAATATTGGCTTATTTCTTTATGGACAAAACCTTATTTATATTTATTGTGAAAGGTCTGAATGTGACTGAATGTTCATAAAATTTCTTCATTTAAATATTATTGTAATATATTAGTTTAGCCCGGGAAGTTGTCAAGTTGAGTCAAATCACGTTTTTAGAACGCATGAACAATGTGTTTTTCGTGGGGACGGCCTTCAGCCAATGGAAAGCAGACAGTAACCAAACACTATGGGAGGCAAGTGGAGACTGGGACTTCTCGACTGAAAAGCTCAAGGGAGCGATTCTAGACATTTTGATGTTCGTTCTGGAAGAAGGCAGACCTGCTTGTGGTATTGTGTGGTTTTTGATTGAGTGCGTAATAAAATCTGGGTGGTGAACGGTCACTGTCATACTTCAATTTCTCAGGGGTCTATATATTTCGAGTGGTCTGAATGTGGCCCATTATAGGACTTTTTCCGCTTGATTTACGGAACTGAGAACCGACAGAGTGTGAGGTACTATTCTTTGTATTGCACGTGATAATTCATAACTCGTCATACTGAACCCTGAACCGTTTTTATCTGGTGAATGTTTCATGTATTGCGATTACGAAATGGACTTAGTTTTCACGTGTATTTGACGACTGTTTAGTTTGGGGATTTTCCTACCATTCTCGTAACGCTCTCAACAGAATTTTACTGCGTTTGATAAGGGTATTTTCTGCCCGTATTTTAACTGAGTATAGTAAGACCACTTACCGTTTATATCAGATATCCATTCTTGAAAAACATTATTCAACATCATTCTCTGTCATACAGATCAATTATAGTCGTTAGAATATAGTCCTTCTTATTAAATTATTCTTATAAGCTTTATTTTGTATTTCTGTGTATTTTATTAACTCAGAATTCTAGCCAATGCGTAGACTATTTGACTGTAGGGTTATAGCTGCAGGTTATTATTCGCTGCGAATTAGCTGCGGGGCACGAGATCAGACTTGCGCGGCTGGACTCTATGACTACTTTTTAAACAGAACCGTGCATAGCCCGAATACCTGAAGCAGAGTAACCATAGGTAAAGACACAACTGGTTTGCTCGTTTGGAATGTTGCCTTGAAGAGCAGCTACACTGGCAGTAACGCCTATGTACCGCCACACTGCGAAGAACGGATTTTAAAAGATGGATAACAAAGTAGTGGAACAGTACCTGTCGCAATAATTTATGTTCCGTATGAAAACAAACCCCATCCGTCAGCCCTCCCCATTCCCCTGTCCCTGTAGAGAACTTGAGTTGTTATTTTATATTCATTTAGGATCTAATTTATGACTCTGTGGTTTATCGTATTGTCCGTAAGGTGTATGTTAGTATTTTTAAGGACTTAATTTATAACCCAATTAATTATGTTTCCTCCGTAGCTCTGTATTCAACGTGACAGACCCTGATGCAGGCGACATGGGTTCGATTCCCAGTACTGCCAGGAAATTTTCCTGGGTGGGAGTCCTATGATGTCAAATGAAAAGCTACGGCTCCAAGGTCGAAAGTTCGAAAAAGGCTGGGAGTGTGGAGTACTTAATCCATTACCAACCATATCGCATTTGGTGATGACTGACTCAGGAGGACACGACGGTTGTCGGCTATCATGTGATCTTTAGGGCCTGATCAGGGGGGTTTCCTTTTTTACCCAGTAAGTTACACTTGTCGCTACCAAAATGGGCACCACAGTATTTATGTGACCATTATCATTATTGCTATAATTTATGACCCATTACCGCTGCCGGATATTTTTCTAAGATACTTTTATCTTAATTTGTGTAATTTATGGTGCAATATGACTGCAACAATCGAAACAAAGATCTAGTTGCAGGATTTTTTCAGAGAGAGCCATATCGTAAATAGTACAATTTATAACTCAGTATGACCACCACTCTGTGGTCTCACAATCAAACATGGCTGCCTCAGATGAGCCTGACACTACGCCGTGGTAGTGGACACAGTTAAGTGTAAAAACGGCTTGAAATTTAAAAATATGCATTTACTCTAAGTTTAAAATGATGGAAAACCCCATCGTCCAACAGCAAGAGCACTGACAGGATCACGAGCAGCCATTTGATGATAAAGCATCACCTATGAATAACGTCACTCGGCTGAAAGTGATGTGGTGCAGGTATTTGACCTTGCTCGTGTACTGTCATTGGCTGTTATAAAATGAATGGTGCACTTGCAGACCAAAATAGTCTCGTCAGACTGTTGGTATGTTACCGTTTGATAGCAATGAACCTGTGTGAATAATTCTGACGTATTACGTCAAATAGAAGTAGCAAATTAGATTGTTTGACTCTATGAAGGTCACTCTTTACCAGAAGTGAGTCACATTTATTTCTATCCAAAGTTCCTTCGCCGTGCCGCAATGGATACACCGGTTCCCGTGAGATCACCGAAGTTAAGCGCTGTCGGGCATGGCTGGCACTTGGATGGGTGACCATCCAGCCGCCATGTGCTGTTGCCATTTTTCGGGGTGCATTCAGCCTCGTGATGCCAATTGAGGAGCTACTCGACCGAATAGTAGCGGCTCCGGTCAAAGAAAACCATCATAACGACCGGGAGAGCGGTGTGCTGACCACACGCCCCTCCTATCCGCATCCTCAACTGAGGATGACACGGAGGTCGGATGGTCCTGATGGGCCACTTGTGGCCCGAAGACGGAGTGCCCTTCGCATCTTCCGTGAGAAATTAGCAGCACATCATTGAAATGTGTTTCATATAGTACAATGGAAGGCTCCATCCACACCTACATCTACACAATTTGCAATTCACAATTAAGTGCCTGCCAGAGGATTCATCAAATCACCTTTAAGCTACTTCTATACCGTTCCACTCTCGAACAGCGCACGGGAAAAACGAACAGTTGAATCTTTCCGTGCGAGCTCTGATAAACAACGAAATGTTGAACCAGTAGAATGTGTCGCACGTGAGAAAATTTATATAAATCTTGCTCATTGTTTATTCAGCTGCAGTTACTATTTGCAGTCTTACGTCCATTCAGTTAACATGCACTATATACAAGGTGTTTCAAAAATGACCGGTATATTTGAAACGGCAATAAAAACTAAACGAGCAGCGATAGAAATACACCGTTTGTTGCAATATGCTTGGGACAACAGTACATTTTCAGGCAGACAAACTTTCAAAATTACAGTAGTTACAATTGTCAACAACAGATGGCGCTGCAAGTTTCCAGGAAACATATGAATATTGTGACTGTCGTATATTAGCTCGTATTCCATTGCTTTCACGATGTTCGTATTATATTGGCAAAGTGCGGGGTTGACACTTGAAATGCAGTACCAGCTTCAATAGTTTTTAACAGACACGTTTCCAAGCAAATAGACTAAATCCTTGCATTCACTGTGTTTTTTGATTTACTGTATATCCGTGGACTGAATCTCTGATGGAACAGAGTATAAGTGTATAAGTGTTGCACTTAATTCAACAGTTATGAAAAACATCCTCGGTTCAATCATTATCAAAATGCACGAAAAACAGTAATATAAAATGAATGAACTGTGAAAAGTAAATTTTCAGTATGCCTACTTTATTGCTAGAGTTTCAGTTGTAGTTATCTACTTGTACTAAAGTATTCTGAAAGCTCACATCGTTGAGAAAAATATATGAAATAAAGTCGAACAACGTTTATTATGAGTATTGAAACTGATTTAATGCCAAATTTTGATTGCATAGCCTCAAATTCTGTTTGAATGTGCTGTGCTGTAGACGAAAATCTGCCTGTGTTTTATTGTTCTGTGTCCTTTTTATGCGTTATGACCAGACATTTCCTACAAAGCTTATAGGCCAGCATTGAAGTTTCTTGCGTACTTGTTTAATAATATACACACTTGGGTGGGTGTGTTTTAATGTGTTAGGTGTGACTCTTGATGTTTTGTTTAGCTCTCTTTGTTGGTAAGTGTCGCCTTAATAGTAAAATAATTGGTGTTATTGATAAGGGTCTGGTCTGTTATGGAATGTATGTAAATTATATATTATTATTTACTGTGCCTGTACTCAAGAGTTTGTTTATTTTTGTCTTCCTTTTGCTTCTTACTTTTTCTTTACGTGATGATTATGTTTATGAATTTACATTTTCTGTGATATTACACGAAAAACTTGCTCAGATTCTTGTGAGGTCGACAGTGCTAAGTATGATTCATACAGTAAGTTTTTCAGAATCTGTTTCTCGTTACCTTTTGAAATTCCAGGGAGGTTGTTAATTATGTTAGATCCGGCCAACAGTTGATCTCAGAAATTATCTGTATATGTAACAATAAATCCTGTAATGAAATAAGTGGAGGGAAAATATAGTATGATTGATGGTAACTATTGTATAATTACAGACTGCATTCTTTTAACCTGATTTAATTTAAACATTAGATACTTGATTTGTATTTGTAATTTTGCTGTAACAGATGATTCTGCTGATTACGGTGGAGATTTTGTTCCACTTTTAAAAACTTACATTTACTTACAATTCATTCATTATCAGAAAACATCAAAACGATTGTTTAGGCAAACGATGTGCAGAAACGTGTGTCTCAATATTTTTGTTTGACAATGATAACAATAATAATTTGATTTTTGGAAGTATGATGATCTCCAAAATAGAACGTGGCCCAATCTTTATACTTCAGGGCCAACCAGCGTTTGAAAGTTCACCTTGTTGAGAAAATTGTATAAAATAAAGTCATCAACACTGAATAATTAATTCCCGCACTGTTTATCTCTCCTCCCTTTCTCTGTCATCATCAACCCTCTCCACCCCCACACTTGCACCTCCCATTACCTAAAGAAGTGAAAGTCAGCAGAAATTACTCTCACCTGGACTCGATGCTGTGATCACCCAAGTAGAAACACAAGTGCTAGGTGTTTTCCAAAACCCTTCTTGCATTCCTGTTGAAATGTCATTCTTTGGTGTAGTTTACAAAATACTGAAATATAATTCGTGAACTGTTTTGGAGTGCTGATAGGTCTCTATACTTAGACACACCAGTATACTCTAAATAGTTCTGGTGAGAATTTTTTGTATTATTTACAGCATCTTTCTAGGTTTGGTTACAAGAGCTGATGAACTGTGTGAATCTGAGCAAAGATAGTAGAATGGGATACGAGCAAATGTGTCCTATTCACGAGTATTTAACTTCCTTTACCTAGTTTGCTGTTTAATTGGATAAACACAATATGCTTTCTGATTAGAAGGGAGAGCTTCAACATTTCTTAAGTTTTTTACTTGTTAATGATTGTTTCGTTAACTGTGATTAAATTGCTCTCCAATAAAACTTCTACCTGAATAAGAATTTCGTCAGCTCTTCCATTTATTAAACTATCAAACTGATGGCAGTTACTGTAAAGCTCGAACTCTTTAGCACTGTCAAGCCAATCATGATACCGGGATCCTGGTAACCTGTATTTACATACCAATGCACGCCGTACGTTCCGAGAGGATGTCGTGGCGAGCAGCAGGGTTTAACGGCTTAACACGCAGTCAGACGTTCCTGGCGCGCTTCGGCAGCACAGTACAAGCTCTCCGAGGCCCGACGCATAGAGGAATGGCTCTCCACATTCCATGGATAGGCCACAATTCATCTGGGCTTCCACGTACTAGTCATACGTTTTGCACTACAAACTACATATCCGTAATGTGTAGATATCAAGGTCCTCACGACTAGAAACCTGCGGTTTACATAATGGTACATAGTTTGAGAAACAGAATAAATTACAAGTTAAAGAACATCTAAATTTTTTGTCTGCCACTGGATAAATGAAGTCATCCAATATGCTGAAGACATCAGTCGTGAATGATTTACGTGTATGTTGATTCAGTCAGTTGAACAATTTTTCGTACTAGTGACCCCGCTACAACAGGATACGTCGAATAAATCGGTACGCAATAAACATGTGGATGTCAGAACATTGTAAGTCGGGCATAGATCCAGCGTTCGGTTTTGCCTGTGTGTGTGTGTGTGTGTGTGTGTGTGTGTGTGTGTGTGTGTGTGTGTGTATGTGTGGTGGGTGGGTGGATGTGTGTGTGGGTGTGTGTGTACGGTGGGAAGCGGAAAAGGGGGAGGGGGAAGTTCAGAAATGGTTCAAATGGCTCTGAGCACTATGGGACTTAACATCTGTGGTCATCAGTCTCCTAGAACTTAGAACTACTTAAACCTAACTAACCTAAGGACATCGCACATATCCATGCCCGAGGCAGGATTCTATCCTGCGAGGGGGGGGGGGGGAGGTATGCGGTCAGAGTACAGTAGAAGGTGCCACAGATGCCTAGGATTTTAATAATAACAGCAATCGCGTGAAATCAGCGATGGATATCATTGATTTTCGTGACCTAGCTGCTCTTCGGAAGCCACAAAATTATGCAGTAAGTGCTAAGGGACGGTTGTGGCGGTATAATGAGCGATTCCAGTGGACAGTGGATGACTGGAAACGAGTGATTTGGAGTCATGAATCACGCAACTCTGTAGAAATCCGATGGAAGTGTTTGGGTTTGGCGGGTGCCTGAAGAATTTTACTTGACATCACGTGGACCTTTCTAACTGAAGTACAGAGGATGTAGTGATACGGTATAGGGAGTTTTCCGTGGCTAGGGTGTGGTCCCATTATTGCGCTTCAGCAAACGCTAAATGTGGAAGAATATGAACAAATTTCACAGAATTGTGTACTATGTACACTAGGGGAAGAGTTCGAAGAACATGATAACCTATCAGATCGGTTGGAAATCCGAAAACTATGAATCAGTTAAGCTGAGAAAAGCTCAGAAATCACAGCTCCAGACAAGTTCGCTTTTGGTGAGAAGCTAAACCCAGTGTTCATTCAATAGACATCTGTGGAAGGGATCCAGTCGGTCGAGGAAGTGTCTGTGTACTCGGTGGAACTTTTTTATCCATTTAATTGTCAATGTTCAACTCAAACAAAACTGATTTCCAATAGCTAGTTTACGAGCACTAAGTTTCTGTATTGCTCTCAATTATGAACTGCTTACGTACTGTTGACAGGGTCTAGTTTTATAACGTTGGTAATGTGTCACCAGGTGGCACACACACCGGGGGTTGCACGAGAAATGGGACCTGCTAGACGGAACCTGCTTCCATTTATGTTTTTATTAACTGCATCATAGATGAGAAAAACTTTTAACGCAAGGTGTGTCAATTCACTTTTATGTAACAGAGAGGGATATTCGCACTGATCTGTAAAAAAAATAAAATAATTTTTTTGGCACGAGGAGGATTTAATTGGTTAAAATAAGTTGATGTAGGGTGTCCATAAGAAGAATAGTTAATATTCATGGGATATGACAGAAATCATTATTCGAAGTAAAAATGTGCAGTAAACATGGGCTCTAAAATGCATACCTTAAGAGCTATGAGCACTTTTAAATCTTCATTACTATGTCACACATCTTTTCTACTGAACAAGTGCTCACAGCTCTTAAGGTATGCATTTTAGAGCCCATGTTTACTAGAATCTGTTGCTTTAAATGATCGTTGCTGTCATATACCTGCATACTGATCATTCCTTCGGGAACAGCCAGTGCAATAAGGTGACAAAAGTCATGGAATACTTCGTAATATCGCGTCGGACCGCCTTTGCACCAGTGTAGTGGAGCAACTCGACGTGGAACGGACACAACTAGTCGCTGGAAGATCCCTGCAAAAATATTGAGACATGCTGCCTCTACAGCCGTCCATAATTGTGAATGTGTTGCCGATGCGGGATTTTCTGCACGGACGGACATGTCGATTATCCGCCAGGATAGCCGAGAGCGCTAACGCGCTGCTTCCTGATCTCGGGTAGGAGCGCCGGCCCCGGACCGAATCCGTCCGGCGGATTAACGACGACGGCTGGTATGCCGGCTAGCCTGGATGTGGTTTTTAGGCGGTTTTCCACATCCTACTAGGTGAATACCGGGCTGGTCCCCACGTCCCGCCTCAGTTACACGACTTGCAGACATTTGAAACACATTCACACTGTTTCACGATTTACACTAGACGCAGACAACTGGGGTACACTAATTCCGTCTCTAGGGGTATGGGGTGGCAGTAGGAAGGGCATCCGGCCACCCCTTAAAATTAACCATGCCAACTCCGTACTTAACCCTGACGACCCTGCGCAAAATGCGGGATAAAGGCAGTAGCAAAAGAAAGAAACTGACCTGTGAATTATCTCCCATAAATGTTCGATGGAATTCATGTCGGGTGATCTGGTGGCCAAACGAGCCAGCACCAGTGCACAGTGAATTATGGACAAATTGTTTCCATGGTTTCCTGGGGTCCGCGCCACACTAGAACCTCACCACCAGCTCTTACCAAATGAAATCGGGAGTTATCTGAGCAGGCCACAGTTTTTCAGTCGTCTAGGGTCCAACTGATGTAGTCACGAGCCCACGAGAGGCGCTGCAGGATATGTCATGCTGTTCGCAAAGGCACTCGCGTCGCTCGGTTACTGCCACACCCCATTGACATCAAATTCCAGCGCACTGTCCTAACGGGTAAGTTCATCGTACGTCCCACATTGCTTTCTGTCGTTACTTCACGCAGTGTTGCTTGTCTGTTGGCACTGACAACTTAATGTAAGTGATACTGCTCTCGGTCGTTAAGCGAAGGCCATCGGCCGCTGCGTTGTCCGTAGTGAAACTAATTCCTGAAAAACTGGCATTCTCAGCACACTCTTGATACAGTGGATCTCTTAATACTGAATTCCCTAACGATTTCCGAAATAGAATGTCCTATGCGTCTACCTCCAACTACCACTCCGCGTTCGAAGCTTGTTTATTCCGTCGTGCGGCCGTAGCCTCGTCGGAGACCTTTTCAAATGAATCGCCTGAGTGCGAATGACAGCTCCGCCAATGCAGTGCACTTTTATACCTTGTGTACGCAATAATATAGACATCTGTATATGTGCATATCGCTATCCTATGTCTTTTGTCATCTCAGTGTATAAATACTTCATTAAATTTACTGTAGAAAAACGCTACAATGACTTTTTTCCTAAAATTCTGAAGCAGTTCTCATTAAAGGTTAAGTGGACAAGTAGAGTGCTTATTATTTCCTTGTGCAACTTTGTGACGCACGTCTCGAGAAATGACGTAACGGATACTCATCTATGTTCTTATACTGGTATTAAATGTGATGATTTGATTCTACATGACAAGACTGGACTACACACAGCAATTATCCAAGACTAAAACTGAACATGACACTCCGCAACAGAGGCCACCTACATATTCTTATGTTGAACAACGATGTCGTCATTGCGATTGTAGTGGGCACGGTATCATCGAAAATTGACTGTGCATCAATGGAAACGTGTGGCGGATGAATTACGTTTCTTGTTTCTCCAGATCGATGGTCGAGTCCTGATAAACTGTTGTCTAGGCGAAGGGCTGCTCGGAACATCTACTGTGTCAGTACGCAGGCTGGTTGGGGTAGTTTTATGCTACGGGGGCCATTCACCTGGGCTTCCACTGAAGCTGTGGTGGTAATCTAAGACACTGTGACAGTTGTATTGTACAGGATTATGGCAGACCACTGGCATCCCTTCATGCTTGATGTCTTGGCCGACGGTGATTGCATCTTCCAGGGGGATAACTGTCCTTGTCACAAACCCAGAATCAGGCTGCAGTAGTTTGAAGAGCATGATAGTGCGCAAGTTCCTTACTATGTTGAATCCATCGGTTCTCGTCCAATCATCGAAGTTAAGCAACATCGGGCCCGGTTAGTGCTTGGATGGGTGACCACCTGGAAACACCGGGTGCTGTTGGCTGCATTTTTAGGTAGACTACTCAATAGAAATGGGGAGAAAAGAAATTAGTAGTACAACCTGACTATAAGACGGGGGGGGGGGGGGGGGGCTAAAAATCGTAGAGGGAGACCAAGAAATGAGTAGTCTGCAGAGCTGCGTCAAACCAGTCTTCTGAATGAAGACCACAACAAACGCCAGAGGCCTCAGGTTGATGTATTTGACACCAAGTTCGCCTGATCTAAAACAGAGGAAACACATCGGGGACGCTATCGGATGCCATCTCCGCTCCCTCAAACCACCGGTCTGTAATGTACGGGCATTGCGTGACTTCTGCATAGACATCTGGTGCCGCAAGGACTTTTCGAATCCACGACACGTATAATCGCTGTTTCATTGATAGACTAAAGTGCTGATCAGCAAGAGGTCATAAATTTTTGGGTTCTCAGAGACGAATCTAAGAACGCATGTGGAATAAGGTAATATTCCGGAAGATATTTCGGTATACGACGTCAATGGGCACATTTTATACAAAGCGCATTCTGTGTGATTTGATAGGACAACAAGCAGAGAAGAAAGCCTGGAAATATTATTTCAATTTCTGAGCTCGCAACAACCTACGCAGTATAATTTCTGAAAATCAAGGAATACCACTATCACCACCTTGTATGGAACTTTTAACAGACCTTAAAAATGATGCCTTTTAACACTTCTCCCTTATTAAGGAATACGTTTCACTACATCTTACAGCGCTACGCGATGTCTTTTCTAAAACAACCAACAGACTTATTTCGCCGGCCGCTGTGGTCGAGCGGTTCTAGGCGCTTCAGTCCGGAACCGCGCTGCTGCTACGGTCGCAGGTTCGAATCCTGCCTCAGGCATGGATGTGTGTGATGTCCTTAGGTTAGTTAGGTTTAAGTAGTTCTAAGTGTAGGGGACTGATCACCCCAGATGTTACGTCCCATAGTACTTAGAGCCATTTGAACCATACTTTAAGACTTATTTCTAAAGCTAGTGTCGCGTACGTATGTCCAAATTGTAACCATTGAAAAGCAAGGTTGTATTGAAAATTTACATATAGACATTTTTTATCACTGTCAGATGTTATAGAACGAATGCATTATGTAAAAATAACACTGGAAAAGTAATATTGCTGCTGAGAAGGTTATATGCAGTTTTTTACAGAGATTAATAACTATCCTATTCTTTTCAGTAATTTTTTTGTGGATCTACTATCTAGTCTGTGCCCAAGTTTAGCAGGTTGGCCATTTTGGCCCGAACCATGTATCTGTGAAGGGAACTGGAACAGAACAACAAGGTTTCGATGTGTATTTCAGCCCGTTAGGAACACGCTTCCCCACAAGCTAATTAGGAAAAGAAAGGCAAGGTTAATATGTAGTACAGGGTGATTATAATTAAAGCTAAACTTTCAAACCGCTGTAGAAATAACACCACTGCTCAGAATGACGCCAAATTGCAACGGAAGATTACTGGAGAAGGGGGAAAACGTATGACAGAATAAAAATAAATAGCTACAAAACGCAGCAATAGATGGCGCTCTAATTATCATAATTTAATAGTGATCGACTACAAATGACAAATGAATCATACACCAATGCCTAAGGTGTACGTTTGACGTTAAACAAACTGTACTACTCAGTGTGCATGGGTGTATATGTGTGCTACTGTTAGCTACGTAAGTCCATCCACCACGGCAAGGTTATATCATATCGAATGGGAAAAATCGGTTTTTAATTGTCCTGAGGCCAAAAACCCCATAAAAAGCATCAATGAAAAACAAATCGGATTATTAATTTCCATGTGACTGGTGCAAAACATGTTCAAAATGCTGTCCACCGTTTTCTGCAACAAGTTGAAAAAGGGAAACAGCATGTTCCACAACTGATCGAAGTGTTTTCGGGGTCACATTCAGAACGTGCTGCGCAATGCGTTCTTAGAATGCAGCTAAGTATGTAATCAGAACACTGAACACAACATCTTCCAGATAGCCCCACAGCCAGAAGTCACACGGATTAAAATCAGGTGATAGGGACTGCCAGACTGTAGGGAAATGGCGGATGATAATTCTAGCATTTTCGAAATGGCGCTACAGAAGCTACTTGACTGGATTTGCAATGAGCGTAGGTGCGCCATCTTGCATAAAAATGATCCCATCCACACACCCACGCTGTTGGACAGCTAGCATGACGTGGTTGCGCAAAAGACACTCATTGCGCTTACCAATGACGGTAAGAGTAACAAGGACTGGAAACGCCTGTCTCTTCAAAAAATATGGCCCTATGATAAATGATGACATAAACCCGCACCTCACAGTGACCTTTTCAGGATTAAGTGGTACTGTTTGATTTGCGTTCGGATTTTCTGTTGCCCATATTCGACAATTCTGTGTATTGACATATCCTGTCAGATGGAAGTGGACTTCGTCTATGCACAAAATATTCTACGGTCAGTTATTGTCCACTTCCATGCGGGAAGAAATTCTAAGGCAAAGGTCTCTCTTGCTGGCAGGTCAATAGAAAGCAACTCGTACACATGGGTAATTTTGAACGGATAGAAAAGAAGGATGTTCCGTACGATGTTACGCGCCGTGCTCAGGGTATGTGCAATGTTCGGACGATTCTCCGTGCACTACACGTTTGCACACCACCACTCGTCTCCTCCTGCATTGCTGTGGTCACTGCTTCCACTGACGAATCGATTCGTTTCCTCACTCTACCGGGTTGGATACCAAAAGAATCCGCCTTTTGGAATTTCCGAATTATTTTCTCCAGACCCACGGCAGTCATCCAACCATCGCCTTGTTTGAAATCCTTCTCTGTCCGGAACTTTGCAAAGCGACGTGTGTACAGTCATCATTTTTGTAATACAGCTTTATAAGCAGAGCGCGTTCCTGTATTGAGACAGTCATGGCGAACGTCGCAGACGCGAAAGGAGGAAAAGCCGTGTACTCGGCGTTTTTATACCAACTTCAATGGGTCGTGCGCATGACAGGCGTTTTTCATTTACGTATTCTGACACATACAGCGCCATGTATTGATTAATTGATTAATTGTCACATACGTTTTCCCCCTTGTCCGATAGTATTCCGTTGCAAATTGAGGTCATTCTGACCAGTGGTGCTATTTCTACAGCAATTTGAAAGTCTAACTTTAATTATAATCACCCTGTATATTAGGAAAACACTTTCTCACGAGACTAATACTAGTAGTCTTAAGCTGAAAAGTATCAACACATCTCAACACCATAATCCTTGCCACAACGCAAATTTCCAGTTTTGCTAAAGTTTGATTTGAAAATTCGATTTCCAGAATACATCAAGAGATAATTGTAATTTTGTCAGCGTGTAAACGGAACACCAGACACTGAATTGTCATCATAAATGGTCACACACGATACATATGAGGGGTCACAGGAAAATGCAAATTATTTACTTATTAATTTATTTACCAGAGTATAAGACATTTTTTTCATTGTTGGCTTTATTATAATTTTAATCAACCACGTATTTTTTGAGCTGTTAAATGTTAGACATATCCCATCTTGTATATTTATCTTGTCCATTGGGGATGGTTTCAAAAATGGTTCAAATGGCTCTGAGCACTATGGGACTTAACATCTGAGGTCATCAGTCCCCTAGAACTTAGAACTACTTAAGTCTAACTAACCTAAGGACATCACACACATCCATGGCCGAGGCAGGATTCGAACCTGCGACCATAGCAGTCACGCGGTTCCTGACTGAAGCGCCTAGAACCGATCGGCCACCGCGGCCGGAGGAAGGGTTTCTAATGCTACAACTCAATGTAGGAAAAGAATCATTAAGTAGGAAGCTTGTGACGAAAATAGACATATCCGTCTTGTAAATACAAATAGTAGTTAATTTGCCACAAACTTATTCACAGATACGCTACAACATTAGTAAGCTACCCACAGCACTCACTATGGAAGGTCGATGCAGCAGCACACAGATGATGCTGGAAGGGCTTGTCTGAGCAAGAAGACTTTCTATTCTGCTTCTGCTCGTCATGAAAGTAAAATCTGTTATATTTAAGTAATATATTGTAATAAGTTTGGTTTCATTTGACCTACCACGACACTGTGTTATCATGTATTTGTAAGCAGTTAAAAATTTTGGTTTTTAAAATAGTGCTGTGACATCATAGGCAACTGCCGGAGGTTCGAGTCCTCCCTCGGGCATGGGTGTGTGTGTTTGTCCTTAGGATAATTTAGGTTAAGTAGTGTGTAAGCTTAGGGACTGATGACCTTAGCAGTTAAGTCCCATAAAATTTCACACACATTTGAACATTTTTTGCAACTGCCGGTTTGATGTGTTGTCGAGATATATTTTTAATTCCTTCATATCAGCTAGTTTTAAAACGACTCAAGGTTGACCATGGAACTGTATTTACACAAACTACTTTTGAACGACATGCAGGTCTTTACTACTTGTTTGTGGTGTGAAAGAAGTATCTACCAAAGAACGCACAAATATAAGAAAATCTGAACCAATGCTATGTTGCATACGTGTAAGACGCAGTATAAACAGAACTTTGTGAAATGCATTACAGTTCACCATTACATTAACGAAACTCAAGCAGAAATTAAGGACGGTTAAAACACGAGAAGCATATTCGATGTCACAAAATCTGTATTCTAAAATATTTGAGTTAATAAAGTAATAACGATTGATTTTTAAACTTTTGGCAGATTCCAAATAAAATTAATGTTCACTCCACAACCGAAGCTGCAAAGGTGATCCACACGTCGTTCACCTGCATTTTCTGTAAACGTCCACCATCCGATGATGTATCTTGGAAAGTTAGCTCACAGGAAAATAATTCTAAAAAATAAAACAACACGTGACGAGTTGCTGGTTCTGCATCATCATCCAGTATGAAAACTGGTATTAAGTTAATGTACCAGTCCCGTGTTAATGTGTTATACAATAGTTATGTAACTGCAATACAACTGCCCTTTCAAGAGCGACGGAATACAGTGCTCCGCGATGTGCTGTGGCAGATCCGTAAGCCTGTTGGATAGTATGAAGACGGCAGGCAGAGGACGACGTGCGGTCCCCGATGCCTGAGCGTCGCTTGTCAATACCAGTTTACCGCCGACGCGCCACGTCAGATAGCCTAAGGCATCCGCTCAGCCCGCCGTGTATCACCGCCGTCAACTTGCGCAGCGCGCCCGGTGGCTTATTCCTGCTGCTCCTGTCACTCTAGACACTAGCTCTAGTCGACCTGCAGTTGAATTCAGCCAGATGTCTCAGAAAATTAATAACACGAGCAGGAGGTGGCATCAGTACTATATATTACATATTAGTTTACACACACTACGCGCTTAAGGCCATTCGTCGCTAATTGTGTGGAATTATGACCTTATTGTGAGTCTTTGGCGTTTACTATGAAGTAAGTAAACTCGTGATGAGATCGTCAAATGTCACATAGTACTAAGTACTAATTAAGATGACACAGCGGAAAGGATGCTGGTCTCGTCTTCGAAACAAGCAGGTTTCAAACAAGTTACAGTCATTTTTATTTGTGTTCGCTAAATGTCTTCAGGTGAGAGCGCAACAGTATCGGAATAGCTTTTCTTCGTCTTCTTGTTCAATTAGTCTACTGCTCCCTCTGTAAGGATCGCAAGGTCGGAAAACATAACATTCAGGCCTTTCTTTCTTATTCCCGTATCGCCCAGACAGCAACAGATGTGACTGGCTACGTGCGGTTTCCCAGCTTACCTAATCAGATTAGTATTCCCTTCATGAAACTCACATAATGTGCATTACTCATCAAAATTCTTTTCACCTTTATAGTAAGATACCACACATTATCTTCTTCTATTTTATTTAAGCTGCATCAAATTTCATAGTAAAAACTACATATCTTAAAAATATGTGGGTAATGGATAATGCCCTTTAGTGCTCTTAATTGTAATGATGTCAGACATGTTACACATACACTACAGGCCATTAAAATTCCTACACCACGAAGATGACGTGCTACAGACGCGAAATTTAACCGACAGGAAGAAGATGGTGTGATATGCAAATTGTTAGCTTTTCAGAGCATTCACACAAGGTTGGCGCCGGTGGCGACACCTACAACGTGCTGACATTAGGAAAATTTCCAACCGATTTCTCATACATTAACAGCAGTCGACCGGCGTTGCCTGGTGAAACGTTGTTGTGATGCCTCGTGTAAGGAAGAGAAATGCGTACCATCACGTTTCCGACTTTGATGAAGGTCGGATTGTAGCCTATCGCGATTGCGGTTTATCGTATCGCGACATTGCTACTCGCGTTGGTCGAGATCCAATGACTGTTAGCAGAATATGGAATCGGTGGGTTCAGGAGAGAATACGGAACGCCGTGCTGGATCCCAATGGCCTCGTACCACTAGCAGTGGAGATGACAGGCATCTTATCCGCATGGCTGTAACGGATCGTGCAGCCACGTCTCGATCAGTGAGTCAACAGATGGGGACGTTTGCAAGCCAACAACCATCTGCACGAACAGTTCGACGACGTTTGCAGCAGCATGGACTATCAGCTCGGAGACCATGGCTGCGGTTACCCTTGACGCTGCATTACACAGGAGCGCCTGCGTTGGTGTACTCGACGACGACGACGAATCCTGGTTCTGTTTACAGCATCATGATGGTCGCATCCGTGTTTGGCGACATCGCGGTGAACGCGCATTGGAAGCGTGTAGCCTATTCGTCATCGTCATACTGGCGTATCACCCGGCGTGATGGTATGGGGTGCCATTGGTTACACGTCTCGGTCACCTCTTGTTCGCATTGAGGGCACTTTGAACAGTGGACGTTACATTTCAGATGTGTTACGACCCGTGGCTCTAGCCTTCATTCGATCGCTACGAAACCCTACATTTCAGCAGTATAATGCACGACCGAATGTTGCAGGTCCTGTACGGGCCTTTCTGGATATAGAAAATGTTCGACTGCTGCCCTGGCCAGCACATTATCCAGATCTCTCGCCAATTGAAAACGTCTGGTCAATGGTGGCCGAGCAACTGGCTCGTCACAGTACTCCAGTCACTACTCTTGATGAACTGTGGTATCGTGTTGAAGCTGCATGGGCAGCTGTACCTGTACACGCCATACTAGCTCTGTTCGATTCAGTGCCCAGGCGTATCAAGGCCGTTATTACGGCCAGAGGTGGTTGTTCTGGGTACTGATTTCTCAGGATCTATGCACCCCAATTGCGTGAAAATGTAATCACATGTCAGTTCTAGTACAATATATTTGTCCAATGAATACCCGTTTATCATCTGCATTTCTTCTTGGTGTAGCAATTTTAATGGCCAGTAGTGTATCTTCTGATATATCGGCCATTCCATTCGTATTGTTTTGAGGTTTTACTGACATCGGAACAAGATTAGTGATTCTGGCTTTGAAGAACGTAAACACAGAAATTGAATCCTGTTATTCCTCTCAGTAAAATGATGCACTTGGTACTGCGGTACGGCTTGCTAATAGATACTTGTCACGTACGCCGAACGACATACTCAATATCACAATCATATCTTTAAAAAACCTGGAGAGGGTTGTTTCGGCAACTTGCAGACACTGGACCATTCATAAGAACTAGCAAACACGTAGACCTCGGACGCTTGGCAGTCCGGATATGAAGGAGCGGGTAGAGGTTGATCCCGGAACAAGTTTCCGAAGAAGTGGAACTGCTGAAAACAGAAACCGTGCTCCTGCCTGTTTAATTCTGCATTAGAAAAACACAGCGTGCGCAAGCTCTCAGGACACATGAACAGTGTACCAGATTATAGTTCTCCTAATGGAATCGAAAGCGGAGCACTCTTGTTTACAGATGAGACGGAATTCACACAAAGTGGAATAAGGAACTAACACAATAACAACGTATGGCAGATGCAAATCCTTGATCGATCTTGGAACTAAGGTATGGAATTCGCTTAATTATTAATACATGGGCAGGTATCGGAATTGAGAATGATATACTCAACGGATCCTACATTTTAACAGAAAAATTAGCAGGCACTGCTAACACTAGCTATTGGGCGACGAATTTCCCTCTCAGTCTGCAGGACGACAACGGGTGTATTTTACGTGTGATGTGGCATCACCCAGTTTTCTACGCTTCGTACGCAAGTATCCAACACATGCGTTTAATGACAGATAGATTGATAGAGGAGGTCCAATAGCATGGCCTCAGTGAATTCTTCGCAGTGAAAATACGAAACAGACATATGAGAATGTCCACAGAATTGACACACACGACACTCCTCTTTCAGTGCATGCCGTGTCTGAGACGACACGTCTGTCGACACGCCGAGAGAATTAAGTAAAAAGTAGTAATCGTGGATGGGCCAGTTCCCATCATTTTTGGACACTTCCGCGATGGGACGGGCGATGAAGCAGGGGAAAGTAGGAATATCTTTAATGCTCGAAGTTAGTTCCCTAAATGAGAATGGAGATTCGATGGCGGAGTAAGCTTGCTTCGACGAAATATTAAAGGAGTGAGAGATAAAGTAGATGAACTGCTAATAGAACTTGATAGTGACATTTGTATCTCAGAGCATCATTTACGTAGTGAAGAAATACAAAGGCTATCATTGGAAGGGTACATATTGTCACTTCAGTGATAGGAGTTAGTTGCAGAAGGGAAAAGTGACCCTTTATGCCAAATGTAATGTTTCATTCAAAAGAATTGACATATCAAAACTTTATAAACATCAAATATTTAAACCTTGCGAAACAGAATTTGAATTTTCAAGAAGAAAACTTTAAATTAAACGCCTTTACACATCCCCCAGCCGCGCGGAGTGGCCGCGCGGCTAGAGGCACCATGTCACGAATTGCGCGGTTCTTCCAGCCGGAGGTTCGAGTCCTCCCTCGCGCATGGGTGTGTTTGTGTGTTGTTCTTAGCATAAGTTAGTCTAAGTAGTGTGTAAGTCTAGGGGCCAATGACCTCCGCAATTTGGTCCCTTAAGAATCCACACACATTTGAACATTTTTTGAGATGTCCCAGTTCAGGTTTTCCTCACCAGACTTAAGCTGTACTACCCTCGTTCCTTAACAAAGAGCTTGAGCTTTATCTGAACCTCGATGTAAACTTCCTGATTGACTCTTCAGAGAAACGGATGTTAATTGCGCTGTGTATGACTTCGTACACAACGGCAAGGAGGGGTGGACTACAAAGTGGTGTGGCAACAGTCGTTATAGGAAAGCTGGACAGGAACAGAAATTATTATTGAACAAGTTAACATGTTGTTGTTGTTGTGGTCTTCAGTCCTGAGACTGGTCTGATGCAGCTCTCCATGCTACTCTATCCTGTGTAAGTTTCTTCATCTCCCAGTACCTACTGCAACCTACATCCTTCTGAATTTGTTTAGTGCATTCATCTCTTGGTCTCCCTCTACGATCTTTACCCTCCACGCTGCCCTCCAATACTAAATTGGTGATCCCTTGATGCCTCAGAATACGTCCTGCCAACCGATCACTTCTCCCAGTCAAGTTGTGCCACAAATTTCTCTTCTCCCCAATTCAGTTCAATACCTGCTCATTAGTTATGTGAGCTACCCATCTAATCTTCAGCACTCTCCTCTAGCACCACATTTCGAAAGCTTCTATTCTCTTCTTGTCTAAACTATGTATCGTCCACGTTTCACTTCCATACATGGCTAGACTCCATACAAATACTTTCAGAAACGACTTCCTAACACTTAAATCTACACTCGACGTCAACAAGTTTCTCTTCTTCAGAAACATTTTCCTTGCCATTACCAGTCTACATTTTATATCCTCTCTACTTCGACCATCATCAGTTATTTTGAAACTTCCTGGCAGATTAAAACTGTGTGCCCGACCGACAGTTATTTTGCTCCCCAAATAGCAAAACTCATTTACTACTTTAAGCGTCTCATTTCCTAATCTAATTCCCGCAGCACCACCCGATTTAATTCGACTACATACCATTATCCTCGTTTTGCTTTTGTTGATGCTCATCTTATATCCTCCTTTCAAGACGCTGTCCATTCCGTTCAGCTGCTCTTCCTGGTTCTTTGCTGTGTCTGACAGGATTACAATGTCATCGGCGAGCCTCAAAGGTTTTCTTTCTTCTCCATGGATTTTAATTTCTACTCCGAATTTTTCTTTTGTGCCTTTACTGCTTGCTAAATATACAAATTGAATAACATCTGGGATAGGCTACAACCCTGTCTCACTCCCTTCCCAACCACTGCCTCCCCCTCATGCCCCTCGACTCTTACAACTGCCATCTAGTTTCTGTACAAATTGTAAATAGCCTTTCGCTCCCTGTATTTTACCCCTGCCACCTTCAGAATTTGAAAGAGAGTATTCCAATCAACATTGTTAAAAGCTTCCTCTAAGTCTACAAATGCTAGAAACGTAGGCTTGCCTTTCCTTAATCTAGTCTCTAAGATAAGTCATAGAGTCAGTATCGCCTCACGTGTCCCAACATTTCTACGGAATACAAACTGATCTTCCCAGAGGTCAGCTTCTACCAGTTTTTCCATCCGTCTGTAAGGAATTCGTGAACACAAACAGAATATTTACTTAGCTTTAATTTCTCCAAGTGAACGAAGATCCTTTACAAATAATTCAGAAAGAAATAGAGTCCAGATGTCACAGTGTCAGCCAGGAAGAGGTTCGCTGAACTAAGAATGAATAATGGTGTAGCGATGAGGCTCCAAGTACAAGTGGGCTGTGGCTGTCGCCAGCAGTCCTGTATTGTGGCGGCAGAGGGCGCTGATATCGCGAAGCCGCTGGAGGCGTGGCTCAGCGGGCGCGCAGCACTATCAGCGTCCGACGGAAACTTGTAATTCCGTTGCCATCTTCGCGACACCTATGGGGGCGGGAGGGGCGAGGGGAGGGGTTATCATTGATAATGCAAACTGATATACTTGAATTGTACATCCTAGTACACGCAGTGTACTTTCCAGTAATTTTCCTTCGGTGTCTCTCGAACGTGTCTTTGCTGATACTTTTTGAAAAAGGTCTCTCCAAACAGTATTGACATTTAGAGTGTAGATTCGTTGAGTTGTCTGTCTGAGACGTCGGTTGGAAGCTATTAACCACAATTTTCCAGGCAATCGGCCAATTAGTGGGCTGGTATTCGACAGACCATGTTTGAGAATAGCTTTGAAATACACACTTTTTCGTGGGCACTTTGTATGATTGGATCGTATGGTTTCAGTTAGATGCGGTGGCAGCGTGTGTGCCGTATTGGTGAGAACGTTTCAAACAATTGCGGTTATTCCATGTGGTTCCTCATATCCAAGGTTTCCTTTTCACTCGTGTTGTATTCGTCGCCTACAGTCACAGTTCATTAACGTCGAGTGCTAAAAGTGCTGTGAATTGCGTCTTGTGGCCAGCATGGGAGTTTATTGCAGAGCATTTGTTGCCGTCCGCGGTGATCACACATCCTATTGAGAACCATGTCCAGCCCATTTTTGATGTCGAGGGGATCATCATAAATCGTGCTAACTTCTGCGTAATTGTTGTCTTTGAATAAAAGTATCATTTCTGTTCGCCTAATTGCGTATTTCATTCAGTTACCTTCTGTACTACAGTGTATACGTTTTTTCTATATATGGTACAAGTTTCATCGAGCTATGTTCCTTGGCAGTGACACATCACGCAAAAGTTACTTTCATCCTTAAGTTTCGAACGCCATTGTACTTTCGTTACCACGTCACGTGCCAGCTACTACACCAGGCGGCTTTCATTTTCGCGCTGCGCAGTGGTCATACTGTTTTGGAACATCAGTGTATGTTGATGTATGGTGAGCAGTCAAATTGAAACGCAACAGATGGAAAAAACTAAGAAACCTGTTTAATGTTTCGAAAGTAATCCCCTTAACTGTTAATGGATTTATCTCACTGTGAGTCAAGACGTTCAAAACCTTCATGGAAAAACATCTAGTGTTGCCTAGTGAACCATGATACCATTGTACCGCCGGCCGTTGTGGCCGAGCGGTTCTAGGCGCTTCAGTCCGGAACCGCGCTGCTGCTACGGTCACAGATTCGAATCCTGCGTCGGGCATGGATGTGTGTACTGTCCTTAAGTTAGTTAGATTTAAGTAGTTCTAGGTCTAGGGGACTGATGACCTCAGATGTTAAGTCCCATAATGCTCAGAGCCATTTGAACCATTTACCATAGTACCATTGTACCCAGGCGTGCACCTCTTCGTCCTAAGCAAATCGACGGCCACGAATGTCTTACTTCAGGGTTCCAAAGACATGAAAATCGCACTAGGAGAGGTCGGGACTCTATGGGAGATGTGTAAGGCCTTCCCACTGAAACTTCTGCAACTTACTCAAAACAACCTTAGAAACATGTGGGCAGGCTCCCATGTTTCGCTGGGAAGCCCTTGATATACATTCCTGATTTCTCCCCATGCGATTGATTGACCCTTGTTGATGCAGTAGCATGTAAGTGAGTGAATGGTCCAAGTGAACAGGTTCGGCGTTTCGGTGTGTGTGCCAAAGGTGATAATTTTTATGGTTAAGTCAGCAGCACTCAGTTCCTGCATATGGTCCGAAGTGTATAGATTTCAACACAGCCGTTTTTCTTCACTGATTACCGATCATCTTTCGACAATAAAATGTGATATATTCGTCAGCACTGAATCACAAACTACACTGACGGAAAAAATTGCAACACCAAACAATAATTAATGTTGAGTAATGAAATTCTGGGAATACATTTGTCTAGGTACCATGTTTAAGTGATTAACATCGCAAGATCACTGGTTGATATAAGCGGGTAATAAGCCGTTAAAAATGTGGCATGCTGGTGCATTAGTAACCAGTGTAATCGCCAGAATGTTGATATGTCGGCGCTTCATAGAGCATATTGATTTGAAACAGCGGTACGTGGACGAACGTTATCCAGCTGGAAAACACCCCCAGGAATGCTGTTCGGGAATGGTAGCACAAAATGTCGAATCACCAGATTGACGTACAAATTTGCTATCGGGATGTCTGGGCAACCACGAGAGGGCTCCTGCTGTCATACGAAATCGTGTCCTAAGCTGGCAGACAGGGCGCTTGCAGATCCTCAACTGGGCTCCTTCTAACCAACACACGGCCTTCATTGGCACCGAAGCAGAACCAGATTTCATCAGAAAACACAACAGACCTCCACCCAGCCCTCCAATGAGGTCTCGCTTGACACCACTGAAGTTGCAAATGGCGGTGGTTTGGGATTACTGGAACGCACGCTACAAGACGTCTGGCTCGGAGCTGTCTTTGAAGTAACCGATTTGTAACAGTTCGTTGTGTCACTGTGGTGCAAACTGCTGCTGAAATTGATGCTGCAAATGCAGTGCGATGCACCAGAGCCTTACGCCGAACAAGATGGTCTTCCCTCTCGGTGGTATCACGTGGCCCTCCGAAGCCCCGTCTTCTTGCGCGTACATTCTCGTGACCACCACTGCCAGCAATCATGTACAGTGGGTACATTCCTGCCAAGCATTTCTGCAATATCGCAGAGAGAACATGCAGCTTGTCGTAGCCTATCACATAACCTCGTTCAAACTCAGTGAGGTGTTGATAATGGTGTCTTTGTCGCCTTAAAGGCATTGGTTCAAAATGGCTCTGAGCACTATGGGACTTCACATCTGTGGTCATCAGTCCCCTAGAACTTAGAACTACTTAAACCTAACTAACCTAAGAACATCACACACATTCATGCCCGAGGCAGGATTCGAACCTGCGACCGTAGCAGTCACGCGGCTCCGGACTGAGCGCCTAGAACCACGAGACCACCGCGGCCGGCTTTTAGGCATTCTTGACTAACATCAACTCACCACGCCCAATCTCAAAGATAACTAAAGGTCAACACCGTCACTGCATGTGCAGCGAATTGACGCATGTTGCAGGGAATGGCAATTCAATCTCAATGTAGACAAGTGTAATGTGCTGCGAATACATAGAAAGATAGATCCCTTATCATTTAGCTACAAAATAGCAGCTCAGCAACTGGAAGCAGTTAATTCCGTAAATTATCTGGGAGTACGCATTAGGAGTGATTTAAAATGGAATGATCATATAAAGTTGATCGTCGGCAAAGCAGATGCCAGACTGAGATTCATTGGAAGAATCCTAAGGAAATGCAATCCGAAAACAAAGGAAGTAGGTTACAGTATGCTTGTTCGCCCACTGCTTGAATACTGCTCAGCAGTGTGGGATCCGTACCTGATAGGGTTGATAGAAGAGATAGAGAAGATCCAACAGAGGGCAGCGCGCTTCGTTACAGGATCATTTAGTAATCGCGAAAGCGTTACGGAGATGATAGATAAACTCCAGTGGAAGACTCTGCAGGAGAGACGCTCAGTAACCCGGTACGGGCTTTTGTTGAAGTTTCGAGAACATACCTTCACCGAGGAGTCAAGCAGTATATTGCTCCCTCCTACGTATATCTCGCGAAGAGACCATGACGATAAAATCAGAGAGATTAGAGCTCACACAGAAGCATACCGACAATCCTTCTTTCCACGAACAATATGAGACTGGAATAGAAGGGAGAACCGATAGAGGTACTCAGGGTGCTCTCCGCCACACACCGTCAGGTGGCTTGCGGAGTATGGATGTAGATGTAGATGTAGATATTTAAAGGAAACCTCATTTGCATCCTCATAGATGCGCTACTAGTGCCACTCTTTTGCAACTGGAGCTAAATTTGAATAAACATCATCTTCCAGATGTACAAACATGCTTACCAACTTTCGTTAAGGATACACAAGTCCTTCTTCGTTTTGAGATTCTTTTCCGTCAGTATCTATGCTGTGGCACTTAAGCGAGAGTCTTTTTTGTTTGATGAGATGTGTGTCACTGTCGTCCACTGCGTTTTTTATAAATCATTTATATTTACTTCCACAGATTTGAAAATAAACTTGAGTCATTTCTAAATAAAAAAATTTTGAACTACCCATCAAGTTTGTTGGGTGATTATTCATATATGCCAAGAAAGCCAGCGAATTAAGAATATAACTATGCACTAGCAGCCGCTTTACACCATCTACCATGTAAATCAGATTTCAATTTGGTCCCACATTTAAGCTAGGTAAATGACGGATCAGGACTCTGTTCGATAGCAAATACATTTTGGTAAACATCATTTGGAGGATAAAGCCCTGATTAAATAGCAGATAGTTACACGCAATGTCAGCAGTACGAGCGAACAGACTATATTTACACACATACACACAGATAGAATTATGCGCTTTATTACACGTTTGCGCCCAGAATCGTACAAAATCATACTTTTTGTACGCTTTTCCTGAAATTTCATTTCAATTACTCGAACATAATATTCACCACAACGATTACATTTTATCATCTGATAGAGAATAAACGACATTCTTTTCGAAGGTTTTATTTAATTCGTAGCTAGATATTTGCCGTTCAGGATGTTAAGGCTCCAAGCCTCCAAGTGTTATATGACTATTCATTATGATGCAAGCTCAGAGAGCAGCCGCTATTCTTTTCTCAGAGGTATGCAGCAGTCGTTTCGAGCAATATTGATTTCCATTACAAAGGTCAAGTACATGCAAAATGGAAGCACTGGTTATCATCTGAAACTCAGTCAGTCCATAGTCGTGTAGGAGAGCTCGTGGCACCGGAATTAAACCGTTAGATGCTGCGAAACGATAAGGGGATGCTACCGTAGAGAAAACAAATTAAAGACAGCAACTCGTCTTCGGAAACGCGGTAGAACGACGGTACAGACCAAAGAAGATGTGGGAACGCTACATGAGTCGTTAGATCCGTGCTAGAGGCAGCAAACGGCAGCTTTAATTCAGCGGTGTTCGTTCTCTACAAAAGAAATTGAGCCAGAGATGCGGGAACGTGACGATGGCAAACATGCAGTGAAGTTTCGTGTTCTAGGAGAAACACAGCCATGCGAGGGTGGAACCACGTCGTTCCTTTGTAGTTTCGTTCGATTTATTGAATACTTCATTTGGAAAGGATGGCCTGCATTTTATTTGTGATGAGGTAGTAGTGGACTCGCTGCTTTAAACATTTACGGAGAAATGTACCTGAAAATACATAAACCACCTGGGATAACGTTTGCCGAACAATAATGATGTCTTGCTCAAGGGATTTAAAAACAAAAAAAAAAAAAACAGTGTATGTAACGCACATTCTACACGAATACCGAATTTGAAGTGAATGTGTGTGAGATGTACAAACAAACCCATACGTAACTCCTGATACATTAACATACACATTACGAAACAGCAGCATAGGAGTCTGAAGAATTGTACACAAGCTGCGAAAGCATCCATTTTATTTTTCTTTAATCGCAAGCGTTTGTTTCACGCTCTAAACTGGAGCATTTGGGCTGACGGAGAGCTTTTCGTCGATTAAAATCGAAGATTCTAGCAACGTCAGCAATAAAAGTATAGTTTGGCATTCTAAACGACATTTTTTTGAAACTTACACCTTTACCCTTCACCTTATGGATTATATTTACGCTATCTTCGTAAGAGAAGCCCTTCCAGAATTTACTCTTATTTTCTATGTGTGATTACTATATTCCTCCTCTGTATTAAACAATGGTATATATTGCTCTCAAAACTGGTTTTTTACTTAAGAACTGCAGCTGATTACCTCTTCTTCCAATGTGAAAAGAACTCGCTAAAAGTATATCTACAGGCGTTGCTTTATGTATTTGCTGCATCATTAATGTTTACTGGCAATGGTTACTATAATCCGTTTGTCCCTTAAGGCACCAACTCCAATACCTTCAAATATGTTTCTGTCATTTCAAACGCACACAACATGGATGGAGATAAACGCATATGTGAACTACTTTTAAGTGCTTCAGAAAGAAGACCAATAAGAGATACGAAGGATATGCTAAAGGGATGTGACACGTGCACGACTTCCATACTCAACGGCAGACAGGCCAGTGTGTGGAGGTACAGATTGAGAAATCATGGTTATTAAGTACAGCTGAACCGAAAGACTCAGTAGCAAATGGAATTCCTTAGGCTCTATTAAGTACTGACGTATTAACGGATGCTTTCCAGCCCTTCTCGAGGACGAAACATTAACTGACATTCGACCTAGTCATATGAGACGCTGCTGAAAATTGAAAACATATTGGAGAACTCACAAATGGCTTCCCGCAAATGGAACAGTATTATTACCTGAAATCAGGACCATACCAAATACATATATATGGTGAGCCAGGAACGGAGAAATGGCACCAACAGTCGCTGACACGTTGTGCAGGGGCAGTAAGGCCGAAGTTCCGAACAGGAATTAAACTATGCTCTTTCATTAAACTCAGTGGGGATTGATTTACAATTTAATACAGTAACTTTGAGAAATTCAGCAACTGGATGCAGGCCACTGATTGATGATTTCCAAGGAACATCAGTGACATTGAAGGCTACTATCATGTTTTCCCGGTCAGAAATATGGGGGGTAACGCCATTTTGAAAACGGAGAAGTCAGACGATAAGCAGAGGATCAGAGAAAGTACTCACTGTGACTCCATGTCCTCACTCGCATGCTGTGACGAAATACTGTTTCGACGGACACTCCTACTCAGAAGCTAAGGGCAGTAATGTTAGCAGCGGGGAGTTATATCTAACATGTGATGTAGTATTTGATGTGCAGATTTTGTTGAAGCCTGCCTAGTCGTCGTCAAATTGCGGGGTGTCTAGGAAACCTGGTTCTCGGATCACTAGACAACAATTCAAGCAAATCGTATTAATCAGTTTTATTACGAAAAGTAAATCACAATACTTAACTTTGAGAGCCGGCCGCGGTGGTCTAGCGGTTCTGGCGCTGCAGTCCGGAACCGCGGGACTGCTACGGTCGCAGGTTCGAATCCTGCCTCGGGCATGGGTGTGTGTGATGTCCTTAGGTTAGTTAGGTTTAAGTAGTTCTAAGTTCTAGGGGACTTATGACCTAAGATGTTGAGTCCCATAGTGCTCAGAGCGATTTGAACTTAACTTTGAGAATTACATAGATGTGTCGCATGCAAATGGTGACATGCAAAATAAACAAACTTCTTTAGTATATACAATTCCTAGTAATGGTAAAGTAATACAGTTGACGCTTGTATTCTGGTCGCTAGTCTTGAAGCTTCTCTTCGACTGGCTGCGATGAGTCGGGAGCGCCGCTTATGTCTTCATCACATAGAGGCCGCTGCTGTCGCTTTGTCGTCCTGGAGAGGGGTAGGTCTGCGAGCGATTGGCTGACCCCTTCTCACAGCCTTCTCTGCTCTATCGTTCCCGACTGGCGTGCCGGCGCTTGACTTAACGCCGTAACAGATTTTATGTTTAGAAGAGTAAACTAAACATAAAGATTTTGGCAAGTATAGTATAAACTTGAAAAAATCGTAGGTAACGATAACTTTGATGAATTATAACTATTTCACAGTTAAAGATTCACCTTTAGTGTTTCACCAGTATTATATGTGGAATTCCATAGCACGTCACTAAAAATACCGGTATAATGTTAACCTGTGTTCGATATAACTGTCTCACGAGGGTGCATTAGAACTGTAGAAGTAAAAGATGAGGGGCGCTTCATATGCAATGAAGGAGGTTAGAGTTAACGTCCGGTCAACATCCAGGTCACCAGAGGCAGAGAGTTAATATAAATTAACGAGAATGCGGAACGAAACCATGTAAGACTTAGGTGGAGGAATTACCCAGGCATTCGGGGAATAATTTAGGGACATTACAAAAAGCTCATATCTGGATAGCGGGACAGGAAAACGATACTGTTTCTTAATCATTCAGTGTTCATAGTGGAGTTACAGTAAATAAAATTATTGTGTTTTGAATAATTTGGTACTTAGAATGGACTAATTTAGTTCAGTCATGAGAAAAGATAATGATAATGTAGACCTAAGTCGCATTGTTCTTGAATCCTGTGAATGAACTGTTGTTTCTTTGGCTGAGATTAAACTCACGCTTAATAAATCCATGTAATTCACAATAGGATATTAGAAGGGAGTTCGGCAGCTTCGAAACAGTTCATAGGTACAGACTGTCCATAGAAACACTGAAATAAAATTTATCCATGAAATCTGTTCACCAACGCAGTAAATCCAGTGTTATTCATCTGTTGTGACAACTGAAAATTTGTGTTTGTTCTTTTCAAAAACATCAGGTACAGGAGCTAATACGTGATACGAGCTCTCTGTTTCATACAGCGGCGTCCAACAAAGGAGATTCAAAACGAACAGCGCACGACTGTCATCTTGCCATAAGTCACACGTCTCTCAAGTGGTTTGTGGGAATAGCGCTTGTGCTGGAAATAATTTCCTAGAGGGGCTGTGCTGTACTTCAGTTGCGGGGCTCACTGCACCACCAAATCCGCAAAGGCTTCCGGCATTGTTTCACCGAAACTTTTGTGCGCAAATAAAGCAGAAAGGGCACATGCATGATTTACGCGTCTGTCTTCGCCCTCTAGCGTCGTCTCTTCGCTTTATCTCTTTCTGTTCAGAAGACATGCCCACAGACACAGACGCCCGCGAACACACAAACGTGCAGCATGAATCAGTTATGAGAAATAAAGAGAAAGGAAAAGGACTGAATGAGTAAGTGGCAATGAATAAATTGTGACTAAATCATCGTCATGGCGGAGTTTAGATCTCAGTTCCCGCCAGAAAGAAAACATTACAGTGCAGACAGGGTTTTCAGAAAGCATCGCCGACTCTTTCCTAGTAGAACAGCGTGTATCATGTATCATTTGTACAGACACTTTCAGCTTTGCTGTAATCATACCCACCGCGTTAGTACAACTGTAAGACGTAATACCTACGGAAGTCAACATATATCATTTAATACCAAAGAAATAACATAATTATGGAAGGAAATGACATTTTGTCTACGAAGAAGTGATTTTAGACATCGTCACCTGATATGGTAGTAATCATAACCGATTTCGGCCACAGGTTGGGCATCTCCAGATTCTATACGTTATAGGCGATATTCGACAAAGCGTTCACGACATGGGTTATCATACTAAATCATGTTGCGAACGCTTAGTCTGCCAAATTCCATTTAGGAAGTATAGAATCTGAAGATGGAAAAAATATTTCTAAAACCAGTTGTGATCGATATCGTAATACACTGTGGAGCTAAAACCCCCTGCTTAACGACTTCTTTGTCCGTCTCTGGAACGAAATGCATCACCGACTCTGCGTATCAGGTTCAAATGGCTCTGAGCACTACTGGACTTAACATCTGAGGTCATCAGTCCCATTGAACTCAGAACTACGTAAACCTAACTAACCTCCGGACATCACACACATCCATGCCCGAGGAAGGATTCGAACCTGCGACCGTAGCAGTCGCGCTGTTCCAGCCTGAATCGCCTAGAACCGTTCGGCCACAGCGGTCGGCTGCGTTACAGAGGTCCTACAGTTTGTTGGTAGGTTTGTGGAGGTATGTGGCATTGGATGTATACGCACAAATCACGTAAATGGCGTAAATAACGGGCCGCTGATTTGCATACGCAGTGGTGGCAGCTTATAGCGAATTAGCTGGGTACCATAGGATTTACACCAGGCGAATTTAGTCGTAGAGACATCAACGTGAGTTCACCATAATGTCCCTCAAATCACTATAGCACGGTCCTAGCTCCCAGACACGTACAATTATATTGCTAGAAGATGACATCGCCGTCGGGGAAGACATCAAGTGTGAAGGGATGCAGAAGGTCCGCAGATATCAGCGTGTCTTCGATTACTATCACAGGTCCCAATCAAGCGCACGAGAATGTCTCCCACAGCATAGAACTGCTCCCATCAGTCTGCGTCCGTGGAGCGCTGCACGTTTCGAGCCGCCATTCACGAAGATGACGGCGTTTGTGAAGACGACCATCGACCTAGTATAGCAAAAATGTGATACACCCGAAGAGCCGACAAGTTTCCATTTCTCAAAGATCTAAGATCGAATTCCGATGGTCCCGTGCTCACTGCAATCGTAACCGACGATGTCGTAGGGTCAACATGTGAACACGTAAGAGATGGTCTGCTGCGGAGCTCCATGTTCAACATTGTACGATGAACCGAGTGCTCCGAAACACTTCTGCGAGCACCAGCATTGTGCTCTTTCGGCAGAGTTGCCGCAGATCACCACCTATCCTACTTTACAGAGCAGACAAGCCTCCGAACCACATGTTCTGTGAATTGTCGTAGACGCCCAACTATTTAGCGCCTAGTGGTAGTTTCGCTGTCCTCTTATCTCTTTCCGTAGATAATCACGACAGTAGCAAGTGAACATTCGACCAGCTTCGCCGTTTTCTAGATAGTCATTCACAGGCTTTGGGTTATAATAGTCTGGCCTTGATCAAAGTCGCTTATCTCAATGGATTTCCCCATTTGCAAGCCATACCTTCTTCCCTCACATACTTTTGTTACGGCGTCGCGTGCCCGTAACGCCACCAGACGGCTTCCTACATTGTGGTGGGTAGTGGTCATAATGTTTTGGCTTATCAGTATACAAGGTGGTCCATTGATAGCGACCGGGCAAAATATCTCACGAAATAAGTATCAAACGAAAAAACTACAAACAACGAAACTCGTCTAGCTTGAACGTGGAAACCAGATGGCGCTATGGTTGGCCCACTAGATGGCGCTGCCATAGGTCAAACGGATATCAACTGCGTTTTTTAAAAATAGGAACACTCATTTTTTATTATATATTCGTGTAGTACGTAAAGAAATATGTTTTAGTTGGACCACTTTTTTCGCTTTGTGATAGATGGCGCTCTAATAGTCACAAACGTATAAGTACATGGTATCACGTAACAACCCGTGTTAAAATGGACCGTTTACCAATTGCGGAAAAGGTCGATATCGTGTTGATGTATGGCTATTGTGATCAAAATGCCCAACAGGCGTGTGCTATGTATGCTGCTCGGTATCCTGGACGACATCATCCAAGTGTCCGGACCGTTCGCCGGATAGTTACGTTATTTAAGTAAATAGGAAGTGTTCAGCCACATGTGAAACGTCAACCGTGACCTGCAACAAATGATGATGCCCTAGTAGATGTTTTAGCTGCTCTCGCGGCTAATTCGCGCTTCTGTAGCAGACAACTTGTGCGAGAATTGGGAATCTCAAAAACGTCCGTGTTGAGAATGCTACATCAACATCGGTTGCACCCGTACCATATTTCTAAGCACCAGGAATTGCGTGGCGACGACTTTGAACATCGTGTACAGTTCTGCCACTGGGCACAAGAGAAATTACCGGACGATGACAGATTTTTTGCACGCGTTCCATTTAGCGACGAAGCGTCATTCACCAGCAGCGGTAACGTAAACCGGAATAATATGCACTATTGAGCGACGGAAAATCCACGATGGCTGCGACAAGTAGAATATCAGCGACCTTGGCGGGTTAATGTACGTTGCGGTATTATGGAAGGAAAGATAATTGGCCCCCATTTTATCTGCGGCAATCTAAATGGTGCAGTGTATGCTGATTTCCTACGTAATGTTCTACCGATGTTACTACAAGATGTTTCACTGCATGACAGAATGGCGATGTGCTTCCAACGTGATGGATGTCCAGCACATAGCTCGCGTGCGGTTGAAGCGGTATTGAATAGCGTATTTCATGACAGGTGGATTGGTCATCGAAGCACCATACCATGACCGGCTCGTTCACCGGATCTGACGTCCGCGGATTTCTTTCTGTGGGGAAAGTTTTAAGGATATTTGCTATTGTGATCCACCGACAACGCCTGACAACATGCGTCAGCGCATTGTCAATGCATGTGCGAACACTACGGAAGGCGTACTAGTCGCTGTTGAGAGGAATGTCGTTACACGTATTGCCAAATGCATTGAGGTTGATGGACATCATTTTGATCATTTATCGCATTAATGTGGTATTTACAGGTAATCACGCCGTAACAGCATGCGTTCTCAGAAATGATAAGTTCACAAAGGTACGTGTATCACATTGGAACAGCCGAAATAAAGTGTTCAAACGTACCTAAGTTCTGTATATTAATTTAAAAAACCTACCTGTTACCAACTGTTCGTCAAAAAGTTGGAGCCATATATTTGTGACTATTACAGCGCCATCTATCACAAAGCGAGAAAAGTGGTCCAACTAAAACATTCATATTTATTTACGTACTACACGAATATGTAATAGAAATGGGTGATCCTATTTACAAAAACCCAGTTGACATCCGTTTGACCTATGGCAGCGCCATCTATCGGGCCAACCATAGCGCCATCTGGTTTCCCTACTTCAAGCTAGACAAGTTACATTCTTTGTAGTTTTTTCGTTTGACGCTTATTTAGTGAGATATTTGGCCCGGTCACAATCAATGGACCACTCTGTATATGATTGCGTCTAAAAGTAAAAATAAGTGCATGCAAATTGTCTCGAAATAAATACTCTTATCTGAGATTAAGTTGACTAACAACACGCAGAGGGCAGGTCGTGTGGTGATATGAAAGATATCTTCTGCCACGCAAAGAGATAGACTGAATTAGTTAATTACGTATAGTCATGGTACTGCCACTAGAGCAGGCAACTTTGTTATAACGGTCGTGATAACTGCAACATTAGGGTAATGAGAATGCAAAAAGCCATGCTGCAAAGCTGCACACTGTCAGCTAGCGAAGGTCTCAGTGCATCTACAAGTAAGGGGACGAGAATGGAAACGGCCAGAGGGTTGCTGCCTCAGTCACGCAGAGCCGACACACGCGACGGACGCGACAGTCCTCGAGTTATCACTTCCGTGTTCGGTCTAATGTTTGAGCGGAGTGAAACCAAAGTTCCCTAGAAACTATACAGTGAAATTTTGTCCGAAATTTCACAACCAAGCGAAGAATGGGAAATTGGGAAATGGGGTATGTAACAGAGGAGTGGGAGATTTAGATTTGCAAAAACCAGAAGGTTTAAATGCTTGAAAGTAATCAGGGTAATTAAGAAAAAGCTAATTTATTATTTGAGGGACAACTGAAATATTTCACAAACGGCTGCTGCCTTCTGTGCAAACGAAGTATCAAAACCTATCAAATACCAACATAAATTGAAACTTCTCAGTTTGCTCTTGATCCATATACTGTTAATAATATTAGAGTACCGATCGACAGTTAACTGTTTTATATTTGATGTTCTCTGAACAAAACTTGAAAATAACAGAAAACTGAAAAAAAGATCAAATGTTACGTGAAAGGATTTGCCTAAATGTATGAAATAAAGTAGATTGGTGAAACATTTGACGCACCTTTGAATGGTGCTCGAAATTATGTACATCAAATGAGATGTCGACTGAGAAATTAAAGTTCAGTGTTTAACTTAGAATCTCCGACTTTTGATGAGTACTACAGGATATTTCTCTGAAGAGTTTCACTTAGTGGTTTCCTTACATCACTAACTTCCGAAGGCTGTTATTAAGATCCGATGACGTTTTCCACAGACGTGTTGGACAGTGTCTCTAGTATGTCTGTCGATCGCGTCACATCGTTTTTCTTTTGTTTTTTTTTTGTTTTTTTTTTTTTGTTTTTTTTTTTCAGTTCTGAGCGCACAGTGAGCATGTAAAGATACCTAGAAAGTAGTGTCTCCCTCCAAGTAAAGGTGTCTACCGAGAGATTTTGCCCGATTTCAGGCAGCCAGCATAACGTAACTGTCTTAATTTCCTTCTTCATAACAATTCTCGGCCACACACTGCAGGCTCAACGAAGACGCTCCTACAGCGTTTTCGGTGGGAAGTGTTTGATCGCCCGCCATACAGCCCAGACTTGGCTCCATCTGAGTTTAATCTCTGCTCTCGAACCGCTGGCTATGAAGACAACGTGTTGGTACAGACAACGAGCTGCCGACCAGCGTAAAAAATTGGCGGAAAGCACTGGCGCCTGCCTGCTGTGAGGAGAGTACTGAAAAGTTGGTACGACGCTACGACAGTTGTGTAAGTTGGAGCGACGACTACGTAGAGAAGCACCTGGAAGGTTAATACCTTACAGTAATACTGTTGCAAATAAAACTTTTTATGTAGATGTATGCGGTGTCTATTCTTCCGAGACATGACCGGAAGAACAGACACCGTTTTGATCTTAGCCACTATGAATTAAGACACAAAAGTATTAATGACATTAGCTACCAGTAGGCATTTATTAAATCAATGGAAAAAAACTGGAAATATTTTGCCTGAGAAGGATTCGAATCCAGGCCTTCTGCTCACTAGGCATATGCGCTCACCACTGCGATATCCAAACACAGTGGTCAGCGCAACAGCACAGACTAGCCTGGCACACCTCTCGTCTGACCCAAATTCTCCATTTATCCACACACTGCTGACGTAGTGCTCCTTGCCCATTTTACTCATTACTTGCGGCATTTCGCCAGTTCCTGTGAGAGTTCGAGCCTGGTCTGCATCCGCACTGAAGTGATCATTGGCCTTCCACGCCTCAATTAGATATAAGGTGTCTGTTCTTTCGATATTTATTTCTTACTCTTAGACAAGTATGTCAGAATACATATGACCTTATTCTGAATTTTTATCGCTTCCATACGTCGCTGTGTTACCAAAATGCACAGCTCTCATCTTCACACGTTCAGTACGTGCTGTGGTAGAAGTAGGCGGACACCTGAACGACAGGAATCCTGGCAGCAACGCCACCATGCGGAATAAAGCTTTTCGTGCAGCCACAGGACGTCGTGTTACGACTCAAACTGTGCGCAATAGGCTGCATGATGCGCAACTACACTCCCGACATCCATGGCGGGATCCATCTTTACAGCTACGACACCATACACCGCAGTACAGATAGGCCCAACAACATGCCGAATGGACCGCTCAGGATTGGCATCATGTTCTCTTCACCGATGAGTGTCGCATATGCCTTCAACCAGACAATTGTCGGAGACGTGTTTGGAGGCAGCCCGGTCGGGCTGACGCCTTAGACACACTGTGCAGAGAGTGAAACAAGGTGGAGGTTCCCTACTTTTTAGCGGCTGCCATTATGTGGGGCCGACGTACGCCATTGCTGGTCATGGAAAGCGGCGTAACGGCTGTACAATACGTGAATGCCATCATCCGACCGATAGTGCACAACCACATCGGCAGCATATTGGCGAGACATTCGTCTTTATGGATGACAATTCACGCCCCCATGGAGCATATCTTGTGAAAGACTTCCTTCAGGATAATGACATCGCTCGACTAGAGTGGCCAGCATGTTCTCCAGACATGAACCCTATCGAACATGCCTGGGGTACATTGAAAAGGGCTATTTATGGACGACGTGACACACCAACCACTCTGAGGGATCTACCCCGAATCGCTGTTAAGGAGGGATTTACCCCGAATCGCTGTTAAGGAGTGGGACAATCTGGACCAACAGTGCCTTGATGAACTTGTGGATAGTATGCCACGACGAATACAGGCACGCATCAGTGTAAGAGGACGTGCTACTGGGTATTAGTTGTACCGGTGTCTACAGCAATCTGGACCACCGCCTCTGAAGGTCTCTCTGTATTGTTGTACAACATGCAATGTGTGGTTTTCATGAGCAATAAAAAGAGCAGAAATGATTTTTATGTTGATCTCTATTCCAATTTTCTGTAGAGCTTCCGGAACTCTCGGAACCGAGGTGATGCAAAAATTGTTTTTATGTGTGTATATGTCACATACTTAATAGAACTTGTATACTTTCCACAACGGTTCTTGTGCCACTGCATCGGTGCTGAAGTAACCCGTAACGACATGAGGTAACGAGTCTATTTGCTTTGTTTAGGAAGCAGAAAACTCGGAGAGTGGTTTTCAGCTATGCTCTAGAGCCACATAGAAAATGCTCAAAGAGTTTCAGTCCGGCTTGACGCCCACTACCAGCTCTACGGTCTCACAAAATCGATCACAAGGACTTTTCCAGCCTAGAGTGCAGCCACGGGAAGTTAAATGAGATAACACTGAAAACACCGGCGGGCACTCTCTGCTTTCTGATGGACCTGAAATCCTGTTTAGCAGACGGCGTCAAATGAAAGAACACAGCTGCAGGGGTTAGAGTGTAGCAGTGCTAAACATGTAGAAGCGAGTCACCAACACCCATTTTTTTTGTTGTTATCCATTGATATGCGTACCTCTGCAACTTGTCCATTTAAATTACTATTTAAAAAAATCATTTTCAATATATTTACGACAAAAGTAATGTTTGCGAAGCGATTTAGTGTTGAAAATTTACAACAAATCATGCACAGAAATGCTGACATCACTAACATTCCAAACATCTCCATTTCATAAAACGATTGCACTTACCTGTAGTAAATTAGTTAACATGAAGAATGAAAGAATGCAGTCAGCATGATCATAGTAGCAATGTGGGATATATTAAGGAAATTGAGGATATGGTAAATGATGGAAATGGCATCCCGTGAACAAAAATGAAAACCAAATGAAATTTTAAAGAAAAATAGACGAATGGTTTCAGGATAACCTATAAGAATTAGTGATATGAAATTTATACTGAATATAAACCTTCCACATAAACGTTGTTGGGTTTTATTCAATTCCTGTTCAAAAGGATAGTTTTTAGCTATAGAACAGTACATGTTAAAGCAGTGAGGATCTATAGAAACGTATGAAAGCATTTATAACACTCCTTCGATAATATTGTCCAAGAAAACGGGAGGAGTAGAGGTAGCGATCGATATTCACAGTTTCAGCAAGATATATATACACATCTGTATTCCGCATGCGTGGCGGAGGGTACCTTGTACCACTACGAGACATTTCCTTTCCTGTTTAGCTCGCAAACAGAGCGAGGGAAAAACGAACGTCTATATTCATCTGTACCAGCCCTAATTTCTCCTAGCTTATATTCGTCATCCTTACGCGAAATGTACGGTTGAGGTAGTAGAATCTTCCTGCATTCTGTTTCAAAAACCGGTTCTCTCAATTTTCTACATCTACATCTACATTTATACTCGGTAAGCCACCCAACGGTGTGTGGCGGAGGGCACTTTACGTGCCACTGTCATTACTTCCCTTTCCTGTTCCAGTCGCGTATGGTTCGCGGGAAGAACGACTGCCGGAAAGCCTCCGTGCGCCCTCGAATCTCTCTAATTTTACATTCGTGATGTCCACGGGAGGTATATGTAGGGGGAAAGCAATATATTCGATACCTCATCCAGCAACGCACCATCTCGAAACCTGGACAGCAAGCTACACCGCGATGCAGAGCGCCTCTCTTGCAGTCTGCCACTTGAGTTTGCTAAACATCTCCGTAACGCTGTCACGCTTACCAAATAACCCTGTGACGAAACGCGCCGCTCTTCTTTGGATCTTCTCTATCTCCTCCGTCAACCCGACCTGGTACGGATCCCACACTGATGAGCAATACTCAAGTATAGGTCGAACGAGTGTTTTGTAAGCCACCTCCTTTGTTGATGGACTACATTTCCTAAGGACTCTCCCAATGAATCTCAACCTGGTACCCGCCTTACCATCAATTAATTTTATATGATCACTCCACTTCAAATCGTTCCGCACGCACACCCCCAGATATTTTACAGAAGTAACTGCTACCAGTGTTTGTTCCGCTATCATATAATCATACAATAAAGGATCCTTCTTTCTATGTATTCGCAATACATTACATTTCTGCAAAAGAACCTCGTTTCCTTTCCAGGGATTCCCATTTCAGTCTCGAACCATCTCCGAACACTTTCGCATTGATGGAAACTACAAACCTAACAGCCCGCCTATGAATTGCTTCCACGACAGCCTTTAATTCGACCAGGGAAGGTTCCCATACACTCGAGCAGTACTCAAGAATGGGTCGCACTAGTGTTCTATACGTGGTCTTCTTTACAGATGAACCACACTTTCCTAAAATTCTGCCAATAAACGTAAGTCGACTATTCACCCTCCCTAGTACCATCATTAGATGCCCGTTCCATGTCATACTGCTTTGTTTCGCTGCGTCCAGATATTTAATCGATACGACTGTGACAAGCAGTGCATCACTAATGATGAATTAGAACATTACGATATTGTTTTTCCTATTCATCTGCATTAACTTCCATTTTTCTGCATTTAGAGCAAGCTGCCATTCATCACACCAACTAGAAATTTTGACCGTCATCTTTTAACCTGCTACAGTCACTGTACGACTACACTTTTCCGTAGACTACAGCATCACAGAAAAGAGCCGCAGATTGCTACGGATCCTGTTCGCCAGATCATTTATGTATATGTGAAGAAGAGCGGTCCTATTACACTTCCCTGGGGCACTCCTGCCGATACCATTGTCTCTGACGAACACTCGCCGTCGAGAATAACGAACAGAGTTCTGATACTTAAGAAGTCTTTGAGCCACTCACATATCTTGGAACCTATTCTATATGCTCGTACCTTCGGTAACAGTCTGCATTGGAGCACCGTGTCAAATAGTTTCCGAAGGTCTAGGAATATGGAATCTGCCAGTTGCCCTTCGTCCATGGGCAAGCTGAGTTTTTTACTAGGGATACGTCATAAACCGTGTTGATTTGTGGATAGAAGCTCTTCCATCTCAAGAAGATTTATTATGTTCGAACTGAGAATGTGTTCAAGTATTCTGCAGAAAATTGACGTCAAGGATATTGATCTGTAATTCAGCGGTCGATACTTTTACACTTTCTTATGTACAGGTGTCACCTGTGTTTTTTCGATTGTAAACCTGGAGGCATATATGCCAGATCAGTTTGGTGAAATTTTTCGAAAACTCTATAGAGTGAGATGTATCATGAATTTCTGTGTAACAGCAGTAAGTGTCGTTGGCTGATGGATCAAGAATAGACGCGGCATTGTTTTCAACGAGAGATATTGAAATTACAAAGTAGTACCGTTTGGCCTGTATTTTTCAATTTCTCTGATAATGCTAGAGAAGTGCTCGCAGAAGCGCTTTAACATTTAACAAGTTACATCGAAGAAAGGTGCCGTGTCTTCTTTGTCCAGCCGTGCATTGATCTCGAGTCAGTGCCTGTTGGCAAATAGGTCCCTTGTGAAATGGAAATTCTACTCTCTGTCTCTAGATTTATGACGGACTGTCGAAACGTTCGGTTGGCACTACGAAGCTACGACTCTATGAAAAGTTCTGATCACACTGGAGCGCATTCCTTCCGTTTTGGGTGCTGATAACTTGGACTTTGAGCTCCCATAAGCTCCAAACACACACACATACACAAACACACACACACACACACACACACACACCTTCCATTTATTTGCACATGCACGGACACAAGGAACTGTGAGAAGGAAAACGGACCGTATATGGGGAAAAAAAGACGGACGCATTCACAGAATGTCTGAGGCTAAGTGTTGATGTAGCAGCGAAAAAGAGAGCTAGTCACTGTCAGTACGACAATGCACAAGTTGCACTAAATATTCATGAAGATAGTCTATCAACAAATTATTTAGGGGTAAAAGAACTCAACTAACGTACAAAATCTGTGATAGGTAAGGCGACTGGACAGCAGATACCCAAGAAATTCAGAGACGTGCTGCTAGAACCGCAAGAGGTCGGTAAAGCCGATACAAAAGCGTAACAGAGATGGTTATGGAACAAAGAAAATGTTGTTCTCTAGAAAACCTGTAGGGCAAATTTAGAAGACTTGTATTCGAGGACCTAAGTAGGGTAGAGCAGTGGTAAGACACTGAACTTGCGTATGAGAAGGCCAGGGCACAAGTTCCCATCTGGTCATCCAGCTTTGTATTTTTCGTTGTGACAATAAATCTCTCAAGGCAAGGTCCGAAAGTGTTCCTTTTGAAAGGGCGTGGTGAGCTCTTTCCTAATTCCGGGGCGTGTGCTCCGTTTCTAAAGACTTTGTTGTAGATGGGATGTCAAACACGTTAGGTACTTGTGGGACAGTTCTGCTGCAACGATTTTATATTTAGCGCAGAGGTCATGAGAATAAGATAAGTGGGATTAGGGCGAGTAATGTGGCACATAGACAGCCATTTTTCCTCTTTCAATACTCAAATTAAATAGGACACATAGTAGCTAATACTGAGTCGAAGTAATCTCAGCTGCACTCTTTACTTTGTCATATGGGGTATATCGAATGAAACAATATGTTTACTGTTACCAATCATCATTCCTTTAGATGCAAAACGCGTTTCAAAGGTTTAAACCTCCATTATCAGGTGGATTTATATGGTTAATAAGGTATGTGTGTGTTGTGTCATGACTTTAGGGTAACCTGTTCTTATTTTCCACCCTACTAGGCATGGGTTGGTTTCTTTAGCACCCAACAGTGATTCTAATGCTTTCATCCAGCAAGTGTATCTACAAACTGTTTGCAGGAGCATTTTTATTATTCCTCCGAATATCTATGCTGAAAAACTTTTGTAAACATATACTAGCTGTCAAAGACAAACATGACACCCATCCTTGCTCTGTCATACATTAATAAAACAGAATACCGACCTACCTGAAGTCAAAGTAGTGCAAATGTTTTGGAGTACCCAGTGTCTCCATCAAACGACGTAATATAGAAACCTCAATGAAGTGCACATCCGAAGACAGTGTTGTCAATGAAGTACAACACTTAAAGAACTGAAAACGTTTATTACTGACACCAACGTACAGCCGGAACATAACTGACCATCTGGACAGAGAGTGAAGCTATCTACATGGAATATTCCAAAAAGCTGGAATTTATACAAACATCGGACATTCCAGAATATACAAACATATAAAACATATTTCAAGCACCTCCCTGAAATTAAAAATGGTGAAAACAAATTAGTGCTGTGATTTGGTTTGAACTGGGGACCTACACAGGCCACCAATGAACACTAACCACCGCACTACACTGCATGAGCCACAGCTCGGGGTAAAATTACAGTTTAAGAGACAAGAATACGATTCTGTAGCCTGCTACAAGCCTCCTGAATTCACAAACACAAGTAACTTTCGAAACATCATGTGCATAGATGTCAGCTCACTTACACAAGATCAGTACGTAGTTCTTGTAGTACGGCGCTCCATTCCTCCACCAGCGTCGTTAGTAGTTGCTGGATGGTCATCGGTGCATGTGGACGTGTTGCATTCCGTCTCTCCAACGCATCCCACACGTTCTCGATGGGACTGAAGTCTGGGGAACGGGCAGTCCGTTCGCCGGATATCCTCACATTCCAAGAGCTCCTTCACCTGCGTTGTACGATGCGGTCGCGCGTTGTCATCCACAAGACAAAAGTCAGGGCCGAATGAGCTCCTTAAAAGACGCACACTGGAAAGGAGTACAGCGTCACAATAACGTTGACCGATGAGTGTGCTGTGTTCAAAGACTTGGAGGACAGTACTCCCATACCACATTATGCTTCCCACACCATACCATCTGGACCTCCAAAACGATTATGTTCGACGTTGCTGGACGTACCCTCATATGGCGAGAGGTGGGAACACGTAATGCAGTTAGGAACATTGTCGAACATGGTCGTTTTGGTGTCCATGAGTCATGGTGTGGGGATGCATAATACTACTTCAGCATACTGACCTCCAAAGTTTATAACACGCTATACTCAACGGTCAACATTATTGTGACACATATTCATTCCCCAAGTGTGTCGTTTCCGTTCAACATGCACCGTTGTATAGATTTAAAGTTTATAGAACTGAAAATCAGTGAAGATACTCCATATGCTCGCACTTTGTTTATTAGTTGACAATGTAGTACAGTATCAGATATTTAGGAAGATGGGGTCTACCTATTCATTTCCGTTTACTGTCTTCAATATATGCTTTTCCTGACACAGTGCATATTACACTGGTGCCCTGTGGATTTTTTCCAGAAACCAAAGTAGATGGTCTTTACATATTTCGCCGCACTAAACACGAACATCACGGTTAAAATTGTCTCCCAGCTCAGGGATACAAGTCGACTGGGGCTTTACGTTGCTATCGCAATTAGTAGTATATATACATTAATTGATCTTACCTAGTACATTCGCGCCGTTTGTTTGCCTTCCTCTTTTGGGTGATGTCTGGAGTATCCATCTGTACAATTCAACAGAAATCAGCCGACATAACTGGTGTTCACCGTCCTGTGTAACGCTTTTACATGAGAGAAATGTCCTGGTGGAACCACTCGCCTTGTCATCACTTTATGTACCACGGTGCTCTGGGAGTACACATAGTAGGAGAAAAGGAAGTGCACCTTCAGAGACATGTTGCAACCAATGACCTTATAAGTGTTAATGGGTTGGTCCACGAGATCCCTGTAAATTAGTCGCTCGCGATTCCCAAGAACAATCTTGTCACCTTACGAAAACATGCATGCATGCAGCTATTCAGCGGTTAGAGCGGACTCAAAGAATGTATCCTCTAACAGCTGACTATCTGTGGACCAATGCATATACCCTTTGTGATCTCTGTGGTGAGTCGTGTAAACTTCTCACAAAACTACTGACACGCTGATTCATAGACATGCACAGCCTTAACAAATGCTCTCATTAGTCCCGACTTAATGTGCAATAGTGCGAGAACAATTTTTTTAGGACTCATTAAAGGGTCTTCGACAATATTTTTCCACCCAGGCCCCAGTGCTGTTCGCGGAGGCCATTCCCTTTGTATGGGGTGACAATTATTGAACTATCTAAAAGAAACGTCAATTAGTTACAAACTATGGCTTGCACACAGTTTATTCAACATGTAAACGTCACTACAGATATTCAGATTTAGTGCACACAGTTTATTCAACATGTAAACGTCACTACAGATATTCAGATTTAGATTTTGACATTTTCGATATGCCTGCCGACATTGGCGACGATGTAGCTCAGTTAAGTGATCTGGTTTGAGAAAGCCCGGGTCTGCAAGATTCCCCGATATTCCGGGAAAGCCTATATTGGACAAACAATTCGTTCGGTCCAGTATAGTTGCGTGGGCATCATCGCCACACGCGTTTATTTCAGCCAGAAAAATCTGCAGTCGCGGAACATTGTCTTATTGAACGACGAGACACAAGTGGTTGCCACTGTGTCGCGGTATTGTGACTGTGTAGTGAAAGAAGCCATTGAAATCTGGATATCTGACAATATTATAAACAGAGATAAGTGGTATCCTTTAAGTAAGAGTTGGAACAGTCCTCCCGGTTAGCCGAGCGGTCTAACGCACGGCTTTCCGGGTGGGAGGGAGCGCCTGGTCCCCGGCACGAATCCGCCCGGCGGATTCCGGTGAGCCGGCAAGTCTGTGGATGGTTTTGAGGCGGTTTTCCATCTGCCTCGGCGAATGCGTTCTGGTTCCCCTTATTCCGCCTCAGTTACACTATGCCGGCGATTGCTGCGCAAACAAGTTCTCCACGTTTTCGTACACCACCATTACTCTACCACGCAAACATAGAGGTTACACTCGTCTGGAGTGAGACGTTACCTGGGGGGTCCACCGGGGGCCGAACAGCACAATAACCCTGGATTCGGTGTGGGGCGGCGGAGGAGTGACGTGGACTGCGGTAGTCGTCGTGGGGTTGTGGACCACTGCGGCTGCGGCGCCTGCGTCGTTTCTAGGTCCCCGGTTAACATACAACATACATACAACAAGAGTTGGGACGCTGTTGTGTTCGTCATTAAGGAACAACAGTCCTTGATTCGCCATCAAAAGCTGTCAGTACTGTTTGATATTGATTCATCGTTTCCGCGAGCTTTCACCATCTGTGCGCTGTTGTGCCGTGAGCTAGAGAGCTGTTATGTTCGCGCACGCGCGTTGGACCCACGGTCGGTGTATGAAGGAGCCGCCGCGGCATGACTCATTTCAGTTGCGGTGAGCTAATGCGGCGGACTACTCATGTGAAGATGACGATATGTTCCGGCTGGAGACCCTACATGAATACAACCAATTATTACGCAGAGAAAGTTTACGGTGTTCTTAACTGCTTTGAAGAAAATTGTGGACAATTCGGGCGAATGATTTGGCCACCCATATTTCTCGATTGAATCCCATCGAATATTTATGGGACATAATCGAGAGCTCATTTAGTACACAAAATCCAGCATCGGCGACACTTTCGCAGTAGTGGACGGCTATAGAGGTAGTGGGGCTCCATATTTCTGCAGGGGACTTCCAACGAATTGTTGGGTCCATACCACGTCGAGATGCTGCGCTACGTTGGGCAAAAGGAGGGCCGGCACGATATTAGGAGGTATCCCATGACTTCTGTCACCTATTGTGTATTCCCTTGAAAGATAAATACCTAATTCTGTGCACTCATGCTGAAGGAGCTTTAGTAATCACTCTGTGAACACTGTACTGAAACTCGAGCTTTCCTACCAAACACTTCCATAGCTGTGAAAACAGATACTCACTTTTCAACAGAAGTAAATGTGCAACTCATTTACCTGAGGCTGAATCAATTCTTTATTGTAAACGTGTAATTGATTTTGGTCGATACTTGGTCATGAAACAAGTCAATGCAGAGCTTGCAGCATGCAGATTAGAAAATTAATCAACCAAGAAGTATACAGAACTAATAAAACACCAAAAAAGCAACATACTCGTATTATGGAGAGAAGTTCTCAGCTACTGGGAGGATTCATTTTCACTGGTGCCATGTCCCGCGCTGAAACAGGGTCGGCATTGTTTGGAACGGATTTGGCAAGGTTAGTGGAAAGGGGTGGCTGGATGCCCTTCCTGCCGCCACCCCGTACCGCCCCCCCGGGACGGAAAGAGTGTACCCCTACTGTCTGCGTCGAGTGTAATTCATGGATTCATGGAAGAGAGCGAGCGTGTTCAGATGTCTGCGAGTCGTGTAACTGAGGCTGAACGAGGGGACCAGCCCGGTATTCACCGAGCGGGATGTGGAAAACCGCCTGAAACCATATTCAGGCTGGCCAGCACACCGCCCCTCGTCGTTAATCCGACGGGCGGATTCGATCTAGGGCCGGCGCGCCTACCCGCGTCCAGGAAGCAGCGCGTTTGCGCTCTCGGCTACCCTGGCGAGTCTCAGCTACCGGGAGGATATCCTGTATAATATAAAAGGAGGCTGGCACAAGAAAACTATCATCTAATATTTAATGAATTCGAGTTTCTCTCCCCATGTTTAAGTTGTGCTCAAAGCCTGTTCAAAACAGAACTTGTCGAAAAGTGCGCACCTGCTTTTATTGTTCTTATGTAGGTGTTATCAACGTGCAAATACTTGATTTCGTCTAGGATTCACTGAAAGAATACTGCAGTTTCTTCTGAATGAGTCAATATCCTCAACAGCCAATCCCTTCTTGGAGAATGTGTACAGAAATGGTGGAGCTAGAAATCCGAGGAACCTGAACAACGGCATACACGAAGTTCGTATAGTGACACCATAGATCCACCTGACTGCCATTTTCGAGACTAAGAATAATAGTGGTTGGTGCACAGAGCTGCCCGAAAATGTGGTACCATAGGAGATAACAGAATGCACCCAATTAAGCAAAGTAAAGAAGCCATCGTGCCACAGTATCAGAGGCAGTGGAGATTATTTTTAAACTGGAGCTTCTGCAAAAGATCTTGAACGTGATACATCGCAGAAACCTTTGGCTGTTCATCTACCTTCAGCCCTGTGGATTTAAGATGGTCGACTTCACTTATGGTGTAAGATGCCTAATCAATTTTTCGTATCTAAGTTTTTCTGTAAAACCAGCTGTCCTGATATAACCACAGCGATTGGACCAATTTTTATGCGGCACAGCTTAGAGTGGGCATCTTACTCCCTAGGAACATCCACCTGAAGACTAAAAATGGGACCGTGTGCCTACCTGTATAAGCCATATCAAAATCATCACACTTGTCATTAAAAATCTTCACACACAGTTAGTTATAAGAGAGTTGAATATGTTGCAAAAGGAGACACTGACTTCATGGGCCTGAAAGATGTCTGTACTACAAGGCATGGTATACGTGCCTATCGTTTCTACACACCCATACTGACGTTCACTCTTATTATTTTTCTGAGGTATCCATTGCTTCTACCGACCTTTGCTAACGATTCGCTTCCAAAATTAATGAGATGTCAGTCCCATCCATGAGCACTGCAACATTTAATGGATTTATCGAACTTCTCACGGCACGTGGCCATGAAGCGTCCAACCATGTCGGACACCCAGTCACGAGTTCCAGCTACTCATTGCCTTCCACGCCACCCGAAAAAGTTGTTGCCAAACGGATCTTCTCGATCACTGAGGGTTGCCCCGGCGGCAGTGTTGCTGCGCAAGGCCGCTACTTATAAAGTAAACCTCTCGATACTCAAAGAGTAACTATATCTGTAACCTTACAACTGTTTGACAACTCTACGAAAGGAAGATTTCGCTTTTACAAGAGTTCCTTATTATAAACTATATGCGTTGCGTTTTGTTGCAGTTTAAGGTAATTAGCTCTCTGAAAGCCACGAGCTGATGAGACTGACTACACTATCAGCTGGATCATTTGCATTACATTCCACGTCTTTCCCAACAACACTTGTCTCGTTAGTAAAAATAAAATTTTTTGAATTATCTGTCATGTTTAGTGGCAGATCATTGATATATAACACGGAAAGCAGTGAGCACAGAAGGGAATCCTGTGGCACAATCATATTATTCTGCACAGGAGATCGTTGCAGAAATCCCAAGTATTTTGTTCTAAAGTAGTAATAGGTACATATTATTCTTCTTTTGATCTAAGTTCTGTGACATATGTAAACTCTGCCTCCATCAACGACCAGTTAGCTTTTGGTTCATAGTTGAGCTCAGTTCGATCAACGATTAGCTAAACTACACTTCTGGAAATTGAAATAAGAACACCGTGAATTCATTGTCCCAGGAAGGGGAAACTTTATTGACACATTCCTGGGGTCAGATACATCACATGATCACACTGACAGAACCACAGGCACATAGACACAGGCAACAGAGCATGCACAATGTCGGCACTAGTACAGTGTATATCCACCTTTCGCAGCAATGCAGGCTGCTATTCTCCCATGGAGACGATCGTAGAGATGCTGGATGTAGTCCTGTGGAACGGCTTGCCATGCCATTTCCACCTGGCGCCTCAGTTGGACCAGCGTTCGTGCTGGACGTGCAGACCGCGTGAGACGACGCTTCATCCAGTCCCAAACATGCTCAATGGGGGACAGATCCGGAGATCTTACTGGCCAGGGTAGTTGACTTACACCTTCTAGAGCACGTTGGGTGGCACGGGATACATGCGGACGTGCATTGTCCTGTTGGAACAGCAAGTTCCATTGCCGGTCTAGGAATGGTAGAACGATGGGTTCGATGACGGTTTGGATGTACCGTGCACTATTCAGTGTCCCCTCGACGATCACCAGTGGTGTACGGCCAGTGTAGGAGATCGCTCCCCACACCATGATGCCGGGTGTTGGCCCTGTGTGCCTCGGTCGTATGCAGTCCTGATTGTGGCGCTCACCTCACCTGCACGGCGCCAAACACGCATACGACCATCATTGGCACCAAGGCAGAAGCGACTCTCATCGCTGAAGACGACACGTCTCCATTCGTCCCTCCATTCACGCCTGTCGCGACACCACTGGAGGCGGGCTGCACGATGTTGGGGTGTGAGCGGAAGACGGCCTAACGGTGTGCGGGACCGTAGCCCAGCTTCATGGAGACGGTTGCGAATGGTCCTCGCCGATACCCCAGGAGCAACAGTGTCCCTAATTTGCTGGGAAGTGGCGGTGCGGTCCCCTACGGCACTGCGTAGGATCCTACGGTCTTGGCGTGCATCCGTGCGTCGCTGCGGTCCGGTCCCAGGTCGACGGGCACGTGCACCTTCCGCCGACCACTGGCGACAACATCGATGTACTGTGGAGACCTCACGCCCCACGTGTTGAGCAATTCGGCGGTACGTCCACCCGGCCTCCCGCATGCCCACTATACGCCCTCGCTCAAAGTCCGTCAACTGCACATACGGTTCACGTCCACGCTGTCGCGGCATGCTACCAGTGTTAAAGACTGCGATGGAGCTCCGTATGCCACGGCAAACTGGCTGACACTGACGGCGGCGGTGCACAAATGCTGCGCAGCTAGCGCCATTCGACGGCCAACACCGCGGTTCCTGGTGTGTCCGCTGTGCCGTGCGTGTGATCATTGCTTGTACAGCCCTCTCGCAGTGTCCGGAGCAAGTATGGTGGGTCTGACACACCGGTGTCAATGTGTTCTTTTTTCCATTTCCAGGAGTGTACTTATAAGAGTAATCAGTTGACACGCAATGTTCACGTGGTGAAAACTAAACGTGTGTACGGTAATGGACCTTGACAAATGCGCCATTTGATGCCTGTGTTTTAGCGGATGGTTATAAATAAAGTGCAGCTACTCACAGAGGTCCAGTGTGGGCTATACTTATCGTGCCGCAACGAAACTTGGTAGATACTCTAATGCATTAATGAGGAATCGATTTACGCTGGGAAGAAATTTTTTCCAATTTTGGCCACCAGGTGCCAATCTGGCACTGTGTAGCATCTCCTACACGTCTCCAGTGTGGAAGTAAAATCAACATTATGCCTTCTCACTTGTTTCACTTTTCCTCCCCGCGTCCCGTCCCTAATCTGTTACACGTGGATACAGTTCTAAACGTCTTTCTTGCATTCACAGAGCCAGATTTGCATCTGGTGGTCAAAACTGGAATTCGATTTTTTTACAGCGTAAATCGGTTTCGAATTAACGCATTAGCGCATCTATCAAGATTCACTGCCGTACGATAATTTCAGTAGTGAGTAGCTGCACTTTAATTATAACCACCAGATATGTTCTTTGTATATCCATCTTTTCGGAGGTGGTTGCGGGAACTCGGGTGTTCAGTACAGAATGGCAAATCAAACACCTTTCGGCCGTCTATAAAGTGTTGTTTTGTTAGGCTACCAGTAGTAAATCGCCGAAAGTTGTAACCTAATGAAATAACAGTTTCGAAATTAGACGGCTGAAAGCTCTACCCTGTGTATCGTTTCGTGACGGCGGCACTGCGCATTAGAGCCCCACTGATTTAGTCACCCGCTGTGTGAAAGTGTAATAGCTCAGGTCTTTTGTAGAATAGAATAAGTGTGTCACGTTAGCGATGTGTGTATCTGTGGCAGGTGATGTCGTGATGGCGAGCCTGGGAGTGAGGCCGTCTACGACGCCGACGCCGGTGACGCCTGCGCCGCAGGCGGCGGGCTCTCCACACAACAAGCGGCCAACCGTCATCATATACCCAACTGGTCAGTTCAAACTCAGCTTCGGCCGTATCTCTGTATATAATTTCCAGCTGTTAAGCTTCCATAAACACGAATATCAAGTTTTTGTCAATGTTAATTCCAGGGATCAGTAAAGGTGTCGTTTTGTCCTGCAAGTGTATGGAAGTGAGCTCCACACTTTTTTTTTGTTGTGCGTAGTTTTGAATAAATAGAAATATCATCACTTTCACCAGTTGGGAATCTGTTTCTGTATACAAATGCCCCTCTGAATGGCGCTGAGGAAGACGCTGGAAAACGTTTCCAGTAATGTAAATACTTACATGTCTTCTGAACTATGTACTGAAAATAAAATCAGATACACTTTCAGGTTATCGAAAATTTAGATTTTAATTTTTGTTTTCATAAATTTCGAATGTGTTGTCAGTGCCGTTATCACGACCATTGATTTGCAGGTAGGACACAATTTCATTTATGGAATGTCGAATACTATTGGCTTTTTGGTTGATTGTTTTGGTTTAGTGTTCTCAACACTAAAGTTATCAACGCCTGATATTATTTAAAACATCAGTATTAATCTGATGGAATTACGTTTTCCTGGAGACATATGAGTCTCAACTTTATCATCGAAAGGATGGAAGCTGTGCCACGGCCGGGACTTGAAACTGGGATTTCTGCTTGCTAGGCAGGTGTGCTAATCACTGCTTGACCGTAGCATTGTGGCTACCGCAGATGCGTTGACTACCCCATTTCATGCAGCTGTGAAAGCCACAATGCTGCAGTGACGTAGTGGTTAGTGTGGTGTCACCGCCAGACACCACACTTGCTAGGTGGTAGTTTAAATCGGCCGCGGTCCATGTAGTACATGTCGGACCCGCGTGTCGCCACTGTGATCGCAGACCTAGCGCCACCACCAAGGCAGGTCTCGTGATACGAGAGTGGACTCGCCCCCAGTTGTACGAGAACCAAGCTACCGCCCAGTTGTACGCGAACCTAGCTATCGCCCAGTTGTACGAAGCCTTTCTCTCTCATTAGCCGAGAGACAGAATAGCCATCAGCTAAGTTAATGGCTACGAACTAGCAAGGAGCCATTTGTATCAGTGCCTATAGCTTACGAGTATTCAAGAGAGATGTATTCCGAGGAATCAATAAAAGTTAAGTAAAAAGCATCTACATACTTTTCTTCTTATTCATTTATAAGTTCTCATGTTCCAGACTTCACGCCCGTCTGCATTAGTCTAGCGTGCCTTTCTTTTGGCTACTACCGTGTGGCGTAACAGTCTTGTTACGTCACTACAGATAGCACATCTACCTAGTAAACAGGAGACGCGTGTTCAAGTCCCACCTCTGGAGGGCCCTGGACTAGGGTAGTCCATATGGTACCAACGTTCGATACCACACTTGTTAGGGGTTGCAGATATCGATCGCGGTCCGTAATAGAAATCGCTGGACCCGCCAGTCGCGAGTAGCTCCGCTAGTGCCGCGTCCGCGGCTTGTGACAAATATCTAGCGAGCTCTCGTCCACTCTTGCTCTGAACGTCAACTAGGAGTGTAGCATAGCCTTCAGCTGATAGGAAGCCACCTCTAACAAGGCGCTTAGTCAAGTATGGCATAAGTAATGCCTCTCTAGATATGTTTGTAATTATATGTATGCAACATATGAAGAAGCCTGTAACACAAATTAAGTACAATATATATTATTTTTTGCCAACGACTACTAATTATTTCAGTCGTTGCAGATACAGACTATGCAGCCAGCTCCTTACTGACTTCACGGCCAAATCTGCAATATATGCTTCAATTTAGCATTGTCCACCTGTCATCATAACAACAGACGACGAGAACCATAACAGTACATGCACCTGTGGTAACCACAATGCTGCAGTGGTTACCGCATCTTCCTAGTAAGCAAGAGACCTGCGTTCAAGCCCCGTGGCTGACACAAATTCGAATTCATTGCTTCAGCTCGGCATAAGTAGCGCCATCTCCCCTTATTCTAACCACTTTTTCGAGCTATGCTGCTTTCCATAACTCTTAGAAAAAGCTAACGGTAACTGAAAAAGCTGTGTGTGGATTGTTCTAATCCAATGCTATAGTGATAAATGCACGGCACATCACAAGTATATAATGAAAACCAAATTCCAGACAGTTTGGAATGACTGACTGGGCTGCTCAGGATCGTATAGCTCAATCAACGTCTGTACAACACATGGTTAGTTCAAAAGACACCAGACTCTGTGGAGTGGTGCTGTGAGCTCCTGAGCAGAATGCTGTAATTCTAGCAAAGCTGCACTAAAAGCGGCAGTAGGCTGGCGGAAAGAGCTAAGAAGAGAAAAATACCTCTAGAGTGTATCTCAAACATGCTATATCGCCTGGCGGTGTCTTAGTGAACGTGAGTACAATTTGCAGACGAAGAGTTGATAGCAGCCAGAACGTATCATATTGGAATTGTCCTATTTTGACATACATCTTCCATTCCTAACTCGTGAAGCCAGGTCGGGCTGTGGTTCCTGTAAAAAGACTTCACAACAGAGGCAAATATTTTGGATGCAGACGGTACACACGATAACGTTCGGAGAAATTTTTTTTCCTGGTGTACTTACGAGAAGCTAATAACCTGTTCAATATTTTGTAATACTCTCTGAATAGAGAAAATTTTGACAGTATCAAACAACATCAAATTACTGCTATGGCTAGTAGATCCATAGATTGATAGATGTTGCAAGATAGTTTTATAACAAATTTTGTCTCACGTATTTCTATAAAGGTCTTCCACAGTCTTACTTTTCTATATTTCACGAGTTTTCAGGTGAGCGTGAATTCATTCACAAATGTACTCAGTTTTTTTCGTAGTGATGGAAAATTAATGTTCTCAGTTAAGTCTTCAGTTTACTTAATATACAGGACACAAAATACACTCCTGGTAATGGAAAAAAGAACACATTGACACCGGTGTGTCAGACCCACCATACTTGCTCCGGACACTGCGAGAGGGCTGACAAGCAATGATCACACGCACGGCACAGCGGACACACCAGGAACCGCGGTGTTGGCCGTCGAATGGCGCTAGCTGCGCAGCATTTGTGCACCGCCGCCGCCAGTGTCAGCCAGTTTGCCGTGGCATACGGAGCTCCATCGCAGTCTTTAACACTGGTAGCATGCCGCGACAGCGTGGACGTGAACCGTATGTGCAGTTGACGGACTTTGAGCGAGGGCGTATAGTGGGCATGCGGGAGGCCGGGTGGACGTACCGCCGAATTGCTCAACACGTGGGGCGTGAGGTCTCCACAGTACATCGATGTTGTCGCCAGTGGTCGGCGGAAGGTGCACGTGCCCATCGACCTGGGACCGGACCGCAGCGACGCACGGATGCACGCCAAGACTGTAGGATCCTACGCAGTGCCGTAGGGGACCGCACCGCCACTTCCCAGCAAATTAGGGACACTGTTGCTCCTGGGGTATCGGCGAGGACGATTCTCAACCGTCTCCATGAAGCTGGGCTACGGTCCCGCACACCGTTAGGCCGTCTTCCGCTCACGCCCCAACATCTTGCAGCCCGCCTCCAGTAGTGTCGCGACAGGCGTGAATGTAGGGACGAATGGAGACGTGTCGTCTTCAGCGATGAGAGTCGCTTCTGCCTTGGTGCCAATGATGGTCGTATGCGTGTTTGGCGCCGTGCAGGTGAGCGCCACAATCAGGACTGCATACGACCGAGGCACACAGGGCCAACACCCGGCATCATGGTGTGGGGAGCGATCTCCTACACTGGCCGTACACCACTGGTGATCGTCGAGGGGACACTGAATAGTGCACGGTACATCCAAACCGTCATCGAACCCATCGTTCTACCATTCCTAGACCGGCAAGGGAACTTGCTGTTCCAACAGGACAATGCACGTCCGCATGTATCCCGTGCCACCCAACGTGCTCTAGAAGGTGTAAGTCAACTACCCTGGCAGCGTCGTCTCACGCGGTCTGCACGTCCAGCACGAACGCTGGTCCAACTGAGGCGCCAGGTGGAAATGGCATGGCAAGCTGTTCCACAGGACTACATCCAGCATCTCTACGATCGTCTCCATGGGAGAATAGCAGCCTGCATTGCTGCGAAAGGTGGATATACACTGTACTAGTGCCGACATTGTGCATGCTCTGTTGCCTGTGTCTATGTGCCTGTGGTTCTGTCAGTGTGATCATGTGATGTATCTGACCCCAGGAATGTGTCAATAAAGTTTCCCCTTCCTGGGACAATGAATTCACGGTGTTCTTATTTCAATTTCCAGGAGTGTATTTCTTACTGTAATGTGATTATATTCACTTTTTATCAATGTCAGTCATGATAACTTTTATATTATCGAGCACAGCTCCATCATGATTATATATTGAATGTGAGTGCGTATAACTGTTGTAATTTGTTGTCGTGACTTACAGTATGTTAGTCTTCAGAAGTAAAAGAGCTCTTCAACGAATCGCATACATGAATCACTGTGGTCTGATAATCTCTTCAAAGCGTGACATTTGCTACCCTTAATACTAGCCTCTTTGATTGCCAGACTTCACTTGCAGTTGATTTTCCTCCCTTCTTCCTCCAACACTCCACTTGTTTGCCGCGATCCTGCTTTGGCTCGCAGCAGCAGCATGAGCGAGAGCCAGTTCGTATAAGTAGATGTGTAAACACGTCTTCCCTACCTTTGAAGGTAAGGTTATCGTTGATGGAATGTAACCTGGTAGTTAACACGGATGCGGTAGAAAATCTGACGACCATTTCTTTTACCAATGAGCCTTTCAGCATTCGCATTAAGCGATTTAGGAAACCATAGGTGATGAAAGTATGTTATAGCTGTACGACGATTTGAATTACGCTCCATCTGAATGCAAATGTAGCACCTTAATCAGTGAAAATTTATATAATCTCTTTACTATAATTGTCATCTTAAACGATAAAGACATGTCCCAGAGCATAACAAGAATTATCTTACTGTAGGGCACATCAGGTAATATCTTCACTGTATGACAAAAAAATTCCGCAAAATTTCTAATTTTATTTTTTTCTCGTAAACATTAGTTATTAATTACTCCTTATTGACATACATTTTGTATAATTTGCAAAGTATTTTGTTGTCATATTTGAAAATATTATAGTATATAGAAGGTAGTCACATCGATTACTGTGGAGGAAATAGGGGTAATGGTAATTTTCAATTTAGTTTAATGTTAGACTAAATGATGTGATAATATATGAAAACTTGGAATTCAATTAACAGTCTACGCCAAATAATGAAATAGAGTTGAACTTTCTTATAACGACGTCGATTATAACGACAACTTGGCTGTGACGTCATGATTTCTGTGGTACGGCCATATTCCTCGTAAGGAACATACTTCTCATCCTTGCATAACACCTCGTATATAACGTCATTTTAAGCCTCAGTTAGCAACAAGATTTTCCAAGAACCAATCTACTCTAGAAAGAAATCTGTTGTTGTAACATGGCAACCTGGTAATCCTTCTCTCTGCCATTCCGTTAACAACAGGTGTAGTATAGACACCTCACCTCACTGTTACCCTAGCGTGTTTATACTACAGTAGTGGATAAAATCACAGAACACGTCAAAAGTACACTTGATGTCAGTTTCCATAACAGTTTGTTACGAAGTGCACTGATTTTAGAACAGCATGACCAGTAAAAGAAAAGTTTTAACGGTGGAAAAAAAGTGTAAGTGATTAATGAAATGGAGAATAGAGCTAAAAGGGTTGACGTGTCTCGTCAATTTGACCTCGTAAATCCCACAATCCAAACGACTTGGAACAACTGGAATAGTTTGGACACATTGGATCTAAAATGAAGCGGTTACGAAAAGCTGAACGGAGCGACGTGGATGAATCGCTGCTTAAGTACTTCAGGCAACAGAGAATCATCAGTGCATCCGATAGTGGACCTCGCCCTTGGCGAAAGTAGAAGAATACGCCAAGAAATTAAAATATGAAGAATTTGTGAGTAGCAGTAGCTAGATTGGTAGATTCAAGCAAGGTCAAAAAAAAAAAAAAAAAAAAAAAAAGGTTCAAATGGCTGTGAGTATTATGGAACTTAACTTCTGAGGTCATCAGTCCCCTAGAACTTAGAACTACTTAAACCTAACTAACCTAAGAACATCACACACATCCATGCCCGAGGCAGGATTCGAACCTGCGACCGTAGCGGTCGCACGGTTCCAGACTGTAGCGCCTACAACCGCTCGTCCACTCCGGCCGGCTCAAGCAAGGTCACGACATTATTTTTCGCAAAGTGAGCTGTGAAGCCAACAGTGTGAATACTGAAACAATCCAACATAGCCCACTGCTATGTGGCCTACACTTAGTGAAGGACATGCAGACTGTGACATCTTTAATGCGGGTGAGACTCACATTTTCTTTAAATTGACTGCCGACAAAACTCTATAATTCAAGGGCGAAAAATGTATTGGTGGCTAGTTATCTAAAGGACGAATGACAGTTTTAGTTGCACTAACAAGGGTGAAACGGAGAACAAAAAATTGCTCTTGATAGGTAAATCAAAAAATTCTAGGTGTTTTAAGCATGAAAAAATCGGCCAGTGCACTACAGTGCTAATAAAAAGTCCTGGACGACCTTCGAACTCTTTGAAGCTGGAATGAGGCGTTGCGATCGGGTTCTTAGAAGTCAGAATAAGAAGATACTGGTTGTTGTTGACAACTGTCCAGCACATCCTGCACTCTCTGGTCTCGAAAATGTCAAGTTTGTTCTTCTTCCTGCAAATACAATAAGATAAGTACAGCCCATGGACCAAGGGGTAATTAGGAGTCTGAAATGCCTCTATCATAAGCTCATGTTACAAAAATGTTACAATGCATTGAGAAAAAGCAGGATTATTCCGTTACACTTTTGGATGCCATCAGATGCATTAGCAAAGTTTGGAACCGGGTCACAGCCCAAACCATCAAGAACTGTTTCCGTCATGCAGGAACCACAACTGAAGGAATAAATGCCGCCGAAACTAAAGTCGTGTTCGATGATCCTGATGATCTGCTCTATCTGCATTGCTGCCAGAAATAAACTGTGACATTATCAATCAGTGCGACTATGAAATGTATGCAACAATAGATGATGACTTAGTTTCAACCGAAGCACAAAATGAAGACGAAATTGCAAATGAAGTGAAGAATCAGGGCCACAGTGACCATGAAGTGAGCAAGGGACATGAGGAAGAAGAGGGAAAGTAAAGAAATAAAGTGACTATCCCTAATGTGAGTAACGCTTTAGAAACCATTAGAACTCTGAACATGTTCTATGAAGCTAGGGGACGGAGCACTGAAATTGCAAATGAAATAATGAATCAAGAACGTAATTTAGGAAGTGTGGAGTGGCCAAACAGACAGCACAGTGAAATGACTGATTACTTCAGTCCTGAGTTAAGAAGTTTGAGGAGTACTTGACAATGCTGCTGTATATTCTGTATTCATGTAAGCTTAAGAGTAAATACTGTATGTAAAATAACACAGTGCTAAATAAATTTGTTATTTTCCATATGCCTCCATAACAGACTGAAAACTCGAATCTCTGTTAAAACAACACCTGCTTATAACAACATAATTTTCAAGGTCCTTTGTTTGTTGTTATAGCCAGGTTGCGCTGTACCTTACAAACAACATCATTTTTGTATTAATTGTATTCGAAGAACGTATTATGTTTGCTCATTTCAAAAATGGCTCTGAGCAATATCGGACTTCTGAGGTCATCAGTCCCCTAGAACTTAGAACTACTTAAAGCTAACTAACCTAAGGACATCACACACATCCATGCCCGAGGCAGGATTCGAACCTGCTACCGTAGCGGTAGCGCGGTTCCAGACTGTAGCGCCTAGAACCGCTCTGCCACCCTGGCCGGCGTTTGCTCATTTCAAGCAATACATTCGTATCTATATAAATCTCTTCACAAATTTTTCTTGATAAGTCTTAGTTTATTCTTCCACATCTTCATGCACAAAGCAACATTGATCAAATAGAGCACAATATAAATAATCAAGTACCCTTTGACCTATTACAGAATAAGAATTACAGGGAAATTTAAAACGGAATGGCACTCCCTCTGCAAACGTTTCTCCCTCTACGGACATTCCTTTAACAACTTTGCAAGTTCCTTTCGTATTACAAATCCTTAGGCTTTAATCATTTCCGTTACGACTCTTCTTTCTTCATAGCTTTAGTGGCTGTATACATCTCATCTTTTACTACTCCTGGAATTTCATAATTCGCACTATTAACTACTTATACCTGGTATTCCTCTCTTGTACTACACAGAATTGAAAGAAATCTTAGAATTCTTGAAATATTGTCTCTCTATTTAGACACTCCAATGTGTAACGTTCCATTCAGATGTTTCTACTTTGTCTGCTCCATGTACGTTATTTCTTTTGTACCTCTTACCAAATTTTCTTTGTAGCCTCTGACATCTCCTTTCTGGTATTCATGGATAGTTTTCTTTAATTTAACATTTATATCAAATTCTTATTTTTATTGGCTTGAAACTTTAATCTTCTATTTAACAACACTTGTTCCATATGAGAATCCATTTCTTCATGCTGGCAAAATTTTTGCTCTCTGTATAAGTAAATTTTTAAAACTTGTTCATTTCGTGTATTCCTGCAAAAAATTCAGTTTCTAAGATGCCGAACTTCTTACTCACTTTAAGCTTGCATAATTCCCTACCAAAATAATAACGTCTAATCTACGTTTCTGATGTTCTACTTGCCGAATTTACTTGAGTATAGATTTCCATTTAGTTTTACTTTGCTACTTACAGGCCTAAAACACTACAATTCTAAAGTGGCTTAAGTGTACCACACATTGTGGTGTCACATTATCGTTTGATGAAACGTAATCAATTTCAGTTTTAACTTTATTTGTTCTGCAATGTTTTTCCCAAATCTTGGAAACCGTGTATTTAAAATCCCTTAAAAATTGAATGTTGTCTGCTAATAGTAGACATAAAATAAGATCTCTGCTTACCTATAACTAAAAGAGGCTATGTAAGGATTCTGTTTGAAAGTGTCTTACCTTCTCACAGCTATATAACTAACAGAATTATAGTCTCTTCTTGATAAAACATTGATTTATAAACTGACAGGATGCACGATACAGCTTACATCCTAGGTAAGTTCAAAATGGTTCAAATGGCTCTGAGCACTATGAGACTTAACATCTATGGTCATCAGTCCTCTAGAACGTAGAACTACTTAAACCTAACTAACCTAAGGAAATCACACAACGCCCAGTCATCACGAGGCAGAGAAAATCCCTGACCCCGCCGGGAATCGAACCAGGGCGCGGGAAGCGAGAACGTAACCGCACGATCACGAGCTGCGGACTCCTAGGTAAGTAGGTGCTGCAGTATTTGCGCTGTGTTTTTCAACCGCTGAACGTGTTACCTCCATCTGGTGTAAGTCACCATATTCCAGGCACGTAGCTACTGTTGCCATTGAAACCCTGAACTGGTTAATGGTGACTTGAGGCCTACTCTAACTACAAAATATACGAAATAACCAGAAATGAGCCACTGAATGTGTGTAGAGAAGTGGCTGCCCATACGTCCAGGCAGTGCCCCTACATTGTATGGACATCTCGACTCGACTTCTTGATAATGGTCGAGGTCCCTCTTTATCTTCTCGCACTCATCTAGCAAGGTCACCATATCACATACCCACCTCGGTGGCCGAGGCCGCTAACGCACCCTTGTGCGTTGGCGCTCTATTCACAAGGGAACCTCCCCATCGCACCCCCCTCAGATTTAGTTATAAGTTGGCACAGTGGATAGGCCTTGAAAAACTGAACACAGATCTGTTGTGGATTGGCAAGACAGCCAACCCACTATAAGAGGAAGCCGAAAGGCACGCGTTTTAGCTCACGCAGGCTGGCGTGAGGTCTGGAACAGGTCAAGGAAATGAGACTAACAAAAAACGTACGTAGCTACTGGAATGCTTAACTTTAATCCATAATTGGTGAACATCGCTCTTGACGGTACATGTTTTACAGCATCAATAGTAACTGGTAGTGGTGCTTTGCTAGGTCGTAGCAAATGACGTAGCTGAAGGCTATGCTAACTATCGTCTCGGCAAATGAGAGCGTAATTTGTCAGTGAACCATCGCTAGCAAAGTCGGCTGTACAACTGGGGCGAGTGCTAGGAAGTCTCTCTAGACCTGCCGTGTGGCGGCGCTCGGTCTGCAATCACTGATAGTGGCGACACGCGGGTCCGACGTATACTAACGGACCGCGGCCGATTTAAAGGCTACTACCTAGCAAGTGTGGTGTCTGGCGGTGACACCACAAAATCAATCGAGAAAACAGTAAGAAGTTTTGTGGAACTATGAAAAAAATAAAAACAAAATATACAAACTGAGTAGTCCATGTGCAAGACAGGCAACATCAAGGACAATGTGAGCTCAGGAGCGCCGTGGTCACGTGGTTAGCGTGAGCGGCTGCTGAACGAGAGGTCCTAGGTTCAAGACTTCCCTCGAGTGAGAAGTTTATTTTCGCAAAGTTATGATCTGTCCGTTCGTTCATTGACGTCTCTGTTCACTGTAATAAGTTTAGTGTCTGTGTTTTGCGACCGCACCGCAAAACCGTGCAATTAGTAGACGAAAGGACGTGCCTCTCCAATGGGAACCGAAAACATTTGATCGCAAAGTCGTAGGTCAACCGATTCCTCCACAGGAAAACACGTCTGATGTATTATATACGACACTGGTGACGACATGTGCGTCACATGACAGGAATATGTTGTCGACCCACTTAACTTGTACACTTGGCGAATGGATAAAAAGATTCTTCTACCTTGCCCGATTTAGGTTTTCTTGTGGATGTGTTAATCACTCCCAAAAAAGTGATAAAAACATAAGAATTTGTCACACAAACTGCAACAAATGAATGCAACAGTTTCACAGTCGCACAGTTTTCCCGGTGCTCTGTCAAAACATATGTTTTTAACGTTTTCAAATTTTTCCGTGTGTAGACCGTCAAATCCTGCATATGTCCAAGGAAATCTGAAAATATCCTGAAATTTTGGAGAGCGAAGTTGATTATGTGTGAGTGCCTGAACTTTGATAACTGACACACGTTCACGTAAACAATACTGCTCTGTGTACCTGTGCAGCTTCGCAAAATCATAGAATCTTTTCACAAAGTATTTCACGGACGGACGGACAGATAATAATTGTCTCAAAATAAAAAATTAATTTTTTTACTTGAGAGAATATTTGAATCAAGGACCTGTCGTTCCGCAGCTGCTCACGCTAACCACGGGACCACGGCGCTGCTGAACTCACGTTATCCTAGATGTTGCATATGTTGCACATGGACTACTCAGTTTGCATATTTTGTTTTTATTTTCATAGCTCCACACAACTTCTTCCTGTTTTCTCGATTGATCTGTGTTCATTTTTTCAAGGCCTATCCACTGTGTCAACTTATAACTATATCTGAGGGGGTGCGATGGGGAGGTTCCCTTGTCAGACGCAAGCCGGAGAAAATCCTAGTGGTTGATGAAATTTTCACTGCTAGCGTTTGGCTAGCAAGGGGAGGAGAGATGGTGGTATAAAGTTTGTGATAGTCAGTCTTTGCGCCCCAGAGCTGGTTTAAAATTGTCATGGAGCGAGTGCATGTGACATTGTTGATGTGATCCGCTCGCAAGCAACACAAAGGCGAGACGCAAACAAGGAGTGCCTCACCACTGCCAAAAGGAGACTGTTCCACAACAGCTATACGAGCATGCCCCCAATGCCAGTCTAAATACTCGCATGTTTGTGAATCTAATTTCCACAGCTGAAAATTGTCAAAGACAGTTTCTGTTCTTATAGACATGCATGGATTTCTGAAGGACATTGTACTGTAATAAATGCAGTTGCTGCATAACCACAGACACCGTCGCCTTTACGGATACAATGACGCCTGGTGGGGCTAACACGACGATATAAAATTAGTTTCACGAATGTACGAGCATTTGGATAGTGACTGCTTGACATGTGGAGGTTTAGACCGGCACTGGGAGTTCAAAGTCTGGTTTTAGCGACCGCCGGGCGAGGACGTGACGTGCTTCCGCCTGCGGAGCGTGTGAGTTCAAAAATGGCTCTGAGCACTATGGGACTTAACGTCTGAGGTCACCAGTCCTCTAGAACTTAGAACTACTTAAACCTAACTAACTTAAGGACATCACACACATCCACGCCCGAGGCAGGAAGCGAACCTGTGACCGTCGCTGTCGCGCGGTTCCAGACTGCAGCGCCTAGAACCACTCGGACACAAAGACCGGCCGCGTGAGTTCCCGTTGGCTTACATTACGACTTAGCCTTCTCGGTGGCTTCACGCACTGCGATCATGGCAAATAAGTTCAGGAAATCGACATTACGTTTCAACTTTTGTTCGGAATATGCACGACCGAAAGCCTTAGATACGGAACGTTTCCTCCGTGAGGGGGCGAAGATCCCGCCGTCGGAACTCTCGATACTCAGCAACACCGTTAACGTTAAAATGATCAATGACGTTGCCGAACTTCCATTCGAGGTTGCTGCAGAAGACGTCATAGCGGCTTTTCGGCCATCGGCGCTGTTCATGAGCACAAGGAAGAATGCTGGGACCACTTCCGCAAATACCCTGTTCTTCTCGGAATAACGTGGACAGTTGATGGATAGTTATTAATTTAGAGAGATCCACTTCAGTTGTACTAACATTTATTCAAACTACACCGGTTTCGAGATTTTAAAATCCCATATTCAGGTGTGTGAACTTATTATATTGGGTAACACACAACATGCGGTCGGGCATGTCAGTGAAAGAGCTCCAATCACCAATCACTGCATGTTGGCGGAAGCGGTGCCGCTGCCCGGCGGCGGCCATTTTCCGGCAACAAATAGTGACTGGAGTTCTTGCACTAAATGGCCCGACAGCATGTTGTGCGTTACAGAAGATAAGAATTTCATACACCTGAAGATGGCATTTTAAAACTCAGAAACCGGTCGTGGTGAAAATAAGTATTAGTTACTTTCTAAAACAAGTATAATGTCCTTCAGCTGCGGATGTCCTACGTACCAGATCTTGTGACGGATAGTGTTCCGATCCTTACTGAACCAGTTGTGGACGAGGCGACTGACGATTTGTCTTCAGTCATGTCATCAGTTCCTGTGGTTGCTCCGGCGACGCTGATGGCAAACGCCACTCCTTTGTCGCCTCTCTGGTTGTTGTCAGTGAGAAACAAACACAAACAGAAAACTTCATATAAAAAAAATGACCACACACCATATGGATACTGAAAACAACATGAACATAGAAAAAGCTCACACTGAAAAATCACAACGATGTTCAAACTGACGAGATACCACATCACCCAAAACCGGAAACTACATCAAGAGATAACGACCCAGCACATCACAGAGTTACAAAACCATGAAGTAAGAAATAAAATAGACTACGATGATACCGAAGAGAACTTACGTCTAAGTCGACTACAAAGTACAGGAGGTTTTCAAACTCCACTAACACTGTTAACAAGACTGAATCACCCATTGGGCGACACCATACGCTACCCCACGAGTGAACAAACAGACAGAATCATTCTATTAACCGAAAACATACCAACAGATAAACTCGAACTCTGTAATCTTTCACGCAGATTATGTGTACGAAGAAATGACGACCTTAACCTTGACAATGTCTAAAAGTACCTGGTAAGGGCACATGGACGCGTTTATCTCGATTACACCGACAGCGGGCCGAAATTGTTTTTTTTAATAAATTTCCATATTGAAAGTCTTGCAGCTAAACTATATGGGTAGAACGACAATGGACGCAGAGCTTGGCGGGTTGGTGAATGAGCCGCGTGGACATACACTATGTGATCAAAAGTATCCCGACACCTGGCTGGCAAGTTCGTGGCCCCCTCCATCGGTAATGTTAGAATTCAATATGGTGTTGGCTCACCCTTAGCCTTGATGACAGCTTCCACTCTCGCAGGCATACCTTCAATCAGGTGTTGGAAGGGTTCTTGGGGAATGGCAGCCCATTCTTCACGGAGTGCTGCACTGAGGAGAGGTATCGATGACGGTCGCTGAGGCCTGGCACGAAGTTGGCGTTCCACCCATTTGATAGACAGGTATGACCCCCTGGGGATAATCCTCCCTTTTGATTGGCAGGTTCTTAACCTATTGTTCCCCCCTCCTCCTCGTCCTCCTCCTCCTTCCTCCGCCTTCCCCCCCCCCCCCCCCCTATCCCTCGGGCAACTCACCTCATTGATACACGCATACTTTTGATATCGATTTGATTGACTAATTAATTAAATCGATAAATTAATTAAATGCCCCCTCTGGGAAATCCCCAGCCCTCCCGCTCACCTCTCCGCCCCCCTTCCCCCACCGGCATTGGTGGGAAAAAGACTCAGTTGATCTGCCATTTTGAGGGAAATCGCTTGCAGTATGTTGTGTCTAGACAAGACAGCCTAGACACAATGAGACGAAGCCGAAAGGCACGCGCTAAGTTAAAGCCGGATGGCGTGAGGTCTGAAACAGGATACGTAATGAATGCTAGAAAGAAAAGTACGTAGCTTCTAGAATACTTAAGTTTAATCCATCCTTTTGGTACATCTGGAGATTGTGGCGATACAAGTGAGACTCTTTAGACACATGCAATGTTACTAATGGAGCCTTGCTAGGTCGTAGCCATTGACTTAGCTGAAGGCTATTCTAACTGTCGGCTCGGCTAATGAGCAATGCTTCGTCCATGTAGTCGCTAGCAAAGTCGTCCGTACAACTGGAGCGAGTGCTAGTCCGTATCTGGAGACCTGCCTTGTGGTGGCGCTCGGTCTGCGATCACACAGTGGCGACACGCGGGTCCGACATGTACTAATGGACCGCGGCCGATTTAAAACTACCACCTAGCAAGTGTGGTGTCTGGCGGTGACACCACACAGTGTATGGAATATTGTTCAAACAATTTAGACAATATGGTTTATTCATTTATTTAAAGAATTTTGTGAGATATCGAGTTCAGTGTATGTAATATTGCTTAAGCAATTTAGACAATGTGAAGAAAATTGTTTTTTTTAAACAATTTATGGAATACGAGAGACTGCGGAATATAGTTTATTTATTTATGTAAAGAACTGGGCGGGAAATCGATTCCAGTGTATCGAATATTGTAATGTGTGCAATACTGTTTATAAAAACAAATTACGAGATAGAAGGTGATATATAGAATATTTAAACAATTGCGATGCTTTTCATTCTGATCACCCAAAAAATACCTTCATGAAACACCCATGTAATTACGCTGTTAAAAATTTTTTCAACCAAGAAGCACGCAACTTCCACAGGTCCGCACCGAATACCAGCTCACGCATGCTGACTGGAGCCGGAGTGCACCGGCTGCGCCGCGAAGCGACATGTCCAAAAGGTGTCAGCTCGGCCCCGTGCCTGAGAGACCGGATGTCACGCTAATCCCCAGACAAAAGCACCTGAGAAATTCCTGTCAAAACATGTGCTGTCTCTCTCTCCCTCTCTCTCTCTCTCTCTCTCTCTCTCTCTGACCTCCTGTAACATGCCACAGCGGTCCTGCACGCGCCATCGATCGCAATCGGACCGAACCGCAAACAAAGCATCGTTTACCTGGTAAACCCCTGTCGAATACCAATGCACACAGAAACTCATTTGAAAGCAAATGACTGACTGGATTCCGCCATGGGTTCTAAGCAGCCGTCTGAGCTATAGAGAACATGTCCTACCAACCGGTCCCTTCTTCTAGTCAAGTTGTGCCACAAACTCCTCTTCTCCCCAATTCTATTCAATACCTCCTCATTAGTTATGCGATCTACCCATCTAATCTTCAGCATTCTTCTGTACCACCACATTTCGAAAGCTTCTATTCTCTTCTTGTCCAAACTGTTAATCGTCCATGTTTCACTTCCATACATGGCTACACTCCATACAAATACTTTCAGAAACGACTTCCTGACACTTAAATCTATACTCGATGTTAACAAATTTCTCTTCTTCAGAAACGCTTTCCTTGCCATTGCCAGTCTACATTTTATATCCTCTCTACTTTGACCATCATCAGTTATTTTGCTCCCCAAAAATAGCAAAACTCCTTTACTACTTTAAGTGTCTCATTTCCTAATCTAATTCCCTCAGCATCACCCGATTTAATTCGACTACATTCCATTATCCTCGTTTTGCTTTTGTTGATGTTCATCTTATATCCTCCTTTCAAGAGACTGTCCATTCCGTTCAACTGCTCTTCCAAGTCCTTTGCTGTCTCAGACAAAAATACAATGTCATCGGTGAACCTCAACGTTTTTATTTCTTTTCCATGGACATTAATACCTACACCGAATTTTTCTTTTGTTTCCTTTGCTGCTTGCTCAATATACAGATTAAATAACATCGGGGACAGGCTACAACCCTGTCTCACTCCCTTCCCAACCGCTGCTTCCCTTTCATGCCCCTCGACTCTTATAACTGCCATCTGGTTTCTGTACAAATTGTAAATAGCCTTTCGCTCCCTATATTTTATCCCTGCCACCTTTAGAATTTGAAAGAGAGTATTCCAGTCAACATTGTCAAAAGCTTTCTCTAAGTCTACAAATGCTAGAAATGTAGGTTTGCCTTTCCTTAGTCTATTTGCTAAGATAAGTCGTAGGGTCAGTATTGCCTCACGTGTTCCAGCATTTCTACGGAATCCAAACTGATCTTCGCCGAGGTCGGCTTCTACCAGTTTTTCCATTCGTCTATAAAGAATTCGCGTTAGTATTTTGCAGCTGTGGCTTATTAAACTGATAGTTCGGTAATTTTCACATCTGTCAACACCTGCTTTCTTTGGGATTGGAATTATTATATTCTTCTTGAAGTCTGAGGGTATTTCGCCTGTCTCATACATCTTGCTCACCAGATGGTAGAGTTTTGTCAGGAGTGGCTCTCCCAAGGCCGTCAGTAGTTCCAATGGAATATTGTCTACTCCCGGGGCCTTGTTTCGACTCAGGTCTTTCAGTGCTCTGTCAAACTCTTCACGCAGTATCGTATCTCCCATTTCATCTTTATCTACATCCTCTTCCATTTCCATAATATTGTCCTCAAGTACATCGCAATTGTATAGACCCTCTATATACTCTTTCCATCTTTCTGCTTTCCCTTCTTTGCTTAGAACTGGGTCTCCATCTGAGCTCTTGATATTCATACAAGTGGCTCTCTTTTCTCCAAAGGTCTCTTTAATTTTCCTATAGGCGGTATCTATCTTACCCCTAGTGAGATAAGCCTCTACATCCTTACATTTGTCCTCTAGCCATCCCTGCTTAGCCATTTTGCACTTCCTGTCGATCTCATTTTTGAGACGTTTGTATTCCTTTTTGCCTGCTTCATTTACTGCGTTTTTATATTTTCTCCTTTCATCAATTAAATTCAACATTTCTTCTGTTACCCAAGGATTTCTACTAGCCCTCGTCTTTTTACCTACTTGATCCTCTGCTGCCCTCACTACTTCATCCCTCATAGCTCCCCGTGCTTCTTCTACTGTATTTCTTTCCCCCATTCCCGTCAATTGTTTCCTTATGCTCTCCCTGAAACTCTGTACAACCTCTGGTTTAGTCAGTTTATCCAGGTCCCACCTCCTTAAATTCCCACCTTTCTGCAGTTTCTTCACTTTTAATCTACAGTTCATAACCAATAGAGTGTGGTCAGAGTCCACATCTGCCCCTGGAAATGTCTTACAATTTAAAACCTGGTTCCTAAATCTCTGTCTTACGATTATATAATCTATCTTATACGTTCTAGTATCTCCAGGATTCTTCCATGTATACAGCCTTCTTTTATGATTCTTGAACCAAGTGTTAGCTATGTTTAAGTTATGCTCTGTGCAAAATTCTACCAGACGGCTTCCTCTTTCATTTCTCTCCTCCAATCCATATTCACCCACTATGTTTCCTTCTCTCCATTTTCCTACTCTCGAATTCCAGTCACCTATGACTATTAAATTTTCGTCTCCCTTCACTACCTGAATAATTTCTTTTATCTCATCATACATTTCATCAATTTCTTCACCATCTGCGGAGCTAGTTGGCATATAGACTTGTACTACTGTAGTAGGCATGGGCTTCGTATCTATCTTGGCCACAATAATGCGCTCACTATGCTGTTGGTAGTAGCTTACCCGCACTCCTATTTTTTTATTCGTTATTAAACCTACTCCTGCATTACCCCTATTTGATTTTGTATTTATAACCCTGTATTCACCTGACCAAAAGTCTTGTTCCTCCTGCCACCGGACTTCACTAATTCCCACTATATCTAACTTTAACCTATCCATTACACTTTTTAAATTTTCTAACCTACCTTCCCGATTAAGGGATCTGACATTCCACGCTCCGATCCGTAGAACGCCAGTTTTCTTTCTCCTGATAACGACGTCCTTCTGAGTAGTCCCCGCCCGGAGATCTGAATGGGGGACTATTTTACGTTCGGAATATTTTACCCAAGAGGACGCCATCATCATTTAACCATACAGTAAAGCTGCATGCCCTCGGGAAAAATTACGGCTGTTGTTTCCCCTTGCTTTCAGCCGTTCGCAGTACCAGCACAGTAAGGCCGTTTTGGTTAGTGTTGCAAGGCCAGATCAGTCAATCATCCAGACTGTTGCCCCTGCAACTACTGAAAAAGCTGCTGCCTCTCTTCAGGAATCACACGTTTGTCTGGCCTCTCAACAGATACCCCTCCGTTGTGGTTGCACCTACGGTACGGCCATCTGTATCGCTGAGGCACGCAAGCCTCCCCACCAACGGCAAGGTCCATGGTTCATGGGGGTAGGCTTTCTTCATACTAAAACATATTTTCAACGTTTGAGCATCACACGCATACATTATGCAAATCAAGTATAGAAGTTTCTTTCACAAACAGATCGTAGCACTAAATATATCCGAGGTCTTGTACGCGCCCTCCTCCTCCACAAACGTTTCCACTAAACATATCTGGTGGAAAAAACCCTGACGATCACACAAACTCGCGATCACGAAGCGCGCCGTCCGCCATCTACAGGGTAGGTCCATCCGCGCCGGCTGGGAGTAAAGGGACACACACCCGCATCGGCCATGCCTGCCCGTACCGAACGCATGCGTGTAGGCAATACAGCTATCGGAAACAATTAATTGATCGATTGGGAATTTGACGTCGAGATCGGGTTTTTAAAAGTACTATAGATTTCCTATACTGATTCTCTCTGCTACATTCGGAACTAGGGAGGACACAGATACAGACATAAATAAAACAGGGCAAACGCATTGCAACTGTAGAATATGTTGTTGGAGGTGACTTGATGCATTCGAGTACAGTGGTATATTACGCCGCCCAACCAGAAAATAGTGCACTTGCGCTAGGTGTTGGCAATTGTACTATATTTACAAGCAATTTTAGAATAGGGAACGAAAAGTGATGCCATGTTCGAATCGGTAGAAGTGACATAAAATCGATAAAATTACGAAAAATGACGGAAAATACGTCTAAATTGAGGGAAAATGCGGGGAAATTGAGGGAGTACTTGCATGCCTTCTGCCTGGTGCAGAACAATTCTTGTACATGAGAAGAAGTATGCGACATCAAGAGGAATAACAGAAAACGTTGACTTGGAAGCACTGCGAACCCGGAGAATAGTCCATTTTTCGTCGAGGCAACATTCTACTGTATGTCTATTGAGGTAATGGTGTTACACGCGAGTTGACTGCTGTCTTTGATGCTTTCCTAGAAAAAAGAAAACTGCCTCTAAACTTACTTGCATCTGCGTTAAAGAATGACAGAGAGTGGATGGAGTGATCGGATGAGATGGAGTTGTAACGAGGTCCATTTTAATGGTAAGCTGATGACGCATTCTAGAGAGAGAGAGAGGTGTTGTTGCAGGTCATTTGACTATTTTTTTCAATTGCTCTGTCAGGATGATTCAGATGTGTGAGATAACCCGCGTTCGATTCGTATACAACTGCGTGTTCTGCTTGTGACTTACAGCACTGATTACTTGCGATCGTTAACAACAAACCTCTCAGTCATCTCATGTGTAATAAAACATGTCCATCCTGTTTCGACACATTCCTCTAGACGAACAAAGATCTATGCGACATACTCCATCCCCATGCCACATCTTGGGCATAAAATCGAATCTTAAGTTTCATTATTACGGTGAATCTAAATTAGCGACAGGTGTTTGTGAGGCACTGCAAACACCGTGTATGCATCTGCTTGACAGATATCCTGTTTATGGAGATAGTGGTGGAATGACGTGTAATTTCACATGTCAAACACCGCTGCTATTCGTTTGTCCCTTTCTTTGTAAGAGGCATTCTCCTTTGATAACAATCATTTTATACATAGGACTGATGCGAACACAGTACAATATCTGAACCGTGATCGGATGTGAATAATGGGCACTATACACCTCTCGTAAGCTATATTGGGCATATATCACAGAGAATCGATGTTTTAAGGGAGTAGTTTTACATTTCACCGTTTAACACCATAATGCACCCTAGAGGAACGTGCCAGGAGAATATATATCATGCGCTGGAAATATATTTCTTACATTGGCATTGCAACAGTGTTAAATTCCACTCGGCTAAAAGGTCGGAAGCACAACGATCTAACATTATAGCGTGTTTTAAGTGCAGATCCATGTAGCCTTAGGAGTGCATGTGTTCATGTTCTCTCTTACCAATGTCTTCTTTGTACTGACCTAAGACACTAGAACAATACTTTAGAATTGAGAGTGCAGTTGATTTACGTTAAATGCTTCAAACTCCCTCCGTTTGAAGCTCCATCATGCATAAAAACCACCAGTCTTGTTCTTAACCGTCTATTACATCATCACAACGTTTTCATATCTACTATACACCGATAATGTGTGCTAACCTCCTCAACGTTCGCGCATCTGGAGAAATCTGGTGCTCCTGGATGGGTGCAGGACAGCAATTATGGACTCGGTGCGCTCTGTTCCTGTACGAAACATTGAATGTAGCAGTTTGATTCTGGTTAGCTGCAGATTAAATCTGTGACAGTGTTGTAGGGAGTGTTGGTCAAAGACAGTGCGAGGGGATCTTTCAATCTCTAACTTTATCCTAAGGATGCGAGAATGCTCTGTGACATCCATTCACATAGTGGAAGATGGGCAATCGTAATCGTAAATCACGCAGTTTGACAGAAGTGCTAGAAACACGTAGATCACTGTCTGGTATAATTTGGTGTATATGTTCAAGAATTAACGATGACCCGCCAGGGTAGCCGAACGCGCTAACGCGCTGCTTCCTGGACTCGGGTAGGCGCGCCGGCCCCGGATCGAATCCGCCCGGCGGATTAACGACGAGGGCCGGTGTGCCAGCCAGCCTGGGTGTGGTTTTTGGCGGTTTTCCACATCCTGCTAGGTGAATACCGAGCTGGTCCTCACGTTCCGCCTCAGTTACATGAGTCGCAGACATTCGAAACCCGTCCGCACTATTTCACGATTTACACTAGACACAGACAGTTGGGGTACACTGATTCAGTCCTGGGAGGTACGAGATGGCGGCAGGAAGGGCATCCGGCCATCCCTAAAAGTACCATTGCCAAATCCGTTGTAACCACGCCAACCCTGCGATCGCTGCGGGACTATGGCGAAAGCGAAAGAAAGAAAGAAAGTTCGAGAATTAACAATGAATGGAATGTACTGCACAGTCATCCATCTACATTCACAATGGTACTTGCAAAGTAGAGGAGGGGCGGTTTAGTGATAATACAGAAACAGGGAAGATGGCTACTATGTCACTGTTTGGCGTTGTAAGAAACGGGTAAAATTGCTAAAAGTGGTGCCACTATCAGCTGTGATGCTTATTACACCTTATCGTCGGTGTCTTTCCCATCCCATCCGTCCACTGGTAAGCTGTTGATTACTACACAATGATTGACTGAAATGGCTTGATTGAGATGGAGAAAGAGTCTTGGTGGAGGGGCAACACCTTCTGGGGATGGCTAGCACCGAAACAGTGATTGCGTACATGACTGCAATATGAGGAATCAATCGAAATGGACACTGAAAGATGAGTTAAATATAGAGATCGTCAGTCACCTTCAGACAGCAATTTCGAAACGCTCCACAATGCCGCAAAACTCTTCCAGTTTCCTTGTGATGTGACTGTCTTTTATTTCAATCATCCAGTGTGTGCTGTGGGAGTAGCAGTAACTTGATTAACACCGTGCAATGTCCAGTTTTCTGTGAGAGGCAATGTATCGAAATGTGCTAAAGTCAGTTTAGAACCCGACACTGACCTCGAAGTCCTAGAGGAAAAAACAAAGGTATGGCAGTGTACAAGGTGTTTTACAGCAGAATAACACAATTTATCACACAGCAAAACAGGGACCTTGTCTTGCGACTGATAGTCTGTGGAATATAGTCCTATTGCAGAACAGGCAATGAAACTTTACACTGGTCTGCGCACGCGACTTCGATCACTGGCCACCTGCTCCAGGGATCAATACTTGTATATATAATAGGATTACCACATATGCTCGAGGCCGGCATGCAGATGGTATTTGAGATGCGGTAAAAATCTTATTGAGTTGTCTGTCGGATGACGTTAGTGAAGCTTTTATAGTTCGTAGTTTTTCTGTGTTGGATGGTAAAAAATAACGATGGTAGAATGTTTGGGTGATAGACGTGAATGCGCCCTGAGAAACGCAGATCTCCTTTGGACTGTAGTGCTTGTATGAGGTTTGGAAACACATCGCAATGCAGTAGCAAAATCCTCGTCCTTCTTCCAGTTCCTGTATGATGTGGAGTCTTCCTAATTTTCCCAATAAGAAACACCACCGCAACTGTTCGTACGGTCTTTTATACTACCTGATGTTTCAGGAGAAAGCTTCATTTAGACGCTGACCTTACACATCGTATACCATTGGTGGATCTACGACAACATGTTTCCATTTCCATCGAGTGGTCAAAACATAGTCCTGTCACATTAGCTTACGCAGTTTCTACATGGGTTGCAGAAGATGGTAGATATAGCGCTCTCCAACTTGTGCTCAGTAACGACTTAAATTGGAACGATCACGTGCACAAAGCTGCAGGGGTGGCGGAGAGAGACTTAGGAGCAGTTACAAGATGCATAGGGACTGCCTAAAACCACGTTGGAGTTTTACTGTAGCAGATAAGTTCGAAAAAGGTGTCCGCCCCCGGTAGCTGAGCGGTCAGCGTGACAGAATGTCAGTCCTAAGGGCCAAGGTTCGATTCCCGGCTGGGTCGGATCTTTTCTTCGCTCAGGGGCTGGATGTTGTGTTGTCCTCCTCATCATTTCATCCCCATCGACGCGCAAGTCGCCGAAGTGGCGTCAAATCGAAAGACTTGCACCCGGCGAACCGTGTACCCGACGGGAGGCCCTAGTCACAGGCCATTAAGTTAAAAGTTCGAAAACGGTGATTCGTTTCGAGACATGAGAGCGCTACGAATGTGAGTCACTAATGGCTATAATCATTAAAAAACATCTCCATAGGATCTAATGCAGGTATGTCGTTGAATGGAAAGACTTAATTCCAAATCGCTGACAGCAGAAAGCGTGACATTACCAGCGATTCTTGTGTGTACCTGTTGAACCAGGACCGCTTTTTATGCGGGGTGACGGTAACTTAGTCGTTGTGATCGTGTTTTTAATAGTGCGGTCCTTACGCGTAATGTATGTTGCCACCAATGGAATCCTTCTGTGCTCAGCTTGAAATATCGGTTCGCAACAGCGTTCCTCGAAAGGAACATCGTCTTCTCTGCAGGGATTCCCATTTGAACTACCTCGTGAGTGAAACTTCCTGGCAGATTAAAACTGTGTGCCAGACCGAGACTCGAACTCGGGAGCTTTCCCATCATATCAGCTCACACTCCGCTGCAGAGTGAAAATCTCATTCTGGATACGTGGTGAGTGTAATCTGACTACTGAAAAAGAAAAATTACTCGTAGTGCAAAGTGACTCCCATGATAAGTTTAATTAATAAGCCTATAAATTTGACATCAGTGACATGCCGCCTGTCGGGTGTAGGCGATGGCTAGGGCACCACAGATATGATTCTTCACTTGGTGTGTTTTTCGTTGTAGCTATATCTTTTAACGATATTTCAATTGTCCACCTACACAGAGAAAGACAACCATCGTAATAAAATCAGATGTGTTACCAAATTTATAAAGTGATACGAAGTATAAAACTTACACTCGTATTTGCCACTTCTGTGTGCTGTTACCTTAAGAGACTTCGCATGTGGAGAGCCATTTGGTTACCTTAAGAGAGAGTTCGAAAGTGAGGAGGCGTCCTGTGACAGTGGTAGATCTTAGCACTCCGTCATGAGCAAAAAATGAGTTTAATATTCCAGTCCTGTGAAGCATGACATGACAGATAAGGAAAGATATTTTTCTACCTGATGAAAGAATACTTAGAGGGAATGTAGCCTATGCCATAGCCTTGTACAGAATTTTCACAAGTAACTGTACTTCAGCGATGTGAAAACGTGTGTATTGTCTGATTTTTTTCTACCTTCGAAAATAACTCATATAAACCGGAGGAATCTGCATTTCGCGTGAGAAATTCGAGGTGTATGGTCAAAAATATCGTTGCCTCGGATTGGGTAAAGTAGATTTTTTAAACTGTGCTGTCTACGTCGGGGTAGAATTGTTTAGAATTACTGTATACTTCCAAGATGCAGCTGCTTGTTTCGCAGTGCACCGTGGCTGTCGGCAAGGGCGGTCACGAGGAGTCGGCAACCGGAAGTAATGGATTAGCTCAGCCTTTGACGTGTACAAAGAATGTGCCTACCTGTCTGACCTTCGCAGCAGCAGCGAGGGCTGATGAAGCGACCAGTGTGCTGGAGGGGGCGTGTGTGTGTTACGTGAGGAAGATTCAAAACGAGACTTGTTTGCGCTAGACGTGCTGATAACATCCGAATTCCTGCTGCTCCAATCATCCCCGGATGCCCTCCATGGCCGGGGGTGGTGCACTCTGCCATACACGCGCGTCCACGACTGCGACTACGGCCACGGCGGAAATTTTCACAGACCTCTTTACGTCGGCACTGGCTCTGTATGAGCGGGCGTGCGCTCTGCGTCTGGACGTCTGGGAGGTAAGATCACAGGATATGCAAGTGTTTTCAGCTGTCTCCGACATCTAGCCGTGACAGCTTATTGCTACAGACCGGATCGTGGCTTAAATGTGTCGTGTTTAATGCTTCTCAATACATTGCAGTGGACTCTGTCTAGCAGTGGCATTTGCTGTTGTCTCTGTTCTATCACGCGGTAGAACCTTCCTCCCTCCCTCCGAATGTAGCAGAATGAATCAATATAGGAAGCCTATAGCACTTTTAAAAACCTAATCCAGATGTCAAATTCCCAATTGATCAATTTATTGTTTCCGATAGTTGTATTTCGTGCACGCATACGTTCGATATGGGCGGGCATGGCTGGCGCGGGTGTGGGCTCTCTCTCCCAGTTGAGTAGACAGGGCTACCCTGCAGTCGGCAGACAGAGCCCTTCGTGATCGTGAGTCTGTGTGAGCGTCAGGATTCTTTCCTCATCAGATATGTTTAATGGAAACGTTGTGATGGAGGAGGGCACGTACAAGACCTCGGATGTATTTAATGTTACGATCTATTTCTGACGGAAATTTTATTGCCTGATTAGTATACTGTTTGCGTTGACACTCAAATGTTGAAAATATGTTTTATTATAAAGAAGGATCATCATAAGGTGGAAATGAGTGTTTTAAGCGATCTATTTGACTCCTGTAAATTGATGAACAATTAATTTGACAGGGTAGTGCAAATGGATTATTTCACTCTATTATTGATATCGAAATTGCGTCTGCTTTCCGTTTGTGTCCAGCGTTAGCCAATAGGAATACAATATTTCTGAAGAGAGATGAAAACTTCCATCTTCGTGTTTAGAGACATTTGTTCACATAGACAAGCTAGTAGTGGTTTCTTGAGAGTGACAGAAGCGAGTCTAGAATTCGCCAACCCGCAGAATGCCGCCACTTGATGCTTTGTTTGGAGGCCGCGAGATCAAAGGAGGCCGATATCTGTGGTCTGTCCTATTTAGTAACGTGATCTGTAATTGGGACACTGGGCTATTCTGACCTTCGTCGAGGCGCCATGACGATAGACACACACTCGGGAGACCCCAAAGAGTGGCTACTATATCGCACTTCATTCCATTCCCTTGTGATGACAGTTATTATGTCCGCCTCCTTAGCTGGGTGGTTACGTGCTTGCCTTCCACGCAGCGGGCCAGGGTTCGATTCCTGGCCGAGTTAGGGATTTTCTCCGCTCGTGGACTGGGCGTTGTGTTGTTCTCCTCGTCATTTCATCCTCATAACCGGCACGCAAGTCGAAAAATGTGGCGAAGACTGAAATAAGACTTGCACTCGGCGGCAGAACTCCCCTGAATGGGGCCTAGCAGCCACCAATGCAATACGCACATTTCATTTTACAGTTATTATGTCATGGAGAGTAAGAGTGCGGTGTGCAGTCATGATGTCTACCCAAGTCGGGGAATCCCTCTAGCGCAAAGTGATTAAATAAAGAATATGTTTCAATATATTATTGACTTTGATTTGAATTTCGTGTCATGAGATCCTTCTTCTGCAGCACAGAGTGAGTCTTTTTTCTACCAATTTTTTCTGGGACAGGTGGAAAGGGAGAGGGTGAGGGCTAGGGGTTGGGGTGTCCTGTGGTGGTGGCACTGTGCACCAGCCCAGTCGATCCCTACATATCAAGATGAGTGCACACAGGAAATGTTTTCAGTAAGGCGACACCTCTAAACTGCAGCACTGTAATTACATAATTCTGACATGTAGTTGCTGGATGTGAGCTTTTCCCACCAAATAAAAGTGACATCCAGCCCCTGCAAACTGAATTTTATAAATAAACAGTATATCCTATGCTATATAACTGAATTTCTTGTCTTGAGATTCTTTCTTTCCAGCACGGATGGCAGCTTAGAGCCCATGGCAGAATACATTGTCAGTCACGCATTTGCCTTGGAAGGAGTTCTCCTGTGCGCTGATGTTCTGCGTTGGCTTACCAGGTAAAAGCTGATTTGTTTGCGGTTCGTTCTTACCGCTACCGACGGCCCATGCAGACCCGCAGTGGAATGTTACAGAAGGATAAAGAGAGAGATAGCACGTGTTTTGACAGGAATTTTTCAGGTGCTTTTGTTCAGGAGTTAGTGTGATATCTAATCTGTTACTTGTGGTACATGCGGGGACACCTCTTGGATACTGGTGCGTGACGCAGCCGCTGACGGACACGACGCTTCGCGGGGCCACCGGTGCTTCCAACTCCAGGCAGCCTGTATGAGCTGGCATTCGGTGTGGTCCTGCGGACGGTGCGTGCTTCACTATGGAAATATTTTTAACAGTGTAATTACGTGTGAAGGGCGTTTCATGACAGTACTCCTTGCATGATCCGAATGGAAAGCATTGAAATTGCTTAAATATTCCATATATCACCTTCTATCCCATAAATTGTTTAAATATACAATGTGCCACACATTGTCTAAATTGTTTAAATAATGTTCCATACACTGCTATCGATTTACCTCCAAATGGCCGATCAACTGAGTTTTTTCCCACAAATTTTTGGGAGAGGGAGGGAGGGGGGCAGGGCTGGAGTGTTACCCAAAAGGGGGATTTAGTTAACTAATCAATTTAATTAATTAGTCAATCAAAGTCATATCAAAAGTATGCTTTTATCGGTGAGGTGAGTTCCCAGAGGGATGGAGGAGGAGGAGATGGTGGGGGAAGGAGGAAGGGGAGGGGGGATCAATAGGTTAGGGACCTGTCAATAAAAAGAAGGATTTTCCCCAGGAGGTCATAACCTGTCACTCAAAATGGTGGTCTTAATCCTCTTAGCAGAACAATAGGTTAAGGATCTGTCAGTCAGAGGAGAACAATGGGTTTGCCCCTGAATGTATGCTTGCCCCTGATGTAGGCAACCCGCAATGTGAGGTAGAGCATAGTTTGTTCCCCTACTGAAGTATTCTTTCTGTTTTAAACAAACCAGACCAACTGGCGACTTCCCACAGAAATGGTGGAGGAGGCAGCAACATATACAATTCTCTGGCAAATGGCGTGTCATTAATAAAGGTAGCGAACTGGCAGGTGCTCGATAGGAAAATACGCAATGATCATAATGCAATAATTATATGCACTGAAACAAACACAGACACAGATGCGGACATAGACGTATCACATCTCCCAAGGGTGCTACTGCGCAAAGCAAACTAAGGCACGTGATTGAAGAGTTTCCTCTCTGTGTCACCCAAGGAAGCAGAGATTACACAGAACTCACGTTGCTACAAATGTCTTACAGAGAGCACAAGCTGCAGCAATATCTGCAGCATATGACACATCCCAACAACGGGCACCATCGTCAGCACTACGAACAAGACTAAGAAAAGGCACTCGTGATAATCTACGATATTACGAAAAACCAAAAACAGCTCAAGAAAGAGAAATTAAACTTCAACATTACCGCAGCGCTAAAAAACTATACAAAGACGAACTATGTATGACCAGGAAAGACCACTGGAACAATCTGCAGACTAAATGTATCAAGACCCCTACAATATTATCAATACTGAAAAACCATTTGGTACTACCACAAGATGCTGGAGATGCACAGCACAGTATCTCCTCAGCAAACTACTTCCTGACAGTGACCGCACTCAGACCAACCAACTTCACACCGCCCTTCGCAGACTACTTTATCACAGATACGGAAACGAAGGTGTCACCATCACCTTTGCTCGTGAGGAAGTTGCATTGGCAATACACAAAATAAAGAACAAACAGGCTCTTGACCCTGATGGCATCCACTCCCAAGCCATCAGAAAAGCTAATCCACTTATCGTACCATACCTGACAGACTTACTGGGTGATGCTCTATTAGGACGTACACTGAATAAATGGAAGACTGAAAATGTAGCTATACTAAAGAGAGCAGAGGACAATGACCCGTCTGATCCTAAGATATACAGACCAATATGCCTCACTAACAGGAGTGATTGCTGTGCGACAGACTGCAGTCGAACTGGCAGCTCTTCAGCCTTAGCACACGTCAGTTTGGTTTTCGACCACATAAATCCATCGACGACACAGTAAACAGGACCATATAAATGACACAGAAAATACAAGACAAATACATAGTAGCAATCCTAACTGGCATAACTGGTGCTTTCGACTACCTTTGGTGGCTGACGCTGGTTGCAAGACTTAGACAGATGTATAATCCGCTGGCTCTACATAACGGCCTTAGAGGTTATTGTAAGAACCGGATAGTGGAGCGGAAGCCTTGCCGCCAAAACGTTATAAAGACGGTAACAAGGGACTGTCCACAAAGATCCATATGCGGACTGATTTTCAGGGACATAGCCACAGAACCACTACTGAATGCACCAGAAGACAACGACATAGCAAACGTGGTGACTGCGTACGCTGATGACATTATGATCATGGGATGTGCAAATTCCAGGTCCCAATTAGATAGTAAAGCAATGCAGATCATCGCCTTCATCGATGAATTGTGCACGAACAACAAGCTCTCAATAGCAACTAACAAAACTGTTTACCTACATCTAAGAGGCACTATGAAAAGAAATGCAATTATAAAGTTAAACAACGTATCTGAAAAGGAAAGCTGTGACAAGATACCTCGGACTAACAGTTAACAATGCGAAAAACTCATGCATAAACTTGCAAGACTGAATACTATAAGATATAGACTACCCGTGCAGACGTGAGGACATAATACACAGCACTCTCTGAGTCCATAACTTGTTTCGTGGCTTGTGCTTGGGTACATCGACTATGCTGAGTTACGCACAAAACAATTGTGAGGCGCAGTTTTCTACTCATAATCTCGGGAAATTTCGGCACAACCTCGATCGAGGCCCTGTGTGCTGTACTTGGAGTTTTCCCTATAGACATCACAATTCCTCACGGAGCAGCGGCCTGCTGGCTGGAGAGGGGAAGACGCGAGAAAATAAGAGAAATAACCGGACAAGACATTATTGACAAACGGAAATTAAACAATTGGAGAATTGATACATGGCAGACAGAGTAGGACACAACTGATAATGGAAGAAGTACACAAACCCAACACACGGAATGGTGCACTTTCTCACGAGCCACGGCCCGTATCCTGTGCATCTCCACACACTTGACATAAAACAGATTCACACTTGTGCCTGTATTGAGAATGACACACCTGGACACACAGTTTTCATCTGCGATGTCCTAGGACATATATGACTGAGGTTAGAGAACCAGGACATTGGGCAATAGGAGAGACCATTCGCTGGAATAAGACATGCTCCATATCTGACAGATTAGCAGTACATAGTAAACGGCAGAGATACTAACACAGACACTGACACGGATGCTATATCACACACAGGAAGTGAAGACGAGATACACGTACAGACATAGCAAAAATAAGCTAAAGTTCTCCGACACTAAATCGAATCAATCTGAAAATACAACTCTTTGTGTAGTTGGTTGTTATACCATTTAATAGCATGTAACACTAGCTGAAGATGTGACGTTTCTCCTTCTGTTGCTGCATCAGCTGTAACTGGCTCGAAGTTTTATCGAGCCCTCGCAAGTGATGCAGCTGACTATGACGTATTAAATGAACTCTCAATCTCCACTGTTACCTTAAGTTCAGAAACATATCGTAACCTAATTAATCAATACATTATTAATTAAGTATTACGACAGTCAAGACAGCATATGTAACATATGTAACCACACACGTGGAAAGTTTTGAGGAAAAACTGTCACATCACCTCTAAGTCAAATTGCCATGTCTTCTTCCTTTAAATACACTTTTAATTTTGATTTAAAATACGTCCACAACCTGTTATGTATATGTATCTTATTTAGTATCATTAACTCAGTTAGCAACAAGTTTAAAGAACTTTGTAATATATATATATATATATATATATATATATATATATATATATATATATAAGTACTTTTTATAGTTCTTTTTACTTGTTACTTCTTAATTTATCCTTCCGTAAAATTCTAAAAAAATATACTAGTAATAACACTGAATTTGTACGATATAACATGTAAAGTCACAAAATGTACGACCTGCTATATAACAACAGACATTAGGTCTATACTTGAGAAATAAATAAATGTCCGACGGCGGCCTCTCTGCCTTGCAGGCACGACTCCCTCCCGTCCTCGGACACGGAAGCACCATTGCGTGCCGGCAGCGGTGACCGAGCCGTTCTAGGCACTTCAGTCCGGAACAGTTCGACTGCTACGGTCGCAGGTTCGAATCCTGCCTCGGGCATGGATGTGTGTGATGTCCTTAGGTTAGTTAGGTTTAAGTAGTTCTAAGTTCTAGGGGGCCGATGACCTCAGATGTTAAGTCCCACAGTGCTCAGAGCCATTTGAGCCATTGCGTAGAAAACACTCCTCTACACGACGCAAAACGAGGCCCCATACGGGGTCGGTACGAGCCTCTTCTCACTGTCCATATGATACATTACCTGTTGAGCAAATCAACGTTTCAGCGTCTGAGACCGTGGACAACGGCGTCGTCAGTGCGTCTGTGGAACGACGGCCCTCAGTGGCTCTCGCATTGACGGAACAGAATGTTCCTGCCTCTGCAATCGCTACTGTAGAAGAAATGATACCAGCCGATCTGGCGATGCGAGAAGGAGTTGAACATACGGATACCACGGCGACAGAGTAACCGCTGACGGGGAGCGAGCATTTTGAAGAAACTGCAGATCCCGTACAGGAGTCTCCGCCGTTAGGGGAGGCGACCTGCTGATGTCAAATCTGCGCCGTGCGACAGGTGCCAGCAGCGTCTGCGGCCTGGTGACCCCGTATCTAAACAGCAGCAACCTGTAACCCCCCCCCCCCTGTAGGGCGCATATCGTATCGCGATACTGAATGTCAACGGCGTCCGCGCACCCGTCAAGATACATCTCCTGAACAAATGGTATCGGCTTCAGAACTAGACATTGCACTGTTACAGGAGGTGCCTTTAGCAGCGCTACCATGGATAGCAGGATATGACTTCTATACCTCCATGGCAATCACCTTGGCCGCAGAGTGGCGGTTTATGTACCCGAAAATAGCCACGCGGGGTGACCGCGCTGTCTCAGGCGCCTTGCCACGTTTCACGCGGCTCCCTCCGTAAGAGGTTCGAGTTCTCCCTCGGGCATTGGTGTATGTGTTATCCTTAGCATAAGTTAAAAAGTTGGATTAAGTAGTGTGTAAGCCTAGGGAATGATGACCGCAACAGTTTGGGCCCATAGGAACTTATCACAAATTTCTAATTTTTTACGCGAAAGCAATCTGATTGACGACATTGTGTAACTCTCGACTGCCAGGTGTATGACGTTTACGATTCACTCCACGCGTGTCACTAATATCTATGCGCCTTCTGGTACCGGGCGTCGGCGTGAAAGAGCTCGATTTTGTGCGCAGGAGATTACCCCACTGCTCTTAGGTCGACATGAACATCTGCTCTTTGGAGGGGACTCTAACTGCGTACTCGGCCGGAAAGGTCAATATCCGAATCTAACAACGTTCCAGGAGCTGCGTCTCATTGTTCGCGATCCACCCCTACCGGCTACGTGGAAGGTACTGCGCGCAGACGACCTGGGATTCTCGTTTCACACGAGTCTTTCGGCAGGTCGGTTAAACTGCATTTGTGTCTCCAGTGGGCTGGTTGATGCGGTGCCCGATGTAGAGCGCTGGCCTTAGGTGTTCTCTGGTCCTTTCGCGCCATTTGGAGGGCCGGCCGGAGTGACCGAGCGGTTCTAGGCGCTACAGTCTGGAACCGCGCGACCGCTACGGTCGCAGGTTCGAATCCTGCCTTGGGCATGGATGTGTGTGATGTCCTTAGGTTAGTTAGGTTTAAGTAGTTCTAAGTTCTAGGGGACTGATGACCTCAGCAGTTAAGTCCCATAGTGCTCAGAGCCATTTGAACCATTTGAACATTTGGAGGAGTTGGGCACCATGGAAACGCAACACTCAGCATCTGCAGGATCCTGATTGTTGTCAACGTAACACTGAGACGAAGACAGTGTGAATGGCATCTCCAATACGAAGCATCAGTGGTGGCGTGGTGGCCGAAATGTGCCAGACTGATACTCCGTCGTACATTCATCACTTACAAAAGGGAGGTGGCAGCTTGGTACAGGCACACTACATACTTATACTTCATCACCCGGAAAATACAGGGGGCTGTGATGCGTGCCTCCAGACTTGATGTGGTGTGGCGGGAGAATCCCTCCATACATCATATTGTGTACGTTTGCAGGCACTGCAGACAAAATTTAGCCACCGAACTCGTAGATCACCGTTCACAGCGGGTCACCTACCAAGCGGACATAGTCCACAGCTTTGTCGCGCATTATCGCCGAGTTTCCTGTGCCGTGACGTCCTGGCCTTGGATCCTATCGTCGTGGACTTTCCACGCACCCTCCTGCTTGAGGAGCGGGTTACATTAATGGGACCTTTCTCCTCGGAGGAGATGACTACCACAATCTTCAGGGGTGCTCTGTGCAATTCGCCAGGCGTCGAAGGACTCTCTTCTGAATTTTAGTGTACGTTCTGTGGTCTCATGTTTACACACTGGTTGGAGATGTGTAATTAGCTGATCACGTCTGCCCCTACGATTCCGCAAGATTTTGTCGATGGTATTACTGTTTTCATTCGTAAACAGACACCTGGAATTACTATATCGACATCTACCTAGATACTCTGCAAGCCATCGTATGATGAGTGGCGGTGGGTACCCTATACCATTACTAGTCGTTTCCTTTCCTGTTCCACTCGCAAATTTTCATTCGGCTAATGTCATGAAATTGTAATCTCCGATGTGCTTCGTGTGCAATATCAAAGTGCACTCAGCTTATTATTGACCCGAAGAATTCTGCACCTCCTCATTAGTGTAAAGATTTACAATAATGTTAAAACAATAATATATGAACAGTTTCAAATACAATATAAGGGGGTTGTTTGTGTTGTTACCACCGGATGATAATTACACGAAATATTTGTCAGGATTTGTAAGTGGTGGATCCTTTATATACGACAATGCGCGTACATCAAAAGTGAGTTTAAACAGTTTTATTAACAAAGCTGATTATAAAACACGCACACTAAGCGCACTCATCATCACTGTGTCTGATATCCTAATTACGGTCGTTTCGAAAGGCTCCATGGTCATCTAAGAAAAGAGACGTATTCGCGTCCGAGGCCACGCTAGTTAATACGGCGCGCTGCGGACAGTGGCCAGTTGCTTACTCTCTGCGTCGCAATGCGGTTGGACGCACATGTACTACCAAGCAAATTGTCAGCATTCCAGACAGGGTGGCTGGCGAGCGCTTGTTACGTACCATACGGCTGCATGCAATCCGTAGACCCTCAAAACAACATAATTAAATCTGAAGAGGTTACTGTGGGGCCCAGCCCACTCGTCTCATACAGGGTGCCTAAAAGGATGCTGCGATCTCGGAATGCTATACAACAATTCATGTAAATTACATTAATAGTTTTTATTACAAATAACAAGATTGACAATACGTAACTTAGGCTTTAAAACGGTGTCGCAAGCGATGGGCGACATGCAAATAAGTAATGTTCTTCACTGTAGACAATGTCCAAGTAAGAAATGGATATGGATCACACGTCACTGCTATCGTAGTACAACTGTGCTGATCTGCGAGTCCCGGCCTGGTACCGTCCGAGTACTGTCTGCCCGAGGCTATTTTTTTTTCCTGTATTGAATTTCAATTCCCCCCGAAGGGGGCGGGCTGGCAGCAGCTTAGTACGCTGCTCTACAGCCTACAGACTTTTTTAAAAACGTAAGAAAAAAGGAAACAAGAAAAACAGGCGATAAAACGGTGACTTAAAGTGTAAAATGGCGGAAAATTGTGGAAAGTTAAAACAGAAAGCAAAGGGGTTGGCAATGTTAAAAATACACAGATATCAGACAAGTAACATAGTAGACACACAATTAAAAAAAACATGGCGACAGTCTGGTTTCTGTTCGCAAAAAAACAAAAAAAATCACACCCAGGGACAGTATGATTGCCATTCGCAACACTTCCCAAAAGAAACACAACACGGAACACTCACTGTAAAACACTGCACGAAAATGTCGGCACAAAGATGACACTCCCTAGCCAAGGGCACATGGGGGGGGGGGGGAGGGCGGGGAACCTGGAGAAGGGGGAAAACAAGGAGCAAGGTAAGGAAAAAAACGCAAATGGGCGGGGGAACCAAAGCAGGGAGAGGACTCATAAGGGGGGAGAGGGACCGGGCAGATGCGAGAGGGAATGGGAAAAGGCAGTGGAGGGAAATGCAAAAGGACTCGGGGGAGAGAAGGGGGGCAGAGGGAGGGGAGGTGGGGAAAAGAGCCAGGAAAAGGACAGAGGAAAGGAGGGGGAGTGAGGATCAGAGGTGATAGGAGGGATAAATGGAGGGAGAGAGGGCATCATCCAGGAGGGGGAGTTGACAGAAGCCACCTTGGGAAAGGAGATGAAGGGTGGAGAGATGGAGGGTAGGGGGGACACAACAGTGAAGACGTGGCAGGAGGCGGGGACTGGAGAGGAGAGGAGGAACCAGGGGGTGAGGGGGATCAAGGCAGCGGGAGGTGTAGAGTATGCAGATATGTTCAAGGAATAGGAGCAGATGGGGGAAAGGAATGCGGTCATAGAGGATCTGCGTGGGGAACGGGAGGCGTATACGGAAGGCAAGGCGGCGTGCATGACGCTCGAGGATCTGGAGGGACTTATAGAATTTTGGGGGGGGGGGGGCAGATATCCAGGCGGGACTGGCATAACAAAGAATGGGACGGATTAAGGATTTGTAGGTATGGAGGATGGTAGAGGGGTGCAACCCCCATGTCTGGCCAGAGAGGAGTTTGAGGAGTCGGAGGCGGTTGTGGGCTTTGGATTGGATGGAGCGGAAATGAGGGATCTGGGTGAGGTGATGGTCAATGGTGAGCCCAAGGTAGGTGAGGGTGGGGGTGAGGCAGACAGGACCGGTGCAGACGGTAAGGGAGAAATCCAGGAGCCGGAAGGAGCGAGTGGTACGACCTACAATGATGTCTTGGAAGGATTGATTTTCGGGAGCCACTGGTTATACCAAGCGGCAAAAAGGTCAAGGTGATTCTGGAGAAGGCATTGGGACCGTTGGAGGGTAGGAGCGAGGGCGAGGAATGCGGTGTCATCGGCATATTGCGAGAGGTGTACTGGAGGGGTGGGGGGAGTTGGGGCATATTGGCTATGAACAGGAGGTGGAGGAGAGGGGAGAGGACAGAGCCCTGGGGCAGACCTGCAGAGGGGTAGAAGGCGTGGGAATTGGCATTATGGATGATAACATAGGTGGGCGGCGGGAGAGGAAGGAGGCCATCAGACGGATGTAGTTGACAGGAAGGGCATAGTTTTGGAGTTTAAACAGGAGATGGGGATGCCAGACACGGTCGTAGGCCGTTTCGAGGTCGAGGGGGACAAAAATGGGGGAGCGACGGGAGTTAAGCTGGAGGGAGAGGAGATGAGTGAGGCAGAGGAGTTGGTCATCGGCAGAGAAGGAACGTCGAAAGCCACATTGGGTATCGGGGAGGAGGTGGTTTTGGCAGAAGTGGTGATGGATGCACCGGGAAAGGATGGATTCCAAGAGCTTGCTGAACACTGATGTGAGACAGATAGGACGATAGGAGGAGGTATCAGATGGAGGCTTCCCGAGGCTAGCAGGAGCGGCACTAATATTCTCTTCTTGCAGAGGCCGCTCCTATCGTGGCACGGTCCTTGTCAGCTGGTTATTGGCTGACGTCGTCTCACTGCCTTCTCTATCTAGTCTTGCGTTCTTCATCTCCGTGCCATCGCTTATCGTTATGCCAGAATAGCTACAACTTGAAAACAGAGAAATTGCACCAAATGTAGAAAAAATAAAACACAAATGCATCTCAAGATGTTTCACAATTCATAAAATTAAACAATATATGTACAACATACATTTAGAATATATTTATCTGGGAAATTCCTATTAAACAACCCAACATGACAACTGACTTTGAAGTGGACAGCTACTGGGCGCGTGTACAGCGATACAGAGATATTTATAGTTCATTTCTGACAACTGCGTGTTTGGAATACTGCTTAAATATATATGATTCAATTGAGGGTTAACGAAGCTGCGCGTTTGCCATTATTCAAATGTCGAAACGAAAAACAATGTACTAGGAGAAGGAGGGAGAAGATTACGAAAAAAACGACTTTTTCGAGAAATCTGGGTGCACCGTTGTAACGTACATTAAAAACCACAGAATTTTTATTTGAATTGAAGGTTTTTCATATCTGTTAACGTTTCAACGGTTTTTATCCAGAAATACTGATCTCAGTTTTTCTCAAGGGGGAGTTTCACCCTCTTAACAACCGTATGGGCACGTACAAAAAAATACGGGTTTCTTATCTTGCTCTACGCTACAACATATTCAAAGTGGATCAAAATCGAAGTATGTCCCTTTGGTGTATTTACTTGTGACATCCAGTGAGTCAGAGGGCAAATAGATGTGTGTTAGAGTGCCTGGGTGTTTTTAAAAGCAGGAACTTAGGCAATTAGTCCTGTGAACAGTGTTACTGGTTCAAAAAATGGTTCAAATGGCTCTGAGCACTATGGAACTTAACTTCTAAGGTCATCAGTCCCCTAGAACGTAGAACTACTTAAATCTGATTAACCTAAGGACATCACAAACATCTATGCCCGGGGCAGGATTCGAACCTGCGACCGTAGCGGTCGCGCGGTTCCAGACTGTAGCGCCTAGAACCGCTCGGCCACCACGGCCGGCCACTGTTACTGGCATCTTCGAAGATAGCAAAGTCCAAAACCTACTCTTCATAATGATGCAGAGGAAAAAACTACATTTTCTCACCCAGATTGTTGAAATAAACATTCTGGTTCATAATCAGGGTGCGCTGAATGAGTGGAAACAAGTGGCAGTACGAAAAAACCATACAAAACATCACAGAAACAATTCTGTCCTGAGCTACACTCTCTACACAATGGCGGCGAAATGCCTCACTGAGACGTTTGTGCAATCGACTCCTTGTATCATTTGAAAAGAGGCAAAATTGCGAGGCGTCATACCACCCTACACGTATTCAGCCACTTTTGTCCAGAAATACAGATTATTTGTCGCATTTTCTAGGTACCTGACACCAAATGGTCATTGCACACAGTTCACTTCTCAACGGTCGCACGGAGATAGATTCAAATGTATAGGCATTCACCGGCAGCAGAAATTCCTGTCGGGTTTGAAACCGAATGTTGTTGACGAGCGTTACACTTCAGTCCTTGTCGTTTCTGATCTGTCTACAATAGTAGTGGGGCAGTGCGGATACTGAAACAAAGGGGTCCATTGTTCTTCTCAGGCAGACAATGAAGTCAGTTGGCCTTGACTCTTACGTAAATAAACTGATCACTTGGCCGAGCCTGTAATGTAAACAATGACATCACTAATGTAAATCATATGTTCACTTGGCTGGTGTCCTTATATATACAAAACAGTGGTCAGGTCCATTGATCTTTAGTTAAACAAGCTACACATGTGTGCTCTAAATTTGTGTCTATGCTAGTGTAATTTGTGACCCTAACGCAAACAAAGTGCCACCTCTCCCATCCCTCAACTTCGCCTACACCGCACTCCTCTAGGTCAACAGCGTAACGTAAAAATCGCGGGAAATTCAGAGGAGCTATAATCTTATTAGCTGAGGCATGATAGCATATGTGACTTGTAATTTATCGGGCCATTATGTTATCACTATAATCTATATCACCCTCATTCTAAATACCATAAATTATGTTATTCCATTTATCTTAGTATAATTTACTACCACTGTCAAATAATGGCTTCCTCTATATATAAGTAATTCTTATATTAATTATTAAGATTTATGACCTGAAAGTAACTTCAGTCACTTCGATTAATAATTAATATAAGAATGACTTAAATATATATGATATAAATTATAGTGATAAGATGGCGTGATAAATTATGAGTGACATACACTATCATGCCTCAGCTAATAGGATAACATCTCCTCTGAATTTCCCACGATTTTTACGTTACACAGTTGACCTAGAGGAGTGGGCGAGTGGGGTATAGGCGAAGTTGAAGGACAATGGGAAGTGGCAACTTTAAAGAGCACACTTTGTTTGCGTTAGGGTCACAAATTACACTAGCTTAGACACAAATTAAGAGCAGACATGTGTAGCTTGTTTAAGTAATGATCAGCGGACCTGACCCCGTCTTTTTTATATAAGGACACCAGCCAAGTGAACATTTGATTCACATTAGTTATGTCATTGTTTACATTATGGGCTCGGCCAAGTGATCAGTTTGTTTACGTAAGAGTGAAGGCCAAATGACGCCATTGTCTACCTGAGAAGAACAATGAACCCCTTGGTGTCTATGTCCGCACTGCCCCACTACTATTGTAGACAGATCCGAACTGACAAGGACTGGAGTGTAACGCCTCGTCAACGACAATGAGTATTCAAAGAATGAGTATTCAAACAACTGTGACTGACGCCCAAACAACAGGGAACTGACATGCATCGAGACTATAAAATAGTGCATTGATAATGGCTAGGTACGTGCCGAAATCTGGATTTGCCAACTAAAATCTGCAAAAAATAAGGACGACTGATTGCTGGGCTGTATAATTTATAAATGTATAAATGGTATCTTCTATTAATCCTGCTTGGTAAGGGTTAGAGACTGATAAACAATACCTAAAAATCGGTCAAGTAAGTGTTCCAAATGCCGCTCCTTTTATGAATAAGATTCACATCAGCCTAGAACAAGCTCTTTCTACTATTTGTCTTACGTGGTCCAGACAGTTACTGCTAGATATTTCATAGTTGTTACTGCCGCTAGTGAGTTAGCATCAGTTGGGGAACAGAACAGTAGTGGATGTCTTAACTTCTCCTTTAGCTAGGTTTATGCAATTTATAGCAAGAGTAATCCCATACGAATACTGCTCATCACGTCCTTAATGAAATGCCTAGTGTCGGCTGGTAGCATCGCTTTGATTCCTCCTTGACGAACAAAATTATTTTAAAGTGGAATTTTAAATACCTGTTGAATAAAGTGGTCCTAAATTAGTTCAGTGGAGTTCATTTTAGTCAATATTACAGCAGTGTGTGTGTGTGTGTGTGTGTGTGTGTGTGTGTGTGTGTGTGTTTGTGTGTGAGGTAGATAGAGAGAAATACGGAGGAGCGGGGGCGGGGATATGAGGGATATTTTAATGAACGACAGTACGAGCCTCGGAACTGGATATGCATAAGAAAACCATTAATGTCTTCTCATCTCTGCAACAAGAAAGTGCAGAAAAAGCCCGGAAATCTGTGCCAAGTACTCTCCACCACGTACACAATGGGTAAACTGTTGGGTGATTTCCACATAGTGATGTAACAATTACAGAAACAGAATTGCTAATGAAAATAAGCAAATTGAATTGCTAAATCAGGAAGACGACACTTACTGTATACCTAGAAGACAAATTTTTTTGGCGAGAATGTAGAGAAAGTCAGACCAACATTTCTCCAGAGCAATGTTTCATGAGAAGATCCCGTCGCAATGAGAAACGCCTGTGTTTTAATGATTGCCACTCCAATTCACGTATCATGTCTGTGGCACTATCTCCCCTATTTCGCGATAATACAAAACGAGAGTCCATTTAAATACATCATGTAGCTTCTATGCAATCGTATATTCTGTTTTTCCATTTTAAGCAGTTGCTCCTTTACCTACATTTCGTCTACATAGCTTCCGATCGTTCATAATGTAATTTAGCATGTATGAAGTCTTATGATTTGACCTCTCCTTTCAATTAACAGGCCGACCACGGTGGCCGAGCGGTTCTAGTCGCTTCAGTCCAGAAGCGCGCGACTGCTACGGTCGCAGGTTCGAATCCTGCCTCGGGCATGGATGTGTATGATGTCCTTAGGTTAGTTAGGTTTAAGTAGTTCTAAGTTCTAGGGGACTGATGACCTCAGATGTTAAGTCCCATAGTGCTCAGAGCCATTTGAACCATGTTTGTTAAATTAACATTCATCAAATGAAACCTAAGTTAAGAATCCGTACCATTGAGCTCTACTCCCAACAATATCAAAGTTTCTTCCGTACAACAATGACGATCAACTTTTAAAAATAGAAGGCGACAGCTTCTGCGTACACATAGGTCAGACTCGATATGGTATTGCACCACTTTGGCATGTCTCTAAACATAACTATTACAAATATGTGAAAGTGTCAAGTTTGGTGTTCTGTCCCATATATCTTCGCATACCCGTATTAAATGCACTGTCACTGCTTTCTCTCGGACATCTGGACGCCAGTGATCCTTATTATCTTCTACTCACCTCTCTTATTCCTATTGCGCGCTGATTCAGTGAGGTTCGCCAAGTACTTATGCGGCGTTACTGTCTCCTCTGCTTTAAATATTACTATTATGACTTATTTGCTCACTAAATTTTAGAATTCTTAAAGGTAAGTTGCTAAAATAACTAATTTCAAGTCTAGGTACTTTTGAGAACAGGGTCATCAGAGATTCCTTATCTTATTAACTAGACTTCGCACCTGCTATGCTTTGTTATAATTCTGCCCCATTCTATTTCTTTACAGTTATCAGCTAATACGTATCTCCGATTAATGGCTTCCGGATCATCCATCCTTCCTTTCTTCCATACTCTGTCCTGTATCCTTAAACACTACGGGAGATCAGTTCTTCCTATAATTACGTTAATTACTTAGATTATTAACAACTTGTAACTACTGGTCGTCAACTGGCTTAAATCTATGAATACCTTTATTACTCCGCCTGCAAGGGGTATGCTTCGTACTCTTATTTGTTCGGAAATGGTTTAACTTTGTATACACAATATAGGCCCTTAATGACACCTGATACTGGCTCTTTCAGTAACAAGGCTTTTGGATGTGGCATCTGTTCCACTACTAGGGGACCTTCATATGAGTAAAAAAGCATTTTGCCTTCCTTTTCACTTTTACAGTTTTTGGGATATGATTTAGCTAAGGCTAAGTCTCCAACTTGGTAGACTGGTTGCTTACCGCACAGATTACATCTTTTAAGTCTTTTCCCAGAGTTCTGCATTAAAAAAAGTTCAAATGTGTGTGAAATCTTTTGGGAATTAACTGCTAAGGTCATCAGTCCCTAAGCTTACACACAATTTAAACTAAATTATCTCAAGGACGAACACACACACCCATGCCCGAGGGAGGACTCGAACCTCCGCCGTTCTGTATTATCATATTATGTACTACTTCAGGATGTGCTTGCCAGATTGCACCTTCCATTGGAGACCATGCAAGTGCTGATAATAACGACCCCCTCTCATGGGTTCACCTATTATTTCTAAGGGATATAAACCCGTACTCAAATGTGGGAATTCATGCCGTCTTAATTCCATAATAATCACGTATGCTCGTAGTATTCCATTTCCCACTTGATGCAGAATCATGTTCCACTCATCATTTGAGTAAGTGACAAACTTACTAAAACACTGCACTTCATCTCTCTACCACAGATGAAACACACGACACTCTCGCTTATGCTTCTGCGTCAGTTTTGTCTTTTTCCTGTTATGGAACACACGAAACATACAAACATGATCCACACTATATAGACCTTTCATTTCGCCCGTCTTCGAATCTTTTAACGACACTGCCTTTCGGTGGTATTGTTTGACCACATCCCACGGTCCCTTGTGCTTGAGAAAAAGTTTTTTGATCGCTTGTTACGCTTTGAAAGGCATCCGCTTATTAACAATGGACTGCGATAAACATTGCTTCTCTTTCTTACTCTTCTTTGTGATAAGTTTTGAAAGTTGGTTACTTCCCTCTCAAAGGATATCTGCTGTGAGCCGAAGTTAACACCCCTAAGCCTATACGTTATCAGTTTACTCTTATTGAAAAACTTGCCCTATTGTCTGTTTTGCGGGCTTGTACCCAGTAACTCTTTATGTTGGTGTACACACAGCAAATCGTTTTTCCTTTTTCCAGGCTCTGCCGGTTCGGCCGTACCATTTGAACAATCAAAAATGCTTTATCGCCACTCATCTCTACATTAATATTACTATGCGTAGTACAAAGGCTGTAAAGTAGAAGACCCGTTTACACGCTTCCTGTAAGCGTGCCTCTATGCATGCTACTCGTCCTGGAAATGCTCTCTTTTCTATTCCGTGATCCTCACCAGACTGTCAATGTTCATCAGACTGTCAATGCTCATCACACTATCAATGCTCTCAGCTCTTCTTATCCTCCAATGTACTTAATACTTTACAGTTTTCGGATACTTGTGCTATTAACTTCTCTATTTTCTTCTTCTATCCAATTTTCTGACTACTGCCATCTCCACACTCGCATGTACAGCGTGTTCGGCATCTCCAGTAGATAACCGCGGTCAGTTTGATCCACGATCTCTTCGCGTATAACAATATTATTTTCATCAATTGCCTCTCGAACTATAGCTTTCATGTTCCCGATTTGCTGATTCAAATTAAGAACATCCTTTTTCATTTGTAACTTCTCTTCTCTCAACTCACGAATGTTGCCTTCTAACCTAGAACTTGAGTACATAAGCTAGTTAATTCATATTTCATCTCCGAACTCAAACTCTCTGTTTACCGTTTCATTACGTCGTCTGTAACCTTTGAACAGGCTATTTTCTGATTAGCACTATACAGAGTGGTCCATTGATCGTGGCCGGGCCAAATATCTCACGAAATAAGCATCAAACGAAAAAACTACAAAGAACGAAACTTGTCAAGCTTGAAGGGGGAAACCAGATGGCGCTATGGTTGGCCAACTCGATGGCGCTGCCATAAGTCATACGGATAACAACTGTATTTTTTAAAATAGGAACCCTCATTTTTTATTACATATTCGCGTAGTACATAAAGAAATATGAATCTCTTAGTTGGCCCACTTTTTTCGCTTCGTGATAGATGGCGCTGTGTAATAGTCACAAACTTATGGCTCAAAATTTTAGACGGACAGTTGGTAAAAGGTAGGTTTTTTAAATTAAAATACAGAACGTAGGTACGTTTGAACATTTTATTTCGGTTGTTCCAATGTGATACATGTACCTTCGTGAATTTATCATTTCTGAGAACGCATGCTGTTAAGGCGTGATTACCTGTAAATACCACATTAATGCGATAAATGCTCAAAATGATGTCCGTCAACCTCAATGCATTTGGCAATACGTGTAACGATATTCCTCTCAACAGCGAGTAGTTCGCCTTCCGTAATGTTCGCACATGCACTGACAATGTGCTGACGCATGTTGCCAGGCGTTGTCGGTGGATCACGATAGCAAATATCCTCCAACTGTCCCCATAGAAAGAAATCCGAGGACGTCATATCGGTGAACGAGCAGGCCATGGTATGGTGCTTCGACGACCAATCCACCTGTCATGAAATATGCTACTGAATACCGCTTCAACCGCACGCGAACTATGTGCCGGACATCCTTGATGTTGGAGGTACATCGCCATTCTGTCATGCAGTGAAACATCTTGCATTAACATCGGTAGAATATTACGTAGGAAATCAGCATACATTGCGCCATTTAGATTGCCATCGATAAAATGGGGGCGAATTATCCTTCCTCCCATAATGCCGCACCATACGTTAACCCGCCAAGGTCGCTGATGTTCTACTTGTCGCAGCCATCGTGGATGTTCCGTTGCCCAATAGTGCATATTATGCCGGTTTACATTACCGCTGTTGGTGAATGACGCTTCGTCGCTAAATAGAACGCGTTCAAAAAATCTGTCATCGACCAGTAATTTCTCTTGGGCCCAGTGGCAGAACTGTACACGACGTTCAAATTCGTCGCCATGCAGTTCCTGGTGCATAGAAATATGGTACGGGTGCAATCGATGTTGATGTAGCATTCCCAACACCGACGTTTTTGAGATTCCCGATTCTCGCGCAATTTGTCTGCTACTGATGTGAGGATTAGGCGTGACAGCAGCTAAAACACCTACGTGGGCATCATCAGTTGTTGCAGGTCGTGGTCGATGTTTCACATGTGGCTGAAGACTTGCTGTTTCCTTTAATAACGTAACTATCCGGTGAACGGTCCGGACAGTTGGATGATGTCGTCCAGGATACCGAGCAGCATACATAGCACACGCCCGTTGGGCATTTTTATCACAATAGCCATACACCAACACGATATCGACCGTTTCCGCAATTGGTAAACGGTCCATTTTAACTCGGGTAATGTATCACGAAGCAAATACCGTCGGCACTGGCAGGATGTTACGTGATCCCTCGTACTTATACATTTGTGACTATTACAGTACCATCTATCACAAAGCGAAAAAGTAGTCCAACTAAAACATTCATATTTCTTTACGTACTACACGAATATGTAATAAAAAATAGGGGTTCCTATTTTAAAAAACGCAGTTGATATCCGTTTGACCTATGGCAGCGCCATCTAGTGGGCCAACCATAGCCCCATCTGGTTTTCCCCTTCAAGCTAGACGAGTTTCGTTCTTTGTAGTTTTTTCTTTTGATGCTTATTTCGTGAGATATTTGGCCCAGTCACTATCAATGGACCATCCTGTATAATTTCTGCTTTAGTATTCTGGCCCACAACACATACATCCATGTCCACTACGCTGTCTTCCGACATTATTACTATTAATTGAAAACTCGGATCCATTCCCTATAAAACAGACAGTTATAATGACCCACCTGTCACACTGACAGAGTTTAACCCGACGCAACCACCAGCATCTCCGCCAGCACCACCTCCTATCTGTTACCTAGTGTGGCTTTCGGTCGTCCTTCTCTACCGATGACCTTCTGCTTCACCTCACTCATCTCCTCTCCGAACAGTTCAACTCCTGTTGCTCCGCCATCTTCCTCTCCCTCCACCTTGAACGTGCGTATGACCGTGTGTAGCATTCCAGTCTCCTCTTCAAGCTCCAAACCTTCACCCTTCCTCTCAACTACGTCCGTCTGATTGGGTCCTTTCTTTCCCAACGTCCTTCCTATGTCACCATCCATAACAAAGATTCCTACACCTTCTACCCCTCCGCCGGCGTGCCTCAAGGTTCCGTCCTCTCCCCTCTTCTATACCTTTTGTATATGGCGGACATGCCGCCACCTTCACCCCCTGTCCACGTTCTCCAATACGCCGATGACACCGCCTTCCTTGCCCTCGCCCCCACCGTGCAACGCTCCCAACACCTTCTCCAATCCCATCTTGACTGGTTCACCGCTTGGTGCAACCAATGGTTGCTCAAGGTCAATCCTTCCAAGACCCAGGCGATCATTGTGGGCAAAACCACCCCTTCCTTCCGTCTCCTCGACATCTATCTCACCATTTATGGCCATCCTATCGCCATCAACCCTACCCCTAAGTACCTTGGCGTCACCCTTCACCGTCGCCTCTCCTGGACACCCTCCTCCCATATCCAGACAATCCAAGCCAAGACACACTCCCGACTCTGTTTCCTCAAGCTCCTTTCTAGCCGCACATGGGGTCTGGACCCCTCCACCATCCTCCACACCTATAAATCCCTTATCCGCCCTATCCTCTGCTACACTCATCCCACCTGGATCTCCGCCCCTCCTACCTTTTACAAATCCCTTCAAATCCTAGAATGCCATGCACTCCGCCTCACCTATCACGTCTCCCCTCCCCCACGCATCCTCTATGACCTTATTCCATTCCCGCACCTCCTTCTTTTCCTTGAACAGATACAGATCCTCTACACCTCCCGCAAACTTGATCCCCCTCACCCACTTGTCTCTCCCATCCTCTCTCACCCCCGTCCGCTGCCACGCCTGCATTCCCACATCCCACCTGATCTCCATCTCTCCACTCTCCATACCCTCACCAAAGGTGGCTTCCACCAATTCCCCCTCTCTGATGATGCCCTCATCCCCTCCATCTACCCCTCCTACCAACTTTGATACTCCTCTCCTGCACCCTGTGTTTTTCTCCTGAGGGCACCCTCTTTCCCTTCTCTCAATCCTCCCTTCCTCCCATCCTCCTCTCCAGGCTTCCCCAACCCAACCTACCTTCTCTCCTCCCCCTCCCTTCTCCACTGCCACTGGCATCTACACACTCCCCTCTCCCTCCTCCCCTCCCTTCTTTCCCTTTTTGGGAGGTCCCCAGACTCGCACACGAATAGTGATCTTTCGCGCGCCAGAGATCGTCGCCTAGTGTTTGTGTGTGTGTGTCGTCGTGTTCGTGTTCAAGTGTTCCAGTGTTACTCGTTTGTGCTCCAACGTTCGCGTGTGCCATCTGTCCTCACTGTGTGTGTCCACGTGTCTGAACATTTTTATTTTGGACTCTGCGCCCGTTAACGGCTCCGTGTGTTTTACTTTTGTATGTCTACGTTTGTATATCCACTCTGTCTATCCTGCGATTGTCTTCTTTTGTCTCATTAGTTTTCTCTGTGGCCGAAGAGCGGCGTAATTTGCCGCTGCTGGCCTACCTGTTTCAGGTGTGAAATTACCAATACAGAAAAAAAACCATAGTTAAGTCTGTTTTCAAGACACAGAACAGAACACTTGTATTGCTTCTCAACGTGAACTGAAGGACCGAATACATTTCTGTTGACGGTGAGCTGGCTCGTAGAGTAGACTGCAACCCGCCAGTAGATGGAGCTCCGCCCGGCTGCTGCTACCCGTCGCAACGAGCAGAGTCTGTCGCTGACGAAACCAGCTCTGCGATGGCCCCAACAGGACACGTTGACGCCCGGCAGCTATCACCTACAGTGCTAAATTTCTCTATCGACAGCACTCGGCTGCTGCCATACGAACGCGGCGTCTCGTGGTCGTCCAACTCCAAGTCAGCTGCCTCAGCTGTCACAACCAGGACGCTGCACACTCGGCCGTTGCTCGTGACGTTGGCTGTCCCGGATCCAACCACCAGGACACGCGCCAAGTCGCCGTCAATCCCTGGCCGAATAACCAATGCTGTTTTGTCCACTGCATTCGCTTACACTCCTTCTACACTCGTGCGTCAGTCAGTGTCTATTCTCACGTTTCGTAATGCCCCTGGTATCTCGTGAACTTCACTCCTGCGAATTTATGCTCACACATCATTGTAGCGGTCGTGCGGTTTTATACACAGGATGTTATTATCGATGTTATTATTTAAACAGACAGCATCAGCAGACGTCGTACGAAACACCCAGTTGATGCAAACTTTCAATTAATCGTATATGTATAATAAACCAGCTTGACCGTTTCAGACTTCTCTTCCAGAGAGGGCACCACAACGAATTTGAATAACTTCAGCGATTTTGATAAATTACCTTTCTGCAAGATCGGAATCAGAGAGACACAAAAGTTCAATCATTTGCGTAACATCGGTTTCACAAATGTTCTGTGGTTTCTCAACAGTTGACATTTGCTCTTACCTTTAAATATCGATAACCGATTCACTTAGAACTTCAATAATTCTAGTATTCTCAACAAAATTCAATCATGAAGAAGAATCGGTTGCTTTATAATAAGATCAGACTAAAAAGCAAATAACTTTTCCCACATAAACGGTCACTTCAGTTTTCTTGTCAGATGAATAAATCACTTCTCGCTTTCAGCGATGGGTTTTATTGGGACATAGGCTTTACAACAACATCGATATTAATCATAAGGGATCAAGATAAGAACATTTTCCTTTACAACTTTTATCGTATACTTTCTTGTTTGTTACATACAATTAAATACCTTTATTTTGTTTGAATCAGAATGTGACAACACACGGATAGGATCTTCTGCCGCGCGATGCCATTCGCCTGGTGGACGATGGCGGGTAGCTCGATGCCTGGAGGCTGTGCCGAAAATATTACCGTCGTCGTGTCTCTGCGCTCACCCATGTTATGTAACAGATACAAAAACAAACCACTGAAATACACAACTCCAATTTTACAAACACACAAATACCACTGACAATCTTACAAAAGAGCTATCGTTATACTCGTAGTATATCGTATTATTATCTGCACATGAGCGGTAGGAGACACGGTGTAACTGTCTTAATATTTGGTTACTATCTATTTGCGATGTTTTTGATGGTTGTGATCCGTGACTATAGATCTGATATCATACGTGCGTATCACGACAAAAAACCCACCTGCGTTTTGTATGTGCACTACTTCTCTACACCTCGTAAACACCTACTTAGTGGCATACAGTTATTAATGTGCCAACCTCGGTGTCTTTATAATGTGAGATGACCGTAGCAAATGAACATTCTGTTTCACTCAGGCAACTGCCAAAGTCACGATCACTTTACCCTGGTCAATATTTAGTATGTAGTGCTGGGAACGTGAATTGGGAACAACACACTCGAGGGTGTTCGCGGAGGCATTTTACCTCCAGATTTTTCTTCTTCTGCACCTAATAGCGTAGTCAGGTGCCTGTTCCAGCTTCCCCGTTTGACAGCGTCCCTCTAAAATCCTTAGGTATGCCTGATGATGTAGTGTTATGAAATACACTCCTGGAAATGGAAAAAAGAACACATTGACACCGGTGTGTCAGACCCACCATACTTGCTCCGGACACTGCGAGAGGGCTGTACAAGCAATGATCACACGCACGGCACAGCGGACACATCAGGAACCGCGGTGTTGGCCGGTGTTGTGCACCGCCGCCGTCAGTGTCAGCCAGTTTGCCATGGCATACGGAGCTCCATCGCAGTCTTTAACACTGGTAGCATGCCGCGACAGCGTGGACGTGAACCGTATGTGCAGTTGACGGACTTTGAGCGAGGGCGTATAGTGGGCATGCGGGAGGCCGGGTGGACGTACCGCCGAATTGCTCAACACGTGGGCCTGAGGTCTCCACAGTACATCGATGTTGTCGCCAGTGGTCGGCGGAAGGTGCACGTGCCCGTCGACCTGGGACCGGACCGCAGCGACGCACGGATGCACGCCAAGACCGTAGGATCCTACGCAGTGCCGTAGGGGACCGCACCGCCACTTCCCAGCAAATTAGGGACACTGTTGCTCCTGGGGTATCGGCGAGGACCATTCGCAACCGTCTCCATGAAGCTGGGCTACGGTCCCGCACACCGTTAGGCCGTCTTCCGCTCACGCCCCAACATCGTGCAGCCCGCCTCCGGTGGTGTCGTGACAGGCGTGAATGGAGGGACGAATGGAGACGTGTCGTCTTCAGCGATGAGAGTCGCTTCTGCCTTGGTGCCAATGATGGTCGTATGCGTGTTTGGCGCCGTGCAGGTGAGCGCCACAATCAGGACTGCATACGACCGAGGCACACAGGGCCAACACCCGGCATCGTGGTGTGGGGAGCGATCTCCTACACTGGCCGTACACCACCGGTGATCGTCGAGGGTACACTGAATAGTGCACGGTACATCCAAACCGTCATCGAACCCATCGTTCTACCATTCCTAGACCGGCAAGGGAATTTGCTGTTCCAACAGGACAATGCACGTCCGCATGTATCCCGTGCCACCCAACGTGTTCTAGAAGGTGTAAGTCAACTACCCTGGCCAGCAAGATCTCCGGATCTGTCCCCCATTGAGCATGTTTGGGACTGAATGAAGCGTCGTCTCACGCGGTCTGCACGTCCAGCACGAACGCTGGTCCAACTGAGGCGCCAGGTGGAAATGGCATGGCAAGCCGTTCCACAAGACTACATCCAGCATCTCTACGATCGTCTCCATGGGAGAATAGCAGCCTGCATTGCTGCGAAAGGTGGATATACACTGTACTAGTGCCGACATTGTGCATGCTCTGTTGCCTGTGTCTATGTGCCTGTGGTTCTGTCAGTGTGATCATGTGATGTATTTGACCCTAGGAATGTGTCAATTAAGTTTCCCCTTCCTGGGACAATGAATTCACGGTGTTCTTATTTCAATTTCCAGGAGTGTATGTAGCACATACTCGAAATGTGTACTGTACAATGTCGTTTCGAAGCATCAGAGTAAACGATTCCCTACTGTATTAATTACAGAGCATTGCCGACCTGTACTGTTGTTATATTTACCTGCCAGATCTCTCTAGCAATAATCCAGTCTCTGCAATTCACTATTTTCTTATAGAAGCCACATCATTTACGAACTTGAGTAGTAAAGTAATACATACTACAAAACCCTAATTTATCTGCAACGTTTTTCATGATTGCGATCCTACGCAGGAATCATTGATCGACTGGCGAAGTGGTATGTTGGCTCCTTAAAGAAGCATATCCTACCTAATCTGTGACTACACTCCCATACGTAATGCCGTCTCCCTCTTATATTGCTACATAACCTTATTTGACATCATGTGCTTAACTAGTTAATTCGGCACATGCACTGTGCAGTTGTGATGTAAAATCCAGAATGCATCATCATCTTATCTCAATGAAAGGACACACGTGTAGTAATTAAACCTTCTGTTAGAAATCCGAATCGCTTCCTACTTACACTGCTTTTTTGAACTGTATCTATAAAACACTACAAAATTACACATCGGTGTATGCAACGAATTATAATTTCTGTGCAACAACTGTCTGATATTCCTCATGGTAAACGTCCCATTGCAGCCTTAAGTCGTTAGTAGGGTAGGAGATTGTACAAGTTACCCCTGGAGTGATATTCCCACACTGCAAAGCACTTATTAAAAGAAGACACAGAACTGTGTAGTACAGACCTGACACGAATTATAACTGACATGTAATGGAGTCAAATTTTTTTTCATCTATACTTACCACTTGTATCTCATGTCATTACTAGGTTGGCAGAGAGTACAAGCTGCCTTTGACATGCTATTCCTACGTTTCACAGCACTTTATTACCAGATGACTAGATGATGGGGAACACTATAGTATAGTCTTACGAATAGGAGTCTGCAAGGAAAATAATGATGTTTGTGACCCTGCAGAAGACTGTCTACATCGTATGATGGTGATATTATCTGCCATTTAGACATTTTTACACAAAATCAGAGTTGCCTAATATTGGTCAGTGTTTTAGGAGATCATGGTCTAAACATAGCCATCATATTAAGAATTCGCCTATCTAGATATTGTCTGTCTCAATATAGTATCAAAACGAATCAGTGTATAGTAAAAATTATCTTTATGGATGTGGTAGCACAGGAGGAACCGTCAGTATTCAGTGATATGACAGGAACTATTATTCAGAGCAAAAAATCTAGTAAACATTGGTTCTAAAGTGCATGCATAAAGAGCTATGACCAGTTACTCATCTTCGCTACAGTGAAAAACATTGCTTCCACAGGGTTTAGAGCCCATGTTTACTGGACATTTTTGCTTCAAATGATCTTGTAATATACGGGAATGTTAACCATTCCTCCATGATTGTTCTTATAATATGCATGAATATTAACCATTCCTCCTGGGACACCCTACATATAGTGTGGTCAGAAACTGTCTGAATAACTCGTAAGGGTGTTGCTGGGTAGGATGGGCTGAGAAATAACTGTTCATAAAAAATTCGACATGTTACTCCGTTTCCGAGTTAATTAGCAGTGACGTTAGTCAATCAGGCCGTTGTTGGCGCAAATTCAAGTGTAACACAAGAGACGGTGTCGCCTAAAATGTTAATTTAATTAATTTTGTGGTAAGGTCTTATAGAACCAAACTGTTTAGGTCATCGCTTCTTAGGCCTACACACTACTTAATTTAACTTAAACTAACTTGTGCTATGGACAACACACACACGCACGCACACACACACACACACACACACACACACACACACACACACACGCACACATGCCCTAAAATAATGTTCTCCGTTCGATTCCCTAAAACCAAATAGAGAATGATACAAAAATCGGACATGGGACGGTAGTAAGAACTGAACGCGAACAAGGCTGGTCAGTTTCGTGCGCTACATTAATTGTATCTGGCGGGCCCCGTTTATTTGCGCGCGAAACGCCCTGATTGGCTAACTTCAATGCCAATTACCTCGGAAACGGCGCAACGTACTGAATCTTTTTTTTAACAATTATTTCTCAGTACAAGCTACCCTGTAACATATTTACAACCTCTACAGACTGTCTCTGACCACTCTATATCTGTATACTCTGCTGAAAAAGAAAAATTGCATCTGGAAAGACAACGTCGAGTTTGATCCGACGATGACATATGCCATCTGGGGGATAATGTACTGATAATGGTTTCAGCGTCGTCCACCAACAGATAGCGTACTAACATAGCTACCATAGCGCCATTTGTATCTATCCCTTAATAAGAAATGCTCACAGCCAGAAAGCTCAGTGTGCTGCAAATGTGTGAAACAAGCAGGCAATCAGGCTACGGAGACGCACTCGTGCTTCCTACAGCCAACTGAGCGAGTTTGAAAGGGATCAAATTGTGACATTTCAAGTGACGGGATGGTCTTTTCGTAGAAATGCCACACAAGTTGTACGTGCCGCGTCAGCTGTTCAACGATGCTGGTATCAGTGGTCATGTGAACATTCTCAAACCCGTAGACGAGGTTCTGGACGTCCACGCAGCACAGCACAGAACCGTCGTAATTTAAGAGGGGCAGTGGTCGATCGTACAGATACCACAGCACAGATGAGAGGTCTTGTGAGACCAGACGTGTCAAGATGAACTGTTGCGAAACGGTTATTAGCAGTGACACGCACGACTGTAGCTCATCTTCCACTCATGTCACAGCACCGACGTGCACGGCTCGACTGGTGCTGTCAAAGGATCATTGAGAAGATGGAATGGCGCGCCGTGGTCTTCAGCGATGAAAGCAGATTCCGCCTGCACGCGAAAGATGGTTGTTTGCGCACACGACGAAGACTTGGTGAGCGCTGTCTCGTAGACGGCATTTCTCCAAGATACACTAGATCCACGCAAGACTTTATGATCTGGACTGACTTGTATCTTTAAAAAACATTTATTCGACAAAATTTAAGTATTACCCGTCAGTATGGGACGCTTAGCAGGCCAGATTAACAAAGGATACGATGGAAAGCGGTCGTTTAGTCGATTTGGTAGATGCTACAAAAGGAATGGTTTAATTTTCGCCCGTTGAGATGTCGGTGCACGCACACTGAAGTTGAAGTCCTGTTAATGTTATATTAAGCAATGTTTTCCGCCTAAAGAAACTCAAAGACACATCTCTAGTTGAAAGCACCTCCACTACAGACGCCATTTTGAAGGCTACACGTAGCCACACCACCTAGCTATCGGAAATTCATAAACCTATAGGGGTTGAAGCGGGAATATTCAGCTATGTCCCACAGCAAATTCCGCATTTTTCAACCGAAACTGGCCGAGAAAGAAAAGTGTTGCACTACTTATTGAACGCCCCTCGTAAGATATAAATGCCCTCTATTCGGCGTTAGGTTTATACACCAGTAACAGATTGCACTCTGCTCACAAAGAAAGTGTCTTTGGGAAGAAATGTAAGTACTTGGTTTGTTTGGTTCAAATGGTTCAAATGGCTCTGAGCACTATGGGACTTAACTTCCGCCGGCCGAAGTGGCCGTGCGGTTCTATGCGCTACAGTCTGGAGCCGAGCGACCACTACGGTCGCAGGTTCGAATCCTGCCTCGGGCATGGATGTGTGTGACGTCCTTAGGTTAGTTAGGTTTAATTAGTTCTAAGTTCTAGGCGACTTATGACCTCAGAAGTTAAGTCGCATAGTGCTCAGAGCCATTTTTGAACCATTTTTGAACCTGTCACCCTGCGCGTCAACAGTCCCCTAGAACTTGGAAGTAATTAAACCTAACTAACCTAAGGACATCACACACATCCATGCCCGAGGCAGGATTCGAACCTGCGACCGTAGCGGTCGCGCGGTTCCAGACTGTAGTGCCTAGAACCGCTAGGCCACCCCGGCTGGCTATGTCAGATTAAAGGAATGTTTATAGCATCTCAGTTCTTGAAATACCCCCAATGAAAAAGAGACGAGCTGTATAAAAGGATCTTACAATTTGAGACTGTTTAACTGCATACCATGTCGACTACGCACGTCTGCATCTCGCTGCAGCGCGCTTGCCGACAACTCATGCAGTGGGTGCTGAGGACTGTTGCTTTTACCGACTGTTGACTGGCAGCATCTCAAATGCATACCGGAAGCCGTCGTGTTCACACTGGAGCTGCACTGGCCGCGGTCTGAGGTGCGCCTGACCACGAGATTCCTCCTTGTACTTTGTTTTAAACACGGTGTGCGCCTGTACTGTTGCTAACGTAATGGTGAGAGAAATTCTTTAGGCGTGGGATGTTGGCGATGTCTTGTGTGTGATGTGCAGCAGATGTGTTTTTCGATTAACAATGTTAACAGTTATCAATGCAGGATATAAGTGTAATTTGTTTAAACAAAGCAGAGTGTTAATTGTTAAACATTTAAAGACTCATTTTGACGTGTGTCTTTTCGTGATGATTTGGAAAGAGGGTGTCTGGAGTACAGGGAGAAAATCGGCAAAAATTCTAAAAGATTAACATAAAACTACAATAATAGAAATGAAAGGTGGTCATGCGTTACAGAATATGCCACTGGGCAGCCATGACGTCATTAAATCGCGGCCGACTTCATTCATCGTGTCGTCATGGACAGGTGCAAACCGGATATCTCCTTTCTGCCATTCTGTCACTCCTTTATGTGTACCTTTCTCATTGCCCTGATTGCATACAACCGACTGGCACATGCCCAACGCTTCACTGTTGTATCTTACGTCATGGTTGGAGAATCACGTGACGGCCTGCAATCTGTTTTACACCATGCTAAGCGGTCCATTGTGCTCTTTTAGTGAGGTGACTGATATTTTGTCTGCCGAGCTTATTTTTCTGAAAGAAGTTTCTTGGACTAATTTAAAACGCAACATTTGCTTTCAGCCGTTCATTAACTGTAAATAATCGGCTATGTAAAAAGAAGTAGCTGGTTTCTGACCTCTTGTTATTAAATTTGGAATTTTTCTTTACAGGAGTGAAAAAAAAAGAACATAGATAGCTGCAAGTAGAATTCGTGCTCTTTGGGTTTTGCATAAATATAATTATGTATTATGTATATAGGTAAGAATAATAATCTCATGTGGTTCAATGGTATGGTGAAAATCTTTCTACTGAATCCGACTTCAGCGACTTGTGTGTCCCTAACTTATTCCACATGTGCAACAGGGAAAAGAGGATCTGCAGTTTTATATAGGTTTAGACAAAATATCTGTGAGGTGCGAAAAGTGGCCTTAAATAAAGAAAAATGAGGGGTCATCCACGTGAGTACTAAAAGACAGCCATTAAATTTCGGTTACATAATATATCACACTGACAGTCTTCGGCTGACGAACGCAGTGATAGTGTCGTGTAAACCGGAGATCTACGGAGACTGATTATTTGCTATTGGATCCTATTATAACTGCACACGAGAATAGACTGCTCCCAATTTACAATGGACAAGGGGCCTGAAGATGATGTAATGGAACACCGAAACTGGTTGCGTAAATAAATTAAATGCAAAAGAGACGGCTGCAGGTGTTTTAAATTTTACTTCAAAATGACGTGTGTCCATGGCGGAATTCCAACAGTCTGCAGATCTTATCTGAAATCAAAGCAAGCAATTTTGTTAAGCTATAGCATATTGCGCACAGAGTAACAGCCCAGTTTGTTTGAAATTTGAAAAAATAATGAAATGGCGAATGTGTTTTTAGTCACGTTTTTTGCAATAACTAATAAATAAATTTTAAAAAAATTACCTATTACTCCTTGCGGATATACCTGAGGAGTAATTTGTCCAAATTGCAGAAAAATATCTTTACCAGTGTGCCCACAATCTACTCCGTCACCGAGCGAGGTGGCGCAGTGGTTAGCACACTGGACTCGCATTCGGGAGGACGACGGTTCAATCCCGTCTCCGGCCATCCTGATTTAGGTTTTCCATGATTTCCCTAAATCGCTTCAGGCAAATGCCGGGATGGTTCCTTTGAAAGGGCACGGCCGATTTCCTTCCCCATCCTTCCCTCACCCGAGCTTGCGCTCCGTCTCTAATGACCTCGTTGTCGACGGGACGTTAAACACTAATCTCCCCCTCCTCCTCCTCCTCTACTCCGTCAGTTTGAAATATAGTGTGTTTCAAACTAATAAAGGTGTCTTTCTGAAATTTGGCTGAATTACTCCTCGAGCATGTGCGCAAGGATTAATACACAATGTTTTAAAAATTTATCTATTAGGTATTGCAGAAAACGTGACCAAAAAATACACGACAAAACGTGACCAAAAATCACACGACAAAACTACATCTTTGTTTCAAACGTCCGCCAATTCATTGTTTTTCTTTTTTTTTTTAAATTGAGCTAGTATACCGTGCGTAATATCCTGTAGATTAACAAAATAGTTTGTTGTCACGGACACACCTCATTGTGAACAGAGCAGCTTTAACTCCTCGGCCGGCCGGGGTGGCCGAGCGGTTCTAGGCGCTACAGTCTGGAACCGCGCGACCGCTACGGTCGCAGGTTCGAATCCTGCCTCGGGCATGGATGTGTGTGATGTCCTTAGGTTAGATAGGTTTAAGTGGTTCTAAGTTCTAGGGGACTGATGACCTCAGAAGTTAAGTCCCATAGTGCTCAGAGCCATTTTTTAACTCCTCGGATTTCGGGGGAGGGGGAGGAGCGGGCGGCTTAATGATGACTGGATTTCTTTAAATTGTTCAAGAATCAATAAATAATGTGTAAATAGATTTACGTTGATTGCTTCATTAATTTTTCCAAAAAAATTGTAAAAATCGCTTACTTTAAAGGCTGAGTGACGATAAAGGATCCTTCAAACAATGGCGCTTTTCACGAAATTTTAATCTCCAACGTTCTCCTCTGAATACGAAAATGTTTTGTTGACACTCATCTACAAACTGAGAAACGATCTTTTTAATAAAATAAGAGAAATCACAGCTCACACGGAAAGATTTAGTTGTCTGTTTTTTCACGCACGCTGTTAGAGAGCGGAAGGCACAAAAGTAGTGTGAACTGCTACTTAGGTGTGAACTGCAGAGTGGTCATGTAGATATAGTTTAGCGTGGAAATTGAAACAGGAGTTGTTTTTGGCGACTCCTCATATCAGTGAGAGGTGAATGCTAGATTGAAATGAAGATTGAAAAATTCTTGATATGACTGAGATTCAATTCGCCGAACTCTGGACTTTCTCGCACGCTCTTTAGCACTATATAGAGAGATTATCTATAGGTTTTGATGACTGAGTTTGCGAATGCCAAAATGTGTCATATATATGGCCGCGTCTCTGACTGCATCGACTTAGAAGTTTAAGTTATTTACACCGCCAAGTGACCGTAGACCTTGGTCTTTGACATAAATTTCATATTGATACCTCTACCCGTTCCCGAGAAAAACGGGTCTCAGCAGACGGGCAGACAAAGAAACGGACAACAAACGGCAAAAAAAACTATTTTTTATGCGATATAGTTACAAATTAACAATTTTCGGAGTCTTTTGCTTTACTTGTACTGGGAAACCTTGCATCTTACCAAATTTTGTGGTTCTAGGTCAACGGAAAGTAAACTATAGGTTTTGATGAGTGAGTATATTAAAATATATGACATAGATAGCTATATTTTTTCATTGCACTGACTTAGAAGCTGAAATTTTTTGTATAGACAGATGACGGTAGATCTTAGAATGTGACATAGATTTCCACTTGATATCTCTGACTGTCCCTGAGAAAAAGAGGTCTTAGTAGTCGGACAAACAACAAACAAACAGACGGATAGCAGAGTGATTGAGTAAGGTTTCCGTTTCTACCGACTGGGGTACAGACTCCTGCAAACAGACTTCTTGGGCCATACAGAGTTTAACCAGAAATGCTTAAAATCTCATCCATCACATACCTTTGTAGCGAAAATTGAACGTTATTTTCTGGGAGATGCTAAATGCCATCGTGCATTGTGAGCCAAGAAACTGGACAAACGTGGGTGAACCCGAGTCTCTTGGACGGTCATTCCTCTTTTTCACTTTCTTTTTAACCAGAGCTCGTTCTCCATCTCTACTGACTACCTGTTGACCATATATAAAAATCTAACCCAATTTCCTACCATCCTTACGATTTCTACGTCACTCTTTCTTAATGATAGCATCAGATGTTCTATCTGTGGTGGGCAGATGCTGTTGAACACAGGAACTATGAATGTGGTAGAACGTAGAACTCGCAAAAGCGAAATTATAACACAGATTCGGAGAACATGGTACTAAATTAGAGTCTTATGGTATGAATGGTTCAGGGACCCCGAAAGGTAGGTTCAGCCGCCTATTTGGAAAGGTGTTTCCTCCTTAGCAAAAAAAAAAAAAAAAAAAGTTCAAATGTGTGTGAAATCTTATGGGACTTAACTGCTAAGGTCATCAGTCCCTAAGCTTACACACTACTTAACCTAAATTATCCTAAGGACAAACACACACACCCATGCCCGAGGGAGGACTCGAACCTCAGCCTGTATGTCCTTTGCACTCACAGGCATCTTTCCTTCGTGAATTATGAGAGCTGTATACGTAAGCATATATGTTAAGTGTAGATGGCTGGAGTGGGCGTTTGTTTAGTATAGTGTCATGTTCGAGTTGGAGATGATGAGAGAAGGGAGCAGGTGAAACCCGGGTTGCCTGCCTCTGGAAAAGCACCAACGGGGCCAACCAGCTTAACGTCCCCTTCACATGAACGGATCTCAATCAACAGTGTACCAGCAACAATCCCACTCACTGGGAGGAGAAAATGCCGGCGTATCGGCTCAGGCTCCAACACAGCAGCAGGCTGGTGTGCACACTAGCTTCTGTACACACTGCAAAACCTATGTGGCATATAACACCACGAAGCACAAGCAAATAAAATGAACTGTAAATGTCGTGTTCTGGTTTGCGTGATTTTAATCACTTCACATTGAAAGAGGCCTGTTTCATCACCTTTAGTATATATATCGTTTATAATGCTTTGTTTGCTTTGTAAACAGCCTAGGAGGTTATCTTTCTGCTACCTTTTATTATACCTTTATCCTATTATTGCTGAATGAATTCGTAGGGAGGAATTTATTTTATTTGTGTCTTGCGGGATTTCTAATAAAATGTGGAATGTGTGGCCCTCAACTACATACCCCCAGACTCAGAGTTGAAAATGTTACAAGTTTTGGTTGGTTCCGTTGTCTAGGGGCTGGGATACGTAGTTGCTGCATTACAGGCCAAATTACACATGAATCGAATGGTCGAAGGTGCCTATCACTCGGCAATTGCGAATTTTTAATGCAACATAGTAATTTATAAATGAAATACTTCAATTAAATAAAATCTGCAGGTACTTTCTTAACGACTTTAAATGATGAGTACGGTAGCAGAAGTACCTTTTAGAATGCCGTTTATTACTGCAAAACACTTATTGGTGTCGATGGTCCAGCAATTAAATGAAATATAAGTTGAATAACAGGGAAACAATAGATTCCTACTTCACGTAATTAGTTATGAGCAACAACATAGCTCGCGAGATATTCACTTCTAAACGCATACTACGTCTTCACTGCAGAAGCCACGGAAATCTCACAAGTGTACAAGTCGGCACTACGAAATATCTCCGGTGACCATGCGTCCGTCGCTCCGTACTGTCCAGCACTCTCTCTTGTCCTCTCCGTACTGTCCAGAACTCTCCGTTCCTGTGAGACTGTCGCTCGCGCCGCATTGTGCACAACTCCTCGTGTCCTCTCTGAAAACGATCCTCCTCCCCCACTTCCATACAGTCTCTCCATGTTTCCTTTTTGGAACGATCGCTGTGACTGGCTAGAGCGCTCCCACCCTATCTCCAAGCCAACGCACACTCACAAAAATAATGAAACACATTCGAAATACTGGATTTACATTTAAATAACTTGAAATTAAATAAATTTTCTACGGCTGAACCATAAACACCCTCTAACACACATAATTAATACATAAATAAATCAAATAAACATATATCAAAGGAATAGAAACAAAAGGTAGGCCAGTAGCCTAATGTCTCTGTCTTTTCTAAAACACAGTAAATATGTAACCAATTTCTTAATTAATAGTATATACCGCAAATAAACAAAGACCATAGATGAATAAATATATTTATAAGCATGCTGCTAGCGTTTTTCGTGTAACTGTGGAGTACTTATGGCCTGACGCTATCCATAGTAATCGCCCGCTTTGTCCTCCAATAACTCATGTACTATTCAAGTTACATACCTGTAATTTTTACCAATTTAGGTTTACACTAATAGCTTTCTAGAGACACATCTGTCGGCAAAATCCGATGAACCATTTAGATTTTGGAAATTCGTTGCTGGGTGTTACTTGTATAATTTATCATCAGATACTAAACTTTAAAGTAATAAAGATATTGAAAATCTGATTACACCATCAGAATCTTCATGCAAATAATGGTAAGGTACATGTTTCTTTTTGAGGTATAATGATTCATCTGGCTACAATTACTTGCTATACGAACTGTGAAATCGCTGCCATGAAAGTTTCAGAAAGTCCGTAATTTTTGGCGCTCCAGGCATGTCTCCTTCATCGAAACAGCGTCAGCTGGACCAGGCGCTGGGCCTACCCTTCCTGCTCAGCTAACGTTCGGCACCACGTGGTTGCTGCCAAGCCGTGGCCCGCCGTGAGGCCCCAGCGCGGCCATGCCAACTCCGAACTTAGAATATTTTCAGGGCGCTACAGCTCGCCCATTACCTCACAGTCTCACGCCTGCAACCTTTATATTTTCCTTAGTTCACGTCATGAATATTTTTTGTAATGACTGAGTGGATGTGTGGGTAACAAGGTTTTAGTATGTAGCGGCAGAACTCAGATTAGACACTTTCTCGTCTGTGTAAGGTCTTGCAAACACGTCCTGTTACCTGGCGTGGTGTGGAACCACGGTCTTCTCCCTCTTTATAGCGTTTTTCGGTTAGTCAGACACTCTCCCACTCTTTTTAGTGTTTTAGATTGGTCCAGAAAACCCTCCACTCAGTAGAAAAAGCAGACTCACATGATAACGCCAGTGGTTAGAAAGTTTTCATGTCTCTCCTCCTGTGGACGCCATTGTGAGCATTCATGCTCATTGGAGCACACGTTATCGTAAGTTTCAGGTTGCATGGAATTAGTGAAGTATTCGCTTGTAATTAAGGTATGTATAGTGCTTTCTTGAATTAATAGTCAAAAGTTTTGTTCAGGAATGACCACATTTTTTATTCTAAGAGCGTCTCAGTGTAATGTAAACTTTAGTGTTAGTGGTTTATTCTAGGTCTGATGCTGCACATGTGACTTCAGCGCATCAGTTAGTTACATTACAGACTTGCTTCCATGTTCGACTAATGGACACACATGTTTCGCAGTGTGTATAGTGAGTAAATTTTCCTCGTTTTCATAAACCATCAGTCTAGCCGTCGTACTGGCTTACGACTGTGTGAGGTTTCCAAGTTCTGCAGTTTATTAATCACCTTCAGTGACTTGCTTGTAACTGTTGTTTTCAAATTTAATCATCGTAATCACGATTCAGATTCCCATGTGACTACTCAGGTTCGAACTCGTATTTGGCTGTGTCAAATGGTTCAAATGGCTCTGAGCGCTATGGGACTTAACTTCTGAGGTCATCAGTCCCCTAGAACTTAGAACTACTTAAACCTAACTAACTTAAGGACATCACATACATCCATGGCCGAGGCAGGATTCGAACCTGCGACCGTAGCGGTCGAGCGGTTCCAGACTGAAGCGCCTAGAACCGCTCGGCCACCTCGGCCGGCCATTGGCTGTTTCACAGAGCACCAGATGAGTTTGAGCCGAGTATGCCTTCTAGGAGATTGGTTAATCGAATAGTTCTCGATTCACGGAGTAGAACATGTACCCATATGTACACTACTGTCCATTAAAATTGCTACACCAAGAAGAAATGCAGATGATAAACGGGTATTCATTGGACAAATATATTATACTAGAACTGACATGTGATACTTTTCACGCAGTTTAGGTGCATAGATCCTGAGAAATCAGTACTCGGAACAACCACCTCTGGCCGTAATAGCGGCCCTGATACGCCTGGGCATTGAGTCAAACAGAGCTTGGATGCCGTGTACAGGTACAGGTGCGCATGCAGCTTCAACGTGATACCACAGTTCATCAAGAGTAGTGACTGGCGTATTGTGACGAGCCAGTTGCTCGGCCACCATTGAACAGAAGTTTTCAATTGGTGAGAGATCTGGAGAATGTGCTGGCTAGGGATGCAGTCGAATGTTTTCTTTATCCAGAAAGGCACGTACAGGACCTGCAACATGCTGCGGTGCATTACCCTTCTGAAATGTAGGGTTTCACAGGGATCGAATTAAGGGTAGAGCCACGGGTCGTAACACAGCTGAAATGTAACGTCCACTGTTCAAAGTGCCGTCAATGCGAACAAGCGGTAACCGAGACGTGTAATCAATGGCACTCCATGCCATCACGCCGGGTGATACGCCAGTATGGCGATGACGAATACACGCTTCCAATGTGCGTTCATCGCGATGACGCCAAACATGGATGCGACCATCATGATGTAAACAGAACCTGGATTCATCCGAAAAAATGACATTTTGCCATTCGTGCACCCAGTTTCGTCGTTGAGTACACCACCGCAGGTGCTCCTGTCTGTGATGCAGCGTCAAGGGTAATCGCAGCCATGGTCCCCGAGCTGATACTCCATGCTGCTGCAAACGTCGTCGAACTGTTCGTGCAGATGGTTTTTGTCTTGTAAACGTCCCCATCTGTTGACTCAGTGATCGAGACGTGGCTGCACGATCCGTTACAGCTATGCGGATAAGATGCCTGTCATCTCGACTGCACGGCGTTCCATATTACCCTCCTGAGCCCAGCGATTCCATATTCTGCTAACAGTCATTGCATCTCGACCAACGCGAGCAGCTATGTCGCGATACGATAAACCCCAATCGCGATAGGCTACAATCCGACTTTTATCAAAGTCGGAAACGTGGTGGTACGCATTTCTCCTCCTTACACGAGGCATCACAACAACGTTTCTCCAGGCAACGCCGGTCAACTGCTGTTTGTGTATGAGAAATCGGTTGGAAACTTTCCTCATGTCAGCACGTTGTAGGTGTCGCCACCGGCGCCAACCTTGTGTGAATGCTCTGAAAAGCTAATCATTTGCAGATCACAGCATCTTCTTCCTATCGGTTAAATTTCGCGTCTGTAGCACGTCATCTTCGTGGTGTAGCAATTTTAATGGCCAGTAGTGTATTTAGTTTTGCGAGTACCGTACTTATCCGATTTTTTTGAATTTTTTACGGCTTGATCCCGGATCTATTGTCCATACACAGTTGCCCTACAAATTGCATCACTCTGAGCCCCGTCAGCAGAACAAAAACCTACATGGCTGGAAATATTGTGACGGATTGGGATTTATTAAAACCATTGACATTTATCAGATGTAATGAAATTGGATGTCTGTCCTTTGAAACATTCTCCTGTGATCATTGTGCATGCTGACATTATGTAATTTTTCTAGTAACTACTTATCGCCTGAATGATTGTGTGTTGCGAGACTCAGAGTTATTTGTTTCCTAATGTATTCACATTTCCTATTTCTTCCCACGAGGGTCACATGCTGATATTAAACATGAAAACTGTTGGTATTGAGCGCACATTCATCTTAAGGAAACATAGTAATTTAGTATTCTCCTTGATGGACGATGTGTGCTGTGAGAGCGAAGGGTTTTATTTGTAACAAATGTCCACTTTATAGAATATGAGTCACTTTGACTGTCCCCCTGTATTGCTTCTAGAATTAATAATAGAAAGAACATTCCGTTGGAAAGTGTGTGGCAAAAATTTAAAGAAACATCGTCCTTGTGTCGTTGTGTCAGAGTCTTTGCTTTAATTCTATTGCGTATTTAATTAATCTATAGGGTCCTAAAATAAGCCGGCCGCAGTGGCCGTGCAGTTCTAGGCGCTGCAGTCTGGAACCGAGCAACCGCTACGGTCACAAGTTCGAATCCTGCCTCGGGCATGGATGTGTGTGACGTCCTTAGGTTATTTAGGTTTAATTAGTTTTAAGTACTAGGCGACTGATGGTCTCAGACGTTAAGTCGCATAATGCTCAGAGCCATTTGAACCATTCCTGAAATAAATTTTAGTGGAACTTTGCATAGAATTCTACACACTATGGAAATGACGTCTTTTAACACAAATCCTCTTTAATAATTTGACTGTCTTATGCTTTTTACAGTTTTTTACTTCCATTGTTTTACACTTTAAAATTTTAAAGTTAATTTTATCTCACATAATTTCTACATAATATAATTTTATCGCAAACTTCTGTCTTTTGCATGAGGTACATATTATCTAGATCTAGATACATGCTCCGCAAGCCACCATATAGTGCATGGAGGGGGTGGGGGTACCTTGCTCTTCTGATATTGATTTCCTTTCTTTTTCCTCTCGTAAATACTCGTAAAGTGCGGGAAGAACGACTGTCAACACGCCTCCGTACGAGCCCAAATTTCTCATGTCTAATCTTCATGGCCTCTACGCGTGATATACGTTGACGGTAGTAGAATCGTTTTGCAGTTCCCTTCAGGTGCCAGTTTTCCAAAATTTCTCAATAGTGTTCCGCGAAAAGAACGTCGCCTTCCCTCCAGGGATACCCACTTGAGTTGTCGAAGCATCTCCGTAATACCTGCGTATTGATCGCAACCCCTGGTAACAAATCTATGAGCCCGCCTCTGAACTGCGTCGATGTCCTCCTTCAATTCGACCTGGTTATGATCCGAAACACTCGAGCAGCACTCAACAATGAATCGCGCCAGCGTTCTATACGCGGTCTCCTTCACAGCAGAACCACACTTTCTTAAAATTCTCCCAATAAACCGAAGTCGACCATTCACCTTCTCTACTAAAATCCTCACATGCCCGTTCCATTTCATATCGCTTTGCAACGTTACGCCCAGATATTTAATCGACGTAACTGTGACAGGCACCACACTGCTCTTGTTGCTTTCGAACATTACGTTTTTCCTACTCTTTTGCACTAACTTACATTTTTCTACAGTTAGAGCAAGATGTCATTCATCACACCAACTAGAAATTTTATCTAAGTAATCATTTATCCTCTTGTAGTCACTCAAGGGGCAATCAAAAGGTTTCCGTTCGAAGGCCACACTAACCCCATGCCTAAATGTCGGTGTTTATATACACGCATCGGCGTGTAAGGTCGAACAAGCGCTGTATCATTGTGAGAGGTGCAGAGGCGAGTTAGTGTGTCGCGGCCTACAGTGAGTCCAAAAAGTATTCGTCTAGCTGCATATCTTTTAGAAAACAAAGTCTGTGTAACATGAAAATACATGTACACAAAATCTTAAGAGCCAGTCATCTAAGAAGTTTCGGTAAGTCATTTTTGCTGAAAATAAAGGAAAGAAATACATCCAAATCGACTGCATGGTTAAAAAAATAGAAAATTTGATAGAAGATCTAGGTCGCAAAGTATTCGTCCACCATCTGAAAATGACGAAATTCTGCGCGCGGTGATAAAACTATAACGCTGACCCACGGCACACTACAGTCAACCGTGCGCTGCCCACTCTATCGCCTGTTGTGGTTTTGTGGTTCCGAACGGCGCCGATTCAGTGCAATCAGCGCCATGGACCGTAAGGGTAGTGAGACGACGCTGATCGAAAGGAAACTTATTCTGCGCTTACATAATGAGTGCAAATCTGCTTACGAGATTGTTAAATTAGTCAGTAGACCTAGATCGACGACTCAGGTCAATAATAGATCGATTTGGCGCAACAAAATCATTAAGAAACCAACCACGTACCGGACGTCCTCACACTTTGACGGATGCAGACGTGAAATTTACCATGAGGGAAATGAAGAAGAAACCTAAAATCTACGCTCCTAAGTTGGCTGGGGAGTTAGAGCCTAGGGGAAAGAAAGTATGTGCCAACAATCAGAAATAGCTTCAAAGCGTATGGGTATCACGGCCGGGTAGCGAGCATTAAATTTTGGGCCAGTGAACAGAATCGTCTTCATTTAGCGATGGAACATAGATTTCAAAAGGAAGACTTCTGGAACAGCTTAATATTTTCTCATGAGAGTAAATATAAAGTGATCGGGTCGGATGGTGTGGGGCTGTATGAGTGCTGCAGGTGTTGGAAACTTACATTTCATAGAAGGTACAATGGATCCCTATTTATACAGGATGTTACAAAAAGGTACGGGCAAACTTTCAGGAAACATTCCTCACACACAAATAAAGAAAAGATGTTATGTGGACATGTGTCCGGAAACGCTTAATTTCCATGTTAGAGCTCATTTTAGTTTCGTCAGTATGTACTGTACTTCCTCGATTCACCGCCAGTTGGCCCAATTGAAGGAAGGTAATCTTGACTTCGGTGCTTGTGTTGACATGCGACTCATTGCTCTACAGTACTAGCATCAAGCACATCAGTACTTAGCATCACCAGGTTAGTGTTCATCACGAACGTGGTTTTGCAGTCAGTGCAATGTTTACAAATGCGGAGTTGGCAGATGCCCATTTGATGTATGGATTAGCACGGGGCAATAGCCGTGGCGCGGTACGTTTGTATCGAGACAGATTTCCAGAACGAAGGTGTCCCGACAGGAAGACGTTCGAACCAATTGATCGGCGTCTTAGGGAGCACGGAACATTCCAGCCTATGACTCGCGACTGGGGAAGACCTAGAACGACGAGGACACCTGCAATGGACGAGGCAATTCTTCGTGCAGTTGACGATAACCCTAATGACAACGTCAGAGATGTTCTGCTGTACAAGGTAACGTTGACCACGTCACTGTGTGGAGAGTGCTACGGGGAACCAGTTGTTTCTGTACCATGTACAGCGTGTGCAGGCACTATCAGCAGCTGATTGGCCTCCACGGGTACACTTCTGCGAATGGTTCATCCAACAATGTGTCAATCCTCATTTCAGTGCAAATGTTCTCTTTACGGATGAGGCTTCATTCCAACGTGATCAAATTGTAAATTTTCACAATCAAGATGTGTGGGCTGACGAGAATCCGCACGCAGTTGTGCAATCACGTCATCAACACAGATTTTCTGTGAACGTTTGGGCAGGCATTGTTGGTGATGTCTTGATTGGGCCCCATGTTCTTCCACCTACGCTCAATGGAGCACGTTATCGTGATTTCATACGGGATACTCTACCTGTGCTGCTAGAACATGTGCCTTTACAAGTACGACACAACATGTGGTTCATGCACGATGGAGCTCCTGCACATTTCAGTCGAAGTGTTCGTACGCTTGTCAACAACAGATTCGGTGACCGATGGATTGGTAGAGGCGGACCAATTCCATGGCCTCCACGCTCTCCTGACCTCAACCCTCTTGACTTTCATTTATGGGGGCATTTGAAAGCTGTTGTCTACGTAACCCCGGTACCAAATGTAGAGACTCTTCGTGCTCGTATTGTGGACGGCTGTGATACAATACGCCATTCTCCAGGGCTGCATTAGTGCATCCGGGATTCCATGCGACGGAGGGTGGATGCATGTATCCTCGCTAACGGAGTACATTTTGAACATTTCCTGTAACAAAGTGTTTGAAGTCACGTTGGTACGTTGTGTTGCTGTGTGTTTCCATTCCATGATTAATGTGATTTGAGGAGAAGTAATAAAATGAGCTCGAACATGGAAAGTAAGCGTTTCCGGACACATGTCCACATAACATATTTTCTTTCTTTGTGTGTGAGGAATGTTTCCTGAAAGTTTGGCCGTACCTTTTTGTAACACCCTTTATATCTACATTTTAAAGGACAATCTGAATCATAGCGCCGAAAAATTAGGTCTGCAAGGAAATTTTTCAACAAGATAACGACCCAAAAGCATACGGCTCTAAATACAAAGCTGTACAATACCCCAAAACAACTTAACATCCCTCCTCAGAGCCCAGACATTAATCCTACTGAACACCTTTGGAAAATACTGGAAGATAGCATCAGGAGAAGAAACGTTTCTAACAAGAGAGACCTAAAAGAAGCACTTCAAGACGAATGGGACAAAATTACAGCCTCTCTGACTGCAAACTTGGTCAAGGCGATACCCAGACGATTACAAGCAGTAATAGCTGCAGAGGGAAACCCCACTAAATATTAATTTTTTAAAAATTGAAATCATATTTTGAGATTGTAAATTTAAGCCGGCCGGAGTGGCCGAGTGGTTCTAGGCGCTACAGTCTGGAGCCGCGCATCCGCTACGGTCGCAGGTTCGATTCCTGCCTCAGGCATGTATGTGTGTGATGTCCTTAGGTTAGTTAGGTTTAAATAGTTCTAAGGTCAAGGGGACTGATGACCTCAGAAGTTAAGTCCCATAGTGCTCAGAGCCATTTGAACCTTTTTTTTTTTTGTAAATTTAAAAAAATATGAGTGGACGAATACTGTCTGAAGTAGCCCTTGAATAAATTCTTCATTTTGTCAAACTTGTTATCACTATGGCTGTATTTATTTCTTTGTGCATCAATAAAAATGACTTATCAAGGTTCGTTGCATATGACTGGATGTTCACATTTTATGTTCCCTTCCTTTCACGTGACATATACATAGTTTTTTTTTTAAAAAATTACAACTTGCAGAATACTTTTTGGAGTCACTGTACCTCAGTTCACTATTACCAGCACCACGTCATCATGGCGTGCCTGTGCTTAACACACAAAGAAATGCATCATGATCTAAGAGTGTCAGTGTATGCTTCAGTATATTAATGTTAAGACTGTGAAGTCTCAGAATGATCAAATGAATACGTTAGAAAAAACACCAGTCTTAAGAGAAAAATAAGTGGCGCTAAATGATAAAACTAGAAAGCCAAAAGTTGTTGAGAATATGCAAATGTATTTCACAATTAAATGTTACAAGTTCCAACTTGGTCAGAGAAACATTTCGGTCAAAATCGACATTTTTATGGAAAATTGAAGGCTATAAATATTACTCTCAGAAAGAGGAAAATTCTTATGTAGCCTCAGTTTGATATAAAAACATTAACTATATGACACCAATAAGCTACTTCAGTTAGTTTTCAAGTTATTTACTAAGGAAGAGATGTGGAGCGCAAACGTCCTTATTTATGTTCGAGTAACATCATTTGTATTTGTAATAGAAAGTTCTAATCACAGCTGTCGATTACAAGAATGCAATAATACCGCTGTACCAATTTTAAACAATGTATTGTAAATAATTATGAATACAACGAATCTTCAAGAGGCACTTCAGACGTCATGATCTACTGCCAGTTGTGTTCTAAAAATCCTGTCCGGCAAAGTTTAACTGCATTCGAGCTAAAACCTCTACAATAACTAAAGCAAACTTAATTCTAATTATATAAAAGTACGAAGATGTACATTATCAAACGACAAATACGTAACTGTTTGTGTGCCGCCCGCAATGTTTACAAAACCGCCCGCCATGTGACGAAATTAATTTTCCGCTTTTAAGTTGACCAATTAACTTTTGGTGATCAGAAGTCAAGGCGATAGAACATTTTAGTTGAAACTTCGCCTTTCAACTGTTAATAGTGCTGTTATTATTGTTGGTGTTATTATTATTATTATTATCAGGGCTACTATTATATTTTGTGCATGTGGACTTTTACAGAGCCTATCAGACAGTGAATTCTCAAATACTTTTATTTGTAATCATAGTTCCTGATCCTACTTGGTAAATAGCAATTAGGAACATTTTCTTTCAGTGAGTACAAAGAGTAATGTGGACTCACAGACCGGAAATTATGGTCAGTATGTACTCCATCGCTTTCTGGCTGACCGCAAAAGAAAGTTTTGAGGCTCTTGTAAATGGCGAAGATGGGTGTAAAGCACGCACAGATAGTTTAAGTGTCTTCTCGTAACGGCATAAAAACAGCAACGACTATTTGGATTATCTACCCGCCGCCTCACAAGTGGCGCTGGGTTGCATATGCGCTGCAGTAACGTACACAAACGAAAAGTTCATGATTGCTCCTTATAACGTATTTTATTTTGTTGCATGTGAATCCGTTATGCTCATGTCATCTCTTCCACTCCTTCTCCCTGCTTTCTGTTCCCTCTGACACTCCCCATCGCCCTACCCTATCTGATTTCCCCCTCTTTACCCCCGCCTCTCTTCCCCCACTTACTTCCCCCAAACTCCTCCCTCCCCAATTTACGTAATACATGCCACAGTTGTAAACCACACTAATCTGATGCATAATTCCACATGCATAAGACAGAATGCTTACGCAAATCATAGGTAAATGCAGTAGTTATATGTAATAATGCAAAGTTGTCCCTTATTTTCTATCTTGTTTTAGATCTGCACATGGTTATGTATTGATCGAAACTAGTCATACCATAAAATTAGATGTGCAACTGAGACGGTAAAGTCAAGATAAATTTTAATTTCTCTAAATGCATCAGTTATCGCAACGCGCATTGACTCTGCTCATAGACATATCTGCAGAATCTCTCTTCGCACCGTTGGTTAGAACGGAACGTAACATCTGTGTAATCTGTGTTACAGTAATTACGCAAAAGAGGACACCTGAAGAGGGAAAGAGCTAGGTCAGAGACGCAATGAAGGAAAATACGATTCATGCAACTCCAGCGTGCCCTTTGTGCAACCCAAATGCGATATTTAATGGCAGCGCTGAAACAGCTTCGTTAATTAACTGCGCCATTTTACCCGGATGCTCCCCTCCCCTTTCTGATGCCAATTTCTGTCTCAACGATGCGTTTTATTTTCGTTTTGTACGGCCTTTAATTCAGTAGCCATAGTCATAGGATAATGTATGCCTGTGAACTTTAAAACATAAAGACCGAAACCCAAAAAATGAGTTTTCGCTTTATAACAGTGCTTTTTATTCGAAGACTAGAAATTTCCCATGACTGTGAGTCCATATTACTGTTAATTTAGCCGAGCGGTCTAGGGCGCAGCAGTCATGGACTGTGCGGCTGCTCCCGGCGGAGGTTCGAGTCCTCCCTCGGGCATGGGTGTATGTGTTTTTCCTTAGGATAATTTAGGTTAAGTAGTGTGTAAGCATAGGGACTGATGACCGTAGCAGTTAAGTCCCATAAGATTTCACACACATTTGAACATTTTTGAACTGTTAATTATACCTTTTGTTTCCCGTAACAGAGAACTGTAGCTACAGTATTCACCGATGCGTATGAGCAGGTTGTCAAAGAAAACATGACACAATGATATACAAGAAGCCAGCTGAGCCGTCAAGCGTGGAGCGTGATCTGTGAATACGAAATTCCACCTGCTAGTAACAGCAAAATGATCTCCATTTGAATATACTGTCTATTTCTCTCCTAAAAATCATACATAAGGTAACAATTGAACGAAAATTTCAGAATTCTCTAGAGAATGGTCTCCATTCCAAGGCAGGCGTACTATCTCCTCTCTCTCTCGCTCTGCCGACCCCCACCCCGCCTCTCTCTCTCTCTCTCTCCCTCCCCCTCCCTCACTCTCTCTTTCTCTCTCTCTCTCTCTCTCTCTCTCTCTCTGTGTGTGTGTGTGTGTGTGTGTGTGTGTGTGTCTTTCTTCATTGGCGGTAAATTACATCATGCATTTAAACCATATGTTCTGACAGGGACATATTAAGAAACGACAGACGATTCACTTGGACAGAGTTACAATGTCAAGGAATGTAATAACGGTACCTATACACAAGAGAAGCTGCTTCCAATATCTACATCTACATCTACACCTACATCTACATACATACTCCGCAATCCACCATACGGTGCGTGGCGGAGGGTACCTCATACCACAACTAGCATCATCTCTCCCTCTTCCACTCCCAGACAGAACGAGGGAAAAATGACTGCCTATATGCCTCTGTACGAGCCCTAATCTCTCGTATCTTATCTTTGTGGTCTTTCTGCGAAATGTAAGTTGGCGGCAGTAAATTTGTACTGCAGTCAACCTCAAATGCTGGTTCTCTAAATTTCCTCAGTAGCGATACACGAGAATAATGCTTCCTTTCCTCTAGAGACTCCCACACGAGTTCCTGAAGCATTTCCGTAACACTCGCGTGATGATCAAACCTACCAGTAACAAATCTAGCAGCCTGCCTCTGAATTGCTTCTATGTCCTCCCTCAATCCGACATGATAGGGATCCCAAACGCTCGAGCAGTACTCAAGAATAGGTCGCACCAGCGTTCTATAAGCGGTCTCCTTTACAGATAAACAACATCTTCCCAAAATTCTACCAATGAACCGAAGACGACCATCCGCCTTCCCCACAACTGCCATTACATGCTTGTCCCACTTCATATCGTTCTGCAATGTTACGCCCAAATATTTAATCGACGTGACTGTGTCAAGCGCTACACTATTAATGGAGTATTCAAACATTACAGGATTCTTTTTCCTATTCATCTGCATTAATTTACATTTATCTATATTTAGAGTTAGCTGCCATTCTTTACACCAATCACAAATCCTGTTCAAGTCATTTTGTATCCTCCTACAGTCACTCAACGACGACACCTTCCCGTACACCACAGCATCATCAGCAAACAGCCGCACATTGCCATTCACTCTATCCGAAAGATCATTTATGGAGATAGAAAACAACAGAGGACCTACCACACTTCCCTGGGGCACTCCAGATGATACCCTCACCTCCGATGAACACTCGCAATATTAATTCTTCCTCTTACTGTTTAACGACGTTCTTATTCATAGACAATCATTTCCGCGTGCTGAGTACGAAGGAGAAAATTGTTCATTATTGCAATCAAAGGGAAGAAAATCTATGTCGTTAAGAAGTACTGCAATGTACTACACGTGGCTCACATGTAACAGTCTGTATTGTCTTATTGCAGATCAGAGACCAAGAGTGACTGAAACAAGCACATAAATTGTCAACATGCTCTAGGATTCATGGCTTTCAATGACTGACCCTTGTTTCTCCCCTTTGGGATAGACTCCTATGTACCGAAAGAGGAGACGCTATAGTTTCAACACAGGACCAGCTGCTTCCAAAGCTTAAGTCTACTGTTCTGTTTAACTCGTTTTCAGTAAACCGTTTCATCTGCAAACCGAGATGTTTGTTCAGATAGTTCCACTGCGAAATCTCCACCCCACTGTGTCCAGTAAAACAGAAGATATAGTCATCTTACAGAAGACACCTTTCGTTAGGATTATTTTGCATCAAAGTAAAATGACTCACTCAGAGCAATATGATCCATTTCACAGTACTCTTAGAAAAACTCATAAAGGCGTGTCGGCCGCGCTGAGTGGCCGCGCGGTTTGAGGCGCCATGTCACGGACTGCGCGGCCTCTCCCGCCAGAGGTTCGAGTCCTCCCTCGGCCATGGTTGTGTGTGTTGCTCTTAGCATAAGTTAGTTTAAGTTAGTTTAAGTAGTGTGTAAGTCTAGGGACCGATGACCTAAGCAGTTTGGTCCCTTAGGAATTCACACACATTTGAACAAAGGCGTATCGCCTCTGGACATAATAGAATCAATACTTACCAGGGAAGCAAAACACTTTTCCTTGTGCGTAGTTGAGCAGGATACCCATAGCTGCTTACAGTGTTTTTTCTCTGCTTCCAGAACTGTCAGGCACCTCAATGCCAAGCCGTTATCCAGCAATTCGATTTAGCGTAGGCGCTAATACTCCTGCTTCTTTTCCAAATTGTTTTCAACTTTGATGCAGATATTTGTTTAGTTTTTCCCACTAAAAAGTACAGTATTTTTAATGAAGATGAAGTAGAGATCTGAGTTCAAGGAGTGAGCAAAATTAATCAAGTAGCGGGTTCTTCCAGTTTTTACTACACGAGTATATAGCCGTATAACTAATACGATTCACAGTTACGAAACAAATAAGCAGTCTCTGGTAGATGTGACTGATGCTTGTTTCAAAGAAATCACGGAAGGTGACTGAGATTACAATATAATCCCGAGTTCAATTTAGTGTGTGTGGTATAAGAAGATAAAATGATTGGTTCAGTTCATTGCCATTTCTAATTATTAAATGTCTGCAAAACTTTCCCCCGAAGAGTAGTAGGCCACTGAACTAAACCATGTTAAGCTTTATAGCAGTTTAAAAAACATGTTTTACCTATGTGTCATAGACCATATAAATAAATGCATTATGATTCAGGAAATCCTTTAAGTTTTCCTCAATGGGCCTTTACGTGTTAATGCTTAAAAGGACCTGGAAATAATGTCACACAGATTGAAGCTATCACAGTGTATGCAGAACGAACAGAGTGACTTAAGCAAGAACTGTAATTTTCAAATAGTTTTATTTGTTGAAGTGGTACACGCAGAATAAGTGACACGTTGGAACAGGCGTTGTGTCTTCGGGAGTAGTGCGGTGTCCAATGTGCACATTGAGGAGAATGGATTCGCGGGATTATCTACATAACTGGTGCCGTCTGCTTCCCTAAACAGCAATAAAACCTCATACTTGTGTCCCTTGTAAAAAGCTTTTGTTTACTGATCTATTTTATGAATGTAGTTAATGTTCTGTCGAATGGTTTCCCTTTGTTGCGCTACTAACATTGGAATAATATTACATTAGTGACTGTGACCAACTTAACTACATGTTTAAAGTTGTTTCTCAAGTTTTTATATTTAAGAAATATAAAATATGAATTTATATTATCATCTGAAATAAATACCTGGCTAATTTCACCGTCATCAAAAAAACTAGTAACTTCGATTTCCACATGCACCTCCTTCGCCAAATTCCTATCACCTCTCGCAACCGTCCTGCTCTCAAGATCCTCCCGCTCTCTTCTGCGAGTATCTTGTAATACACTAAAGCTTAGTTTACACGACGACACTAGATTGCAGGCAACTGCGCTACCGGCCACTGCGCATGGGTTCCGCGCGTTTGTGCAATTCGTTGGCAAAACTAAACACTTTCAGCCTGTTCCAACTTTGGCGACACTAGTTGCATGAGTTTTGAGGTTGTGTGTGTTCGTAGAGTGTAGACAAACTGAAATATGAGGCGGGGAGTGGAGAATAATGTTCGCTTTTTGGATATCTGTGCTCTGCATAGGTGTTTATGTGATTTCAGTGATGCTGATTAGAAGAATAAGCAACATATTGATGCCGCTGAGACCATCATGTGCGATCATAACATAGATGATTTGACAATATCTGAGCTGCAGGGCAAAATTTATTGAGTTAGGAGCACATACACTCCTGGAAATTGAAATAAGAACACCGTGAATTCATTGTCCCAGGAAGGGGAAACTTTATTGACACATTCCTGGGGTCAAATACATCACATGATCACACTGACAGAACCACAGGCACATAGACACAGGCAACAGAGCATGCACAATGTCGGCACTAGTACAGTGTATATCCACCTTTCGCAGCAATGCAGGCTGCTATTCTCCCATGGAGACGATCGTAGAGATGCTGGATGTAGTCCTGTGGAACAGCTTGCCATGCCATTTCCACCTGGCGCCTCAGTTGGACCAGCGTTCGTGCTGGACGTGCAGACCGCGTGAGACGACGCTTCATTCAGTCCCAAACATGCTCAATGGGGGACAGATCCGGAGATCTTGCTGGCCAGGGTAGTTGACTTACACCTTCTAGAGCACGTTGGGTGGCACGGGATACATGCGGACGTGCATTGTCCTGTTGGAACAGCAAATTCCCTTGCCGGTCTAGGAATGGTAGAACGATGGGTTCGATGACGGTTTGGATGTACCGTGCACTATTCAGTGTCCCCTCGACGATCACCAGTGGTGTACGGCCAGTGTAGGAGATCGCTCCCCACACCATGATGCCGGGTGTTGGCCCTGTGTGCCTCGGTCGTATGCAGTCCTGATTGTGGCGCTCACCTGCACGGCGCCAAACACGCATACGACCGTCATTGGCACCGAGGCAGAAGCGACTCTCATTGCTGAAGACGACACGTCTCCATTCGTCCCTCCATTCGCGCCTGTCGCGACACCACTGGAGGCGGGCTGCACGATGTTGGGGCGTGAGCGGAAGACGGCCTAACGGTGTGCGGGACCGTAGCCCAGCTTCATGGAGACGGTTGCGAATGGTCCTCGCCGATACCCCAGGAGCAACAGTGTCCCTAATTTGCTGGGAAGTGGCGGTGCGGTCCCCTACGGCACTGCGTAGGATCCTACGGTCTTGGCGTGCATCCGTGCGTCGCTGCGGTCCGGTCCCAGGTCGACGGGCACGTGCACCTTCCGCCGACCACTGGCGACAACATCGATGTACTGTGGAGACCTCACGCCCCACGTGTTGAGCAATACGGCGGTACGTCCACCCGGCCTCCCGCATGCCCACTATACGCCCTCGCTCAAAGTCCGTCAACTGCACATACGGTTCACGTCCACGCTGTCGCGGCATGCTACCAGTGTTAAAGACTGCGATGGAGCTCCGTATGCCACGGCAAACTGGCTGACACTGACGGCGGCGGTGCACAAATGCTGCGCAGCTAGCGCCATTCGACGGCCAACACCGCGGTTCCTGGTGTGTCCGCTGTGCCGTGCGTGTGATCATTGCTTGTACAGCCCTCTCGCAGTGTCCGGAGCAAGTACGCTGGGTCTGACACACCGGTGTCAATGTGTTCTTTTTTCCATTTCCAGGAGTGTATATAACTGAGTTAAGAAAAATACAAGGAAGTGTAATTCTAGCTGTGGCAATGCTCCCGTCTCCAAGACTAAAATCCCATCGTTCGAGTTGGCCAACTCTTTGTTGAGGAATATCGTTGACAGGAGGGAAAGCTATACAAATTCAAGAATCTGCATTCTTTATTCAATATTCATCTATTTAAAACGCCGCTGCAGAGCTCCCCATTCACAAACGTTAGAATTTTGAAACATTGCCACTGTACAGATCAATCTTCAAGAGATAAGTTTTCAAACCATTCTCTTCTTTATGCGGCCTGTTTCGAATGATTATTGTTGCCGACCGCGGTGGTCTAGCGGTTCTAGGCGCTCAGTCCGGAGCCGCGCGACTGCTACGGTCGCAGGTTCGAATCCTGCCTCGGGCATGGATGTGTGTGATGTCCTTAGGTTAGTTAGGTTTAAGTAGTTCTAAGTTCTAGGGGACTGATGACCATAGATGTTAAGTCCCATAGTGCTCAGAGGCATTTTTTTATTATTGTTGCTAATGTTAATAATTATTACTGTTAATGTTAATAATTATGTCTGTTAATTAAAAAGCGTCATCACCAACCAAAACCATATCTTATAGCATGCCGAATGTTCTCGATTGTAATGCACGCAATATGATATGTAATTCCAGTCCTGGTAACAGTGGTTCAAAATGGCTCTGAGCACTATGGGACTCAACTGCTGAGGTCATTAATCCCCTAGAACTTAGAACTAGTTAAACCTAACTAACCTAAGGACATCACAAACATCCATGCCCGAGGCAGGATTCGAACCTGCGGCCGGCTCTGGTGACAGTGCTTCATACAGTACAGTACCTTTATTCCTAATCGCGTAATTAACTCTGCCACGCGGGATTAGCCGAGCGGTCTGAGGTGCTGCAGTCATGGACTGTGCGGCTGGTCCCGGCGGAGGTTCGAGTCCTCCCTCGGGCATGTGTGTGTGTGTGTTTGTCCTTAGGATAATTTAGGTTAAGTAGTGCGTAAGCTTAGGGACTGATGACCTTAGCAGTTAAGTCCCATAAGATTTCACACACATTTGAACATTTGAATTAACTCTACTTAGAAGAAACGGGAATACTTCTGGTGACATTCTATGATAATTAAAAGACTTCTTGGATCTTCCGTTATAAATTATTTCAGCAAGAATGCAGAGCAACCAAGCTGACGTCTTTTCTTCATCCAGTCACGAATCGAAATCCGTTTCTTATTTTTTTTTTTTTTCTTATGCAGCGATTCCACGCAACAAGCTTTAACTCCATCACAACTCGTGCGGAGTGCAGCTGCCAAAACTTTCATTTCAGACACGACTCAGGGATCCACAAAACGACGGAACTGAATTATATACTGGTGTCGCCGTGTCTACAGTCATATATGAAACCACTTGCGTGCAACTCATTCCACGCAACGAGTGGCGCAACCCAACGTCGTCGTGTAAACTAGACTTAACACACAATTTTCATTAACAGGGTGCTCGCGGTCAAGTCCACAAATCCGCAAACAGTTAGGGATAACTGAAGAACGTTGAGCACAGCGAAGTAGTGATAGCGCTCAAAGTCAGTGCAAGCCTGAATATGAAGGCGACATACTTCATGTAGGAAGTTGCGAGCCATAGCGTCCACGGACAAACGTCAAGGATGCAGATTCCATATCGCATCCAAATTAAGGAGCAATAGCAAAGCACAGGAATTAGCACAATACAACTACGGCGCGTAACTGAAAGCTTCATAGGTATAAAGGAACTGACTTCTTCAATCCCGCGTCCGGCCATCCTGATTTAGGTTTTCCGTGATTTCCCTAAATCGCTCCAGGCAAATGCCGGGATGGTTCCTTTGAAAGGGCACGGCCGATTTCTTTCCCCGTCCTTCCCTAATTCGATGAGACTGATGACTTAGCTGTCTGGTCTCCTTCCCCAAAAACAACAACAACAACTGACTTCGATCCGCTGCGCTCGCAGCTTTACTGTTCTTAGTAAGACGAAAGAAACCCAACAACTGGCAGTTCTAGCCTCAGTTTTCAAGCGTGAAGTTAAAAAGACCTTCCTCAGTAGTGACCGAAAGCAATAGTCGTCAAAAGTGAGGTGCATCCATAGAAACGAGAACATGTTCGCTTTGCGTGACCGTTGTGGTGCATGGAAGCCAGCTTTAACAGTCAAGGGACTTCCTTCAACGTACAGGACCCGGGCACCGGGGAGCGTGTCCAGCGCAGATGTTTGCGATCGCGACCCCTGCTGGCGCCGCGTTTACATGCGCAGCGCCGCGCCTCGCTAATACCGTGAATGGCCTTGATTTCCATATCACTGCCCGGCGGGAGTTCAAACGGTTCTGCCTCCGCATCGCTGCTCGGCAGGGATACGTAATTCTCTCCTCCCCCCTTGCCGTCGCATACTGCCGCAGCCTCACTGCCGACCAGCGATAGTCACCAGTGCGAGCAGGGGCCTAGACAATGGGATCATAGCGGAACTCTATCTACGTTGTTGGATACGAAACGTGCAACAACATGAAGACGGTATGCAGGAATCGTCAAATCGGAAAGAAGTGTACTGTATGTTTCGATTCGCATGTGATTGCACTACTGGCCATTAAAATTGCTACTCCACGAAGATTACGTGCTACAGACGTGAAGTTTAACCGACAGGAAGAAAATGCTGTGATATGCAAATGATTAGCTTTTCAGAGCATTCACACAAGGTTGGCGCCGGTGCCGACACCTACAACGAGCTGACATGAGGAAAGTTTCCAACCGATTTCTCATACACAAACAGCAGTTGACCGGCGTTGCCTGGAGAAACGTTGTTGTGATGCCTCGTGTAAGGAGGAGAAATGCGCACCATCACGTTTCCGACTTTGATGAAGACTGGATTGTAGCCTATCGCGATTGGGGTTTATCGTATCGCGAGATTGCTGCTCGCGTTGGTCGAGATCCAATAACTGTTAGCAGAATATGAACCGGTGGGTTCAGGAGGGTAATATGGAACGCCGTGCTGGATCCAAACGGCCTCGTATCACCAGCAGTCGAGATGACAGGCATCTTATCCGCATGGCTGTAACGGATCGTGCAGCCACGTCTCGATCCCTGAGTCAACAGATGGGGACGTTTGCAAGACAACAACCATCTGCACGAACAGTTGGACGACGTTTGCAGCAGCATGGAGTATCAGCTCGGAGACCATGACTTCGGTTATCCTTGACGCTGCATCACAGGCAGGAGCGCCTGCGATGGTGTACTCGACGACGAACCTGGGTGCACGAATGGCAAAACGTCATTTTTTCGGATGAATCCAGGTTCTGTTTACAGCATCATGATGGTCGCATCCGTGTTTGGCGACATCGCGGTGAACGCACATTGGAAGCGTGTATTCGTCATCGCCATACTGGGGTATCACCCGGCGTGATGGTATGGGGTGCCATTAGTTACACGTCTCGGTCACACCTTGTCAGCATTGACGGCACTTTGAACGGTGGACGTTACATTTCAGCTGTGTTACGACCCGTGGCTCTACCCTTCATTCGAAAGCTGCGAAACCCTAAATTTCAGCAGGATAATGCACGACCGCATGTTGCTGGTCCTATACCGGCCTTTCTGGATACAGAAAATGTTCAACTGCTGCCCTGGCCAGCACATTCTCCAGATCTCTCACCAATTGAAGACGTCTGGTCAATGGTGGCCGAGCAACTGGTTCGTCACAATACGCCAGTCACTACTCTTGATGAACTGTGGTATCGTGTTGAAGCTGCATGGGCAGCTGTACCTGTACACACCATCCAAGCTGTGTTTGACTCAATGCCCAGGCGTATCAAGGCCGTTATTACGGCCAGAGGAGGTTGTTCTGGGTACTGATTTCTCAGGATTTATGCACCCAAAATGCGTGAAAATGTAATCACATGTCAGTTCTAGTATAATATATTTGTCCAATGAATACCCATTTATCATCTGCATTTCTTCTTGGTGTAGCAATTTTAATGGCCAGTAATGTAGTATTTCGATGAAATACCACAAAGTAGGTAGGTGAGAGCTGGGCAAAGTGGTCAGGCCAAGGTGTTCCTACTATTAAACTGAGTAGCAACAGACGCAAATGTACAGTCATCAGTGATTATAATCTACGGCGATTGAAGTATAATGTAGAATGGTGTTATCACCTCATGATTCAAATAAGTACTTTATATAGTTCAATTTTCACAAAAGTGGCAAAGTGGTCTTTTAGTTTTAAACTCAAAACTCAATGTTAAATGTGTTTTAACAAAGGACTAACTATATTTTATTGTGAAACATGGTTCGATATACACTTTACACAAAAATTAAACTGCGTTCCTGAAATCATTTATAGAGTTCTTGAGGCCAGATTAGGCGCAAATGGTACTTACTCCACTGCTCTTCTGGCGTTGAATTTCAACATTTTTCTTCACGATACATGTGGCCTGTCTTCATCTCTGTCATCAAAAAGAGCTGTTCTAGGGTTGGGTTTCCTGCTCTTCGCGCTTGTGTTTTTACTGCCGTTATTCTCTTTGCCTTCTTTACATTTTTCCTTCATTTTACTTTCTTCTATTTGTATTTCATTATTCGGCGCTTCTAGGTCACTATTATTAGAACTTGTTCTAAGTATTGCAGTGGAGCCCTTTCCTCGGCCACTGCTGTTATGTTTTCCCCCTACATAAAGTGACCAGACTTCACCGCCAAGATGAACACTTTGCCCGCACTGACGCCTTCACACAAACCTCTGATGAGCCTGACCTGACTTTTGACAGACGGGTTAGGCTTCACGGGATGACTGGGCCCGTTAGGGAAAATAAATTGAGGCATTTTCCGCGTGATAGCGGCGCCTCATAAATCCTGCGACCCCAATACCCACTTTGCACCCCGTGACTAGATTACCAGACTCTCCCCTATGAGTCATGTCATCTTCATTCTGTATATAAGGAAAGACATCGCAGCCGGTTTATCATTTAGAAGACACTCTTGTTGAGACTGCAGTTTATCGTTACACGATGTTGCTACTCGCACTGGTCGCGATCAGGCGACACACAAGCGAATATGGAATCGGTAGATTTATAGTCAGCACCATGCAGGTTCGCAATGTTCCAAAGCGGCTAACGCTTGAGGGGACAGACACTGTTCCCTCAATCATGCCGGACCGTGCAGCTGAGTCACATACCGGGAATCAGGAAATAGACTCTTTTACAGCACGTGAAATATCCACACAGTGCGACGAAAATATTGGACGCAGTCGTGGTACCAAGTCATCTTGCGTACGAGGGTCAGTTCTGTGTATAGCATCACTATGGACGTATCTGTGTAAGGACGTGATGGTATGGGCTGCCATTGGGTACACAACACATTCATCCTGATTCACTTAGCCATGCTAGTTCTAAGACATTTTCAAGTGCTTATGAGATGGAAAGAGATTGACACGCTACCACTCGACAGCCACTACGACTGCTGAACTCTAGGACAGAGCTGAAGCAGCATGGAGTGATGTACCCGTTTCTGTCATCCGAATTGAGATCGACTCCCTGCCGAGCCGAGTTATAGCCCATGTTGCCACTATAACTGGCAGCTCCATGTATTAAAATTTGTCTCTGATGGTTACAAAGGCTGTGTTTATATAGTGTCTTATTCTTCACATTAAAATGCCCTTCAGTCATGCATGCTTGCTTGAAGAAATGAGCACCTAAAACAATTGCAGTATTTTGCGAATCCGGATTTGTTGATAACCTCGCTGTTGAGCGCCCGTCACCTCCTCCAAATTCAGAGTGATGTCAGCTGTTAGTGACACATGAAAATTTGTGCCTGACCAGGACTAGTACCTGGATTTCCCACTTATCTCAATCGGTCACCTTAACCATTTCGCCTATCCGAGCACACCTCAAAGACCGATCCAAACTTCCACATGTCACGTTGCACATAACTCTTACGCTCACACATTTCGCGATTCCCGCAGTGGACGAGACAAATATACTGTCGTCATTTTAGCCCTCCTATGCATGGATACGTAATCGATCGTTACAATGTCTGTGTTTACACAGTTTCTGTATCTTGACATTGCAATGTCCTTCAGACATGCATGCATGTACTGTCAAGATTGTGTCTGTACCTCGTAATGTAGTGTCGGGTGGTAGACATTGTAACCATCAATGATGAATCCACGATTCGACGCGATAAAATGACGATAAATTGTTTGTCTCCCCCTGTGCGGGAATCACGAAATGTGCGACCGTAAAGGTATTCTTCCTACTACGGATAATAAGTAATATTTAGTTGCCTTTATCATCTCCCGCAGAAATAATGAAAGCCAACAACCTCTCCCCACTGCAAGAAAACCATCTACACAGTAGTGCCCCATTCCACAATACTAAAATGGCTGCCACTATCCATCTCACTAATACACTTTCACTACAACAGTTTCGTCCACCCATCTCCACCGCCTCACAGTCGAGGATATAATCCGTTTCACCACAGTTGTATTACGGAGCGAGGTGGCGCAGTGGTTAGCGCACCGGACTCGCATTCGGGAGGACAACGCTTCAACCCCTCGTCCAGCCATCCTGATTGAGGTTTTCCGTGATTTCCCCAAATCGCTTCAAGCAAATGCTGGGACAGTTCCTTTGAAAGGACACGACCGACTTCCTTCCCCATCCTTCCCTAATCCGATGGGACTGATGAACTCGCTGTTTGGTCCTCTCCACCAAATCAACCAACCAACCAATAGCTGTATTTTTGAACATCGCCCGGTGTGGCCGTGCGGTTAAAGGCGCTTCAGTCTGGAACCGCGTGACCGCTACGGTCGCAGGTTCGAATCCTGTCTCGGGCACGGATGTGTGTGATGTCCTTAGGTTAGTTAGGTTTAATTAGTTCTAAGTTCTAGGCGACTGATGACCTCAGAAGTTAAGTCACATAGTGCTCAGAGCCATTTGAACCATTTTTTTTTAGAACATCCATCAATTTGAACTGTCATATATCCTCCAACAGAACCGTAGCCGCCTGATCCGCCTTAACATTGAAGTTCAAGTCACCTGCTTGAAAACCAATATTACTGCCTTTACCATTGTCTCTAAACATTAGCTTAAATCCACCGTTACGTAACACATCATGAAGCGATAGGAGCAGAAGATGCTATTTCACAGTTTCCGTTCCCGTATCCGTAACAAAATCGCCTTAATCCATACCCTAACACAACGTGATATCTCTTTGTTCAACGGAACATTCCTTCGTCCACATTAAATAATCTCCCAATCAACTTACGCTCTAAACAACACAAACGGTTCCCTCTCTCTATCCTCAGGCGTAAGTGCAATCGGCCGCATGAGAGAAATCCCTAATCGTGAGCAACCCTTATACAGTCATCAGGCTGAAAATCTCATCTTTGCATCCACATAAAAATATAAAAATACTGTACCCCGTACCATCATTTATGTGTCTCCTAACTGCCCCGTTTTCTCATACGGTTATACCACAACACCTAAAAACAACAAAGCAGCTGGTTTAGATGGAATATTACCAGGTATTCTGACATATGGAGGTCCATGCTTCTTTCATCACCTTACCGAACTGTGCAATAGCTGTTGGCAAGCAAGGAAAGTTCCATAAGGCAGGAAACGTAGCATCATTGTTAAACTAGAGAAGAATGGCAAATTAACCAAATGAACAAACTTCTTTCGGCCGTCGTTCCGAAAAGGATTGTCCGCTATCATCTGGTTAAAACCGCACCTCCGTACATTTACTCGATCTGGGTATATCTTGGGTGGCCTGTCTCACCTGACCCACCCTGTGTATAAAGCAACGCGAGTCGTTTTCGCTAGTCACCTTACAACGGTTCTAGCAAATGAGAATGGACTTCCATCTTTACAATAAATACGTTTCATCCCTCTGAGTCTCGAGGCAGACAGTTTAAAACAGTCGCAGGATTATTAATCAGTTATTTACAGTCATAGCATTGCTTCTATTTGTTATTAATACAGGTTAGGAAAAATAAATCTGACTCAGAAAACATTTCATGTACCATAAAATAGACATCCCAACTTATAACATCCACATCATGGGCAGAAAATGTAAGCTAAGTTGTCTTCCTTAAGGTGGATGAAATATTTTCTGAGACACTTTTATTATACCCGCACTGTATTTCCCATACCTTTTATTGGTATTATTTGCATTAATTCTTTCAACATCCTCTTTATTTTATAAGCCTTTGTAAACTCTCGTCGCCAGTTTTGTAAAGGCCTCGTCGCTACTCCTGAGAAGGCCGAGTTGCCAATGTAATTGCGGTAGGCCGAGTTCGGGAATTCGTGAAACGGCTTCTGGGGCTCAGGTAACAGGGTAGGAAAACGAAGGTTCTACAACACCCCAACAAATTAGCAACAAAGTCACACAAATAACTTAAAAGGTTTACTTGTATTTGTGACTTGTTGAATGATCAAGTCTGCAACACTGCATGTAACATAACACAAAAAAGGCCCTCATGGTTAAGTGCTAATAACATGGTTAAGTGCTACATCCTCAGTGCCGCCATGCGGCTTTTCGCGGATGATGCTGTAACATAGAGAGAAGTTGCAGCATTAGAAAATTGCAGCGAAATGCAGGAAGATCTGCGGCGGATAGGCACTTGGTGCAGGGAGTGGCAACTGACCCTTAACATAGACAAATGTAATGTATTACGAATACATAGAAAGAAGGATCCTTTATTGTATTATTATATGATAGCGGAACAAACACTGGTAGCAGTTGCTTCTGTAAAATATCTGGGAGTATGCGTGCGGAACGATTTGAAGTGGAATGATCATATAAAATTAATTGTTGGTAAGGCGGGTACCAGGTTGAGATTCATTGGGAGAGTCCTTAGAAAATGTAGTCGATCAACAAAGGAGGTGGCTTACAAAACATTCGTTCGACCTATACTTGTGTATTGTTCATCAGTTTAGGATCCGTACCAGGTCGGGTTGACGGAGGAGATAGAGAAGATCCAAAGAAGTGCGGCGCGTTTCGTCACAGGGTTATTTGGTATGCGTGATAGCGTTACGGAGATGTTTAGCAAACTCAAGTGGCAAACTCTGCAAGAGAGGCGCTCTGCATCGCGGTGTAGCTTGCTGTCCAGGTTTCGAGTGGGTGCGTTTCTGGATGAGGTATCGAATATATTGCTTCCCCCCAATTATACCTCCCGAGGAGATCACGAATGTAAAATTAGAGAGATTAGAGCGCGCACGGTGGCTTTCCGGCAGTCGTTCTTCCCGCGAACCATACGCGACTGGAACAGGAAAGGGAGGTAATGACAGTGGCACGTAAAGTGCCCTCCGCCACACACCGTTGGGTAGCTTGCGGAGTATAAATGTAGGTGTAGATGAAACGATGTTCCCTGTCTAAGTCAGCCCTAGACGATGATCTATAACCAAGTGGGAGAGAGCTGCTCTTCTATCTTCCGAGTTCATTTCTGTCGGTTGTCGTCCCATCATTGGCGGATTGTACTCGGCTGGCAGTTGTCCGAGGGGAAGTCGGTATCTTCATCCTCAGTGCGGCACGTAGCGCGGGTGGAACTGGAGCAAGTGGCGAGTCTCTATGGCACTGGTACCAGCTCGCATCTTTTCGCCTGTGGTGCTTTTTCTCTGTCTGTGTCTTGTTCGGACGACACAGGAGTATGCTCATTACTTTTGTGGCTATTGTCAAACAAAATTCTATTGCAATTGTATGTGTACAGGATAGAGTACAGTGAACGCTGAATAACACTGTCAGAATAACGAACTGCTAATACATCGTATTGTGCGGTTGGAACGAGAACAAAGGTAGTCCGCTCTCATAACCGAAGATCGTTGTGAAGTTAAAAATAAACAGCGCTAAACCGTTACTGAATGTATGACTGTAGTCATAGCGGAACAAACCAATAAGCGTTTGTTCAAAGCTTAGTCGAAGGTCGGCACTAGCGTTGCCGAGAGTGCGGCGACATTTCACAGCCGCCAGATGGCCGGCGGAACTACCCAGCGCTTGCGCCCGCGTTTCCGTTGGTGTGGTCGCGCGTTATGCACTTGTGGCACATTCCTGACAGTATCGACTGCCGCGTCCATTGCGACGTCTGGCGGGATATTAAATCCTCCGCCCTTTAAATGCGCTGGACTGTGTGTGAGCCACTGGCGGGGGGAGGGAGGTGGGGGCCAGCAACTGGAGTCCCGGAGAGGAGTTTCTGGGTGCTGAGAGCAGGATGTATGTGCTAGCTAGGTCCGGTTTTGCAGCTTGTGGGAGTGACTCTGTGCCGGCTTCAGGACACAGAGCATAGAGGTAATTATTGTGGCCTTCGGGGAACGCGAGGTGTGTCAAACTTCCCCCTCTGCCTGGGTACCCAGAATTACTGAGGTGCTGGTCGCTCCACGCATCTCCTATCGGGGAGTGACGTTTCCGGTCATACGATTTAAATACTAAAAATCAAATAAAAAATCTCGATCGCGTTTTCAGATTTTGTATATGTTAGCAACCGGTTTCGGCCCTTTCCTCAGACCATCTTCAGGCTTTTGCCCGTCACTATGGCTGCTGGAGGCGGCAGACGGAACGAGATCCTGGGAAGTAAGGTTGTCATCTGATGTGCCTCAAAAAAATTATTTTATGTAGATGAAGCAAAGCTTCTCTGTAGCTAGTTTCTCAGTAACACTTTTACTTTTCGCGTGAAAACAGAACTACTGTTTTCGGATTCACACGTTTTCTTCGCTATGAAGTATTTCTCGTAAGATTTTGGGGAATCTGTTTGGTAGGAAAATATGACTTTTCCCTGTCTTGCAGCCACACATTGCACCATGATAATGAACTTGTTAAAAATTTTTGGAAATTTGTGATAAGGTCTTATGAGGTCAAACTACTGAGGTCATCGGTCCCTAAGCTTACACACTACGTAATATAACTTAAACGAACTTACGCTAAGAACGACACACGCACACACACACACACACACACACACACACACACACACACACACCCACACACACACACACACACACACACACACACACATGCGTGAGCGAGGACTCGAACCTCCGACGGGGGGAGCCGCGCGGACCGTGACAAGACGCCTAGACCGCACGGCTACCCCTAGCGGCGAACTTGTTGTTGTGATACTTCAAAGTAAGTTACAACACAGCGCATATTTTTAAGAGTTTGCAGTAAAAATATAGTCGCTGGTCAGTTTACGTCTGTTGCGTTTCATGGCAGCTATTGCTGCGTCCGAAATATGACTTACATCCAGAATGAGATTTTCACTCTGCAGCGGAGTGTGCACTGATATGAAACTTTCAGGCAGATTCAAACTGTGTGCCGGACAGAGACTCGAACTCTGGACCTTTGCCTTACGGGGGCAAGTGTTATAGCATCTGAGCTACCCAAGCACGACTCACGCCCATTCCTTGCAGCTTTACTTCCACCAGTACCTTGTCTCCTACTTTCCAAACTTCACCGAAGGTCTCCTGCGAACCTTGCAGAACTAGAACTCTTGGAAGAAAGGATACTGCGGAGACATGGCTTAGCCACAGCCTGGGGGATGTTTCCAGAATGAGATTTCACTCTGCAGCGCAGTAGGAGACGAGGTACTGGGGGAAGTAAAGCTGTGAGGACGGGCTGTGAATCGTGCTTGGATAGCTCAGATGGTGGAGCACTTGCCCGCGAAAGGCGAAGTTTACGAGTTCGATTCTTGGTCTGGCACACAGTTTTAATCTGCCAGGAAGTTTCATATCAGCGCACACTCCGCTGCAGAATGAAAATCTCATTCTGGAAACATCCCCCAGCCTGTGACTAAGCCATGTCTCCGGAATATCCTTTCTTCCAGGAGTGCTAGTTCTGCAAGTTTCACAGGAGAGCTTCTGTGAAGTTAAGAAAGTAGGAGACGAGGTAATGGCGGAAGTAAAGCTGTGAGGACGGGGCGTGAGTCGTGCTCGGGTAGCTCAGATGGTAGAGCACTTGCCCGCATATGGCAAAGGTCCCGATTTCGAGTCTCGGTCCGGCACACAGTTTTAATTTGCCAGGAAGTTTTGTAACTGACATATCGAAATTGTTTTTAACGGTGGAAGGAGAGTCATACATCTTGCCATTCTTGAGAAAATACGTGAGATGTATTGGAGATTGTCCACGACGGGATTGGCGTCAGCGCCAAACACGCGCAGCTATTAGCGCCTGCAACGCAGTGTGAAGGTTCAAATGGTTCAAATGGCTCTGAGCACTATGGGACTCAACTGCTGAGGTCATTAGTCCCCTAGAACTTAGAACTGGTTAAACCTAACTAACCTAAGGACATCACAAACATCCATGCCCGAGGCAGGATTCGAACCTGCGACCGAAGCGGTCTTGCGGTTCCAGACTGCAGCGCCTTTAACCGCACGGCCACTTCGGCCGGCACGCAGTGTGCAGAGCTGCCTCGTGTTTATTTCTTCGTATGCTGCGGATGCACAAAGAAGCTGGAAATCAAAGAGAAACTTAATGAAAAGAGAAAACATCGGCAGTCATTACTTCATGAAGCTGACTAGATTTTATGAGTCTGTGCTGCCTGGTTTCAGGAAACGGTGTTACCTGCATTATTTTGTTATCATTGTTATCTATAATATTGAATTTATTCGTTCATTTATGTAGAACCTGCTCACTTTCCAACTACCGTTGCAGGCAAGCCCGCAGCGAGTTGCTGATGTGTTCTGCTGTTGGTTGTTTCGAATGATGCACGAGCGAATAACCATAACTGAGTAACGTTGGTCAAAAAGTTAGCTTAGTTAATTGTTAATCTGCTATTAAAAAGTTAACTTCGTTGAACGTTAAAGTGTTACTTTACATCAGATTTGTCAGAAGTTAAAGTTAATCGTTAACTCGTAATTGTAAACTTCATGATGTCGGTGTAGTGAAATAGGAAAGTGAATCAAATGTATTACCGTTGCTTAAATAAAAATGTTTTGGTTGAGGAAGTTTACGTGGCACACGGACTATAAACTAAACTAAACTCCTCACGAACAGACCATGAAGGCCTAACGGTACCGATCGGCCGACGTGTCACCCTCAGCCCACACGCTGTGTGTATGGATGGGCATGTGGTCAGCACAACGGTGTCCCAGCCGTATGTCAGTTTACGAGACCGGAGCCCCTACTTCTTAACCAAGTAGCTCCTCAGTTTACCGTACAAAGGCTGAATGCACCCCGCTTGCCAACAGTGCTCGGCAGACCATCTAACAAGGGGAGGCCACGTTTGGAACACAGAATTACTGTAAACTTCGTAGAGTCGTAATACTCCATGAGGACAAAAAAATGTGTAAGCAGTAGCGCGTACTTCTCAAGCGTTACTGAGAAAATCGCAAGATAATTTCGGTCGTCAAATAAAATATAAAAATGGCCACGCACACATATATATATATATATATATATATATATATATATATATATATATATATATATATGTGCGTGGCCATGAAGCGGCTGCAGCCGAGTGGTGCCGGCATGGTAGCTCAGCGTGTTCGCTCAGAACGTTAGCTACCATTTCTGATAAAGAAACTGAGCGAATGGCTCGACGAACGAACTGAGCGGGTGTCATCGAACGTCCGCCCTGAACAAATTCAACGAACAATATAGAACAAAATACTTGTTTAAAAAAAAGATGTTGGCGTTCAAGCCGCTGGATCGCTGGATCGAGTTCCGTTCGTCAGTTCGTTTGTTTTTTTCTTTTTATTTTCAACACAGTCATTTCCTTTACTATTTGTATTACAGTTGATATAATGGAAAAAATACGTGTAATTGGATGAACTTTTCTTAAATTTACAATGTAATTTGGCAATCTACTAATTTTATTATCACAAATAATATAATATTCATAACTGTCGACTAGTAAACGACCAAACACATAAACTGATACTGAAAATGTGTCTGCAAAACTGTTCGTATTTAATCGAAATAGAATGAGAAATTGCTTCTCGGAAGACGCTATTGAAAAACACTCGATACTACATAACCAATTATCAGCGCCGATATTTAAGAAAATACTGCGTTATGCATGGTTTGCTTCCAAATTATTGTCTGAAAAAGAGGTTTTTGAAAATGTTAACGAGGTTTGTTTTTCCACGGAAAACGTCGAAAGACCTTGCGTATTCGGACACATAGCATTTATTAAATGCAGCTGGTGCCGTTTAACTTTACGTTTTCCATGTTTTTACGAAGAATACCATCCTGCAACCTGTACTCGTAATGGCGAAAGCGACGATTAACTGTACATCTTTCGAAATGCGTCTGTGCCGGTCAAAACTTGGAGGTAACAAATCGTTTCGGGCTCCTTCCAGGTATAAGGAATTTCTCAAATCCCGAACATGCATACTTTTTTGTATCACTTTGTGTGTTTGATCGTTTACTAGTCGATAGTTATGAATATTATATTATTTGTGATAGTAAAAATTAGTAGACTGCCAAATAACATTGTAAAATTAATAAAAGTTCATCCGATTACACGTATTTTTCCCATTATATCAATTGTAATATAAATAGTAAAAATAATGACTGTGTTGAAAATTAAAAAAACCTGACGAACAGAACTCGATCCAGTGATCCAGCGGCTTGAACGCCAACAACTTAAAAAAAAAAGACGTACATTTTGTTCTATATTGTTCGTTGAATTTGTTCAGGACGGACGTCCGATGACATCCGTTTAGTTTGTTCATTGATCCGTTCGCTCAGTTTTTTTTTTTAATTAGAAAGGGTAGCTAACGCTCTTTCTTTTCTTTTTTTCATTTTGTTCGTTATGGTTCGTTGTATTTCGTTGTAGCGGACGTCACATGACATACATCGAAGCTCTTTGTTGATCTTTTCACTCTGTTTTTTTTTTATTAGAGAGGGTATCCAGCTCTCTGACCGAACACGCTAAGCTACCGTGCCGGCAACGCTCCGAGCGAACACGCTGAGCTACCGTGCCGACACCACTCGGCTGCAGCCGCTTCATGGTAGAAATGGCCACGTACAGATATATATTTGACGACCGAAATTATTTTGCGATTTTCTCAATAACGCTTGAGAAGTAAGCGCTACTGCTTACACATATTGTTGTCCTCATGGAGTACTACGAGTGTACGAAGTTTGCAGTAAATGCGCGTTCCGAATGTCGTGGCCTCCCCTTGTAAGTGCTAGCCCAGCCCGACAGCGCTTAACTTCGGTGATCTGACGGGAACCGGTGTTAGCGCTGCGGCAAGGCCATTGGCCAGCACAGCAAACATAAACGAAAAGCAGTTCACCCTTTTAATCATTGAATTTTATGATTATTTAGTTACCAGTGTTAAATCATGGGAGAATCAAAAAGCAGGATAATCAGATAATATCTGATATAATGTGCAAATTGCCCTTCACGAACATCAACATGTAAATTTTCGGCCGGCCGGAGTGGCCGTGCGGTTCTAGGCGCTACAGTCTGGAACCGCGAGACCGCTACGGTCGCAGGTTCGAATCCTGCCTCGGGCATGGATGTGTGTGATGTCCTTAGGTTAGTTAGGTTTAATTAGTTCTAAGTTCTAGACGACTGATGACCTCAGAAGTTAAGTCACATAGTGCTCAGAGCCATTTGAACCATGTAAATTTTCATCCGAGAGAAAGGCTCATTTAGGAGACGAAATGTGTCTGAACACAGAAAAGAGTCGTTTGACTGCAGCACTCGAGAGCATAAGGGTATCATATTTTTTACTAAAACCTGTTCCCCAAGAAACACCGCATCGTTGAATGAGTCTTTTGATTTCATGTCGAGCCACATTTTGATTAGACTCTCGGCCTTTTGCTTTTTACAGATGTCTTAGTACTAGGCTCCTCTTGATATTGTAGTTGGAGCTAGAATACGATTCCACGATTCGATTTCCACAGTCACCCCACTAATAAAAAGTAGTAGTTAATATTAACTCAGTAAACGAACAACAATAAACAGCTAACTCCCAGTTATTCTCTCTCGGACTCGATTTAATCCGTTACTCCGAAAGTTAACTTTGTTAATTAACGTTTAACGGATTACCGGTGCTGTACCCAGCTATGGATATAACTGCACTCTACCAAACTGGAACACGGTTCACAAACTGTAGTTGGTATAGGTGCAGTAAGCAAAACGAACATACATTCTGTTAAAATATTCATCTACAGAAAAACTGTCGTAATGAACAACAGGAAAACAAACATGTTTAACGGTCGAACAATGCAAATGTGCGTGTAGGTGACAACGGAACTTTCCCTTTTAATATATTCTTCTATATGAAAGCGTAGGAAATGAAAAAAGTAATTAATTAATAAAATGGAACTGTTGTATTACTATTTAATAATTATGAAGACCGTGCATTACATTTACTATTAATACAGTCTCCTAGAGAGACGCGTACGAAATTTAAATAAAACTGTTGTTTTACGATCTAATTACTAGAATTGGGGTTCAGACCACAGTTGCAGATTTGTTCGCACCTTTCTCCTTTTTTTTTCATTGTTGTAAGAAAGCGTGTACACCATGCCACGCTGTCCTCCCTGTCAACCAGAAATGTTGTACTTTTAGATTTTTAAAACGAAACAAACCTTTCGGTTCTTCGTCTCGACAGAACTGAACTACGTTATTTATCAACACTTTTCCATCTGAGCGTACTCTTCGATAATGTACATTTGCTCGATGACTGTCGATTTCAGGAAACGCAGAAGCAGCACTATGACTAACGTGACTGTAGAATGTTGAGTGTCATGCGTCAGTGATGTACTGTTGAGCAGTGTCGCACGCCTTTGGTCCCATCTGTGCGTAAATAAATCTTAGTTCCGCGTTCTGCCGTCGGGAATTGTAAAATAAACAGGTTTTGGTTAACCTGGAAACTAATAAATCTAAAGCAAACCCTATGGAAAGGCGAGATGACGTAGTGAGTTGACAAACAGAAGTAGAGTAAACAGCAGAGAGACCGGTGCTGCGCTGGTCAAGGAAGGCACCAGGGCGTTGGGGTTCTGGGCACACGCCCTCTGATCTTTCGTCACGGGAAACGCCCCTTCACTGAATTCAGTGCTCTTTGATCCAGGAGGGACGTTACAGGCAGCAATATCTCCACCTCTCTCCTGTTCGTGAAGTCATCTGGTCATCTGAGGGATTATCGAGAAGGCATATAGTAACGGTGAAGCTGTTGCAGTGAGGTTTTTGGAGCACTTAATCTCGCCCGGGAACTGTTATGGTATCGCGTCAACAGGTCATCTTTTTCCGCAGCTAAAAACCTTTGTAGAACATGCTGTTCTAAGAATGAGGCCAAAATGTACCACTGAGGTTTGTAAAACAATCGTGCCGATATCTGAATGAGAAGGAGATTTCTGGTGTGTCGCACTATTGCTGTCAGTGACGAGTCAAGCAGGTCCGGTACGAGCCGATGGCGACGTCCACGTAAATTGCGGCGGGGCTAAGATACTGCATCTCAGTTCAAGGGTAGCTTCCCAGAAAGATTTTGAAGCGTCCTTTCGGGCTGCAGCCTTCCATTGTTTTCTTCATCTATTCCTTGAATCTTGTCCCGGCGGAGGTGCGAGTCCTCCCTCGGGCATGGTTGTGTGTGTTTGTCCTTAGGACAATTTAGGTTAAGTAGTGTGTAAGCTTAGGGACTGATGACCTTAGCAGTTAAGTCCCATAAGATTTCATACACATTTGAACATTTTTCCTTGAATCTACGGGAAAACTGTTCGACTTCTGTATCAGATACGGAACAGAATGGAGCAATTTTCAAGAATTAATCCAGTTTCCAAGACAGATATTTCTAAATTTTACTGAAACAGACACTGATTCCCACTGTAGTAACAGTAGCACCCTCAGCCGAAACGGGCCGGCCGGTGTGGCCGTGCGGTTCTAGGCGCTTCAGTTTGGAACCGCGTGACCGCTACGGTCGCAGGTTCGAATCCTGCCTCGGGCATGAATGTGTGTGATGTCCTTAGGTTAGTTAGGTTTAAGTAGTTCTAAGTTCTAGGGGACTGATGACCTCAGATGTTGAGTCCCATAGTGCTCAGAGCCATTTCAGCCATCAGCCGAAACATCGATAACAGACAGAGACATGGACAACAGACAGAAAAATAGGCAGACTGGCAACTATCAGGAGCCATATGGTCCTCAAGTGAAACATGCTGAAATGGGCCTGAAATAATTCTCAAATAGTTCAAATGGCTCTGAGCACTATGGGACTTAACTTCTGAGGTCATCAGTACCCTATAACGTGGAACTACTTAAACCTAACTAACCTAAGGACATCACACACATTCATGCCCGAGGCAGGATTCGAACCTGCGACCGTAGCGGTCGCGCGGTTCCAGACTGTAGCGCCTAGAACCACTCGGCCGGCAATAATTCTCATGTGTGCTGCGTTCTGAACGGGATGAGTGCTAATGTGATGGCGCAAAATGATTATGAGCACACGCTTTATATGCCTGTCATCAGATACGGCTCTGCGTTAATATATATCGTTCCAGTGCCTCAGGGATGATGATCCTGCATTCTTCTGGCTCCTTTGCCAACTTTAATCCGTCGTTGACGACGCTGAAGCGCTGGTGCCGTCGGGTTGGTTGGTTGGCTGATTTGGGGGATGGGACCAAACAGCGAGGTCATCGGTCCCTCCGAATTAGGGAAGGATGGGGCCTGCCCTTTCGAAGGAACCATCCCGGCTTTTGCCTAAAGCGATTTAGGAAAATCACGGAAAACATAAGTCAGAATGACCAGACGCGGGTTTGCACCATCGTCCTCCATAATTCGAGTCAAGTGTGCTAACAACTGCACCACCTCGCTCGACCTGGTACCGTCGGCGTCTTTGAACCCTGCTGGACGAAGCTGAGAACCCTCTCCCGACGTGGCTTGTGCTATTTTCATTCTGTGATGGGGAAGTCGTGCAGTTTGTGCTTTAATTCAGGATTCAACTAGAAACTCCAAATTTTATAAGAACCTATGTCTACATCAGGGACCATACAGACACACGATAATGTGTTGACATTCGTGTGTTACGCAGTATGCCAGTCGATGTATCGGTAGTCTAAACGTTTGATAAACACAACTAGACGTCTATAAAAGATACCACATTAATAAATTAGTTTACAATATCTACGAACAACTTTGAATTGCTGTAGGTCCTTCTGTGGTGCTGAGCTATACAGAATGTTAGGAAATTCCCGTTACAAACTCCTAGAACTTGTAGAGGGGAGTGAGTAGATAATATTTTGAATTGGAACCCATGTCCGGAAGCGTACAATTTCCGTGCTACAACCATTTCAAAAGAAGCTGGTAACGCGACCCCTTTTTACAAGTATTTGACTAGACTTGGTCTAGTACATCACTTGTTTTACAGTTCCACTCATTAATACCCAATGAAAGTTGTCGTGTACTCATTGACACTTTGTCTTCAATGTGATGCAGTACGACCTCTTCCATTTCAGGTGTGCGGCGTGTGCTTTGAGTTCCACAGTCATGCCTGCTGACGGAGAAGGTACCCTTTCTCGAAGCCATTACGTAATTGTAGCGGAAAGGGAATGCGATTCGGACGTTGTGGAGAACGATCTTGATAAAGCAGGTCTTTCATTACCGTGAACTTCACCATTCAGAAGGGTCATGTCGGTGTATTCTGCAAACGTGCAAAGCATGCCCCTCTAACACTCACACAGACAAGACATATGAATGAGTCTCGGCCTATCCGACGTAACCACCACTACCCACCCCCCCCCCCCCCCACGCTGTCACCATGACGATCCTATTGCGTACCTATCTAGCAAACATGTTTTCAAACGGATGTAGCACGGAAACGGCTCCGGACATGAGTTCCGACTCGAAATCCTACATTATGTGATCAAAGGTACCCTGACACTTGGCTCAAAATGACTTACAAGTTCGGGGCGCCCTCTATCGGTAATTCTGGAATTCAATATCGTGTTGGTCCACCCTTAGCTTCGATGACAGCGTCCACTCTCACAGGCATACGTTCAACCAGGTGCTGGAAGGTTTCTTGGGGAATGGAAGACCATTCTTCACGGAGTGCTGCTCTGAGGATAGGTATCGATGTCCGTCGGTGAGGCATGGCACGATATCGGCGTTCCAAAACATCCCAAATGTGTTCCATAGGATTCAGGTCAGGACACTGTGCAGGCCAGTCCAATCACGCCGTCACAGGCCGTGCATTATGAACAGGCGCTGATCGTGTTGAAAGATGCAATCGCCATCCCCGAATTGCTCTACAACAGTGGGAAGCAAGAAATTACTTAAAACATCAATGTAGGCCTGTGCTGTGATAGTGCCACGCAAAACAACGAGGGGTGCAAAACCCCCTCCGTGAAAAACGCGACCACACCATAACACTACCGCCTCCGAATTTTACTGTTGGTACTACAAACGCTGGCAGATAACGTTCACCGGGCATTCGCCATATACACCCAGCCATCGTATCGCCACATTGTGTGCCGTGATTCGTGACGCCACACAACGTTTTTCCACTGTTAAGTCGTCCAATGTTTACGCTCCTTACACCAAGCGAGGCGTCGTTTGGCATTTACCGGCGTGATGTGTGGCTTATGAGCAGCCGCTCGACCATGAAATCCAAGTTTTCTCACCTCCCGCCTAACTGTCATAGTACTTGCAGTGGATCCTGATGCAGTTTGGAATTCCTGTGTGATGGTCTAGACAGATGTCTGCCTATTACACATTACGACCCTCTTCAACTGTCGGCGGTGTCTGTCAGTCAACAGACGAGGTCAGTGTGGTGTCACCGCCAGACACCACACTTGCTAGGTGGTAGCCTTTAAATCGGCCGCAGTCCGTTAGTATACGTCGGACCCGCGTGTCGCCACTATCAGTGATTGCAGACCGAGCGCCGCCACACGGCAGGTCTAGTCTAGAGGCTCCCTAGCACTCGCACCAGTTGTACAGCCGACTTTGCTAGCGATGGTTTACTGTCTAAATACGCTCTCATTTGCAGAGACGACAGTTTGGCATAGCCTTCAGCTACGTCATCTGCTACGACCTAGCAAGGCGCCATATTCAGTTACTATAAGTAATAACTTCAAGAATGTATTCTGAATAGATAATATTGTGAATCATGTACCGTCGAGAGCGACGTTCATCATTAATGGATTAAAGTTAAGTATCAAACTAATTACGTCCGCTTTCTGAATTCTCATTCCTTGTCATGTTTGAGACCTCACGTCAGTATAGTTCTTTTCTCCTCACGCCAGCCTGCGTGAGCTAAAACGCGTGCATTTCGGCCTTCATTCGTAACACGGGGTTGGCTCTTCTGCTAACACAAAAATCAGCCTGTACGCTTTTGTGCTCTACGTGTCCCTTCACGTTTCCACTTCACTATCCCATCGGAAGCAGTGGACATAGGGATGTTTAACACGTTCGAAGTCCGTGAGTTCCGCGGAGCGCCTCATTCTGCTCTCTCACGATGTCTAACGACTACTGAGGTCGGTGATATGGAGTACCTGGCAGTAGGTGGCAGCACAATGCACCTAATATGAAAAACGTATGTTTTTGGCTGTGTCCGGATACTTTTTATCACATAGTGTATGAAGTCACTCCCCTCTACAAGTTCTAGAAGTTCGTAACGCGGATTTCCGTTCACCCTGTATACAATGAGCTTGATGTTCTTGATTGAACAAATAGGCTTGTTGAATGCTGATATACAGTGATAGTCTCTGAACACTAGTAATGCTTAGCAGAGTCATGCTACGTCGATGTAATTTACTAACTGCTGTCCTCCGTACTAACGTTTACACGTCAGTAAGTTCACTGAAGTCTCAGAGGCGATGCTCTGAATTGAGTCTACTTGAAAAGATATGCCTACCAATCAGAGCCGCAAGCACTGAGGTCATGTGAATTTAGCGTCGTCTGGTAGTATGTATGCTTGGCGGCCATAATCGGAGGGGCAGAAGAGCGAGTTCGTCGGCGCCATGCAGGTGGGAGGTTTAATAGTGTCGGCTCCCATATAACTGTGAGCAGCACGCGACGCGCTAGATGCTGTCAATAAAGATGCCATCGATACTGCATTTCTGCCTCCCCCCTCCCCAAATTATACACCGTCATCGCACCAGAAATGCACAGAATAAAACTTTTATCCATTATGGATGAGGATCACTGCAAATGTGATGGGTAAAGATTTCTTGAAATTATTGCACCCAGTCGCCTTTTGTTTTGTTCTTCAGATTTTATTGTTCCATTACCGGTTTCGAAACCCCTAGTGATTGATCATCAGATGGTACATATTTATTGATTACGAGAATTATTCACATTATGACATCGGTTTTGTGGCATTACTTACTGTTATCAGTATCCTTTGATTGGTTGTTGGTGCACATAGCACTACTATTTGTAAGTAATGCAACAAAATCGATCTCATAATGTGACTAATTCTCGCCACACTCAGTGCTTACATGTTTCGTTTATACATCTTGCCACAGCTACACTACTCCCACACTGCTGCAAACAATCAACAAATATGCACCATCTAATGATGACTCGCTAGGCGGTTCTAAACCGGTAACGGGATAATAAAAATTGAAGAACAAAACAAAAGGCGACTGGCTGCAGCAATTTCAATAAACCTTTAATGCACAGAATATCTGATCAGGTAACACAACATGGCGTAGGAAAAACTTCTGTAATGCTGTATGTTATCACAAGTGACCCTTTTTCTCCTTACCGGTGATTCACCTGTGGTGGCATCTATGTTTTAGCGACTAAACAATGAAATATGTTGATAAGACACATCCTGAAGTATCAAAGAATAGTTAGTTTGGTGATGGAGGAAAGTTTGGGGGCGGGGAGGAATTTTAGTGGCAGACCAAATACGGTAAGTATGTTCACGTCGATGTTGTATGAAGTAATTACGCAGAGGTGAAAGGAGTTGCTCAGAATAAACTAGCATAGAGAGTAGCATCAGACCAGTCTCTGGATAGCAGGCAACAACATTAACATATGCCAGCAGCATCTCTGAAGTGCCTTGTTGACAAAACAGTATCCATTATGCATTTTGGAGCATTAATTTCTAACAATTGGCTCATGTTACGCGTGAAGGTAACTAGGCATGGCGCAGACTGTTTTCAGCAAGACGAATACGTTTTAATATACCAATGACCACGCAAATTTTGTGTCTTCCTTCCGTAAATTGTTCAAAATCTGTGCACTTTTTCCTGCACACGGAATACATTTCCTCTGGTAATCAATTTTTCCTAGCAGTGCCAGATGTTTTTTGCTATTTGCTTGCGTTGATAAGCATATGATTGTTTAATATATTTATATGTGGGTTTCATTACTTTAGTCATGTTGTTGTTGTGGTCTTCATTCCAGAGACTGGTTTGATGCAGCTCTCCATGTTACTGTATCCTGTGCACGCTGCTTCATCTCCCAGTACCTACTCCAACCTACATCCTTCTGAATTTCATCTCTTGGTCTCCCTCAACGACTTTTACCGTCCACGCTGCTCTTCAATACTAAATTTGTGATCCCTAGATGCCTCAGAACTTGTCCTACCAACCGATCCCTTCTTTTAGTCAAGTTGTGCTACAAATTTCTCTTCCCCCCAATTCTATTCAATATCTCCTCATTAGTTATGTGGTCTACCCATCTAATCTTCAGCATTCTTCTGTAGCACCACATTTCTAAAGCTTCTATTCTCTTCTTGTACAAACTATTTATCGTCCACGTTTCACTTCCATACATGGCTAAACTCCATACAAATACTTTCAGAAACGACTGTGTAGCGGCTACTACACTGCTGTAAGTTCTAGTATTTGGAACAGTAAGAGACAAACTACTGGCAGCCTAAAGTCAACCAATTTCTATCAGTTCAGAAGTAAGGTGTTTTACAAACACATTGCACAGATTTTAATTTGGTTAATTCTAAACTGGGGTGCAGGATGTGGGTGAAACAAGTGTCACTAGGGAATGGAGTGGTGGATGGATAGGAAGCAAGTTTTGTAACAAATGCCTATTTTTAATTTAGATCGTCAGCTCTCTTTTCTGAGAAGGTGTTCAAAGTAGAGTTCACGATGCACTGAAAACTGTTTACCATTCTATAAAAAAATTTGTTAGAAACAAGCATTACGAGTGGCTGCCTGACTTCTTTGTTCGTGGAATAATAAAACACCTGGGAAAGTAAATATCATTTATCTTTCGTCATTTAAAAATTAGCGTTCAAAGAAAATCCTTTTTCATTCTAGTTAGTTGATGATGGTGGGAAGGGGTGGCGGGGGGGGGGGGGAGGAATGGGGGGGTAGTAGCTAATATGTGAGTGTACTCAGTTTTAACAGTCTCAGCAAAGTTGGGAACCACTATGATACGTGAGGGCTTACTCATTAACAATCACCACTCGCGTCGGCAACAACTCACCATTCTGATTGTCTATTTTTATAACTTTCGCTGTATTTGAGGTTAACCCTGCCTGAGTGATGGCGCTCGACTCGGAGGTCGATACTGTCAGGAATGTGTGACGAGTGCATAACGCGCGACCACACCAACGGAAACGCGGGCGCAAGCGCTCGTGGGTAGTTCCGCCGGCCATCTGGCGGCTGTGAAATGTCGCCGCACTCTCGGCAACGCCAGTGCCGACCTTCGACTAAGCTTTGAACGAACGCTTATTGGTTTGTTCCGCTATGACTACGGTCATACATTCAGTAACTGTTTAGCGCTGTTTATTTTTAACTTCACAACGACCTTCGGTTATGACAGCGGACTACCTTTGTTCTCGTTCCAACCGCACAATACGATGCACTAGCAGTTCATTATACTGACAGTGTTATTCTGCGTTCACTGTACTCTATCCTGTACACATACAATTGCAATAGAATTTTGTTTGACAATAGCCACAAAAGTAATGAACATACTGCTGTGTCGTCCGAACAAGACACACGGAGCGTGGTCCACAGGTCCAGAGGCTGTTTGCACAAAAAGAGGCAGCCTAGCGATCCATCATCAGAATCCTATAAAATGAATGAGAATGACAGAAGAAGGAATGAGGATTCTCAATTCGCATAACCGATGGATACTCCATTTTTGCTATGAAACGAGATTACGACACCGTGCAGAAAGAATTCAAAAATTTAGTTCACAATGAAAGGGCAAAAAATTACAAGGATCGACAGACGGGATTCATTGTTCTGTACATCAAGAATAACTTTGTGCTAAATCTGCAGGCAGAAAGCACGTAAAGGAATAAAAACTAAAATCCGCCCGAATAGGTCATGAAGGCCCAACGGTACCGACCGGCCGCCGTGTCACCCTCAGTCAACAGGCGTCAATGGCTGCAGATATGGAGGGGCATGTTGTCAGCACACTGTTCTACCGGCTGTTTTGTCAGTTTAAGGGAATTCTCAATCAAGTAGTTCCTCAGTTTGCTTCACAAGGGCTGAGTGCATCCCACTTGCCAACAGCGCTCGGCTAACAGGGATGGTCACCCATCCAAGTACTAGCCAGCCCGACAGCGCTTAACTATGGCGATCTGACGGAAACCGGTGTTACCATTGCGGCAAGGCCGTTGGCCACGTAAAGGAATAGGTGGTACGATCAGCAAAATTTCTGAAGTAGCACGCGTTATTCAATTGTCAGTTGCAGTAGTTTTCATTGTAACTGCATGAAGAGTATATTACCGAAGGAAAGAAGAGAAATTAGAACATCGAGAATGGATTACAGACTTCGCATTTCAAGTGGACTTGACTGCACATTGCCCTCAATAAGACACTCCAAAGTAACTTCATTCTGATTTGATGGGGATGCATTTAAAAAGAAAATCGAGTTGTAGGAGTGACATGTTCTGACAAAGACAATCCAATACCTTAAGGCAAAGTTAGAAAAATTCATTATGGCCTTGAAAGAATTACAATGGTAGTTTCGTGAGCTTTTTTAGGACAATGCCAATATTACATTGGTTTTAAGGCTGTTTTCGGGACCGTTTGCCGTTTCAGTTGGGAGCGCCCCTGTGCATGTGCAGGTGTAACTCTTTTATGTTCAAGGTAATTCCCGTTTAAAGGACCAATATCCTTAACATTAAAACTGTCAAGGACATCTACATTCTTTACTCAGGTAGACTTTCTGCGTCTCCATAATGAGGTTACAAAAATACTAAAATATTTCGTTTAACATACACTCCTGGAAATTGAAATAAGAACACCGTGAATTCATTGTCCCAGGAAGGGGAAACTTTATTGACACATTCCTGGGGTCAGATACATCACATGATCACACTGACAGAACCACAGGCACATACACACAGGCAACAGAGCATGCACAATGTCGGCACTAGTACAGTGTATATCCACCTTTCGCAGCAATGCAGGCTGCTATTCTCCCATGGAGACGATCGTAGAGATGCTGGATGTAGTCCTGTGAAACGGCTTGCCATGCCATTTCCACCTGGCGCCTCAGTTGGACCAGCGTTCGTGCTGGACGTGCAGACCGCGTGAGACGACGCTTCATCCAGTCCCAAACATGCTCAATGGGGGACAGATCCGGAGATCTTGCTGGCCAGGGTAGTTGACTTACACCTTCTAGAGCACGTTGGGCGGCACGGGATACATGCGGACGTGCATTGTCCTGTTGGAACAGCAAGTTCCCTTGCCGGTCTAGGAATGGTAGAACGATGGGTTCGATGACGGTTTGGATGTACCGTGCACTATTCAGTGTCCCCTCGACGATCACCAGTGGTGTACGGCCAGTGTAGGAGATCGCTCCCCACACCATGATGCCGGGTGTTGGCCCTGTGTGCCTCGGTCGTATGCAGTCCTGATTGTGGCGCTCACCTGCACGGCGCCAAACACGCATACGACCATCATTGGCACCAAGGCAGAAGCGACTCTCATCGCTGAAGACGACACGTCTCCATTCGTCCCTCCATTCACGCCTGTCGCGACACCACTGGAGGCGGGCTGCACGATGATGGGGCGTGAGCGGAAGACGGCCTAACGGTGTGCGGGACCGTAGCCCAGCTTCATGGAGACGGTTGCGAATGGTCCTCGCCGATACCCCAGGAGCAACAGTGCCCATAATTTGCTGGGAAGTGGCGGTGCGGTCCCCTACGGCACTGCGTAGGATCCTACGGTCTTGGCGTGCATCCGTGCGTCGCTGCGGTCCGGTCCCAGGTCGACGGGCACGTGCACCTTCCGCCGACCACTGGCGACAACATCGATGTACTGTGGAGACCTCACGCCCCACGTGTTGAGCAATTCGGCGGTACGTCCACCCGGCCTCCCGCATGCCCACTATACGCCCTCGCTCAAAGTCCGTCAACTGCACATACGGTTCACGTCCACGCTGTCGCGGCATGCTACCAGTGTTAAAGACTGCGATGGAGCTCCGTATGCCACGGCAAACTGGCTGACACTGACGGCGGCGGTGCACAAATGCTGCGCAGCTAGCGCCATTCGACGGCCAACACCGCGGTTCCTGGTGTGTCCGCTGTGCCGTGCGTGTGATCATTGCTTGTAAAGCCCTCTCGCAGTGTCCGGAGCAAGTATGGTGGGTCTGACACACCGGTGTCAATGTGTTCTTTTTTCCATTTCCAGGAGTGTATTTGTGAAATACGTTTATTTAATTGTGGAGCTAACTAAATCATGTTTACGCGGCAACCTGAGTACAAAATACTAAGAAATTGTCTGCGAATGCCCGTATCACGGCTGATTCCGGCGGAGGTTCGAGTCCGCCCTCGGGCAAGGGTGTGTGTGTGTTTGTCCTTAGGATAATTTAGGTTAAGTAGTGTGTAAGCTTAGGGACTGATGACCTTAGCAGTTAAGTCCCATAAGATTTCACACACATTTGTGCATTTTTTTTTGTCCGTATGCCGACTGTTTGTATTGAAAAAAACATGCACTGACAAGCCAAACCATTATGATCGCTGCCCACCGCGACGTTGGATGCCACCTGGTATGTGGTGGAGCAGACATGGATGGGGTATCACCATAGCGAAAATATGAGCTTCAAATGGGGAAATCCACCGACATAAACGACTTTGATAAAGGGCAGATTATAATTACGCAGAGATTGTGAACGAGTATCTAGAAGATGGCAAAGCTGGTCGAATATTCACGTGCTACTGCCGTGAGCATCTGCGGAAAGAGGGAGGACCGTGAAACTACCACTAGACGCTAAATGGTTTCACGTCCACTACTCTTCACAGAATGAGGGGTTCGGAGACTCGTCTGCTCTGTAATGTAGAATTAATAGTTATCTTTGGCATCTCTGTCGAAAGAGCACAATGCTGGTGCAAGCACAGATGTTTCGGAACACAACGTTCATCGTACATTGTTGAACATGGAAAATGGTTCAAATGGCTCTGAGCAGTAGGGGACTTATCAGCCGAGGTCATCCGTCCCCATGAACTTAGAACTACTTAAACCTAACTAACCTAAGGACATCACACACATCCATGCCCGAGGCAGGATTCGAACCTGCGACCGTAGCGGTCGCGCGGTTCCAGACTGAAGCGCCTAGAACCGCTCGGCCACTCCGGCCGGCGTTGAACATGGAGCTCCGCAGCGTGGAGCTACGTGTTCACATGGTGACCCAACAACATTACTAATTACGACTGCAGTGGGGACGGGACCATCGGGATTCGACCACTGATCAATGGAAACGTGTCGGCTCTATGGGTGAGCTATACTAGGTCGCTGGTCGTCTCCACTAACGCCGTCATAGAGGTGAACGGCGGCTCAAAATGTGCAGCGCGACAAGGGCGCAAGCTATTGAGAGCAGTATTATGCTATGGGAGACATTCTCCTGCGTTTGCATGGGACCTGCGGTAGTAATCGAAGAGACGCTGACAGCTACGAACCACCTCCATCCCTTCATGCTTGATGTCATCCTCGACGGCGATATCATATTTCAGCAGTATAATTGTCTCTGTCTCGGAGCCAGAACCGTGCTACACTGATTTGCGGAGCATTAAGGTGAGCTCACGTTGAGGTCTCGGAGACCAAATATGCCTGATTTAAACCCATCTGGATCACTATCTGGCGCCATCACGAAGTACGCAAATCAGAGGTACGTTATCTACTGGAATTACATGACCTGTGTGTAAACGTCTTATGCCATATACCTTCACAAACCTACCAACAAATTGTCAGATCCCTGATACGCAGAATCTGTTCAGAAATGGCTCTGAACACTATGGGACTTAACATCAGAAGTCATCAGTCCCCAAGAACTTGATCTACTTAGACCTAACTAACCTAAGGACTTCCATCACACACATCCATGCCCGAGGCAGGATTCTAACCTGCGACCGTAGTCGGCCGGCGCAGAATTTGTGATGTATTTCGTTCCAAAGACGGACAAGCACGCTTTTAATCAGGTGGTCATAACGTTTTGGTTCATCAGTTTATATGTGGCTATAGCGCTCCAAAAGTAAAAAATAATAATGAAAACTTGTTTTGTTTTTTATCTGTGTTGTTGAGAAATGTGAAATATAAAACCAAGTTGTATGCAGGGCTACTGGACTGCCATACAAATGCGATGTGTTCGCAGTTTCCCCCTCTTCCCCACTTCTTGCGATCAGACAGCGTAGCGTGGCGGTGGAGGAATTGTGCCAGCCAGGTTGAGCACTATGGCACTGAAGTCTTTGCTGCTCCTGCTCTAGAACGTCAATGTAGTATATGTGACGCAGTCATAATGGAACAGGACGTACAAGAACGAGTTTTTTTAAAGATCAGAAGACGACAGTCTTAACTATTGAAACCGATAGTAAGGAATAAATAGTACTGCATGCGATCTTGGCTATTAAATTTTCTCAAAAGCAATTGCTCTTTTCTATCTCTCATTACTTTCGTGACTGTTTTGTATTGAAAGAAAGATACATCCTCTCTACGGAAGTAGCAGAAAGCTTAAATACCAAGTGCAGTGCAAATAAAATTAAAATACTCCTGCTTCAGCTCAGTGATGGACAGCTGCTAAATATCTGCAGAGAGTGACGTAAGATCGAGGAAACTTAGAGTTCAAATTTCCATCGATATCTGCGTCGTTAATTACAGTAGGCTGGGGTAGGAAACCGGCCAGGCCTTCTTTAAGAAATCACAGTGGTATTCACATAAAATAACTTAGGGGAATCTCATGAAATCATAACCACGACGATTGTAAGGGGATTTAAACCCTCTTCCTCACGAATAAGAGTCGAGGGCCTTGGTGACCGCTCGACTTCCGCCGGATGATGGAGAGTGATCTACCTCACCTATTTTTTGAATACAGAATGTTGGAGCTACAGATAAAATTGGGCATTGCTGTCACATGTGTTTTCCGGAAGGTCGGCAGTGGCCTATGTTATCCCGTATCTTTCATAGCGAGTAACTTTCAGCTAAGTTGTTTTGAGGGCAAGAGAGAGAGAAGTGCAGTCTATTTCACACTTTATTCAGTGAACACACCGACTTGAGTGAAACAAACGAACTGCAAAACTCAACAGAGAAATCGGACTCAGATCTGAAATGAGGCTATCGGCGAGAGTCTACAGAAAGTAAATCACAAAAAAGTTCGAGAATCGATAAGACGTCCGTCGCTAGCCGATGTGACCCTGTCACAAACGAAAGAAAAATGGTTCAAATGGCTCTGCGCACTATGGGACTTAACATCTATGTTCATCAGTCCCCTAGAACTTAGAACTACTTAAACCTAACTAACCTAAGGACAGCACACAACAAACGAAAAGTTAAATCAAAGTCCAGCCCGAGGAATCACATACACGGTCCAGTCGAAATAGATGTTATCGTTATGGGGACTTGTTCTTGCGTCCCTTTGAGCTGGATTACAAGTTTGAAGGTATTTTGCTTCTCAAATGGTGAATCCATTTGCTGTGTTCTCGTTTTTATGAGGATAATGATGTCTGGTTTGTAGGGCGTTCAACTGCGCGGTCATCAGCGCCCGTACAAAGTCCCAATTTTTGCACTCTCCAATTTTTTACGCAGTCCAATCTAGTAACTATTACGAATGGTGGTGACTATGATGAAATGATGAGGACAACACAAACAGTCAGTCCCTGGCAGAGAAAATCCCCAACCCGGCCGGGAATCGTACCCGGGACCCCGTGATCGACAGGCAGCAACGCTAGCCACTAGAAGACGAGCTGCGGACCTCGTTCGTATGATGCACACCGAGATCAGCAAAGGATGTACGACTAACTCACTTACAACATGTCATCACATAGGCGGCGCTCATGAACCGGAATCTATTTATGCTTCTGCTGCGAGACCTAAGAGCCATCTCCATCCGCCGCTAGTTGTGTCAGCTACCACAGAATGTGTTGATAGCTGAAACTACTTTCGTATTCCGCAAAACAGAGCGCAGATGGATATAATTCCGAGCCAGTTCAAAGTTTGATTTGGCAGAGTTTCAGTTCCATCCTACGCCTATCATCAGTTGTCGCTATTACAAATGGTTCAAATGGCTCTGAGCACTATGGGACTCAACTTCTGAGGTCATCAGTCCCCTATAACTTAGAACTACTTAAACCTAACTGACCTAAGGACATCACACACATCCATGCCCGAGGCAGGGTTCGAACCTGCGGCCGTAGCGGTCGCACGGTTCCAGACTGTAGCGCCTAGAACCGCTCGGCCACCCCGGCCGGCCTTGCTATTACAGGTGGCCTCTGTTAACGAGCGACCGTCAAACAGTAACTGCTGAGGGTCGAAGAGTCATTGATATTCATGTTCAGGGCCATAACTCGTAGGTGCAGACTGAAATTCTCTATAGTGGGTAGATCTCGTTCAGTGTGTTAGGCTAGAGTAGTATGTAGGGCATCAGCTACAGTGTTACGCATCATTCATCTCTCAAAGCTGAATATTTATTTGTACATGGTGTTAATAAATGTTTATTATTTGTTTCATATTGTGTTGCTCACATAACTTATGTTTAGATATTAGTGAATACAACACCATTACGTTCGGAATGCAAACATGATCAATATTCAGAAGCTAAATTATTCCAATTTGAAGTGTCTCCGTTCTTTTTAGCATTAGATTCGAAAGAAACAGCTAGTTTGATGCACAACCTGCTTTATTCACGTGCGATACCTTGCAAACGGAAGCTGCAGATAAACTGGTGCATTCGGTCGTCTTACTTTTCCTAATGACGTGCAATGTTATACCACATTACTGACTAGTAATCAATATACACCAAGGTTACAAAAGTCATGGGATACGTCCTAATATCGTGTCAGACCTCATTTTGCCTGGCGTAGTGCAGTAACTCGACGTGGCACTGACGCAGTAAGTCGTTGGAATTCTCCTGCTGAAATATTGAGCCATTCTGCCTCTGTAGCCGTTTATAATTGCGAATTTGTTACCAGCGCAGGATTTTGTGAACGAATTGATCTCTTGATTATGTCCATTGAATGTTCGACGTGATTCATGTCGGGCCGTCTGGTTGGCCAAACTATTTGCTTGAATTTTCCAGAATGTTCTTCAAACAAATCACGAACAGTTGTGGCCCGGTGACATGGCATCTTGGTATCTATAAAAAATCCATCGTTGTATGGGAACATGAAGTCCATGATTGTCTGCAAATGGTCTCCAAGTATCTGAACATCACCACTTTCAGTCAGTGATCGTTTCAGTTGGACCAGATTACCCAGTGCATTCCATGTAAACATAGTCCACACCATTATGTGGCCACCACCACCTTGCACAATGCCTTGTTGACAACTTGGATCCATGACTTCGTGGGGTCTGCGCCGCAGTCCAACCCTACCTTTAGCTTTTTCGAACTGAAATCGGTATTCATCTGAGCAGACCACGGTTTTACAGTTGCCTGGGGTCCAAGCTATGTCGTTCTGTTAACAAAGTCAGTCGTATCGGCCTTCTGTTGCCATAAATCACTAACGTCAAATTTAGCCGCACTGTCCTAACGGATACGTTCGTTGTACGTCCTACATTGAATGCTGCTAGTCTGTTTTCGCTGACAACTCTATGCAAACGAAGCTGCTCTCGGTCGTTAAGTGAAGGCCGTCGCCCACTGAGTTGCCGTAGTGAGAGATAATGCTTGAAATTTGGTATTCTGGGCACACCCTTACACTGCGGATCTCGGAATATTGATTTTCCTACCGATTTCCGAAATGAAATATCCCATGCGTCTAGCTCCAACTAGCATTCCGCGTTTAAAGTCTGTTAATTTCCGTCGTGTGGCCATAATGACGTCGGAATTCTTTCCACATGAATCACCCGAATACAAATGACAGCTCCGCCAATCCACTGCCCTTTTATATCTTGTGTACGCGATACTGCTACCATATATATATATATATATATGCTTATCGCCCTCTCATGAATTTTGTCACCTCACTATAGTTCATACGGAGCTCCTTCACAGATATGTGATCAACTCGTCGAACTTCTGAATTACAGAACCTAGTACATTGCACTGGGTAGCAAACTTTCAACAGAAACGAAGGCAAAATTAAGAGTGGTCCATCGAAGCGTAATAGGATTGTTAATTTTCTAAAACTGTCCGCTGACGATACTGTTTTCTAAAGCTAAGAATCATTATTGGTCGTTTAAAAGGAAACGCAGAATGACTTGGACATAATTTCAAATTAATGTAATGAAACGCAGATCACTTTAAATACGTGAAAATGCAAGATTCTGCCCACAACAAAATGAAAGACGCTAATAGTATCAGATTATAAAATATTTTGTTCACTTTTGGAGCCCGTTAGAATGTTTAAGCATTTGGGGCAACACTAGTCGATTTTAAATGTGGCTGACACGTAAAATTTGCCTTGGGGAAGGTGATGGTTCAAATGGCTCTGAGCAATATGGGACTTAACATCTGTGGTCATCAGTCCCCTAGAACTTAGAACTACTTAAACCTAACTAACCTAAGGACATCACACACATCCATGCCCGAGGCAGAATTCGAACCTGCGACCGTAGCAGTCATGCGGTTCGGGACTGAGCGCCTAGAGGGAAAGGTGAATTGAAACCTTTGGTTTGTAAGAAAGGTTTAGATAAAGTGCAGAGTAACTGTAAGGGAAATCACTTGCAAGCTGCTAGTACTACTCCAGCGTTACGAAGTAGCTATGACTGCAGAAATTCTACGAATTTAGAGGCTCTCTGTGAAGATCACAGTAAGTCTATATAACCAGTAACTAAGTGGAACAGAGGTGCTAAGGGAACTGAAGTACGAATCATATTGAGAGACGACGTTGCTCTCGTAGTAACTTCTTAAGTTAGTTTGAACCCCCGATCAGTGTAGCACAGTACTTCACAAATACAACTTTTAAATTTCTTCAAGGAACTATGATCACTTTTATGGCTGCAGGTGATCCCGGGCCTCTGGTCTTGATGTTCTCTTGTGCTGTCACGTTCTATATTTCTGTGCAAGGTAAATAATGATAAATAAAATATTTCTTCATAGTTCGGCATTTTTGTTCCGTACAAGTGATCGAGGTCACACATTACTGCCAGCAGGTACGTTTGCACTTGGTTGTCAACTTACATTCAGTTGCGTTTCATAAAAAAAAGGCGTAGTAAGCCTACATGGTTTACTTCAATATTAACTCATTCTCAGATGACACTACACAAAACGTATTTAAAATATGACTTTCCCCACCGATTTGAAGTATGTAATGCCACAAAAACAATTATAATAGCGTACATAGCAACACAATTACGCTGTATGAGAGCTAGCCATTTCTTCCTCTATAATTGTATTAATTTACAAGAATTTTTCTGTTGCGTATAAAATCTGTTCAAATGTGTATTAATGTGTCGGAGACTATTCTTAAATCCACTGTTATGTTCTGAAACCTATGCGTCATCTTACCAAAATAAAATACTTAAAACTGACACGAACAGTGCTGAGTCTTCAACTGCCCTTTGATTTTACGAGTCTATAACATTCTTAAAGTTACGGAGGATTTAACATTTCATTTCATATTTTATTAATATTAATTCAGCAGATGCAATTGGATTACAGTTATATATGTAACTCATGATCTTTCGTCTTCTAGCATCGGGTGAATAAATATTATTTTTGGAAACAGTCATTCAACTGAATGTGAATGTTATGCATTAGCGTCCTTTGTACGTAACGACTGAATCGTGATATGTGTGGTTGTTCTGTTGTGTGAGGTACGTGCCTGAGAAATCCTGCGAAATGACGTTACGAACCTCGCTCCTCCCAGCCGCCTGTTGCGTGCTGTTGCCGCATCTCCAGAAGCATCACACTTTTAACTTGGTTACTCCAAGCGGCTGAGAAGGGAAATTGGAAGTTAGTAAAGTAATTAGCTGCTGTAATGTATTTTCCTTCAAAGACGCGATAGGTGAAATCGTTCACGGTCGTAATTTGTTACTGAGGCAGAAATAATACGATGCTGCTAACAAGAAAAGTAACACATCATATAGAAACGCGCACAGTACATCGTATGTACGGTACACCAATTCAAAAGAAAATCTTGAAACTCTTTTCCCAGTCACATGAAGCTTGAAGTTAGCTATCGAGTTGCTGTTCAATATCATAATACTTGTAAAATACTAGATGACAACTTTATTACGAAATGAATGTTGAATAGTTGATGATGATGATGATTTTCCTTCTGATATTACTACAAGCAACACGTCTCTTGTACCAGCACTGCTAAAATTTATCACAAATGGTTCAAATGGCTCTGAGCACTATGGGACTCAACTGCTGAGGTCATCAGTCCCCTAGAACTTAGAACTACTTAAACCTAACTAACCTAAGGACATCACACACACCTATGCCCGAAGCAGGATTCGAACCTGCGACCGTAGCAGCAGCGCGGCTCCGGACTGCAGCGCCTAGAACTGCACAGCCACCGCGGCTGGCTAAAATTTCTCACAATTAATTACATGTGATATATGCTTTTAGACAGCGCAAGCGGTATAAGGTCGCACAACATAAAGTACAATAGCTGATTTTTTTTACACTGCCTTGAAATTTAAAAATTTGTAGCATTTTTTTTTTTTTTTTTTTTATTCATGCAGTATCATTATCAGCGTACAACATGTAAACCTTGTATTGTATAGCTGTAAAACGAAAACGAAACTGATCTTTAGGCACTTTTGCAACATCTATGATACATATTCCAGGAGGAGGGAACGAGGAATGTGCATCCCAGCTGTTGGTAATGATGATCATGATAACGACGTCTTTATGTTCAGGACGCTCATCAGTGTAGTTAAGATCACCCTTCCTAGAGCGTACTAACACAATTTAAAATAGCTAACTGCAAAAAACCTTTGCCAAAGCCAACCTCGTTCTATCCACACTCGATTTGCAAACATACACACGTTAATACCACGCGGAGTGGCCGCGCGGTTTGAGGCGTCATGCATCATGTCAAAGATTGCGCGGCCCCTCCCGCCGGTGGTTCGAGTCCTCCCTCGGGCATGGGTGTGTGTGTTGTTCTTAGCATAGGTTAGTTTAAGTAGTGCGTAAGTCTAGGGATCAATGACATAATCAGTTTGGTCCCTTAGGAATTCACACACATTTGAACATTTGAACACACGTTAATGCTCAAGCACATCAAAGGATAAAATTAATAACACATTCATTGGCTTAAAATTTACAATTAAGTCACAACTGTGTGCACTAATCGAACAAAGGCTGGAACGAAAGATCAGCAAATAGCAACTTTCAGATCAATTATGAAAGGAAGAGAAAGGATGAGACAGCGACCAACAACAGAAAAAGGAAGAAAACTAGACTCCCTCCTTACCAGCTAATGTAGGTCAGATGCAGTACATAAACTAAAAGCAGGAAACGCATTCGTCTTAACGTCAAATAAAAAAATGTGGAACTGAGCCAGTGAGCAGATAGTTGTTTTGCACCAAAATAGAACACGTTCAGTGAAAATATGTGGTATACGTTTGTATATTTTGTTTATACATGTCTACACGGCCTTGACAATAATTTAGAATGAAGACATTCTCGGGTTTCAGTTGTACGTTTCTTTATTTAAATGTGTTATTGACCAAGTCCGATCTCAAGATCACTCTCAAGCAAAACATAAAACCTTTTCGGCAAATTTTCAAGTACTTTCTTCAGACAGGATCTACTGTGTCGATGAAATAAAGGTACTTGCGGTAAAGAGTGTAAGTTATCTTTATTTAATCATTTACAATCCGTGTGTAAATAAATTAATCTAAATACTGTCCAGTGCAGCCTTAGATCTTCGATGAGAATGACCCAAGGGTCGAAAGTGTTCAATGATACTTATAAGTAAATGTATTTTCAGCCTTAAGTGGCAAATGAAGCCGTTCAACAATATATCTGTATACCATAAGCACAACATAGTGATGGATGCTTTCACCAGAGAAGCAATCTGCTTGTCAAAGAGCAGTGGCCTATTTGGAAGTCTTTTAAAATAACTTTGTCTATCTTCATAGGCCGAAAGAGCAATAGTACAGCCAGGTTACAGTTGCAACCACTGCATGTTTTTATTATTCCCCTCCCCCTTCCTACACATCCTCACCAACGAGCTGCCTTTCTTTAGCTGCATCTAAGATAACATGGGAAGATGCAGGAGAACGTTACATTATGCTACAGATTGCGTATATCTATAGCTGATCTTTCTTTGGTCTTATTTTGCTTAATTCCATCGTTCTGTAGCTGTACACTGAAACGACATTTTTTTTCCCTGGATCTCTAGGATTTTGTTATAATTGGACTTGTTTCTCTGCTAGGCAGCTTGAAGGGCGCTAACAGAGTCGGAGCGGATGAGGTATTTTGTGCTATTCGTATATTTAACTTTCTCTAGTTATCTGGAAACCACATTAACTCTGTATTATGAGTTGTCAGATTATTAGTTAGATAACTCTTTTTCCACTGCTGTACCCAGTACTGTACATTGTAACATATTCGGAGTGTTTAGATGACTAACCTTATGTCATTCATGTTGGACAACATGAAAAGAGTGACTGACGCAGATAACTGTTTTATTTGAACTTTTGCTGTTTAGATGGCTGTTATGAAACGTACACGTAAAATGTAGTTTCGGACGTAGTTCTTTCTTTGTGCCAATTGATGTAAAATAGTTCAAGACGCCTTCGGAACCAATGTGGTGGATGGGTGGAAACTTGATTAAATGTCGAGGCGTCGTTCTTTGCGCGAATTCCAAACGGATTCGCTATTAGCAGTTTCAGTCCGTTGGTAGGTGAGCGACAGCATGAAATACTGATTGCTATATGAACAACAAGCGCTGTGAGCATGATGTATGATGCCTGACTGCAACGGCGCCTCACTACAACTTTTTTACACGTTATAATAGATCTAATATCCTGGATAGTCCCCCATACGGAAAATCATTATTTATATATAGATACGTTGCACAAAATAGGCCAGAAATCGAGTCTTGACAGTCTGACGTGGACCACACGGAGACTGGCATGGACTACACAAAGACTTTTTGAAGCTGAAGTAGACTGTCGTATAGCTAAGACACTGCTGGCACAACCTACATTGTTGCCAGATTCCCCCCTTCCCCAGCACTCTTCCGTCCGTCATCGATGACGCCATGCATCGATCCCAGATTTCCCCCACTACCTCTGATGTAGGCCAACTACACTATGTATAAAGTAGCAGGAAATTAAAAAACTGGCAGGAAATTAAAAAGAGGCAGGATTTTCCTTCAATCGTATGATGTCAGTGTAAAATGGTTGGTTGGTTGATTTGGAGGGAGGGGACAAAACAGCGAGGTCATCGGTCCCATCGGATTAGGGAAGGATGGGGAAGGAAGTCGGCTGTGCCCTTTGGAAGCAACCATCCCGGTATTTTCCGGAAGCGACTTATGCAAATCACGGATAACCTAAATCAGGGTGGCCGGAAGCGGGTACGAACTGTCGTCATCCCGAATGCGATTCCAGTGCGCTAACCACTGCGCCACCTAGCTTGGTGATGTCAGTGCAGAAATGGGGTGCTAGTCCTAAATGTAATTTGGTCGGAAATTCAAAAATTCAAGACGATCTATTATGCTACTGGTTGAAAATCCAAGATGGAGGACCTGCTGGTACCTGCACAGACTCTGTGGCATCAAAATCCAAACTGACGATCCAAGATGGCTCACCTCGGGATCATGGCACGGCACTATGACGTAATAATCCCAGATGCCGAATCCAGCGGTACTGGCACAGACCTATGACATCATAATCTAAGATGCTAACTCAAAGCAGCTGAACTGCTGATAGTGGCACAGCTCTATGAAGTCAGAATGCAAGACTGTGGACTTGTTGGATACTGACACAATTTGCATGGTAGTCAGGTCACTTATGCTAAACAGCCTGCATAGTTAGCAAATCATTTATGTTGAAGTTTGGAATCTCATCCTGGCAGGAAATTGTAAACATCATTGGTTTCTTATGCCCTACGCTTAAAACTGTACACTGTTCAAAATTTAAAGTAGGAAAGGACAGGAGCAATTCAGTCTTGATTGAAACAAATAACACACTGTGGAGTGACCCCGTGCATCGCCTAGTTCGCGAGCACCACGCCATTGCTGCCACGCCAGTTTGGACCAGCATTGGGAGCACATGCCACTCGGGAAGTTCACACTGGGCTGCAAATATGCAGCACCAAGTGATGGGTCTGTCACTGCTAGTAGACGGTAAGACCCTACACCACCCCAACTCACTGTGCTAAAAAATGAATGACTATAGTTAAACAACTTAGATTTATGTGTTCTTTTTTTCTTTTCTTCAAAATAAATTTAACATTTCAGATAACATTTTTTAAAAAATAAATTAAATGTCCTACATCTTGGACTAATTCAGGTACAGGTAATATGTACTTCAACACAAGTTGTAGTAGTTCATTCACAAAAAGCACAATGTACAAGAACGTTTATTTACAATACTAAAAAAATACTAACACACACACACACACACACACACACACACACACATACATATATATGTGTGTGTGTGTGTGTATGTATGTATGCATGTATGTAATGGGTGTGCGTCAGTCTCACATTCTCACATGTTAATAGAATTTTTTTGTTCACATTTGCTACATTTATACACTTTTCTTCCACCAGCTTAGAATAGTTGTAGCACAGTTGACAAGGCATCAAACAGTTGATAAACGTTTTTTCTGGACTACAGTTTACAGTTGATGCAGTCCAACCACAGCATAGTTCATAGAGAATATTTACTGTTCCCCTGTGACATATACAATTAAACCAAGTACAATCTTTTTTGTATGGCAGCAGTGAAACTTAACTTAGTGTACAGATAATATACACAATACACATAGTGTGCCCTCTAAACACGGTACACAATATGCACTCATGCACATAGTGTGCAGAAAACAATGTAACCCAGACACATAGTGTGCAAACAAACTATCTCACATACACAGTATGCCATCATGCACACATGCTCTCTCACACACACTCAAATATATATGCATGTAGACACCTATATGCACACTATAATACATGTGACATACTTTTACACACACACACACACACACACACACACACACACACACACACACACATACATACATACATACATGCACGCACACAGGCATTTTCATCATATAGACAACGTATACCAGGTGGTTATAACTAAATTTTCCCTATTCAGCACTTTATAATACAGAAAATAATTACCATATGAGTACCAGACTTGGTAGCATTAATGTGAAGGACACGAAGAAGAGAAATAATGCAGAATCAATTCAACTGAAACACTTTTAATGTGCTGCTGCAGTAATCATACCATTACATACTGGTACCATTATTGCTACAAAAGGGCCTCAATATGGCGCCCGTCAGTGTCCAGAAGAGTCTGAAAGCGCAGGATTGCATGCCGCGCAACAGAATGAAGCATGTCCATAGGTATGTTAGCTACCTCTCTTGATATGCTGCTCTCTAGATCAACACATGCGTGAATGTTGCCCTGGTAAACCTGCCCTTCAGGTAGCCCCACAACCAGAAATAACATGGAATGAGATCAGGTGATCGTGCCAGCCAAGCATTTGGAAACGATTTGCTGATAATTCGGTCGTTTCCAAATGTGTTTTGAAGAAGCAGATGAACTTCACGAGCGGTGTGCGGTGGGACCAGATCTTGCATGAAAACTGTTGAGTTCAATGCGTCTCTCTCCTTTAGGGCGAGTATGACATGATGACGAAGCATATCGCTGTAATGCTGGCCAATCATACTGCACATCTTTGGTCCTTGAGCGCCAACCAGTTCAAAAAAAATGGGCCAATGATGAACGTAGCGGTGAAGCCACACCATACAGTGATAAGTTCACCATACAGAGGATCTGATGGGCAGTGACTCGAGGTAAAGATCCCTACACTTGGCAACTGTGTGTTCACCCCACCCATCAGAGAAAAATGAGATTCGCCTGTCCGTAGGATGACACAGGGCCAGTCCTCGTCAATTTCAGTCCTTGCGAGAAAGTGGAGAGCGAAGTCAACATGTCGTTGTGCGTCCTGTGGTGCAAGCTGCTGTACTATATACATCTTGTATGGATACCAATTGAGAATGGTTCGAAGCATCTTCCGTCCAGTGGACCACGGAATGTTCAACTGTCGTGAAAAAGCACGAGCGCTGCCTGACTATCGCAAATTACTCGCAGCGTGGTCTACCATAGCAACAGTGATTTCATCAACCACCTGTGGGGCAACTGGTCGTCGGCCTCTTTCTGGAAGGACGCCCATTTCTCCTGCTGATTCGAACTACTTCATCATGCTCTGCACAGCAAGTGGAGAAAGTGGACCCCTCCATAATCCTTTCAGCCGCCGAAATTCTCGAAGTGTAGCTGCAGCATTACTGTTGTTTTGATAATTGATTCAAAATGGTTCAGATGGCTCTGAGCACTATGGGACTTAACTTCTGAGGTTATCAGTCCCCTAGAACTTAGAACTACGTAAACCTAACCAACCTAAGGACATCACATACATCCATGCCCGAGGCAGGATTCGAACCGGCGACCGTAGCAGTCGCGCGGTTCCAGGCTGTAGCGCCTAGAACCGCTCGGCCACCACGGCCGGCTATGATAATAGAGCTTCACCAATAATGCCCTGCTCCTTTTGTCCAGGCTCATGTTGACACATCAACAAGTGCACTGTGACTGATCAGGTGTGTGAGATTGTGAATCACCGTGACTGATCACAGCACCTGGTATCCAAAGCTGGAACTGGACGGTGGCGCTGTGACAGGTGGAAATTATGCGCCCCATACTCTGAACGTTAATGCTACCAAGTTTGGTTCTCGTACAGTAATTAGTTTCCATGTTACAACGTGTTAAATAGGAAAAGTTTAATTATAACCACCCGGTACATAAATGCATACACACTGTCACTCAAGTTAAATGTGTGTGTATTGTAGGATTCTGAGGCTGTCAGCACAAATGGCCCACTTGTCATGTTGCGAGAGACTGGTTCTCAGCAGCGATACAATGTGCACTTCATGTCTTCGCAACTAAATACTGACTTAACACAGCACACGTGAAGGGAGAGATGGAGCACCCCCAACACTACCTCGTAGGCACCTCAAGTAGTCTTCAACTATGAGGACCATTGATTCTGCATGCTGCACACCCTCAGCTCATCTCATTGTAGCACTTATGCCTGTATGGTATGCTTACATATCTGAGTGGAGACCTGCAGGCACCACATTCACCTCATCTTTCATCCAGCCAATAAGCTAGTAAGTTTATTGCTAGGCACTTTTTGCTACGATAATTGTCAGCTGCATATCCGCATCAAGATGGCACCTTCCTAATTCTTATGGGTCGCAACCTTTCACCCAATTGATGAAGTCATCCGCATCCATCTAAAGGAACTCTGGATATGCAAAACGAGTTTTCACGATGTCATAGTGGAATTGGTACATGTGGAATTTAGATAGATCTAATATACTCGCGTAAACAGATTTAGTGAACTCTACTGAAAATTTATTCATCTCAAGAATGACGAAATTTTAATTGAAGATTGTAGCCCAGCCGAGTTATTCAATCTCCTGATCCGAAAGCCTCTTCCAGCAGATAACCAAGTGAATTTGGCGATTGTATCTAACATCCTCCAGAGTTTTGGCGAACATCGCATTATTTACTCGTTTGTAAGAGTCGTTCTCAAGTTAACTCGTCACGTGAGCGCTCTTTACGGTATTTACATCAATGTATTTCTCAACCAGAAACACTTCTTGAAGTAAATAGAGCAGATGGCTCTACCCAGTTTCATCCCCAACGTGAGACGTTGTTGGAGATGTCAGTAATATACACTCCTGGAAATTGAAATAAGAACACCGTGAATTCATTGTCCCAGGAAGGGGAAACTTTATTGACACATTCCTGGGGTCAGGTACATCACATGATCACACTGACAGAACCACAGGCACATAGGCACAGGCAACAGAGCATGCACAATGTCGGCACTAGTACAGTGTATATCCACCTTTCGCAGCAATGCAGGCTGCTATTCTCCCATGGAACGATCGTAGAGATGCTGGATGTAGTCCTGTGGAACGGCTTGCCATGCCATTTCCACCTGGCGCCTCAGTTGGACCAGCGTTCGTGCTGGACGTGCAGACCGCGTGAGACGACGCTTCATCCAGTCCCAAACATGCTCAATGGGGGACAGATCCGGAGATCTTGCTGGCCAGGGTAGTTGACTTACACCTTCTAGAGCACGTTGGGTGGCACGGGATACATGCGGACGTGCATTGTCCTGTTGGAACAGCAAGTTCCCTTGCCGGTCTAGGAATGGTAGAACGATGGGTTCGATGACGGTTTGGATGTACCGTGCACTATTCAGTGTCCCCTCGACGATCACCAGTGGTGTACGGCCAGTGTAGGAGATCGCTCCCCACACCATGATGCCGGGTGTTGGCCCTGTGTGCCTCGGTCGTATGCAGTCCTGATTGTGGCGCTCACCTGCACGGCGCCAAACACGCATACGACCATCATTGGCACCAAGGCAGAAGCGACTCTCATCGCTGAAGACGACACGTCTCCATTCGTCCCTCCATTCACGCCTGTCGCGACACCATTGGAGGCGGGCTGCACGATGTTGGGGCGTGAGCGGAAGACGGCCTAACGGTGTGCGGGACCGTAGCCCAGCTTCATGGAGACGGTTGCGAATGGTCCTCGCCGATACCCCAGGAGCAACAGTGTCCCTCATTTGCTGGGAAGTGGCGGTGCGGTCCCCTACGGCACTGCGTAGGATCCTACGGTCTTGGCGTGCATCCGTGCGTCGCTGCGGTCCGGTCCCAGGTCGACGGGCACGTGCACCTTCCGCCGACCACTGGCGACAACATCGATGTACTGTGGAGACCTCACGCCCCACGTGTTGAGCAATTCGGCGGTACGTCCACCCGGCCTCCCGCATGCCCACTATACGCCCTCGCTCAAAGTCCGTCAACTGCACATACGGTTCACGTCCACGCTGTCGCGGCATGCTACCAGTGTTAAAGACTGCGATGGAGCTCCGTATGCCACGGCAAACTGTCTGACACTGACGGCGGCGGTGCACAAATGCTGCGCAGCTAGCGCCATTCGACGGCCAACACCGCGGTTCCTGGTGTGTCCGCTGTGCCGTGCGTGTGATCATTGCTTGTACAGCCCTCTCGCAGTGTCCGGAGCAAGTATGGTGGGTCTGACACACCGGTGTCAATGTGTTCTTTTTTCCATTTCCAGGAGTGTATTATGAACCTTGTTTTTCCCTCCAGCATTTTCAATAACTTTGTTTGGGAACTGTTTCGCAGAACTCGGTGCTCTGTATATATCATGTAATTGATGTGCATATCATGCCATCTATTAGAGTACACTAAATCTCCAAAACTTATTTCATTGCAGAATCTGTCGGCACACCTGAGCGTTTACCTAATCTAGAGATTCCCTCCACTAGCTCTAGACTGTTACATGGAATTCGGGTATAAGTTCTTTATATCTAAGTTCAAGAAGTAGCTTAAATCAGCGGTTCCAATGAAATATTCATTCATTAGCGGATTATTTGCCTGGGCATGTCTGTGGGCATGTTGGCAAAGTCCCCTGTGAAACCCTCACTCAAAAAACAACAGCATGTGAATGTCACTCATGAGTTCAGTGTAAACACGTGTCTCTTCCAGAACAGGGTCCCAGAAAAGCCCTTGTCTGCTGTAGCAGACGTTAGGATTCGAAGAGTATGTTTCGAGGTATACTTTAAAAAATCGTTCTAAAACGTTGGCGATTGAAATTGCGTGAGAATATTCCGCCGCAGCGAAAAACGCCTTTGTTTTAAAGATGTCCACGCCATATACTGTATCATGTCAGTGACACTCTCTCCCCTATTCTCTATAATACAAAAGCTGCTCCTCTTCTTTGAACTTTCTCGATGCACTCCGTAAATCCTATCTGGTAAGGATCCCACACAGCACAGCAGTACTCGAGAAGAGGCCGCGCAAGCGTAGTGGAGGTAGTCTTTTTAGTAGATCTGTTGCCTCTTCTAAGTGTTCTGCCGATAAAATACAGTCTTTGGTTCGCCCTTCCCACATCATTTTCCACGTGTTCTTTCAAATTTAAGTCGTCCGTAACTGTAATTACTAGATATTTAGTTGAATTTACGGCCTTAAGATTTGACTGATTCGTTGTGTAACCGACGTTTAACGGATTCCTTTTAGAACTCATGTTGATGACCTCACACTTATTATTTATGGCCTTTGGCGTAATCATCATCATCGTCATCATCACCGTCGTCGTCGTCATGGTCTGTGAGATGGCTCAGCAGGAAGTATTTGTGCATTACGTACTATGCCTTACCGCTGGATCACTAGAACAATCAGAACATTGACACATGTTTAGTATACTTCAAAACAACAGCACTCAATAAGTATATGTGCACATACACAGAGGGATAGATATAGACTGGTGTTTGTCGTCAGGTGCATTTTCTCTGGTCTTTTGGAATGTATTTGCCGTTTTATTTTTGCGTTGTGTAATTGGAGTGTAGCCAAACAATTATCGCTCATCACTTCTGCGACGTCCATTGTCAACTGAAAGCGTCGGTTTCTTTCCCATTACAACCAAAATTATTTTTAATTCGGAATTTTACATGCCTATTCGATAGTCTAGTGCAATATTCGTTTTTAGAATGAAATTTTCACTCTACAGCGGAGTGTGCGCTGATATGAAACTTCCTGGCAGATTAAAACTGTGTGCCAGACAGAGACTCGAACTCGGGATCTTTGCCTTTCGCGGGCAAGTGCTCTACCAACTGAGCTACCCATGCACGACTCACGGCCTGTCCTCACAGCTTTAATTCCGCCAGTACCTCGTCTCCTACCTTCCAAATTTCACAGAAGTTCTCCTGCGCAGGAGACGTGCTTGGGTAGCTCAGTTGGTAGAGCACTTGCCCGCGAAAGGCGAAGGTCCCGAGTTCGATTCTCGGTCCGGCACACTGTTTTAATTTGCCAGGAAGTATCAATATTCATTTTATCGATACGTATTAACAGGTATAGTAAAGCAAGAAAAGTATTCAGTACCCACGATTCAGTAGTACCGCATGCTCGGTGGTAGCAATCATGGCAGACCAGGTCTGTGGTGTCGCTGCTGGTGTACTGGTTATTCTTCGAGGTTTAATGTCACTGTTAAGACTTATTGATAGCACCAATGTCACACTGAACTAGTCTGGGACCGGTCCATTGAATGGGAATGTAAAATGCCGTTTTACCAATCATTTTGTTTGTTATGCGAAAGAGACCGACGCTTTCTGCCGACAATGGGCATCGCATTAAACACGTCAAGAGTATTATCTGTTAGGACTGACTCCAGCCTCCTAACGCAAAACCGAAATTGCAAATATTTACTAAATCACCAGAGAAAATATGCCTGAAGACTCTTAGGAGAGACACCCTGTATATATTACTCATCGACATCTTCATCATTACTGTTGTGAGGTAGCACAGCCAACATCTCTGTACACCTATTAAACTTAGGGCATTAGCCCTCCGATGCTATCAAAGCCAATAACTGAAGCAGTACACAGACACCAACATGCATCGATTGTAAATCAACAATGACACTGGCTAAGTAAAATGTGAACGAATACAGATACTAACACAGACATGTATATATGAAGCTCATGCTGAGATACTTTAGCCAACAAGTGTATGCATCTACTAACGTTCGGTCAGCAGCTCTCTACTACAAGTGAAGCCAAGAACTGACTCGGTATACAAACATCATCATTCGTCGATCCTAAAACGACAGTGACACTGGGTAAATAAGATGCAGCAACTACACACACTCACACATGCAGATATGTATGTGACTTGCCATCATCAGCACCAGGATCCTGGAATGGCGTGGTTAAATCAACCACATAATTTTGATCCTGAGAGGGTGTAGCCACATCTATCTATGGGGATCACCATCAAATCTTCGACGTTCAGTATTCCTAAAACAACAGAAACCAACACTCAGTAACTAACGTGTGGGTAAACGCACACATGGACACACACACACACACACACACACACACACACACACACACACACACAGGAAGTAGCTGCTACTTACGAGCAAGATGCAAGATCGTGTGTACCACATACCAGTAAAACAGCAAACATGTGTTTGTGAAAGAGGAGTGACGACATATCATCATCAACCCCATCAAAATGACGACACATGAAACTTCCACTGACAGTGCTGCTGGTACTGTCTCACTTCTTCATAATGATTCTATGGCTGATAGTAACATCACACATGAATGCTACAAACAGATTGATGTAAATTATGGCCTGCTGGTCTGTTTTATGAATCCAAAGCTGGGGGAGTAGTGGTAAGGGAAGATATCGGCCACTAGTACTGCAGCTTCCACAAGGAATAGATGCGTCACACTGTACCTCCTGGAGAGCTGAGACCACTCAGGGTGCACCTATGAAAATAAGAAGACTTGAGAGGTTGTTTTAAATAATTTATTTCTAGCCCTATTTATATTAGTTTTATACTGTCTAATACACAGTCAGAACAGTCCATCTTCCTATTAGTCTTCAGACTAAGGGTATTTGTTGAAGGTCACCCGTATGCTTCAGGATTTTGGCAGCGGTGTTTTTGAAGATCTCACATATCCGTGACAATTCGTCACTACTTTTCCTGTAAACAATCTAGTCTACATCAAATCTTCTCAATAATGTTACCATATCTTCAAAAATCGTCCAGTTCTCATCCCAGTTCACACCATGGTAACCATGAAGTGCTTCGACGCGTTTTGAGACATTTAATGTCTCTGAAAGATTTTTCCTAAGCGACAATTTTAGAAAATGCTGTGCTAACTCGTATATCGCTTGTGAAGGCGATAAATGTGATGTCTTTGAATATGAAGCACCCATATTCAGTGAGGAATCCTTGGCCATTAGTTACGATGATCGCATTTTGAGGTGCCATCGTGAACTGGTCAATATATGTAGTGAAGAAACTCAATAAACAATACATACAACAAAAGAACAAAGTTTCTCAATGTTAGCTTACGACGGCAACAAAGCTAAAATTGGTGATAATATAAGATTAAGCTATTTATATCTACAGTACCGAAAGATACAGCAGAGCACGTGAAACACAACTTATCTGGGGCGAGCTGCAGGCAGAGAGATGACTTGCACAAGGCTGTAGGCGGAAGTATACACACAGATGTGCACTTAACCCAGTTTCCATTTCACGAAAGACTCAAACTGAACTGGAACTACCGAGCTAGGTAACTTACTGACTGAGACACCGGATTCGCATTCGGTATTGCAGAGTGCAAATAACAACTCAGTCATCCAGATTTATAATTTTCGCGGTTTCCCTCTATTGGTTAAAGTGAGTTCCATGATAGTTACTTTGAAATGGATGCAGTGGAATATTTTTCACATCCTTCCCCAGTTGTAGCTTGTGATCAGTCCCTAATGATCTCGTTCTTGACAGAACTTTAAACACAATGTTTGTTTTGTTCTGTTTTGCAATTATTACTGACTACTATCGGGCTATTAGAAAATATATTGAAAATAAATTATTCAAAAAATTACTCAAAGTATTATAATTAACCAAAATAACGGGGAGTTTCGCAACAGCGACCAGCTGCTGATGACGTCACAGCTGTGACTATTAACAGGTGTTACACATTTTTTACAATAATGAAGCGTTATTGCCCGTGAAAGGCAACGCAGGGAAGCTCTTGATACAATTATCGAACAACGTAAACAGCGTGCATTTTCAACTTCTCGCGGCGTAATGAATAATCCATTAAATTTCGGGCATGCAGCCGCGCAAATAAAATTTCTTCTACTGATATTTCGGCCGCGTATCGTCCGGCCATCTTCAGAGCGAGTTCCAAGACTGACGGCAAGGTGCCAAGCGCGGCCTTATATGCTCCACCGCGGCGGTACTGCGCATGCGGGTCACAGATGCTGCGCCGCCTGTGGCGAAGGCGTACGGACATTCGATGTGCTTATCGATATTTGATCGGCGGTGGTGACACGGTGACGACTTCTCTGCAATTTAATAACTCCAAGAACCGCATTCCATGCTTTGTCCAAATTAAAACCATTGTCTCTGTTTATTAAATTGTTGGCTAATCGAATTTCTATGGCTTCTTTGAATACAGATTCCCAAAAAGAAGAGGTGGATGTTAAAATCTTCACATCACTGTAATTCATGGAATGACCCGTATCAATGCAATGTTCGGCCACAGCTGACTTGTCTGGTTGTAATAAGCGTGTGTATCTTCGGTGCTCAACACACCTCTCATGAACGGTGCGTGTTGTTTGACCTATGTATGACTGCTCACAATTTCCGCAAGGAATCTGGTACACACCCGCCTTACGAAGCCGTAAATCGTCCTTCACAGAGCCGAGTAAAGCCGCAATCTTCATGGTTTTACGAATTTGTTGCGGAGAATATCCATTCGATTTAAAAATACTCTTGAGGTATGTTAGCTCTCCTTGTAAATTGTCTTCATCGGATATACAGTGTGCCCGATGCACTAGGGTCTTAAGGACACTGTATATCCGATGAAGACAATTAACAAGGAGAGCTAACATACCTCAAGAGTATTTTTAAATCGAATGGATATTCTCCGCAACAAATTCGTAGAGCATTCGATGCAAAACCTAAAAAGAAGGTATGCGATGGGGAAGAAGATAATAATTTCTTCAGATCGAGGGCGTTTCTGCCTTATGTGGGTGCTCTTTCTTCAAAGATAGGCCGTATTCTTGAGAAACACTGTGTTAAGGTGATCTTCCGGCCCCCCATGAAGATTGCGGCTTTACTCGGCTCTGTGAAGGACGATTTACGGCTTCGTAAGGCGGGTGTGTACCAGATTCCTTGCGGAAATTGTGAGCAGTCATACATAGGTCAAACAACACGCACCGTTCATGAGAGGTGTGTTGAGCACCGAAGATACACACGCTTATTACAACCAGACAAGTCAGCTGTGGCCGAACATTGCATTGATACGGGTCATTCCATGAATTACAGTGATGTGAAGATTTTAACATCCACCTCTTCTTTTTGGGAATCTGTATTCAAAGAAGCCATAGAAATTCGATTAGCCAACAATTTAATAAACAGAGACAATGGTTTTAATTTGGACAAAGCATGGAATGCGGCTCTTGGAGTTATTAAATTGCAGAGAAGTCGTCACCGTGTCACCGCCGCCGATCAAATATCGATAAGCACATCGAATGTCCGTACGCCTTCGCCACAGGCGGCGCAGCATCTGTGACCCGCATGCGCAGTACCGCCGCGGTGGAGCATATAAGGCCGCGCTTGGCACCTTGCCGTCAGTCTTGGAACTCGCTCTGAAGATGGCCAGACGATACGCGGCCGAAATATCAGTAGAAGAAATTTTATTTGCGCGGCTGCATGCCCGAAATTTAATGGATTAACGTAAACAGCGTTTCGCTCTAAATAAATTTCACTTAATTGACATTATTTAATCATTTTTCGTCAGGGATCGATGGTGGCAGAGGTGAAAACGCATTCACCAAAGTTAACTCTTAAACTGGAAGGCATTATGTATCACTGCAAAAACAATTATAAAGGAAATATTTATTGTGTCACATGTATGTAAACGGAGAAATCTTGAGATTTTTAAGTACAGCCGAAATGCTTATTTAAAATTGCTTAAATGTACGTATTTGTAACTCTTTACGATTCTTCAGAGCAAAGAAATCTACGCTTGCAACATATCAGGTTGGTGAACCTGATATATGTTAGTGGATATGTGGATTATGAAATCATATTCAAATTGTAAATGGTAATTCTTGAACTGGAACGGCAGTACATCCTACCCTAAAACAATTATAAAAGAAATATATTTATTTTGTCACGTGTATCAAAACGGAGAAAACTTGAGCTCCAACTTTTTTAGGTACAGCCAAAATGGTTACTGAAAACTACTTGCATGTACGTATTTGTAGCTCCTTACGCTTCCTCAGAGCCAAAAAATCGTACATTTGAAACATATCAGGTTGGTAAATCTGATATGTGTTAGTGAGTATGTGTATTATAAAGTCCAACACAAATTGTAAGTGTTGTCAGTGTTAAAGTTTGAGTCCACTTCTTGCTCCACAGGAGGGCGATTGTTAATAGTTAGGCAGACAGAACCCCACTCTAGCCCTAAACTATGTAAATGATTCGATCTCGCGTTATTAACTAGGAGCTTCAGATAAAGGAAGGGAAAGTAGATAGATCCACCTCGGTAGCTGCGCGATCAGTGTGGCGCGTTGCCAAGCGAAGGGACCCGTGCTCGATTGCCAGCCCCGGTCAGAGATTTTCTCTGCTCGGGCCCTCGGTGTTGTGTTGACCTCACGTTAGTAGCGCCATCATTGACATTCCGCTATTGCTATGGCTGAATAGGCCGAAAGCCAATAAACTAAACTAAAAAATTAAAGGAGGTTCTGTCAGAACGAGTCAGAAATCGGAAGGACTGCGAAGGAAATCGGTCGTGCATTTACTTTTTCGAATGTACCATCGTGACATGTTGATTTCTTAGATTTAGAGGAGGGTTGGAAAACATAAACCTGGGTGGATTTGAACTGCAGTCCTCCAGAATGCGAGTCCACTGACCTTAGATATTGTTCTCTTAACCTAGAATGCGGCAGTAACCGCACGGGCTCTGATGAAATATGTTACATTCTTTGGATAGAATGTCACTTTTAGAGAAAATATGTTTCCGTTAAACTACAAACTGATAATATTTAACTTATTGTTGAGTAGAGTGTAACTTAAGTACGAAAGATGAACGTTAGTACGGTGAAATGTGAACAAACTTAAATGTAAGGCGCCTTAAATGACAGTCAGGCGAATACCATGTATTCAGCTGAGCTCAGTAACTGACTAAATTAACATTGTGGACGTTGTCGAGACGTAAAGTACGTGGACCAGAAATTCGATACCTTATACAGGGAAGGGAGCACGTAGTGTCTTCTTAGGAACAAATCTCTTTCCTCGATCGAGCAGAGATGAAGTTGCAGGATATCCGATTTGGAAACAACGTACATGCCACGCTAAATAGCTTGGTTGTCTGTCAAAGCAGGCAATCTTCCCAACCCCAGGCTGCATCTTTTAGCTATACTTTAGGTATTATATGACCACGTAAATACTGAAGTTTGTTAAGAGCGAAGCTCAGTAATAGAAGCAGTTTCCTCCGCATTAGTGTAATTTGCTGATAAATAAATAAAGATTTATGTCCACAGTTATTGTGAATTACCCGTTCTCTTGTGGCACAAGCAGAATCAACAGAGTATAGATGGCAAGTAGACGATAAATACATATCAGAACGTAATTATTCCTTAGTTCTGATATAGAATGGTTGGAATTAACTGTGGAGACGACAGTGAGATAATTAAAGGTGCACCAACTGCGCAATCGAAGAGAGTGAGGGATGAACTGCTCCGTGGACTCGTTGAAGGAACCATTTCAGTATTCATCTACGGTGCCTTATAGCAACCAGTAATCCTACATCAAGATGGATGGGCTTTGAGGTTCGCCATACCGAATATTACTCAAGTGTTTTAACTATTGTATTATATTGCACGATGTCTGCAAATGAAGCAGTTACACCATACAAACATCAGTAAAAACAATGCAGTATATCGAAAATAATCACGTAAAGATAGCATTGTTTCTGCAATAAAATCGTCAAAGAAACTTTAATTACTCGTTGTTGTCGTCTTCAGTCAGTTTGCTGCAGCTCTCCACGCTGCTCTATCCTGTGCAAGCCTATTCATCTCCGAACAGCTACTCTAGCCCACATCCGATTGAACCCACTTACTGTCCTCGTCTCTTACTCCGCATATTTACCTTCAATACTAAATGGACGGTCCTTCATGGCTCAGAATGTGTCCTATTAACCGATTCATTCTTTTCATGAAAATTCGCCATAAATTTCTGTTCTTCCCAATTCTACTCAGTACCTCCACATTAGTTAGGTGATCTGCCCATCTGTTCTTCAGCAATCTTCGGCAGCGCCAAATTTCGAAAGCTTCTGTGCTTTCTGTCTGAATTGTTATCGTTCACGTTTCTCTTCCATATAGCTACACTTCTGACAAATGCTATCAGAAAAGGTTTCCTAACTCTTAAATTTATTTCACTGTTAGCAAATTTCTTCTTTGGGAATGCTTTTCTTGCCACTGGCAGTCTACGTTTACATTCTCTCGATTTCGGCCGTCATCAATTATTTTGCTGCCCAAACAGCAAAACTCACGTATTACTTTTAGCGCCTCATCTAGCAGTCTAATTTCCTCTGATTCCATTCGAGTATATTCAATTACCCCCATTCATTCCAATGGAACTTCCAAGTCCTTTGCTGTCTCTGGCAGAATTACAATGTTATCGGCAAACCTCAATGTTTTTATTTATTCTCCCCGAACTTTAATTTCTTCCCCAAATTTTTCTTTGGTTTCGTGTACTTATTCCTCAATGTACAGATCGAATAAGATGAGGGATAGGCTACAACCCCGTCCCACTCACTTCTCAAAAACTACTTCCCCTTCCCGCAATTCCAGTCTTACAACTGCCGTCTGGTTTTGTGCAAGTTATATATAACCTTTCGTTCCCGGTATTTTACCAATGCTACCTTCAGAGTGCAAATAGTGTATTCCAGTCAACATTGTCGGAAGCTTTCTCTCATTTTACAAAATCTAAAAACGCATATTTCCCTTTCTTTAATCCATCTTCCAAGATAAGTCGTAGGGATAGTATTGCCTCGCGTGTGCCAACATTTCTACGGAACCCACACTGGTCTTCGCCGAGGTCGGCTTCTACCAGATTTTCCATCCTTCTATAAATAATTCATGACAGTATTTTGCAACCATAACATATTCATCTTATAGCTTGGTAATACACCCACCTGTTAATACCTGCTCTCTTTAGAATTAGAATTATTATATTCTTCGTGAAATCTGATATTTCTGCCCTGTCTCAGATATCCTGCACACTTGGGAGAAGAGGATATCAGCAGTTCTGATGAAATGTCCTCTACGCGAGGAGCCTTATTTCGGCTTAGGTCTTTAAGTGCTCTGTCAAATTCTTCTCACAACATCGTGTTAGTTATCACATCTTCATCTACTTCTTCTTCCCTTTCTGCAATACTTACTTCAGTATATTCCTTCCACCTTTCGCTTTTCCTTTCATTTCTTAGTACTGGTTTTCCAACTGCACTCTTGATACATATAGAGCTGCATCTCTTTCCTCCAAAGGTCTCTTTAATTTTCCTATTGGTGGTATCCACATAACCCCTACTTACACATACCTATATAAGCTTACATTTGTTCTCGAGTCATTCCTCGTAGCCGTTTTGCTCTTTTTGTCATTTTAATTGTTTAGAAGTTTGTAGCCTCTTTAGTCTGGTTCATTTGCTTACTTTTTTATTTTCTCCTTTCAACGATTAATTTCGGTATCTCCTGTGATGTCAAAGGGTTTCTACTAGGCCTATAACATTACCGGCTGCTATTATACTAGTGCTGTTCCGATAATGTTACACGTGTGAAAGGATTTTTACTGAATAAGAATCTAACGAGTGTCATGTAAATGGAAAAGCCACGTGTAACACTGTTATACAGGGAGTTGTGTATATAGTATAATGTTACCTCTTTTACAGAATTTGACCGTGATGTATGACTAATGGATATGGAAATCAGACTATTAGTTCCTTTTCCTAAGCGTTTTCTAGCTGTTAGAAAGAAACGCAGTAAAAATGAAATAATACTGAATTTGGGATCTTTCTATACCAAGTACATTAAGTGATTTGTCTAATGGATTTACGGTCGCCAGCCTATATATGCAAAGAAATGGTTAACTTTCAGAAAAGCAGAAGAAGTAAATTTGACCTACTTTTCTGCTGTTCCCTAATATAACTTCACAAATAAATACAACTTTGAGGATATGGTTCTGAGAAAGACACAAGAATCTTTTTGCTAGTACACCCACATACATATATAGTTTTGAAAGACCACGAAATTTTAATCATTACTATGTGCAAAAAAAATTGGTGAGGGGGACTTCTGTGTTTGCATTTTGTATAATCACCAAATTAAACACTTCAATATTCTAATAGCATAAGCAATTTTCTGTTCATCACTCTTTGCACTTTGTCATTCAGTATTTATATTAAACCATATTCCAGTGTTAGTAAGCCTCATTACTGAATTTCATTTATAACTGAAAGGAATTTATCTGTACTTTTCTCAAAACTTTTTTACTCACTTTCACTTTTAAAAAATTCGTTCACAACAATTATTTTCAGACATTTATTCAAAAATGAAAATTAATGCTTGTAGACAGTAAGTACTTAAAATGTTTTTAAAATATGCTTACTCGGAATAGTTAAACACCAGGAAAGGACCCTATATAGCTGAATGATTAGGAATAAGTAACAGGGTGACCCAAATTTTATGTTTTAAGGCAATAATTATTCAAAACAGTTAAGTTTTAATTAACGGTTCACACTTCTGCAATTTTAATTAAACTGTTCGTAACCTGTTGGCTGTAGGCATTGGTTGTGGTGGACAGCAATCGCGGCTACAGTGCGTATGGTACGGCGTACAAGTTTCTTGAAGTAAGAGCTAATTAATTCTTCTTGGGCTCGTTTTAACGTTCATAACATAGCCAAACAACATGTACGAAAGCCGTAATAATTCAGCAGTTGTCATTCGAGGCTATTGTGCAACAATTTCCAGGCAAGGCATCGCCTGTTCCACCTGAGTGTTGCCTCTTTCACTGCTGCCTACAGACCGTGTCCTCTCGTTCCCGATCGCTCTACAGGTAGCGCCACAAAATACCAAGCCAGCCACCTTTTACGCTTCCCACAGTAACGTCGGTACAATACAAACGAACTCCATATTTTACATAACACACATTCTACACATTATCCCTAAGTCTGTACCATTTTATACAGAAGACAACTAACACCAAATATATAAAATTACATAAACGGACATTTTGATTTCGTTAATCTACGACTAAATGTTATTTAGTAAATTATACATTTCACATATTTCCTTACATAAGTTACAAATATACACTAGCTAAGCACTCTAACAACACATACATCACGTTTTACGAATAATCTTTGCATATCACAGTTATGTTGCGATAAAATTTAAGGGATTTTTTAAATAAATTTGGATGACTGAGTGAAGAATAGTGTTATAGGCCTTGCCTATTTACCTATTTCATATTCTGCTGCCTTTCGTATTTCATCCCACAAAGTTATCCATTTGTCATCTATTGTATTCCTTTCCGTTGTTTCAGTCAATAGCTGCCTAGTGCTGCCTTTGAAAATCTCAGCAACCTCTGGTTGTTTCAACTTATATAGGTCCTATCTCATTTATTTTCAAGTCTATTACATTTTTTTCAGTTTCAGTCTACAGTTCATCACTAATAAATTATGCTCAGATTCCGCATCTGCCCCTAGAATGTCTTATAGTTTAAAATCTGGTCCCGAAATCTCTGTCTCACTATTATATAAACATTCCGAAACTTTCTAATGTCTCCAGTTCTCTTCCACGTATACATCTTTCTTTCTTGATTCTTAACCCAAGTGTTAGCGGTGCTCTAGATGCAAAATTGTACCAGGAATCTTCGTCTTTTACTCGTCTCCCCCAGTCCATACTTTACCACTGTTGTTTCTTCTCTTTCTCCTCCTAACACCAAACTCCATAATTAAGTTTTCTTTTTCTTAACTATCTCAGTAATTTTTTATCTTATTTTACTTATCGTACTTTCTCCAGTAAACCACTGTTTCAATGTGATTGAAGGCGTCATTGTATGAAAACACTTCAAACACTTTCTGTACCCATCTGCATCGGTTTCCTTCATCTCAGCCTAGATTTTTAGTACTATAAGCATAAGCAAATCAGTTGTATGTGTAGAGCAAGAGACACAAAGAAGAAAAGAATGAATATAATGAAGGAAATGGAACAGAATTTCTAAATTTTTCAGTTCTTTTAATATATCAAACAACGATCCACCATCCCCACTTCATTTCTATATCAGTTCGGCTAACAAACATTCTACATTGGGTAATCCAGTGGGCAAACAACAATAACTAGAAATTTTCACACAGCATTTGTGCTCTCTACAGGGAGAATTATTCGTGCTATCTATAGCTACGAATGAAACAAAGCCCCTTGAGTCTCGTTACTTACATACTACATAGTACAGAATCGAAATTCTACTTGAATTTAGGTAATGCAGTTTACGTTTAGACATCCTTATATTTTACAAATTTAAAGAACAGTTTCTCAGTAGCATCATCAAGAATATTTTTTGATGTATTACATTTCTTTATTCCCAATTATCTAATTATCTATGTAAGAAAACCGAATCCTTATCGGTGTAGAGAGACATCTATTACATCCTTAAGAAAAAAAATTATGTTCTTCACTAAATAACACGAGTACAATAGAACAGACGCCTCGACATAATCTGATTAACTAATAGAAATAGTTTCGTCATTGTCAATGCCTGTTATCGATTTTCACTTTTCAATAATGATTAGTTTCCCCTGTGTCGAGGTTGTTAGCTGCTTTACAAAAATATTTTGTGACAAATGTGACTAAAATGTTTAAAACTTTATACTAAGAGATTCAATTGGAGTTTTAGCAATCTCACAGGAGGACAATATCTAATATTCACTGTAACATCTTAGTCTGAAATCCATTATTAAAATACAAATAAAGTCACAACGTAGTCGCTAAAATACTGAAACAGCTACAGTCACCGGCTGAAAATTGAGAAGAAACGGGGTGAAGCAGCCGAACAGGAAACATATTTAAACATTTTACCTCACAACTTACGTAAAAGATCAGACATGATACAAAGTACCAAAACCGTACCACATTCGTCTCATTGCCACCTAAGGTAGAGACTAAATCACTAAGGCGCGTTAAAATCACTTCATCTCGTCTCAGTACCTCAGTAGCAGGTGTGACACCGCCGAATCATTGGCTTCACCGACTGCGGCTTGTTATTGTTGAACCCTAGTCACTCTTTCTCCTTTTGAAGTATGAATCTGTACCTCAACAGTGTGGTGAAGGCATGTAAGAGGAGCGCAATTGCGCCACAGAATTTTCCATTCAGGTGTCCTTGGTTATATCATACATTATTTCATTACTCTGAATTAAGACGAGTCCTGAATCCATCCGGTCTACGTCTTCTTCTCCTGCACTTTTATATCTGCTGGATGTATACAACTTTCCCTCAAGGAGAGTTTGGGAGGGAAGAGGGGGGAGGGATAAAGTAGATAAAGAATTAGGTGCCACTATTATATCTGTCTCAGTGACCCGAGGAAACATATAATTTACCACCAAATACAATGAATTAATTGGGAAGGCGTATCTTGAGTAAACATTTGAATGTGTACTGGCTGGACCAATGGGAGTAAATTAGAAAATTGTTGGAATGCACTGCTAAACTTCTGCAAACGTTGATTTCATAGCGTAATCTGAAAATAAGTTCTTTCTGTGCCCTTATATGTCTAAAATTTTTTTGAGCGTCACTATCAGTACCACCAAGTGCCACTAGGCCCTACTGAGCGTGAATCCAAAATGGCGTCGTTCATTATATTCGCCCCGTTGGAGGGACACCGGTCTGGCTCTGGGTTGACAATAACCTATACGCACGACGCTCTATGATGAGCTGCCGCCAGATGGCAAGTGGGGATACTCCAGCACATAGGCTGGGAGTCAAACTGACCTTATACATCCACAGTAACAGCTTAATTCCCTCATCGTGAATACCATCGATGATTTTCAGATATGATGACATAACTGAGCAGTGAAGTGTGGAGCCATAGTTGAGATGTTGTCGTAAAAAAGCATTGTTGGCTGAAGCAGACATGTTCAGCCCTCTTCCTATAACCGACGGCTCAGACGTATCACAATATTTCACATCTTTAGGATTCTGGCATTTTAATCCTTCAAGTGTGGGAACCAAGTGAGTCGATAATCGGAAGCGAGGTCCACAACTCTCACTGAGCTTGTAATATCTAACTTTCACCCCCCCCCCCCATTTCGAATACGGATACATTAAAGAGGCAAGATAAGCGTTTAAAATTGAGACACACAAATACAGCCGTCCGTAAGGTGGGTAAGAGAGAGGGCAACGGGGGGCACTTACCACCTTCCCCTAGAATCTGGGGTAAACAGATTTTATCCATTAGAGAATTCTCGCCCACTTCTGTAGGTGACTGGATAACCATCAATTTTCTGGGATACAAGATGTTATTGTGTCCCCTAGAATATTAAGTTCTTATTATTTACTATATTTTTGTTTATTTAACATGCTACTACACATTGTAATATTACATGTGTGAAGGTTACCTACAAATGGTACCTGAAGAATTTCAGATTACCGAAGATGATACAACTCATACATGGACATTTACTTCCACATACAAAATTAGAATACTTCAGTACTTAATAATTTACTGGAATATCGGATTTATATGTACTATCATGCTCAAAAGTATCCGAACGTCCTAAATTGCGTTTCGCCTGATTTGTATGCATCCCACGTAACGTCACCGTCTTGCAGGTCCTCTAATCTCGTTTTGATACAGTCATTTGACTATACAAAATATTTACCAAAAGTGACCATTAGGAAACACTGTTCCGTATGGCGATACCTCCAGATATAAATTAACATACCGCGATTCTGTGAATATCGAGGAATACCTGATACAGTCTTTAACGCTCGTAAACTTAAATTTATTTCAAGAAGTGACATTTGTAAAGTGTTACCACACTCATTAGTACTTGACACAAATAATGACCGTAACTCTAGCACATCCGTCTCTTGAATTCTTGTTCCCTAAACAACTATCCAACCATCGATGAACCGTCGTTCACTTGACAAGCGCTTTTGCATAAATTAATTAATGAACTAACCACTCAGAAAAGCGCTCTATCGCTCTATCGAAAGCTCACCTTCAACAACGTATCATTACTAATTTCATAGTCGTCATGAGGACATGCTGATCTATGTGCAGTTCGAAAACCACCTCTCGTACGAATTATGAAACACAAAGTGACATTAAAAATGTAAGTTACTTATATTTTGTGAGACTCGACCACAACACTAATCGTAATTGCTGACTAACAATCAAGAGACGTCATATAATACATTTTAGCCGGTATCAATCAGGAAATGTAAACTTTTAATTACATGACGAAAAGTTTTGATCTGGATCGAGGCAACAACACAGGAACTGTTGTCCGTGTTAACGAACCACGAAAGATGTTGAAATATGGTTTCATTCCCACGTAACAAACTTGAAATGACGCACTGAATAGTTGGATGGCGATTCGACTCATTACCTTATCCGACTGTTATGTAAGCACAGGCAAATTCCAGATCTCGAATTTTCTCAGCAGTAACGAGATATTTGCAACTGCAGTGACGAGAAAGTTAATAATTTCTGCCTTCCCGGGATTCTAACAAGGTACTTATCGCTCTGGTTTTCTAGCCAAGAATGGACATTAAATATAGGTTTCTTTCCCCAGGAGCGAGATGTGTGCCATGTTTAAATTAGAAGTGACACGACGATGAGTACAGTGATGACTGGGAATCGAATCCCCGGACATATCGTTGTTGACTACACAACAAGACACGTTAACTGTCGAATTATTTTTCACCAGTAGTTAGGAGTGACATGTGTGAACTTGAAATGATGTGACGAAAATATCTGCGTCTCTCCGGGAGTCGAATCTCTCACATATCGTTATTGATAATGAATGAAAAGTCGTGAAATCCAAAATCAATTCCCTCAGCAGGTAGGTCCGCTCTTACGGAAATTTTTGTGCCGAGCCGGGATTCAAACGCTGACACGCGCCGTACGTGGAGAACTCGAGGAGTTTGGAACCTTGAGCAAACAACGAATTGATGGCAAAATGTTGTCATGAAAGTATCAAATCGCGTGAAAACAGAACCAATAAATTCAATATCTCAATCTGAAATAAAAGATGGAATAAGTGCCCTGTGACTTTACATGGTGTATGGCTCTTTAATTAAAATAAAAATACTGGTGTAAGAAAGGTTACTGCTGACAGAGATTCTACACTTTGTCACTTACATCTCTGTCATTGCCCAGCCTAACGAGTAGTTGGTACCGAAAGGAATCACGTTCAATGTGAACCTAGAATCGAGATGGAATCATATGTTCTTCACTTGGTATAATCAGGGGTTGATAGGATCACATAGTGCCTATCAGAAACTTCCGCCTGAAGTGGGAACTGAATCCTGACTCTACGGATACTAACCAATATCAAGCCCCCAGACCACTGAAGTCCACATATGGCTGGGTTCTTATTTTGCTGTAGCACTAGTGGGCCATACCTTGTGAGAACTCTGACTTCCTTGCTGCCTGGAGTGGATAACAATCTGTTCAATAGAGGTATTTCTTGCTTGATCGAACCGCCGCTAAGCACCTGTCACTATATATACATATATATATAGTGACAGGTGCTTAGCAGCGATTCGATCAAGCACTGGCATTATATACATTACTGAAGCGCCAAAGAAACTGATGTAGGAGGGCGTATTCAAATACAGATATATGTAAACAGGCAGAATACGGCGCTGCGGTCAGCAACGCCTATATAAGGCAACAAGTGCCTGACACAGTTGTTAGATCGTTTACTGATGCTACAATGGCAGGTTATCAAGATTTGAGCGAGTTTGAACATGGTGTTTTAGTCGTCACACGAGACATGGGAAACAACATCTACGGGGTAACGATGAAGTGGGGATTTTCCCGTACGACCATTTCACGCTTGTACCGTGAACAGCAGGAATCCGGTAAAACAGCAAATTTCCGACATTGCTGCTGCCACAAAAGACCCTGCAAGAACGGGACCAACAAAGACTGAAGAGAATCGTTGAACGTAACGTAAGTGCATTCCTTCCGCAAATTGGTACAAATTACAGTGCTGGACCATCACCAAGGGTGAGCGTGCGAAACATTCAAGGAAACATCATCGATATGGGCTTTCGGAGCCGAAGGCCCATTCGTGTACCCTAGATGACTGCACGATACAAAGCTTTACGTCTCGCCTCGGGCCGTCAACACCGGCATTATACAGCTGATGAATGGGAACATGTTGCCTGGTCGGACAAGTCTCGTTTCAAGTTCTATCGAGTGGATTGACGTGTACGGGTATGGAGAAAACCTCGTGGATCTATGGACCCTGCATGTCAGCTGGGGACTATTCAAGCTGGTGGAGGCGTGTGGGGCTGTGCAGTTCGAGTGATTTGGGACACCTGATACGTCTAGATACGACTCTGACAGGTGACACATGTTCGTAAGCATCCTGTCTGATCACCTGCATCCATTCATGTCCATTGTGCATTCCGACGGACTTGGGCAATTCTAGCAGAACAATGCGACACCCCACACGTCCAGAATTGCTACAGAGTGGCTCCGGTAACACTCTTCTGAGTTTAAACACTTTCGCTGGTCACTAAACTCCCGAGGCATGGACATTATTGAGCATATCTGGGATGCCTTGCAACGTGCTGTTCAGAAGAGATCTCCAACCCCCTCATACTCTTACGGATTTATGGACAGCTCTGCAGGATTCTTGGTGTCAGTTCCCTCCAGCACTAATTCAGGCATTAGTCGAGGTCATGCCACATCATGGTGCGGTGCTTCTGCGTGCTCGTGGGGGCCCTACACGATATTAGGCAGCTGAACCGGTTTCTTTGGCTCTTCAGTCCATTTGGATATGTGTAGCGTGGTAGGTTACAAATAAGAGCACTTGTATGCCCCTACTCCACCTCACTGTTAGGTACATCTGGCGTGGACAGAGAGAGATGGCGCAGCGGTTAGCACACTTGACTCGCATTCTGGAGGACGACGATTCAAACCCGCGTCTGGCAATCCCGATTTCCCTAAAGCACTTAAGACAAATGCCGGGATGGTTCCTTTTGAAAGGGCATAGCTGACTTTCTTCACCATCCTTCCCTAACCCGATGGGACACATGGCCTCACAGTCTGGTTCTCTCCCACAAATCACTAAACCAACATGTGTCGTGACTTAGAAAGACACAGATATCGAGATTTACACAGCTGCGAATGCTTGGCTTGAGCCAGGTGTATGACAGAAGTATTATAGAAGCGTTTATATTTTGAAATATACGGCGGAACACGCTGAGACGAGGTGATACAGATTGGAAGTTTGCATGTGCAACGTAGAGCATGTTGCTTTCAGGTACAGCACACTTGATACATCCGGCTCTCGGTCACTAATCACAAACGGGCAAAGATTCACAAAATCACTGGGTAGGGAGAGAGCACATTTATAGCGGGCAAAAACGAGTCAGGCACCTGCGGGGAAAAAGGAAGGTATTGTAGCCAAGGTCAGTTGTGTCCGCAGCAATCATGGGACAGTGGAGTGGCGGTTTGGAAGACGAATCCCAATAAACGTGACTCAAATAATTAACACTCTGCAATATTAAAAGCAAGATGAAAATAATAAAATCGGAAAATACCGTTAACCACGCTAATCACGAATAGTACCAAAAATACAACAATAAACTGCTAAATCAAAATGGAAGAAAGGCTAAGGTAGTGTTCGTAATTGATGATTTACGAAAAGAAAGAGACATCAGAAATAAAGATAAGTAAATCAGTTAACACGTTATTAAGTTATGAGTAACTACACTGAGGTGACAAAAGCCATTGGATACCTCCTAGTATCGTGTCAGACACTATTTTTCCCGGCGTATTGCAGCAACTCGACGTGGCATGGACTCAACAATTCGTTGGAACTCTCCTATTGAGCCATGCTGCTGCTTCTACAGCAGTCTATACTTGCGAAACTGTAGCTAGTGCAGGATTATGTGCACGAACTGACCTCTCGATTATATTCCACAAATGTTCTAAGCTGTTTACGTCGGGCGAGTTGGGAGGTCAAATCATTCACTCGAAATGGCCAGAATCTTCTTCAAACCAATCTCGAACAATTGCGGTCCATTGATATGGACCATTGTCATCTCTAAAAATTCCGTTGGTGTTTGGGAACATGAAGTCCACGAATGACTGGAAATGGTCTATGAACGATTAAGTTGTACCATAGGGCCTCGTCCACTCCATGTGACACAGCCCACACCATTATAGAGCCACCACCAGATTGCACAGTGCCTTGTTGACAAACTGAAGCAATGGCTTCGTGGGTTCTGCGCCACACTTGACCCTACCATCAGCTCTCACCAACTAAAATCGAGACTCATCTGACCGGACCACTGTTTTCCATTCGTCTAGGGTTGAACAAATGTGGACACGAGCCCAGGAGAGGCGGTGCAGGCGATGTCGTGCTATTTGCACAGGCACTCGGATCGGTCGTCTGCTGCCATAGGACATTAACGTCAAACTTTGCCGCAATGTCTTAACGGATACGGTTGATTTCTGAGGTTATTTCACGGCGTGCTGTTAGCACTGACTGCAGAAACGCCGCTGCTCTCGGACGTTAAGTAAAGGCAATCGGCCACTGCGTTGCGCGTAGTGAGAGGAAATGCCTGAAATTTGGTATTCTCGGCACACCCTTACACTGTGGATCTCGAAATATTGAATTCCCTAACGATTTCCGAAATGAAATGTCCGATGCGTCTGGCTCCAACTACCAACGTGCGATCAAAGTTCGTTAATTCCCGTCGTGCAGCCATATTCACATAGGACACCTTTTCACATCACCTGAGTATAAATGACAGCTCCGCCAATGTTCTGCCCTTTTATACCTTGTGTACGCGATACTACCACCATATGTACACTACTGGCCATTAAAATTGCTACACCACGAAGATGACGTGCTACAGACGCGAAATTTAACCGACAGGAAAAAGATGCTGTGATATGTAAATGATTAGCTTTTCAGAGCATTTTCACAAGGTTGGCGCCGGTGGCGACACCTACAACTTGCTGACATGAGGAGAGTTTCCAACCGATTTCTCATACACAAACAGCAGCTGGATCCCAACGTCCTCGTATCACTAGCAGTCGAGATGAAAGGCATCTTATTCGCATGGCTGTAACGGATCGTGCAGCGTGTTGCTGGTCCCGTACGGGCCTTCTTGATACAGAAAATGTTCGACTGCTGCCCTCTCCAGCACATTCTCCAGATCTCTCACTAATTGAAAACGTCTGGTCAATGGTTGCCGAGGAACTGGTTCGTCTCAATACGCCAGTCACTACTCTTGATGGACTGTGGAATCGTGTTGAAGCTGCATGGGCAGCTGTACCTGTACACGCCATCCAAGCCATGTTTGACCCAATGCCCAGGCGTATCAAGGCCGTTATTACGGCCAGAAGTGGTTGTTATCGGTACTGTTTCTCAAGATCTATGCACTCAAATTGCGGGAAAATGTAATCATATGTCGGTTCTAGTATAATATATCTGTCCCATGAATACCCGTTTCTTATCTGCATTTCTTCTTGGTGTAGCAATTTTAGTGGCCAGTAGTGTATGTGTGCATATCGTTATCACATGACTTACGTCACCTCAGTGTATATTAATGAAGCGTTATGGCTGTGCGGTAATTTACTGTGTACAAAAGCACGTCTACATCCTCAGGCGACCCATCCTGAAATGCTCTGCTACTTACATTAGTACTTTTCAGCAGTCTAAAACGTCCTTCTGCTTCGCGTTTGTTTGTAACAGTTATGTAAAATGAATTACAAATAAATATAATCTAGCACATTCCGGTGAAGGACCAGTCCCATGTATATATCGAGGCAGTGGAAACACATTTTACACTTAAAATTATCAGTCTTGCCTCAGCATATTTTACGCGTTTAGTGTCCGCCCCCGGTAGCTGAGTGGTCAGCGCGACAGACTGTCAATCCTAAGGGCCCGGGTTTGATTTCCGGCTGGGTCGCAGATTTTCTCCGCTCAGGGACTGGGTGTTGTGTTGTCCTAATCATCATCATTTCATCCCCATCGACGCGCAAGTCGCCGAAGTGGCGTCAAATCGAAAGACTTGCACCAGGCGAACCGTCTACCCGACAGGAGGCCCTAGTCACACGACGTCGTCATCCTCATCATACGCATTTAGTGTTGTCTTTATTGATAGTTGTCCGTGGTTCCTCTTCGTCTGTCTATAACTAACAGCATCTTTTCCAACGTTAGTCCTTCAGATTGTCCTGTCATTTTGACTGACCTCTGATTGGAAATGCTTCGGCAGAATGGTTTAATTGCGTCTTTGGTTCTAAAAACCCTTTAATTAGTGCGCTTAGCACATCAGCGGGCATGGCGCAAGCATTGAATCGAAATGAAAACTCGGCAAGAAGAGAACCGAAGCCTTTCGAATGTAGTGCAACAAGAGGACACTGAAAATATAGGAAACGTCGTTCTACACTGAATTGGTATGGAAATGAATATACGGGCAACATTACCTAGAAGAAGGAAGAAGACGACAGGAAGTGCGTTAAGACATCAGGAAAATGCTCCCGTGGTTACAGAGGGAGATTGGAATATACACGAAAGGTAACTCAAAGCAGTTGGGGTAAGTGCTACTCTAAGAGGAAGATAGTGGCAGCGGCAGAGAAGAATTCGAGGTGGACTGCATAAAACTACTCATAAGCCTGATGATCTGAGAGGAAAAAAAAGAACTTACCAGGAGCTCTATCAACGTATGTCTCACATAAGAGTCCAACTTTCAGTCTAGCATCATCTATCATATCGTTAACAAATACTAGATTCACAATAGATATTTGGAGAGCCTCAAAACAAAAACAAAAATAGGCGGTGGTTTTCAGTCCGACCAACACAGATGTCGACGCTTCAGGAGTAGAATGGAAGCGTTGATAGATTACAGCTTGGTCCGTGGGACAAGCCTGGGTAGGCTAGTTGATACGCATGTTGGAAGTGAAAGGCAACGTCTATTTGACAGTTTTAATCTCTTGCTATGTTTTATCACATTATTCATTTGCTTCGTCAAAACTCCTTAATTTTCAGTCGTTGCAGCCTATACGATAGTTCACAATGTCCAGGCAGTCTGTATGCACGTTATGTACCTCCCCTCACGTGCAGGGCCGACATGGTTTTCATTTTCCGTAACTTCCGCTCTTTAGGGGGTTGATTTCATAGCGCTATGTTTATAAAAACAACAGATTTAGGTCGCGAATACTATAACTGTCAAGGTAGATGAGAAATAATGGGGCCCGTTATGGGAAATGTTTTGGTTAGGTGGTTTGAGATAAGTCCCAAGCATTTCGTACGTAGGTTATCCAAATGAGTTTCTCACTGAGATTGCAGTAGTGCTCCGCCTTCAGATCCTGTTTATGGTCTGCAGCGACGACGACGAAGGCAGGTCGTAAAAGTACCTCACTCCAACGAAAATCCCGCAAATGTGGTGTACAAATGAAATCCTGAGAATGGCGTGTAGCACAGCAGACATCAGAGGTTGTCTGCAGTTCCTCCACGTTACGGCCTCGCGCTCCTTATATCTGACTTCCGCTTCAGTAAAGGACGAGTTCTCGCAAACACCGCTGTGTCAACATTTTCTCCGTGCAGAACTTCGCACACAGCGTACTCGCGAGCAATCCGTAGTTCACTGTAGCAGACTCATTTGCAACCTCACATTCGCGCTGACTGTTTCTAGGAGATGCCATCACATATGCGTAGGATGTTGTCCGGACGGGGATCGCTTCCAAAGCTCACTAGGTATTGGGTAAACATCGTTTATGTAATGATTTAAGAACTCTCAGGAAATATCGTACAACACTAAACACATGGCATTTATGTTTGAGGAATTCTTAGTTTATTTGCTCCAAGCGAATAGTGACTTGATTTCTGACGTAACTTCATATATTATCTGAAACTTTAAAGTTTCCCGGCATAGTGAATCTTCAAAATCATTCAGGGTGTTCACCTGTCGAAATATCGGTAGTTTCCGAACATATTTCCCTCCTGCATTCCCCTAAATTATTTGAAGCGAGGCCCATGTGTTGTAAAATCTGCGTTACCGTTTCTTGTCGAAATTCTTCGTGAATAGCATGTTAAATTGGTTAAATCTTACTTAAGAAATTTCAGAGCTGATCTTGAAAATGAGGTTTCTAACTAACTGACCATGTCTTAATACTGAAGAAAATATCAAAGCAAGGAAATGAGTATCTATGAATACCCGAACTCCTCGTATATGACTGTGCAGAATAGTTTTTCATCTACGTTTCGTCATACTCTGCAGCCATCCTATATTGAAATATACATGTGTAATGGTCGTTCTATACCGAACTCATCTCGTGTTTATCTGGTGCGTTGAAGCCTAATGTTTCCTTCAATTATTTAGCCTAAGTAACAGAGCAGTAATCGCTACTGAAATAATTGCAGGCATCTATGTAATTTCAAGCTTTTGATGAATTAAGATAAAACCCATCAAGCAGCTATGTCCGCAGTTTTACAATATTTCAGCTTTCGCATGCGAATATGTTTCACACAGTCATCGACATTAGTTATATCACAAAATATTCGCAGTGTTAATAATTTCAGATTTGTTGATTCCAATGTATCATTCGATATGATAAATGTATCCTGTTCAATTGAAAGACATTTTGAAGTTCAAATTGTGTGATACTGTTTCTCTAAACTAAGTATTTATGTCTTTTATTATTACTGATCTTCTTAATTAAAAAAAATACTCATAATAATGATATGCGTTGGCAATCAAGCTCACTGCACTAAATACTAAACACCCTATTAGAAGAGCGCTGAACCGGTACCAGTCATGTGGTCCTTAACAGCTGACGTAACTCATGGCAGTCAAGTAGAGTGCATCTGTTAGTCTGTTGTATGGAATCAGCACAGTAAGACGGTTCGAAGCGAAGACGTGACAGACTGACAAAAAGCAGCTGTTGTTTTCGAACATATGCATGACCATACAAATGGCTTTGAGCACTATGGACTTAGCGTCTGAGGACATCAGTTCCCTAGAACTTAGAACTACTTAAATCTAGCTAACCTAAGGACATCACGCACATCCATACCCAAGGCAGGATTTGAACCTGCGACCCTAGCGGTCGCGCAGTTCCAGACTGAAGCGCCTAGAACCGCTTGGCCACACCGGCCGTCATGACCATACAGTGAATGAAGTTGTCCAATTTGTTGGTGTATCAACGCGTACTATACAACGCATCTAGAAGGAACGGTATACCACTCGCAGCCAAGATAGCGTAAGAAAAGTTGTTATAAACTGTTCCTAATCAACACGAACCGGAATAGGGCCGACAACCAGGAGTGATGATTTGGAGTGCCATTTCTTTCATAACAGGACCCCTTTGGTTGTCGTCCGCAGCACTTTTATAACACAGCGGTTCGTCGACGATATTCTACTCCCAATTTTGTTGCCCGTCAGGGCAGGCTATCGTGGGCTGACATTTCAGCGAGATAATGCCCGCCTACTCACGGCAAGAGTTTCCATTCCTTGTCTTCGTGCTTACCATACCCTACTTTGGCCTCCAACGTCGCCGGATCTGTCCCGAACTGACAACGTCTGGAGCTTAATGGGACATTCTACAAATCTGTCAGTCAATTCCAAGCCGAATAACTGCTTGCATAATGGCCACAAGTGGACTAATGCGTTATTAACTTGTGAAACACTTTCTCTTAAATAAGTCATTCAATTTTTCTGAAATTGTAATCATTTGTTTGTCTGTACACGTTCATCACATATATCGATTCCTATCCCATCCGAAATTCCTTTGCGGTACGTTTTTTTTTTTTTTTTTTTTTTAGGCCGGAGGTGACTTTGATGTTTCGGGGGCACTTTTCGGGTCTTGACCTGGGCTCCCTCATTGATATTAACCAGAGCATCAACCACAAAGCTTATTTCAACATTTTCAGTGATGAAATGATGTTATTTCTTCACTGACTTCATGATTAGTAGGTAGTGAACATTCTCGTCTTCCGGAATGGCAGCAGCGGTGCTCACAATGCTGCACAAATACGGCCATGGTTTTAGGAGCACTCAGGCATCCTATCGCTTCTGGACTGGCCCAATCAATCGCCCAGTATTACTCTCATGGAAAGTGCCAGGGTGTATTTGGAGGTTGGTTCAAATGGCTCTGAGCACTATGGGACTCAACTGCTGAGGTCATTAGTCCCCTAGAACTTAGAACTAGTTAAACCTAACTAACCTAAGGACATCACAAACATCCACGCCCGAGGCAGGATTCGAACCTGCGACCGTAGCGGTCTTGCGGTTCCAGACTGCAGCGCCTTTAACCGCTCGGCCACTTCGGCCGGCTGTGTATTTGGAACAGCGGGTTGAATGTTTCAAATGGCTCTGAGCACTATGGGACTAAACATCTTAGGTCATCAGTCCCCTAGAACTTAGAACTACTTAAACCTAACTAACCTAAGGACATCACACACAACCATGCCCGAGGCAGGATTCGAACCTGCGACCGTAGCTGTCTCGCGGTTCCGGACTGCTGCGCCTAGAACCGCACGGCCACCGAGGCCGGCCAGCGGGTTGAATGTAGCAACCAAAATCGACGCTGCGTTGTAGCTTTGCAAGATCTTATAATCACTGAGGGGCTTCGGCGGGGTACGAAATACCTCGGGAAACTTGTGGGAACTCTTTCTCGCCGAAATGATCCAAGTATAAAGGCAGGAGGTGGTGTTAGCGAGACGTCTCCGGGGACGATTAATAATTCGTTCGGTGTGTTTATGTTGGAGGCGTTTCGTTGAATTATTTTATATGCAAGTAGCATTTTACGTACAATTGCGTTAACTTATTTAATAGCATCCATAGAACAGCAGTATCTGCTTGTGTGTAACTACCTACTACAATACCAGTATAGTAATTCACTCAGGGTGGATTCTGTTGAGTGAAATATTGTAAACTAGCCTTTCGACTGCGGCTTCGCCCGCGTACGCATATATCATGTATACGCTCCAGTCACGCCAAAGTGCAATAACCACTCACAACGTCAGATGGCAGCACCAGCAGTGCAGGGTATATAGAGTGTGTCGGGGGACGCGGAAAACAGTGCATCCGTTGTCATATTGCGGAAACGGAGTGTAATCATTTGCTTCCGGGTCAAGTGTGGAAGTTTCCTGAAACGGAAAAGTTTGTAAACTGCTCGCTTGCTGCTGTGGATAAAACATGCCGTGCACGGCAAAATCAAACTATCCGAAGCCGGCACCGAGACAACTGTGGTGCACGAAGGGCTACAGATGACACGGGTGAACGACGGCTAGATATGTTCGGGCGAAGAGACGTGCAAGTGTCGAGCAACTGGACAAATGAACCGTGGACCTACCAACCGTTCAGCGAACATCGCTGCGTAAGGCTCTCTGCAGCAAGCAGTTGTTTCCTGCACCCACGCCGACTGCTGATCATTGGCGAAGGCCGAGCGGAGTGGACGCGCGGTTTTAGGCGCCATGTCCCGGACTGCGCGGCCACTTCTGACGGAGGTTCGAGTCCTCCCTCGGGCAAGGGTGTGTGTGTTGTCCTTAGCATAAGTTAGTTTAAAGTGTGTAAATCTAGGGACCGATGACCTCAGCAGTTTGGTCCCTTAGGAATTCCCAAACATTTGCATTTGCATTGGCGAAGAAGGCTGGAATTTGCATACCAGTACCGCAAGTAGTCGTCCACTGGGTGGCGACAAGTTGCCTTTTAAGATTAATCACATGTTATTCTGCATGAGACTGAAAGCAAACACCCTGCAACAAACGTCAGAAGGATCCTGGCCGGAGAAGGGAGCGTTATGGTCTGGGACGGTTTTCGTGACATTCGCTGGGTGATCTCCTCATTCTGGAAGACACGATGGATCAACACAAGTAAGCATCTATCCTTGTCCGCCCCTAAATGCAGTTCATTTTTCCTCGGCACGACGGCATTAACCAGCAGGACAATGCGATGTGTTACACAGTTCGCAGTGTACGTGCGTAGTTCATTGAGGCCCAAACTGCTGAGGTCAGAATGCACCTTCTGCTAGAATAGTGGCTGCTCCTTCAGCAAGGTCCGGACAGGCACGTAGGGGTAGGGGTTTGTTATTGGGAGCTCCAATGTTAGGGGGTCATGGAGCCCCTTGAAACACTGCGGCTAGAGCGGGAAAGAAGTCCAACGTTCACTCGGTGAGCTTGCCGGGAGGTCTTGTCCGTGACGTGGAAGAGGCTCTTTCGGCGGCTATAGAGCGTGCGGGGTGCAGCCAGCTGCAGATTGTTGCACATGTCGGCACCAACGATACCTGTCGTCGGGGTTCCGAGGATATCCTTGGGTTCTTTCGAGACCTGGCTACGGTGGAGAAGGCGGCCTCCATCTCTCGAGGAGTGGAAGCCAAGCTGACGATCTGCAGCATCGTACCCAGGGTGGACCGGGTCCTCTGGTTTGGAGTCGAGTGGAGAATCTAAACCAGAGGCTACGTCGACTTTGCGACGAAAATGATCGTAGATTCCTCGACCTACGCCCCTCGATAGATCAGGGGTGCACTACACACAAGAAGCAGCTAGATGGGTAGCACAGTACTTGTGGCGAGCACATGTTTTTTCTTTTTTTGGCAACAAATACACCAGATCTCTTTGAGGAAGTTAATCTAGAAGAAGGTATTAGCAACCATAATATCGTTGTGGCTTCTATGTCAGGGGAAGTTGAAAAAAAGCGGAGGGAAAGGAGCCACCATAATAGAACAAACATATTAGGAAGTTACTGAGAAAGCAGATAATTTTGCACAGTCGTTTCAAGCGTAGTCACTGCCCCTCTGACAAACAGAAATTGTGCGAAATGAAAGCAGCTGTCAAAAGGTCAATGAGAGATTCTTTTTAACGAATTTGAAAGCAATATTTTATCTGAAGATTCTAAAAATAACCCCAAAAAACTTTGGTCGTACGTAAAATCAATGAACGCCACAAATAATTCAATACATCCTCTTGCTGATGTAACGGATGATGATAAACAGAAGGCCGAAATTCTAAACCTAACTTTCAAAAACTCGTTTACGGTAGAGGACTGCAGCACCATTCCCCCTTTCAATTATCGAAAAAACGCAAGGATGGCTGACATAGTGATTAGTGTATCTGGGATTGTAAAACAATTAAGATCCTTAGACGCCAGGAAGGCACCTGGCCCAGACGGTATCCCCGTAAGATTATATGACAGTCTATCCGATGACATGCGGTTGCGTAGAAAGTTTTCTAACAGACAGAGAGCAGTATGTCGTCCTGAATGGGGTGACTTCAAAAGAAACAAGCGTAACTTCAGGTGTGCTCCAGGACAGCGTAATAGGTCAGCTGCTTTTTACGATTTACATAGACGAACTGGTTGATGTTATTGACAGCAGTATTAGACTGTTTGCCGATGATGCTGTAGTCTACAGGAAAGTAGTATCACACGGAAGTTGTGAACAAATCAATGAGGATTTGCAGAAAATAAATGCGTGATGTAATGACTGGCAGTTATCTCTCAATATTAGTAAGCGTAACCTACTGCGTATAACAAGGCGAAAATCCCCATTAATGTACGAGTACAAAATAAATGCCCAGTCTTTGGAAGCGGCAACATCCGTCAAGTATCTGGGTGTAAATATTCGAAATGATCTCAAACGGAATGAACAGATTACACAAGTAATGGGCAAAGCGAACTATAGATAGCTGTTTATTGGTAGAATCCTGAAGGGATGCAGTCCTTCAGCAAAGGAAACTGCTTACAATTCGTTAGTTCGTCCAGTCTTAGAGTATTGTTCGTCTGTATGGGATCCTTACCAGATGGGTCTCACTCAAGAGATTGAAGACGTCCAAAGAAGAGCGGCAAGATTCGTGACTGGTACATTTGCCATCGTGAGAGCTTTACAAATCTTATAGAAAGTTTGAACTGGGATACACTTGCAGATAGACGACGCGCTAAACGGAAGTGGCTGCTCACTAAATTCCGAAATCTAATCTTCGCCGAGCATGTAGAGCATATATTATTACCACCAACTTTCAGATTTCGCAATGATCACCATTCAAAGATAATGGAAATTAGAGCTCGTACTGAAGCGTTCACACAGTCGTTTTTCCCTCGTGCGATCCGCGAGTGGAACAGAGGGGGGGATATGACTTTTGCGCGAATTATGCCTTCCGTATACACCGTTTGGTGGCTAGCGGAGTATATACGTAGATGTACATAAGTTTACTGTACTCCGCTGGGCACCAAGCTCCCCGGATTTAAAAACGATCGATAGTCTGTGTGACCACCTCGATCGGGCTGTTCGGGCAGTGTATTCTCAACCCAGAAATCTAGTACAGCTGGCCACCGCGACTGGAGTTGCCATGACTACACATTCCTGACGGTACCTACCTACCAGAAACTCTCTTAGGCTCTACCTGCACACCTCGCAGTCGTCGATGCTGCAAATGGCTTTTGACAGGTGGTCACATTAAAGTGACTGAACTGTATGTATGAGATAGACTGAAGCATACTGACATTCGAGAAAAAGAACGCCTCTGGTAACTCTATGTTTCTCTGCTATTTTAATGACACGCTAAAGCCGGCCGGGTGGCCGTGCGGTTCTAGGCGCTCCAGTCTGGAGCCGAGCGACCGCTCCGGTCGCAGGTTCGAATCCTGCCTCGGGCATGGATGTGTGTGATGTCCTTAGGTTAGTTAGGTTTAATTAGTTCTAAGTTCTAGGCTACTGATGACCTCAGAAGTTAAGTCGCATAGTGCTCAGAGCCATTTGAACCATTTTGACACGCTAAAATGTGCTCGGTAAACTGATGTTCGGCTGAAATCGCTCAATTTGGTTGTGGTGGCAGACTGATGTATAGCTAGCTCGTTGTCTAGGTCAGGTTGAATAATTTGGTTTTGAGTTGACGAAGCCGACGAGTGTGAATGCCACAAAAATGTTGTGGTTACAGATTGACTTGTAGCGTGCCTAATGTTTAGCTTCGCGCCATATTTTGTCGATCGAGTACTCAGTTTTCTTGCTCGTCTATTTTCCATCATGCGACTCCATAGAAGACGTTTCATTCCGCTGTGTTATTCAGCCGTGTGGCGTGATCTTTGGCCCCAAAACACGCGACAAAATTATTGGCCCTATGCGGTGCCCATATTCGCAACCTACTAGACTCTAGGGACAACACAAATAGAGATCAGACTGTGCTTCATACTTTAAATTCTTCCACGTGGGTTACACTGGAAAGTAATACTAACAGGTAGTTTTCAAACATTTTTACGTGACACATATTCTCATATCCGTCCAAAACCTTATGGATGTCAAGGGTATCTTATTTTCACAGGATCTTCATCCCTGTAATATATCAGTGTATACACCAAATTTGATACATATTACTCCAGGTTTTTCCTGAAAAACAATAATGGTTCAACTGGCTCTGAGCACTATGGGACTTAACATCTGTGGTCATCAGTCCCCTAGAACTTAGAACTACTTAAACATAACCAACCTAAGGACATCACACACATCCATGCCCGAGGCAGGATTCGAACCTGCGACCGTAGCGGTCACGCGGTTCCGGACTGAAGCGCCTAGAACCGCACGGCCACACCGGCCAGCGGCGTTCCTGAGTTAAGCTTTTATATCACTTCTTTTCACCCTAACTATCAACCAGAGGGGTGCCTGTAGGGTCTTACTGTCCAATAATTTTTTTCCAGATGCCAAGTAATGCGTGTGCGAAATTTGGTACAAATTGCTTCGGGCGTTACAGTGCTATGCTGAGTCGCCATCCCCGGCCCCCTTTGGATGAAACGTCGTAGTGAGTGTCACGAACGTTCCTAGCGACCGTGAGTACTGGATTTGATACTAACATCGGTTGTTATCGGATACTTTAACGTGCCTTGGTTTCTTTCTCCCACTCCCAGCACCAGGGTTCTCACAAGTTTACCGCACAGTACTACATTGTGGATTGCGCAATGCTTGTGAGAATCATGTTAGCCACCAATGTGCATAGAAAATACGAGGATTTTATCAACTGTGTTCATTTTATCAACTTGAATTTTATCAAGACGTGTATATGCAGTAAGTGGGTTTTATGCTCTGACTTCATGTAATGTAACATAGCAGTTTTATAAAAAGTTCCGTAAGATCAGATGGTAGCTGCATAAAATTGTTGAAACCAGTCATCTTGGAACAATAAAAGTGTCTACACTGCGAATGCGGCGTACGAAGTGCGTTCATTTTCAACCGTACCGATTGCCCCACAGCAGAGCATGCTTCTATGTCACCCCTTTTCCACGCGCATTTCCATCTCTATGGCAGGCTGTTAGCCTCAAGCCGGCCGTGGTGGCTGAGCGGTTCTAGGCGTTTCAGTCCGGAACCGCGCGACCGCTACGGTCGCAGGTTCGAATCCTACCTCGGACATGGCTGTGTGTGATGTCCTTAGGTTAATTAGGTTTAAGTAGTTCTAAGTTATAGGGGACTGATGACCTCAGATGTTAAGTCCCATAGTGGTCAGAGCCATTTGAACCATTTTTTTGTTAGCTTCAGAGTGCCTCTTTCCTGATAGTAAGTGATGCGTGTTACAAGACTAGATCCCGTAGAAAATAAGCAATATAGTGCTTTTCATTTGTCATCAATTTGCTCTACCAAGAACCGACGGAAGAATCAGTTAACATGATACACAGATGTCTTTGAATGATCGACGGTGCTCTGAGCAGATTAAAAGGCATTTAAATCGCTATAGATTAAATACCATGTCTATCATATTTTGTTCACAATACTTCATCAATCAGTAACAAAAAAATCTTTACTGCAGTCCAAATAGCTTTTTATATTTTATTTTGAGGGAGTTATTTTTACCTTTAAAATGAGTGCATTTTGATGCTCTGGTCACTGTGTTTTGAAGTTTATAATATAATTTGATGTGTAATTTAATACTGTCGACAGCTGCGTCCGTTGATGTTAAGCCATTTCGTCTATTACTTACGCTCATTCCATATTTAACATGTAGGTTACGAGCCATTACACTACTGCACATATTAATTTTTCAGAGTACCACAGTTATTAAAGTAGCCACTGACTATGATACAGAAGTATTTTTTTTCTTTTACACCATATAGGTGTATACACCTTTCCAGTCAGTATTTCATAAACAGTTCTTGGAATCTTTAGAAGTTAAGCATCATGAAGTGAGGGACTATTAACTATGACTTCGGAGTCTCAAAAAAACTATTAAGACCATAATAGTAACATTTCTACTCGTGCAAATCAAATTTGTTCGAAAATTGTGTTAAGGAAGTTGGGTCAAAATTTCTTGTGGTCTAAATAGAACATGAACAGAGTTTCAATGTAAATGCTTAAAAACTATGTCCTTTTGCCTGCAAATTCTAATATACAAAGTGTTTCAAAGTATTTGTATCAAACGGTACCGGGTGAGAGATCACATCGTGATTAGCAACTTCTGATAGAGACAAAATGTTCGCTGACGATTTCCATCGCCGCTAGGCATTCTTTTGTATAGGTTATGCCACTGAAGGCGGAAGGACGTTGGTAGCCTGCAGCGTGCATATGCCTTGTGTGTTGCCTATTATCCAGCCATCTGCTCCCTATGAAAGGGCGTAGGCCCAACAAAATTAAAGTTCCTGATTCGCTTCTAAAATATGTCTCTCCTCTTGTTTCCCATAGCGCAAACTATAAACCCTAGACGTTTGATGCAAAGATTTTGATGCACCTTGTATGTAATTACCTAAACGTTGTCATACAAGGGTTGGAACTTAAATAGTGTTCAAAATGTTCAAATGTGTGTGAAATCTTATGGGACTTTACTGCTAAGGTCATCAGTCCCTAAGCTTACACACTACTTAACCTAACAAACACAAACACCCATGCCCGAGAGAGGACTCGAACCTCCTCCGGGACCAGCCGCACACTCTATGACTGCAGCGCCTGAGACCGCTCGGCTAATCCCGCGCGGCTTTAAATAGTGGCAACTATTTATTCACAACCGATACAAAAGAGTTACATGTTTACACCTGTTACTGTCGTTCAAACTAGTCACTTACGTTGTGTAGAACCCGTTGCCAGCGATGTGGAAGGCGTATTATACCGTCAGCTGGGCCTGTTCTGTTGAATGGAGCGAATGGAGCGGTCTACTGCCTGTCGAATCTCTGGAACAGTTCAGAAGCGAATGCCACGAAGTGGTTCCTTCATCTTCGGAATCAAATCAAAGTCACAAGGACTTAATTCCGGGGAGTATGGTGGATGGTACAGTACTTGCCAGTACCACCGACCGAACAGAGCAGCCACAGCTTGCGCTGTAAGCGCCCGCGCATTGTCGTGCTAAATGATGGTGTCGCCGCTTCTTTCGCAAAGCTGGGCCGCAGGTGATGCTCCAAAAACCAACATTAATACTGTGCATTGACGATCTGCCGTGGAGGAACGTAATGCGTTAGGATAACACCATCACAGTCGTACACGAGAATCACCATAACTTTAGACCGCTCCATTCGCACTATCAACAGAAGAGCCTCTGCTGGCAACGGGTTCTACACAAGGCTGGTGACTACTTTGGAGGACAGTAACAGGTGCAAGCATGTAACTCTTCTGAATCGATTGTGAATAAATAGTTGCCACTATTTAAGTCCCAACCCTCGTAGCTTCGTAAAATTAATCTGAAGAACGAGGTGCATGAGCATTGGGCCGTAAGATCGGCAAATAAGGCCATTGCAAAATTATACATAAGTATTACTTTAAAGTAACAACACATATTCCACAAATAAGCCTCATCTACCCATCTTCCCCACTGCTACAACGCATTTGCCTTGACACCGGATACAGCCACCAAGTTTCGTCAATACGGGATTGCCGAATTTAATTAGGTAGAGTTCGCAAGATATCTCATTATCTTCATTTGTTTCTTCCTAGGATTCTGATGAACCTTACTCTGATGATTCATCTTGTAGGTGAAGTCGCTTCTGAACCTGAAGTTTCTTCAAGCTGTCTGACTAAAAAGACTTACGTTTTCTCAACCCTTGTTTTTTATTATTTATAGTTTCTGTATGTTTTGGAAGTTGGAATCCTGTTTCCTATCCGAAGATTTTGATCTAGATATCCTTGGAGACGGCAACAACTTGTGGAATGAAGCACAAACATTTGATGTATCATTGTGTCATGAACAGGATTAATAGGAGGTGGCGTAAGCTGAAATTCAGTTTCCTTTGGTGTGTTTTCTTGGCTCGAGGATGTACTCGTTGGGAAGAACTCTTGTTCAGCCAGTGCGTTTACAGTCAATGAGTCCATTTTCTGCAGTCTATGGTGTTGTCACTTTCATCCATGAAGCCTTGAAAAATTTCGAAATCGTAGTTTCTTGATCTTTCTTTTCCTTTGATCTTCCTTGGTCCTTACTAAATATTGTTTCGACACCTTTCAACTTTTCTGGGGATATTGTCCACTTTGTTCTCGTCTTTGTGTTTCACACGTCATTCTCGATTCACAAAGAAGGAGTTACATTTATATATTCCCATCGGCAATACAAAACGAAAACAAAATAATTCAATGTGAAAACTAAATTTAATTGCAATAACCTCACATAAAAGTATTGTCCCTTATGATCCTGACTGTATTGACCCAGTTTTCCAGAAACGCAAAACAATTTTCTTTCTTAAGTTGGTAGTCTTAAGCAAGTATATTAACGCACTGGTAATATCATAACCTCTTCTCCAGTATATAATATTACTGTGCAACGAATATTTAATTAAATACTAACCGAGTTATCAGACATATATTAATTTTAAGACTAGAATATACTCAGAACTTAAGACAAAAAACACCATCTTCCATAAATTTTAATGCAGGAATGAGTATATCTGACAATGTCTTCTACTTTCCAACTTATACACCGACCTCTAACAGTCATATCTATTTGGCAACACTTCCTTCACCACTTCGTGCGTGACGATCAGGAGCATTTTTCTAGAATTGACCTGATTCTCCTCCCCACCCCATTCGGTTGACCTTACCCAAAATGACAAGATATAGCTCCAGAATAAACACAGTATTTATTCATTGGTGTTCACAAATGAGGAGATGTGTTCTTGACACCAAAACATTAGAAAAAGTCCATACGATTAGGAGTTCGAAAATGCTTCCATAGAGTGTTAAGTGATTTTATAGTTAATGTCGCATCTGATACATTTAACGAAACACATTTACAATAACTGCTCGAAGTGACCTCCTTGTGCTTCTAAAATGCTTTGAGCCTGCGTCCCATGCTTTGCTATACTGTCTCAAAAATCCCTAGAATGCGTAGAATTTGGTTAAATCCTTTTCGGATACGCTTTCCTAGAACATCGACATTAGGTACAGAGGTTGAATATACCAAGGATTTTAGATGTCACCAGGGATAAAAATCCTCTGGATTCAGCTCTGGTTACCCGACAAACTGTGCAATGGATCCACTCGAGCAATCTATCGGTTTGAAGACTGGTTATCGACATACAGGCGAACTTTTTAACTTGGGTGAAGCACCGTTGTTCACAAACCACATCCATTGGATGACGTCTGGAGAATGTATTGTACCGGGGATTTAAGGTAACAAATAATTATTGTGAGATCGATTGTCAGTTCAAATCAGGATCTGCTATCTAACATTTAGAGGGCGAGTACACAACCTTAAAGCTGTTTATGCCTCACTTGCTAACATAGGGGTGTGGTTGTGCACTGTTTGCATTTTGCCCTTACGAGACACTGATTAATAATACTGCAAGCCTAATGAACAGTCAATGACTAATATATAAAACTACAAAATAAATACCGAAGTATTTCAGTAAAGCAATTAAGGAATGCTCTCTCATCATATTAATGTAGCCTAATCACAGGATTAAAGTTCACAATCAGTTCATTCGGATGAAGCACGAGATACTTTGGATTGTGGTCTTCCACAGATTAACATTAAATAACAGATAAGCAAATGAAATACGAAATAACTGATGTAGTGCACCAAATAGAGCGTACAGAGGCAATGAATAATGCAAGTGTGATATCCTAAATCGCTCCAGCTAAATGCCGGGGTCGTTCCTTTGAAAGGGCACAGCCGACTTTCTTCCCCATCTTCACCTAATCCCGATTGAACCAGTGACCTTGCTATTTGATCTCCTCCCCCAAAACCAACCAACCAACTAATGTAAGCCAAAACTATGGTTCAGTGCATCAAAATCAACTAAACTGTATAAATTCCTAACGATCAACAAGTTTATCCAAGGCTGTGTGCAAGAACTAACACACCATAGCAACGCTAAGTCAATGTTAGCTATGCAAGCACTCAGTATTGAAACATTCTCTGTGTCGGAAATTGATATACAACAAGATGACTAATTCCCAAATCGGTGTACACAGAAATGTTCTTAACACCGAACGCATTGGATCTGTGCGCTTCTCTCGCGGCTCATCCTTACCCAACAAGCTACGTACTTCAGAAGACCACGAAACGTCCTGTTTACCTTTCTATCATATTCATCACGAGATCGACTACTGCGGTCAATTGAATATCTGGAGGCTTGACCACCGTTCCATTGGATATAAGTTTTTACACTTTTAAATATTTCAAATACACATAATACACTCATCAAAAAAAGTTTTGCATCACCCTGGTTCCCAGAACTCCTCAAGATAGACGTTTACTGTGGATATTGTATCACAGACACAGTCCCCTTGACTGTTCAGAGATGTCACTAAATCCGCCCAAAAATGTGAACAACCATGCATAAGCAGCGCCTATTAGACGGAGGGGATCCGATAGCCGATCAGTTCTAGTTATTCCACCAGGAAGGAGGTATACGTCTCGTGTTGTCTGTAGTTCAACCACGCCTAGACGGTTAATACCGCAGTTTGATCGCTTCCGCATTGTTACTTTGTGCCAGGAAGGGCTCTCAACAAGGGAAGTGTCCAGGCATCTCGGAGTGAACCAAAGCGATGTTGTTCGGACATGGAGGAGATACTGAGAGACAGGAACCATCGATGACATGCCTCGCTCAGGTCACTCAAGGGCTACTACTGCAGTCGATGACCGCTACCTACAGATTATGGCTCGGAGGAACCCTGACAGCAACGCCATAATGTTGAATAATGCTTTTCGTGCAGCCACAGGACGACGACTCAAACTGTGTGCAAGAGGCTGGATGATGTGCAACTTTACTCTCAATGTCCATGGCGGGGTCCATCTTTGCAACCACGACACCATGCAGCGCGGTACAGATGGGCCCAACAACGTGCCGAATGTATCGCTCAGGATTGGCATCACCTTCAACCAGACAATCGTCGGAGACGTGTTTGGAGGCAACCTGGTCAGGCTGAACGCCTTAGACACACTGACCAGAGAGTGGGGCAAGGTGGAGGTTCCCTGTTGTTTTGGGGTGGCATTACGTGGGGACGACGTACGCCGCTGGTGGTCATGGAAGGCACCGTAACGGCTGTACGATACGTGAATGCCATCCTCCGACCGATAGTGCAATCATATCGGCATCATATTAGCGAGGCATTCGTCTTCAAGGACGACAATTCGCGCCCTCATCGTACACATCTTGTGAATGACTTCCTTCAGGATTACGACATCACTCGACTAGAGTGGCAGTATGTCCTCCAGACATGAACCCTATCGATCATGCCTGGGATAGATTGAAAGGGTTGTTTATGGACGACGTAACTCACCAACCACTCTGAGGGATGTACGCCGAATCGCCGTTGAGGAGTGGGACAATCTGGACCAACAGTGCCTTGATGAACTTGTGGATAGTATGTTACGACGAATACAAGTATGCATCAATGCAAGAGGACGAGCTACTGGGTGTTAGAAATACCGGTGTGCACAGCAATCTGGATCACCACCTCTGAGCGTCTCGCTGTATGGTGGTACAACGTGCAATGTGTGGTTTTCATGAACAATAAAAAGGGCTGAAATAATGTTTATGTTGATCTCTATTCAAATTTTTTGTACTGGTTCCGGAACTCTGGGAACCGAGGCGATGCAAAACTTTTTTGTGGTGTGCACGTAACTTTAAACAGCTTACGGATAGATATCACATCATTATACAGGGTGTCCTATTTATTTTGACCACTCTAAACAACTGTTTGTCCAGATGCAAATTACAAAATGTTTCAAGAAAATGTTCTTTAGCCGTCAGGGGGACATAAAAAAAATGATCAAATGTGTGTGAAATCTTATGGGACTTAACTGCTAAGGTCATCAGTCCCTAAGCTTACACACTACTTAACCTAAAGTATTCTAAGGCCAAACACACACACCCATCCACGAGGGCGGACTGGAACCTCCCCCGGGACCAGCCGCACAGTCCATGACTGCAGCGCCCTAGACCGCTCGGCTAATCCCACGCGTCTGGGGGACATCAATCAGCACGACTGCCTTCGTTGTAGCTTTTTTTTTTTTTTTACAAAGATATGAACAGCGATATGACTTTCTTTAATGGTACCCTGTATTTTTTATTCGGTAATTCCTTTCCTCTCCCAAAGACCTATTTAAAAATGTATCACAGTGTACCATTCACTGAACCACAACGTTATTAATTACACAACACGACACTGACTTTGAGCCCAGGATCACAAACGCGTCCACTTGCTGGAGTTGTCAGAAAACAAATGAAAACCAAGTAAAAATATAACCCAAAGTTGAATTTGACTCTCCTGTACCATTGCCCAGAAGTAGAACATTCAAAGGTGCTCAAAGTGGTGACCCTGGACACCGATACACTGGTGCACATGTTGAATGAAAGAATTATTTACTGCTTCCAGTGTTGCGTGCTGAAGAGAATTACAAACAAGCACGATACGTTGCTGCATGTCCTCTGGAGTTGTTGGAAAGCCGGCCGGTGTGCCCGTGCGGTTCTAGGTGCTTTAGTCTCGAACCGCGTGACCTCTACGGTCGCAGATTCGAATCCTGCCTCGGGCATGGATGTGTGTGATGTCCTTAGGTTAGTTAGGTTTAATTAGTTCTAAGTTCTAGGGGACTGATGACCACAGACGTTAAGTCCCATAGTGCTCAGAGCCATTTGAACCATTTTTTTTTAGTTGTTGGAATATCGCTATAGACAACGTCTTTAATGCATCCCCCCCCTCCAAAAAAGTCTAGAGGATTTAAATAGGGAGACGTAGCAGGTCAAGTAACTGTTCCTCCTTGACCAATCCATCTGCCAGGATACCTTCGTTTCAGAACACGACGTGCACGCAAGGCACTATGTGCTGGACATCCATCGTATTGATATCACATAAGCATTCTTGTTCTTAGCGGCACTTCATCCAGAAGAGAGGGAAGAATCCGTCTGAGGTAGTTGGTATACACTGTACCGCTTAGACTACCATTGATGAAATAAGGGCCAATAGTTATAGTACCAAGCACCCCACACCAGACGTTAACTCTCCATTGACGCTGCCAAACCATCGTGGGTTGTCGCTGGACCAATAATGCATGTTCCTTGTATTTACCTGTCTTTTGTTTGAGAAGGAACATTCATCGCTAAATAGAACATTGGAGAAGAAGTTCGGGTTGGCGAAGATTTGCTGCTGTGCCCACTGACAGAACTGTACATGGTTCTGGAAATCATTCCAATGCAATTCTTGATGTAGGTATACATGGTAAGGATGGAACAGGTGACTTGTAAGAATACGATGTACAATGGTTTTAGAAATGTCTATCTCGTGTTCAAGCTGTCGTGTGCTTGCATGTGGATTCATAGCAACGGAAGGGAGAACAGTAACTTCGCAGCTTCGTCTGTGCGAATGCTACGACGATTGCGTTGTTGTGGGCTGAAACTTCCCGTTTCCTGAAGCGTCGCAACAAGACAAGAAAACATCCGTCGGGAAGGTGTTTTCTAGTCAGGATATCGCTCTCTGTACAGTTCCGCTGCCTGCGTAGCATTTCGCCTACCTTCAACAACAACAATAAAAAAACGTTATGTCGATGCAGTTTGTCGGAAGGACAGCCTTTACTGCCGGCCGCTGTGGCGGATCGGCTCAAGGCGCTTCAGTCCGGAACCGCGCTGCTGCTACGGTCGCAGGTTCTAATCTTGCCTCGGGAATGGATGTGTGTGATGTCCTTAGGGTAGTTAGGTTTAAGTAGTACTAATTCTAGGGGACTGATAACCTCAGATGTAAAGTCCCATAGTGCTTAGAGCCATTTGAGACATTTGAACACCCTAAACTGTATGCCTACTCTACACAACAGTATTTAAAAGGACTAAATTACTGTACTAAATGTACCCGTACGTAAGAAAACAGTATTGCAATTACTGTTCTACTATCTCACATTTCCCATAGATGAGTAGCATTTCTACCTTCTCTTCGTTGGTATACATTCTACTCACAGAACTCAACTGACGGTGGTTGATGGAATGACGGGTGAACATTCTAGTTATGTTTACATTTGTCCTCTGTCAACGTCAGCACGTGGATGTGTTCCATTACCCCAAGTACCTGCACTAAGCGCTAGGAGCGTCAACGTCAACGTTGTGTTATGTGATTAATAACGTTGTGTTTCAGTGAATGATACACTGTGATACATGTTTGAATAGGTCTTGAGGAGAGGAAAGGAATTACCGAATAAAAGATACAGAGTACCATTTAAAGAAGTCATACCGCTGTTCATATCTTTGTAAAAAACAAAGCTACAACGTAGGCAATCATGCTGATTGATGTCCCCCTGACGGCTAAAGAACATTTGCTTGAAACATTTTGTAATTTGCATCTGGACAAACAGTTATTTAGGATAGTCAAGATAAATAGGACACCCTGTATGTTAAAATTGTAAGATTATCTACTTTAAGATATATTTTACATTTAGCAAAAAACGGAACAGCAAGCATTAGTCGAATGTATTAGTTCACGCAGCTCGCCAATTCCTCTCTGCGTTACGCAAAGTGATGTCTTATAAACATTCTTTTACAATTTTTTTGTTAAACAGACATAAATAAATTGAAACAGTAATTTATATGTTTCGTGCTGAAGCTGATATTTTGTGTATCTGTGGAGAACTCTCAGCGTCGGCACCCAATTCTTTAGTTAAATAATTTATTTGTAACAATTACTCTGTATGTTTTGCACTATGCTATATATGCTCATTTAATGGCTGACTTCGAGCCATACCAGACGATGTGTCATATGCATACGTAGCCTGTGTGTAGCTTTTGTTATTATTGTTATAAACAATTTTCCACATAATTATTAATAATTTTCATAATATTTAATGTATAAGTATGGTAATAATTTTACTGAACTCGTCTGTTTCATGCGATTTCAATGTTCTCTTCAGATTTTCTGTAGCTCGTCTGGGACTGATTTTAGTGTTTGTGATAAATATTTGAAGCTTTAATTTTAACTCAGTCAGAATCTTGCCATACCGCTTAGCGTCTATAGCTTTCCAGGCTGCTTCTGCCCAGAGGTCCGCTCCTCTTCACCCAACCTCATCTCCTGCTTCCTGCAACGACTTTGAGCTCACCCAGTATTTTCATACCTACCTGATCTAGCCGCCTGTATACAACCCCTTGCTATGTGACGCTCAGATAAGCCTCCAGTTCTCTAATTAATTTATGTGTGTAACGGACAGACTGCTCTTGATGTTATTAAGTACGGAATCAAGTAAATGCAGCACCTCATATCCGAGAAACCGTAGGTATGTTTGTCCACTAAGACGTTCTGCGTAGAAACAGAGAAATAAGATGATCATGAATGATTCCACAACAAGCGTTATTTTTGGGCAAAAAGAGAATTAGACAAACTAAAAATAAATCCCAAGACCATCTGTAAAGAATACCGCAAATAAAAATCTACGTTTGAGGTGCATCGCATAATCGGGGCCACTACAGGGAATTCACTTTATAACTCGTTAACTGGGCATTTTCGGAGCTATGTTCATAACATTATTTTGTGAATATTTAGTGTTACAAACATATGCTTACATTTACGGACATCAATTTATAAACACCATGTATATGCTCTAAAGGTTTGTAAATCCACAATGTACTATGTCACCGATCCCTTTCAATACTGTACGCCCGAATCCTGTCAGAACTGTTGCTTACCCCTCTCGGTATTACAACAGAGTTCTTCATCGCATAATTCTTGCACAAAGAACCTATGTTTTCCCCATCTTGGCTAAGAAATGCACTTATCTTTATGAACTACTATTTCTTGATCCTTCTTGAACCAGAGGGTCCATAACTGTTCAGAACTACTACCTAATAGTACGACTTTCCTCCTCCTTCCTACCTTATCTGAAACAATTGATTTCCTATTGAAAGACTGCTGAACTTTGGTTACTATTACTTCTGTCAGAGAATCTTCAATTTGTGATGTAGCACGGCAACACTATTGAATGAGCCCATCGCTAAAATATTTGCTTCTGTGGCTCCTATTTCCTGATACATCTCCCCACATATTACCCTCCTTCCATTTTAACATATGCAGTTCCTTCCTAACACTCCTAGTTCAACTATTAAGTTCCAAAACTTGAACTAAGTTTCTGTCTCCTTCATAGAATCTGCAGAGGCTGCACAGCACCCCAGAGCTAACTTTTATACGGAATTTCTGACTAATTATCGACACTGTCTTTCAAAAACATTCATCTGATCGTGTAAAAGAATGAAGTATGGCCATAACACAACAACAAAACAAGTCTTGATTCCTTCTATTCAGCAGATGCAGTTCAGTTATAACTGTGCAACGTTATTTTCGTCGAGAGTGGTTTCTAGATTACCCGAGGAGAATGTAACGCAACAACACGCTGTCATTTAGGAGCTACTTCGAAGTCTGTGTTGATACAGACAATATGCAATTATCTCTGTGCAAGCAATTATCCCCCCTCCCCCTAGTGCCATGGTACATGGTGAAGGTGGGAAACAGTGCGCAAGCATGCAGTCCCACAGGTTCAGCAGGAAGCTGGGTGAATGAAATTTGAAATGAAATGATCGCAAGGAATTGATGGCCAGGAGTTCACACCGGGGGAAGTTCGGCCACCGAGATGCAATTTTTTTCAGGTGACGCTACACTGGGCGACTTTCATGTCGATGATGATGAAACGATGAGGACAACACACCACCCAGTCCCCGAGAGGAGAAAATCTCCGACGAGGCCGGGAATCTAACCCGGGCCCGCTGCATCGCAGTCAGACGCAGTGATCATTCATCTAAGGGGCGGATATCTTTTATAACTAAACAGGGTAATTTGAGGGTTTTTCAGTATGACGATACGATAGTCCAAAGTGTTGTCCATTTTGACAGTCTACATTTCGACAATGGTTTGATATTTCAAAGTGATAATGCAAGAGCCCTCTTCCACTTTTACCAAGAGAGTTGTCGCAGTGGTAAGGCGCTGGACTCGTATTCGAAAGAACAACAATTTAAATTCCCGTCTGCTCACCAATATTTACGTTTTACGTGGTTTCCAGAAATCGTTAAAGATGAATACTGTGTCATGGCTATCAGATTTTATTGAGGTAAGAAATGGCATGGCTGAACGTGAAGGAGAGAAACTTTATTAAGCAATGCACAAGGCATCGTGTTAGGTGGACATTAGAATGTGAGCCAGTGCTCTGTTTGACGTCATACTTGTGAGGCAATGTGACTAGTAGATGCTGGCATACAGCCAGAATGTTCGAGTACATTCTCGAAAGTTTTGTAAGAATCTCGAGGATGACCTTGAGAAGAGTCAAGGGAAAATAGCTCTATGGGAGAAACTCGCAAAATAGTCCCTGAAAAAAACAATAAACACTGACAAAAAAATCGCAACACTAAGTAGGAATTGTGCGAAATAAATGAAACCGGTAGACGCGTTTGTACATCTGAAAGTTGATGTCTGTTCAAATTTCGCAGTAATTGCTTGAGAGTGACGCTAGTAACGCCACTGTGAGGATGAAAACCAGGTTTGCTTTAAATACACGCTGTAACGCTCGTACGCTTCAGTTACTTTTGAAATTGATTTGATGGGGTGAACAGATGTTAGTCAAGAGTACCATTAATGCGACAAAGACGCCATTCTCAGCACCTCACTGAGTTTGAACGAGGTCGTGTAATAGGGCTACGAGAAGCTGGATGTTCCTTCTGTGATACTGTATTGCAGTAACACTTGACAGGAATGCTGGTAGCGGTGGTCACCAAAATGTACGGTCGCAAGAATACCAGGCTCCGGATGGCCACTTGACTCTACCGAGAGGGAAGACCATTGTGTTCGGAATATGAGTGCCGCGTAGTACCTCATCTGCAGCAGCAGTTTGAGCAGCAGGGGGAACCGCAGTGACACAACGAATTATTACAAATCGGCTACTTCAAGGGCAGCTTCGAGCCAGATTCCCTGTAGCGTACTGACCCCAAACCACAACCATTTGTGACTTAAGAAGTGTCAAACAAAAGTTCATTGGGGGGCAGGGTGGACGTCTGTTGTGTTTTCTGATGAAAGCTGGTTCTGCCTCAGTGCCAATGATGGTCATTAGTTGGTTCGGACGAGGTCAGATTATCATGGTTATCCCACGCACCCTAACTACAAATTTATACGTCAGACTGGTGATTCGACCTTCTGCGCTGCCATTCATGAACAGCATTCCAGTGGGTGTTTTCCAACAGGATAACGCTCGCCCACATACCGCTGTTGTCACGAAATATGCTCTATAGCGACATGTTGTCCTAGCCTTCTCGATCACCAGATCTGTCTGCAATCGAGGACGTACGAGACATCATCGAACGACAATTCCAGCGGCATCCACAACCAGCCTTAACCGTCTGTATTGAACGACCAAGTGCAACAGGCATGGAATTCCATCCCACAAACTGACATCCGGGACCTGTACGACACATTGCATGCACGTTTGGAATCTTGCATTCGACATTCTGGCGATTACAGCTGTTATTAATGTACCAGCATTTCACATTGGCAATGGCTTATCTCGCACTTACACTAATCTGTGATCTTGCAATGGTACTCACTTCAATGCGTTAACTAGATAAACGTATTCGCGAAATTTCATTACCCTACATTAACTGTTTTTTGGTGCTGGAATTCGCATAAGCGGCTAGCGCAGAAGACTAAAAGCAGTGAACAGTTAGCATTGAAGAGTAGCCGTCAGAAGCCGTCGGTACCTCAGCTGAGTCGTCGGGATCACTCAGTATGGAGTGACACTTGGATGCTGCTGCGTTAAAAACTATAAGTAGTCTGTGCATAGTCGACGGAGGACAATTGAGTTTCCGATAAGCATCCAGGAACAATTATTGCCTTTAGTTTTGTGCCTGTTATGGAAGAACAAGAACTTCAGAATTTGTCTCTAGTATCAGCGATTAATATTTTATATTATATGTTTGTTAGAACACAAAGAGGGACAAGCGCTGCCTCATACTTTTCCCCTATTGCAAATGAGGTATCTGATTGTGTATAGTCACAATAAATAATAACTGGTACTTTCAGTGTGTTACCTCCAGTTGTGGTTAACGTACTTGATTGCGTATTGGCGGAACGAGTTGCAAGCAGAGCGCTCGTCTCTGAAAGCGAAAGGTAGGACTCAGGATCTGGGAGTTGCTGGATAGGCCTAACATACAGAGTAATAGGGTACAATATTAATATATAAAGATATGCAGCTACCTTACGACACCTCTCCGGGTAGGGTTAAATAACTTGAAAAATAAATTGTTCTTAAATTGAATCCTTAAGTGTCTGCAGCCTTATTCACATCCTACGAATCACAACTTCTATTCTCCATTCCGGATTCAGCTGTGTTAAGCGCTCTAGGAACTTTTCTGCCTCTGACTCCGTTAAAGGTGACTTAGTAGACACACCATCATCGACGTCCTGACTGCTCTACGCAGGCAACACCTTCGTCCAAGCTTGTGGTAGGACATTCGCTGGGACACGACAGCTGTGGTGGTTCCATTAAGGCACATTGGAAATTCCCTTCCCCTTCCTTCTCCAATGTGAGCTAGGCTCTGTATCTAATGACTGCGTGGTTAACAGAACGTTAAACCGTCACTTTTCTTCCTTTCTTTGAACACCTTTCACTAGGAGGCATGGGTCAGTCAAAAGGACAAGCCTGTGGTATTTGCAAGAACCCGATTGATTGTGCTTGGGACGAGTTGAAACTTTCAGCTTGTCGTGGCAAGACCTTCTTCACACTACATGATATCGCTGATAAACCCGTTGGAGTTCGTGACTCTGATGTCCAGTGATACATACACTATGTGATCAAAAGTATCCGGACACACAGCTGAAAATGACTTACGAGTTCGTTGCGCCCTCCATCGGTAATGCTGGAATTCAGTGTCGTGTTCGCCCATCCTTAACCTTGACGACAGCCTCCAGTTTAGCAGGACTACGTTCCCACAGGTGCTGGAAGGTTTCTTGGGGAATGGCAGCCGATTCTTCACGGAGTACTGCACTGAGGAGAGGCGTCGATGTCGGTCGGTGAGGCCTGACACGAAGTCGGCGTTCCAAAACATCCCAAATGTGTTCTATAGGATTCAGGTCAGGACTCTATGCAGGCCAGTCCAACCACTGCGCCACAGGCCGTGCATTATGAGCAGGTGCTCCATCGTGTTGAAAGATGCAATCGCCATTCCCGAATTGCTCTTCTACAGTGGGAAGCAAGAAGGTGCTTAAAACATCAAAGTAGACCTTTGCTGTGATATAGCCACGCAAAACAACAGGGGGTGAACGCCTCCTCCATAAAAAACACCACTACACCATAGCACCACCGCCTCCGAATTTTACTGTTGGCACTACACACGATGGCAGAACCCACACCCTGCCATCAGATGGCCACATTCTGTACCGTGATTCGTCACTCCACAAAACGTTTATCCACTGTTCAATCGTTCAATGTTTACGCTCCTTACACCAAGTGAGGCGTCGTTTGGCATTTACCGGCGTGATGCGTGGCTTATGAGCAGCCGCTCGACCATGAAATCCTAGTTTTCTCACTTCCCGTCTAACTGTCATAGTACCTGCAGTGGATCCTGATGAAGTTTGGAATTCCTGTGAGATGATCTGGATAGATGTCTGGCTATTACACATTACGACCCTCTTCAACTGTCGGCGGTCTCTGTCAGTCCACAGACGAGATTGGCATGTACGCTTTTGTGCTGCACGTGTCCCTTCACGTTTCCACTTCACTATCATATCAAAACTGTGGACCTGGGATGTTTAGGAGTGTGTGAATCTCTCGTACAGTCGTATGGCACAAGTGACACCGAATAACCTGACCACCTTCGAAGTCCGTGAGTTCTGCGGAGCGCCCCATTCTAGTCTCTCGCGATGTCTAATGACTACTGAGGTCGCTAATATGGAGTACCTGGCGGTAGATAGCAGCACAATACACCTGATATGAAAAACGTATGTATGGGGGTGTCCGGATACTTTTGATGTCATAGTGTACACTGTTTCTCGACGATTATCAGGCGTCAGACAAATTTAGTACCCGTCGGTGAAGAGAATGTCACACCGCTGATACAGATGTTCCTTGCTTACAAGGGGACCGTAAGAACTTCCCCTTGTCGATCTGATTCATATTGAAGGCCTGTCATCTACGGAGCACCGTACGATTCAGAATGTTACTCATCATAGAAACATGGGAAACAATAACTATTGCGATCTCTAATGAACGTCCGATTTTTCCATGTGCGTGGTTGTTTCAATGTCTTTATTGCAGTCCACAGCTCGTGGTCGTGCGGTAGCGTTCTCGCTTCCTGCGTCCGCGTTCTAGGATTCGATTCCCGGCGGGGTTAAGGATTTTCTCTGCCTCGTGATCACTGGGTGTTGTGTGCTGTCCTTAGGTTAGTTAGGTTTAAGTAGTTCTAAGTTCTAGGGGACTGATGACCGTAGATATTAAGTCCCATAGTGCTCAGAGCCATTTTTTTCTTTATTGCAAAACAAACTTGCATTACGTTTGTAAGCAATGTTCGGTCATCACACAGTTTCGTGGAACACGATGAGAATCTTTTGTTACAATTTGCTCAATTCTCACAAAGATGTGAGAATGAAATTTAAAAAAAAAACAACACAGAAAGAGAGATTCCATTCTCAGATCTCCCGCTTATTAAACTAACCGCTTACTCTATTGGCTGCGGAATCCCTGGTTACTGCTTACCATACGAAATATGTAATAACACTCACAGTCTTACAACTCGACTTTCTTTAAAATAGTTAAAAGTTGTGTCTTGGTATTTAAATATGTTGAAGTCCCAGTTGTGCCGTAAATAGCGCGTCAATATGAATCAACTCGATGAGGGGATGTTCGCACGGTCCCCTTGTGATGCGGCGCGTGGGAGTTAGTACTGTTGTAAACGTAAACTTTTACAATCACAAGATGAAATGATCGTGCTGCATTGTTGGCTGGGAGACCCCGTGCAGGGTGTTCGGCCACCGAAATTGCTTCTTAGCTGACCCCACTTCGGCGACTTGCGAGCCAATGATGATGAAATACACACAACACCCAGTCATCTCGAGGCACAGAAAATCCCTGACCCCGCCGGGAATCGGACCCGGGTCCCGTGCGCGGGAAGCGAGAACGCTACCGCAAGACCACGAGCTACGGACTTAGACCCACAAATGTCACATTTATTAAAATATTCCGCGCTATTATTCCGTGCTTGGATGATTTCTTGTTCAAACATGAAGTTCCGTCACCATCTGTAGTGGAAATCTTCAATGGGTTTGCAATTTTTTCTAAAGCCGTTGGCAAACGGGACGAGTTAGCTAACGTTGACGTGGCGCTCTATGAGTTTTGTGACATCACTTCCTGCAACTTCACGTTGAGGATCCATTTCGTCACGCGAAACAAAAATAAGTTGTGAGATATTTCGGCGACGCGACACGTAAAGTAGAACCAGTAGGAAGCAAGAACACTCCCTACGTCACAAGCAGAAAGCAAGACGCCATATTGCACTTGTCTTGTTGAGTAGAAGCCCGTATTCTGAGGGTTTTATGCTATACCTTACACTCAATGAATATATGCCGTTTCTAAGTACCAGCACATTGAATATCTCGAGAACGAATCGTTGTTCGTACGATTTTTTGTAGTAAAACTACGGGAAACGTCATATTGGTCATTAAAGAATTTTCATATCGAGTTTTTATCGCTTAATAATTCACATGTTATCATAATAAGCAGATTTTAGGCAATGACTCATTACAGATTCATGAAAAACTTGTTAGCATTTGTTATAATTACATGTAAATTAATAACATATCGTCGATTAAGCCTGTAGAAGACTACAAGATAAAATCTGAAGTCTCTTAAAAAATGGTTCAAATGGCTCTGAGCACTATGGGACTTAACTTCTTTGATCATCAGTCCCCTAGAACTTAGAACTACTTAAACCTACCTAACCTAAGGACATCACACACATCCATGCCCGAGGCAGGATTCGAACCTGCGACCGTAGCGGTCGCGCGGTTTCAGACTGTAGCGCCTAGAACCGCTCGGCCACACTGAAGTCTCTTATAACGAAGCTACAGCACAGAGTGTAAAAAAAAAATCATAGCATGTAGAGGCAACATTTTACCCTTTTTCACCTTCATGGTCGTGGAACTTCCTTAGGAAGTCAACAGAATAACTTCTGTAATACATAATGGCCGGCCGGGGTTGCCGACCGATTCTGGGCGCTACAGTCTGGAACAGCGCGACCGCTACGGTCGCAGGTTCGAATCCTGCCTGGGGCATGGATGTGTGTGATGTCCTTAGGTTAGTTAGGTTTAAGTAGTTCTAAGTTCTAGGGGACTGATGACCACAGAAGTTAAGTCTCATAGTGCTCAGAGCCATTTGAACCATTTGAATACAAAATGTTATGTAAATAAGTGCGTTCACTGTAAGGAGTGAGTTAGCTGATGGCTTCACTGACCCCGACATGAATCTTTCTTTTTTGTCTCATTTCATGTTCACGGATATTGAAGTTCTTATTTATGCGTACCACAGACAGAACAACACGACTAGAATATGGCCAAAGAAGGAATTGTACGTTTTTATAGAGCTAACGTAGGAATTTTACGCGCGTCCATTTTTGTGAACAAACTGTATTGTTTGCGAGCCAGATAAAGCCGACAACTCCGCTGCAGAGCGCTCACAGCGCAGAAACACGTTAACTAGCTCGTCCCTTGTGCCAACGGCTTAAGGTCCGAAGCGTACCCAGGCTCGCTAATGGCGTGACGTCAGTACTGTTGTTCGAAATGGACACCCGGAGGACAAATTGATCGTGTTCATTCGATTGTGTAATTTCTGGGTCGACACAGTACTCCGAGTTGGTTAGAAATTGATTATGCGCAGCTCTGTTGCGTTCTGCTTGAGTTACCAACGCGTCATAATTTATGAGTAACACTCCCAGCTGGCGGAATTGAACGTGGGTTTCCACTGCAAAGCGGACCTGCAACGGTGTCCCACACGAATTCAGCACTCGCAGTTTAGTCTTATAATGTTCTAATGACGTCGCTGTGTGCACTAACCCGATGAGCAACTGCCCGTGCAGAAAATTTTTCTTGTCAGAAAGTGACTATACGAGCACGGCCCAAGCTTGAATGGACTATCCGAGGACAACTGGTTGGTTGAACAGTGTAGTACACACAACTCACATTCTCCCGCTCACGACTGGACACACAGTGCGCTCTGCTGAACTGCACTGAGAATGCATGTTCCCACAGGCGGATGTACTACACATTTTCCGTGGTCAAAAGAGTGTTTATTCGAAAAAATAAATTTACAACGGAGACTAGGCCGCAATCAGGAGTTTTTGGTACCTGAAGAAGCTGACGGAGCCGCCGCTGCTGCGTCCTGCTCCTATAATATGGAAGTTCGTTACTCTTTTCTGAACAGGACAGTCTACAGGGTCCGGTCAGGAGGTATAGTTTAAGAAACAAATACATTACGTCCCGCAACGAAGAAAAAAAGAAAGAAAGAACCTTACAATCCAAGGGATGTTCCTCGAATAGGATAAAAATGGTGCTGTAGACACCCGGAACGGATGTCCTACTCTGATGTTGTCTCAGTGAACATTGGAAATGTCGGAGGCAGATCTGATCGCTTTATCCGCGTTGTCCCCACTGTAAGAGGATCTATTGTTGCTGCACATCCAGTAGAGGCTGCTGTTCCCGTAATCGTCCTCCGTGACGATTTGCCTGCTCCGGTAATTGCACCTCCAGTTGCTGGACCAGACAATGTGGTCTCTAAATAAGTTTCGAATCTCAGAAATGTATCGATTTATATAGAAGACACTGTCTCAACTGTTTTTTAGCTTCACAAAAGATATTTTTCAAATGAACAAACAAATACATTGATTATCCGTAACATTATGACCACTGCTCACCGCAAGAGTGCCTGTCGGCTGATAATGTTGATGACTGGAGAACCGCGCTAGCGACGATAAAGGCCACTGATGGTGAATTCCACTGAGACAAGTGACATTGACAAAGGGCAGCCTGTTATGGATCTGCACTCAGGAAGGAGTATTTAGATAACGGCGAGGCTGGTCGGCTGTTCCTGTGATACTGTGGCAAGCATATATGAAAACTGATTGAAGGTGCCGGCCGGAGTGACCGAGCGGTTCTAGAAACTACAGTCCGGAACGGCGCGGCTGCTACGGTCGCAGGTTCAAATCCTGCCTCTGGCATGAATGTGTGTGATGTCCTTAGGTTAGTTAGGTTTAAGTAGTTCTAAGGTCTAGGGGACTGATGGCCTCAGAAGTTAAGTCCCATAGTGCTCAGAGCCATTTGAACCATTTTGATTGAAGCTCAGTGACGCCGCGAGTTTGTGGTAAGGTATTGGACGCCCACGTGTCATCACGGAACGTGGGCTTCCCTCTTCGTAAGACAGTATAGGCAACTATCTGTGTCAGAACTGCTGCGCGGGAAAACCGAGAGGTCTGAGGCGCTGCAGTCATGGACTGTGCGGCTGATCCCGGCGGAGGTTCGAGTCCTCCCTTGCGCATGGGTGTGTGTGTTTGTCCTTAGGATAATTTAGGTTAAGTAGTGTGTACGCTTAGGGACTGATGACCTTAGCAGTTAAGTCCCATAAGGTTTCACACAAACTTGAACCTGCGTCAGAAGTGACGGCAGGCACAAGGGTTTGGGATCACACTACTCACTACACACTGCTGAACGCTCCGCATGCTCGCAAGTTGACCCACTGACATCGTCAGTAACGACTGCAGTGGTCACGGGATCGTAGACGTTGGACCGTGGATCAACTGACACTTGTCGCCTGCTCAGATCAATCATAATTTTTGTCTCACCAGGACGACTGTCGTGTCCATATACGCCGTCATCAGGCCAACGACTCCTCGAAACATGCACCGCGCTGCAGATGCATGACTATGGTGTGAGTGTTATGTTATGGGCGATATTCACCTGGAATTCCATGGGAACTGTGACACCAATCGAAGGAACCATCCCAGCTGTCTTCCCCGACAGCAATGACTTCTTCCAGCAAGATAACTGGAACTGTGACACCAATCGAAGGAACCATCCCAGCTGTCTTCCCCGACAGCAATGACTTCTTCCAGCAAGATAACTGTTCAGTTACAAAGCCAGAATCGTCCATAGTAGTTTGAGGAACATCATGGTGAACTCAAGTTTATGTCTTGGCCACCAAATTTGCCCGATCTAAATCCGATGGAACACAGCTGGGACGCTATAGGGCGCCAGCCATGAGCCCACAAACAACCGACCCGAAATTAACTACACACCTGTGACCTGTGAGGATACATCTGGTGCTACACTCTCCAGAAATGTACCAAAGATTTGGCGAACGCACGTCATGCCGAACAGCTTCTGTATTGTGTCCCGGAACTGGAATATCACTCTATTAAGCATTTGGTCAGAACCCTGATGAGTGTTTGTTATAAACAGTCAGCAAAAGTATCACTTAAACGATCAGAAACTCTGGCGAATTACCCAGAATAATTACTAAACCATTCCTGTAGTATATTTATGTCTTGCACATAGGTTTTTTTTTTAAATGTACATATACAGGGTGGTCCATCGATCGTGACCGGGCCAAATATCTCACAAAATAAGCGTCAAACGAAAAAACTACAAGGAACGAAACTTGCCTAGCTTGCAGGGGAAAACCAGATCGCGCTATGGTTCTCCCGCTAGATGGCGTTGCCATAGGTCAAGCGGATATCAACTGCGTTTTTTTAAATAGCAACCCCCACTTTTCATTACATACTCGTGTAATACGTAAATAAATATGAATGTTTTAGTTGGACCACTTTTTTCGCTTTGTGATAGATGGCGCTGTAATAGTCACCAACATATGGCTCACAATTTTAGACAAACAGTTGGTAACAGGTAGGTTTTTTAAATTAAAATACAGAAAGTAGGTACTTTGAACATTTTACTTCGATTGTTCCTATGTGATACATGTGCCTTTGTGAACTTATAATTTCTGAGAACGCATGCTGTTACAGTGTGATTACCTGTAAATACCACATTAGTGCAATAAATGATCAAAATGATGTCCGTCAACCTCAATGCATTTGGCAACACGTATAACGACATTCCTCTCGACACAGACGTTTTTGAGATTCCCGATTCTCGTGCAATTTGTCTGCTACTGATGGATTAGCCGCGACAGCAGCTAAAACACCTACTTGAGCATCATCATTTGTTGCAGGTCGCGGTTGACGTTTCACATGTGGCTCAACACTTCCTGTTTCCTTAAATAACGTAAACTATCCTGCGAACGGTCCGGGCAGTTGGATGATGTCGTCCAGGATACCGAGCAGCATACACAGCACACGCTTGTTGGGCATTTTGATTACAATAGCCATACATCAACACGATATCGACCTTTTCCGCAATTGGTAAACGGTCCATTTTAACACGGATAATGTATCAAGAAGCAAATACCGTCCGCACTGACGTAATGTTACGTGATACCATGTACTTATACGTTTGTGACTATTACAGCGCCATCTATCACAAAGCGAAAAATGTGGGCCAACTAAAACATTCATATTTCTTTACGTACTGCACGAATATGTAATAAAATGGGGTTCCTATTTAAAAAAAAAAAAACGCAGTCGATATCCGTTTGACCTATGGCAGCGCCATCTACCGGGCCAACCATAGCGCCATCTGGTTTCCCCCTTCAAGCTAGACGAGTTTCGTTCTTTGTAGTTTTTTCGTTTGACGCTTATTTCTTGAGATATTTGGCCCGGTCACTGTCAATGGACTACCCTGTATAAATAATTATCAATGTTAGAGTGCAATAGCTTTCATGGAGCGATTTGCGCACTTATCAAGACACTGAATTGTTTAGGAAATTCTACCACAAACACTCCAGCAACGACTGCAGCCGGCCACTGTATTTGATACTGTTGTTGTTGACACAGCCTGTGTCAACATGGGGAATGTAGATTCCGATGTGCTATTTCCATTGGAATTGAAATTATATGCGATTGTGTAATAAAAGGACCTTTAGGTTGGTGATGACTGATAATGTAACACAGATTAGGAATAATATGAAACTGAAAAACATTTTGGAGTAGTTAAATTTTGATTTAATAAAATGAAGATCAATATTTACTGTCAATTTTTACAGACATGACGAACGCCTACGGTAATGTACCACTACCGGTATTAATACATAAACTGACGAATTACGAACTGTTAAAAAGTTTCGCTAAAATTTGTAATGTCGCATCGACAAATCACTAGCGGAAATGGCTCATACAGAGTCGGAGCGCAGTCGATGGTACTTGCCAGTCGCAAGGATCTGTCTTGTCCCCTGCTGTTCAATATATACAGCAGTGATATACGTGAACTAGTGAGAGATAACGCAAGGATCTTACAATTGTCTGACCATATGTGCAGCCATGTACCAGGAGAGACATTAAACCACTGCTCTCAGAAGGCAGGGAAGTTCATGGAGGAGTCCCAGCTTGAATGATAAATGTCTCCCACTAGGACGTATGTCTGCGAATTCACGAGGCACATATATGCACCCTTGACGCATCTAAAAATAGTCCTGTTAAGTCCTATTAAAGTCCCAGTCAAGGAAACTGTTAAATATTTAGGATCGGAAATTTCCCCACAAACTGACCTGGAGCTCATATATCGGAACAAGAGCGGAAAAAAGCGAAAGAGCAGTAAAACCCTATGACGGTTAAGGTCATTATCTGGAGAGCAGAACTCAGTGTGACACTGAACAGCTATCGAGCGGTCATTCATCCTCACGTGGACTACGCATGAATCTGCTTCAGGTTCGGAAGCACGTTCAATCTACTAAAACTGGGTATCATACAGTATAAAGCTCTATAGACATGCGTCGGTGCGATAAAATCGACTCCAACAAATACATTATTAAGGCAGGTGTTAAAAGCCCCACAACACGTCCGGCCGCATTATATCGTATAGAAGTTCATGCTAAAACACAGACACTTCACAAAAGTGTCAGTCATGTAGAAGATCCGGAAGGTTGTAAACGAGTATTTTACAGGACGATATTCGATCAAGTCCAGACAGCACAATCTTGGGGATGCTACAGATTATATTTGGAAATGCCAACTGTTAGTGCAGAGCTAGTAGCCATTATCTTTTTATTTTTTCTTTTATTTAGTTATCAGTTTCGGTGAGAACACGTGAAAGCGAGCTGCTTACTCATGGAACCTATCACCACAAAGTTTACAGGTTGCTGATTAGAAATTTTATAAACAATAGAAACTAGAGAATAAAAATAAAAGAAATCGTGGGAGAGAAAACGAATAAATAGCATGTTACATAGAGAAATTCTCATCTATGGCGAGCAGCTCCTGTATAGAACAGACGGAGTATACGACAAGGAAACCTTGCAACTTTATTTTCAAACCTGGAAGTTTATCACTAAATTTTTGAAGATATGCCGGGAGCCTGCTAGATATAAAACATGCTGAATAGTTCTAATGATTAAGGAGCTGTTATCCAACTGCAAAGTGTTTTTCCACATAGTGTTCACTGAATGAGTGTCGCAGTTTCTTTTGAATGAGTTAGTATTGTGAACAACAATTCGCATTGTGAAATGTATGTACAGGGAAGGCAGAGTTAGAATTCCGAGAAACCTAAATGGCCAACACAAATTTCGCCAACAGACAATGCAGATCAGCTTGACCGCCATTCTCTTGGCTAAAAACAATCATGGTGAGCGTATAGCGGTGCCTCAAAATGTGTCACTTTAAGAGATTATAGAACGAAAGTAAACAAGTTTTCACGTTTCACCATCACTGCGCGGGGTAGCCGCGCAGTCTCAGGCGCCTTGTCACGGTCCGTGCGGCTCCCCATGTCGGAGGGTCTAGTTCTCACTCGGGCATGGGTATTTGTGTTGTCCATAACGTAAGTTAGTTTAAGTTGGATTAAGTAGTGTTTAGGCTTAGGGACCGATGACCTCAGCAGTTTGGTCCCATAAGACCTTACCACAAGTTTCCAAATTTCCAATTTCACTGCCAGAGGCACTGGAGATCATTCTTATAGTGAAACACGAGTAAGTATACAGAATACTGGATTGGCGGCAAAATTATGATGCGAGGCTAAAACATCCCAGAGTTAAAACAGTGTCCCATTTGGATCTAAGGGTGGAGACTACTCAGGAGGATACTAACATTTGGGAAAACCAATATCAGATTTTACGATTCGGAGCGTTGAATGTTAGATCCGTTAATTGGGTAATTAGTTTTGATAATTTAAAAAGAGATAAGGTTAGGTTGAAAACAGATATAGGCAATTAGTGAAGTGCGATGTCAGAAAGGAAGGAAGGGAGAAAGGAAGGAAGAATGGTCTGAACGTCCCGTCAAAATAGAAGTTATTAGAGACGGAGCCCAAGCCTTGGTTCAGTCAAGGATGGGGAAGGAAATCGGCCTTGCCCTTTCAAAGGAAGCATCCTGGCATTTGCCTGGAGCGCTTTAGAGAAAACCTAATTCTGGATGGCCAGGCTCAGGTTTGAACCGTCGTCCTTCCGAATATGGTGTTAGAAATAACACAACTACTGGTCAGGTGAGTACAGGGATATCAGCACAAAAACGACCCTAAGTAATGCAGGAGCAGGTCTTATAGTGAATAAGAAAGTATGAGACGCGTATAAGCTACTACGAACATCATAGAGAACACATTATCGTAATCAAGATAGATACGAAGCCAATATGCACCAAACTGATGCTTTTTATATGGCTACCAGCTCCGCAGATAATTAAGAAATAAAAAGAACGTATGATGACAACGCAGAAATTATTCATATTGTTGAGGAGTCCAAAATTTAACTGCGAAACGAGACTGAAATTCGATAGCAGAAAATGAATAGAAGCAAAAATAGATGGAGGACACGGACAAAGGGAAGGTAATGAAAGGGGTATCATGTGGTAGAATTTTAGAGGGAGCACAATTTAACAATTTATGATTCTTTGCTTAAGAATCACGAAACAAACCTCGTACGAAAGGATTTTTAGCAGGGCTTCCATGGGATCTCTGGTAGTAATCGAAGGCACATGAAACCGGTGGACTGTTTGAACATTATTACAGAGCATCCGCATCATTCCATGACCGATGTCTTCACCAAGGAGGATGGTATTTTCCAGCAGGATAACTGACTGTGTCACGCTAAATTGATTTAACGAGAATGATAGCGAACTCACGTTGATGCCTTGGCCACCAAATTTGCCTGATCGGAACGCGTCTATGGAGAATCACATGAAAAGATATGGAACGCTATCGACCACCGGCTCCGCGCCCATAAACGGAATAGTTTCCACAAAAAACACGTGAACTTTGAGTAGACATCTGGTGCCACATATCTTCGGAAATCTACCACGAACTTAGCAAGTCCATGCTACGCAGAATCATAATTGTATTGCGTTCTAAATGTGAACCAACACCCTACTAAACACGCGGTATAATATATTACCCAGCAGCGTTTATTGATAGGATTGAGATCTATAAATCAAATTTTAAATCACAAATCAGTTCCAGTAGTAGATGTGGACTGTGACCATAATTCATAAGCTATGAAGTGCAGATTAAAACATGAAATTGCCTGAAGGTACGAAATTAAGGAAATTGGATCTGAATCAATTGAAGGAACCGTTGGTTGTTGAGAGTTTCAAATGGTGCGTTAGTCAACTATAGACTGAAACAAGGGAAAGGAATGTAATAAAAGGCGAATGGGCTGTTTCCGAGAGGTGGAAATAATAGTGAATTCATCGGAGGAAATAGGCAGGGCCGGCCGGTGTGGCCGAGCGGTTCTAGGCGCTTCAGTCTGGAACCGCGCGACCGCTACGGTCGCAGGTTCGAATCCTGCCTAGGGCATGGATGTGTGTGATGTCCTTAGGTCAGTTCTAAGTTCTAGGGGACTGATGACTTCAGATGTTAAGTCCCATAGTGCTCAGAGCCATTTGAACCATTTCTGAAATAGGCAGAAGGATAATGTCCAGCGGAAATCCTTGTACAACAGAAGAAATACTGAACACGATTCATGAATTGAGAAAATATAAAAATGATGGAAATGGAGCATACAAAAGACAATAAAAACCTCTAAAACATGATACTGACAGAAGGTCAGCAGAAATCGCTAGAGGAGAAACTGAACGCTGTGATAACATGCATCACCACTGAAAAGGTGCAAAAGTCGTGTACTGATAAATTACAGAACCCTCTGGAGAAAAGGTTGCAGCATGAATTTCAAATGCTGAGATGAAAGCCAGTGCTAAGAAAAGAGGGGTAGGCCAGAAGGTGGAAGGAATATACAACGACAGCACTGTACAAGGGAAACGAAATTGAAGACAAAATTGTGGAAAGGTCAGAGGAAGACGAATACGAGATGGTCCAGGAGTCACCAGGAGACGTCCTTAGTATGCGCAGCGATGGAGTGCAAAACTGTGTTATCTGGAGCTTTTGTGTTTGAATCGAAGAAAATTGTATAGTAGGGGCCAACCGAATGGTGCAGTGCAGTTGTTAAGACACTGACCTCGTATTCTAGAGGATGAAGTTTGGTCTGTCTGGCCATCCTGATTTAGATATTCCGTGATTGTCCGAACTCATTTCAGGCAAATACCGGTATGGATCAGATGCCCTATCCTAATAGAATTATAAGGTTTCTTGACAAGCAACCAACACGGATTCAGAAAACACCGTTCTTCCGAAACAGAACTAGCTCTTTATTCCCTAGAAGTAATTAGTGCTATCGACAGGGGAGTCAAATTGTTTCCATATTTTTACAATTGCAGAAAGATTTTCACATGGTTTCTTACAAGCGCCTTTTGATCAAATTGTGTGCCTATGGAGTATCAATGTGCGACTGGATCCGCGATTTCTGTTCGAAAGGTGACAATTCCTACTATTTGACGGAAAGACATCGAGTGAAACAGAAGTAATATCAGGTGTTCCCCAAGGAAGTGCTGTAGACCCTCTGCTGTTCCTAATCTGTAAAAAAGATATAGGAGACAATCTGAGCAGCCTTCTTAGACTTTTTGCGCACGATCCTGCCATTTACTGTCTTGTGAAGTCATCAGATGATCAAAACCAGTTGCAAAATGATTCACACAAGATATCTGAATGCTGCGAAAAATGACAATTGCCCCTGAATAAAAAAGTCAACCACATGAGTACTTAAAGGAATCGGCTAAATTTCGGTTACACGATAAATGAAAAAAATGGCTCTAAGGACTACGGGACTTAACATCTGAGGTCATCAGTCGCCTAAACTTAGAACTACTTAAACATAACTAACCTAAGAACATCATACACATCCATGCTCGAGGCAGGATTCGAACCAGCGACCGTAGCAGCAGCGCGGTTCTGGACTGAAGCGCCTAGAACAGCTCGGCCACAGCGGCCGGCTACGATAAATCACACAAATCTAAATGCTGTAAATTTAACTAAATAGTTAGGGATTACAATTACGGGGAACGATCACAAAGATAATGTTGGGGGGAAAGCAAACCAAAGACTGCGATTTACTGGCAGAACACTTAGAAAATGCTACAGGTCCACTAAAGATACAGTTTACACTTCGCTTGTCCTCTCTCTTCTGGAGTACAGCTGTGCTGTGTGGGATCCTCATCGAATAGGACTGGCAGCGGACATCGGAAAAGTCCAATGAAGGGCAGCTCGTCTTCTGTAATCACGGAATAAGGGAGGGAGTGCCACGGATATGCCATGCGAATTGAGCTGGCAATCGTTAATACAAAGGCGTTTTTCATTGCAGCTCCATCTCCTCGTGAAATTTCAATCAACAACTTTCTCCTCAGAGAGTGAAAATATTTTGTTGGCGCCCACCTACGTAGGAAAAAATGATCATCATAAAATAAGGGCAATCAGAGCTCGCACGAGAATATTTCAGTGTTCAATTTTCTCGTGCACTTTTCGGGAGTGGAACGGTAAAGAAATGGCTTTAAGATGGTTCGATGAACCCTCTGCCTGGTACTTAATTGTGAAATGCAGAATAATCATGTAGATGTAGATGTGGATACTTATGGAAGCCAACCCCGCGGGTGGAGTGTTGTGATGGTGTTGCAGGCCAGTGGCGGCCCCGGGGAAATACGACTATCAAAATAAACACTTTATTTTACTCAGACTTTTGAAGTCTACTGACGTGGGGTAGCGACAACGCCATTCTCGGCACGTGGCTCAGTCCACGTGGCCGGCGAGGTAGAAGCTAGTGCCCAGCAGCTGGCTGTGACACACACGCCCACGATTGCTGAAGCTACTGCCCAGGAAGCGGCACGTGACCCGGTTGCGTGAGGTGCGCCAGAAGCAGACGGCGTCAGCGGCGCGCGGGGGCGGCCGGCTGCGCCCCGGCAGGTGTGGCGGTAGGTGCGGCTGCCGTGCCTGGGACTCGACCTGCTGACCTATTGGATAGGCGTCAGGTTCGCTGATGGAGTGGGCCTGGGATAGCCCTGTCTGGAAGGTCGACGTAGCGCAGGAGATATTACGCTGAAGGAGGCCCGAACTCGAGACAGCTACTGACGGCTCCATATTGTGCCCTGTCTGGTGCAGCCTCTATGTCTTATAAGGGAAGGCCACGACGTTGGGATCACGAGTTTACTTCAAACTTTGTACAACTTTAGTAGGCCATTAACGCAACGTAATGGAAAGAAGTAAGGCGCACTACTCACGAAATTCCGAGAGAATCGCAAGAGAAGTTTTACGCGTCTGTTATGTAAATAACGTATCTCTGCAAAGGGACTCACTATAAAAATTCGTTGTAGTCATGTGGTTAGCGCTCGAGAGTGAAGAGAGGATCATGGACGAAGCGACGGTTTGAATCTCGCCAACACTGATTTTTTAATTTATATACTTTTTCATCACTGGACTCATTATTTTATTTACATGACATTTGAGAATTAATATAAGGAAAAAAACCACATGCATTTTCATGAAGTTGTGGTAAATTTCATACGTTATTTGACTTTTTACCACTTGTAAATAAATTTTCAAGGACGAGTCACACGCTTGGATAGCCCAAGTCAAATCTTGATAAATAATGATGCGAATGACGTTATTCGTGATCAGTAATATATGTCACAGTGTGCCAGACCAAAAGAATAATGTAGAATTACATGTCGGACGTGCTTTCGACAACACACGCTGCAGGATGTTACTTGTCATGCAGACATGGAAAACATAAATTGAACTTTCATGCAAACACTTCATAGAAATACACGTTGTTTTATTTTCATTCTATTACCTCTAAAATGCCATACAAATTAAATAATGAGACCAGCGATGAAAATAATAGAGATTAAAAAAGCAGTGTGTGATGGATGCGAACCCTCGTCTCCTTCACAACCGTCTTATCACGCTCTTTTTTTTAATCTCATTTTGTTCGTGATTGTTCGTTCTATTTGTTCCGGGCGGATGTCCCATGACGTTTGTTTAAGTTCATCGTCGTTCTATTAACTCAGTTTTTATTATTACAGAGGGCAGCTAACCCTATGACCGAACACATTTTTTCTCTTTTTTGTTTTTTCTTCGTTTTGTTCGCTATTGTTCGTTGCTTTTGGTCTGGACGGACGTCACAAGACATCCGTTCAAGTTGATCGTTGATTCCTTTACTCAATTTTTTTTATTACAGAGGGCGTGCAGCCCTCTGACCGAACACGATACACGTTGAGCTACCGTGCCGGCGCGTCGAATGTTAATCACATGACATTAACGAATTCTTACTGCCGGCGCATTTGCACAGATACATGATTTGCGTAATAGATGCGTAAAACTTCTCTTGCAATTTTCCCGGAATTTCCAGGGTTGTGCACCTTACTACTTTCATATTATGTTGTTTTAAATGCCTACTAAAGAAGTACAAAGTTTGAAGTAAATCCGTGATCCCAGTTTCGTAGCCTCCCCTTGTTAGTAGCTCGGTTGCGAATGATTCTCCTTCAAAATTACAGCTATTTATGCGGTACAGCAGCGCACCAGTTATGTCAATTGGCTGCTTCTAGACACGTTCTTCACACACACACACACACACACACACACACACACACACACTCACACAAATAAAAAAAATAAAAAACAAAAAAATCCCATTGCCTGCACTACAAGAACCATATCTTATTGTTGCGCTGGCAGGTTTTGCATACCCGAGCCCGGCACGTCCCTCAATGAATGAACAGCCCTGTTACTTAACTGGAATGCCAACACCACGCACTTACCAATTGCCAGTGGCTGCCACAATGGGGTCCCATAGATCCGCTCACAATACAGTTGTGGTGCTACATTACATATTCTGTATGCGTGTATAGTTTCACCTATATTATGATCAATCCTATGTCCCTATGAGATGATCTCTTGATAACTAAATACACAAAAAATGAACATAATACTGTGAGAAGTGTTTGATAAAGCACTGAACGACTTAAGTCGAAAAGAGGCATCTGGAGTAAACGACATTCTCACAGAATTTTTGGGATACTTGAGAGAACATACCATGGCAAACGTACTCCATCTGATACGTAAAGTATATGTGATGGGTGAAACACCCTCAGACTGCAAGAATAATTTAATAATGCCAATTCCGATGAACCCAGGCACTGACTGAAGTGAATGTTACTGAACCGTCAATGTAAGGGGTTACGGTTGCAAAATACTAACACGAATTATTTACATATAAATGGAAGTACATCTGAAAGTTGAAGTCGGGGTGGATCATTCTGGGCTCCTGAGAAATGTAGGAACGCTCGTACCAATACAGAGCCTGCGACTGTATTTAATACTGACAAAAGGCAATCCTACGTTTATACCGTCTGTAGATTTGGTGAATGCTAGAAAATACCGACTGGCAAATATTCTTTGAAATTCTGAAGGTACCCGGGATGACATATAGGAATTGAAACGTTACACACAACCAGAAACCAGACAGTAGCTATAATAGTTGACAGTCATGCAAGGGAAGGAGTAAACGAAACGAGTGTCAGTTATTATTTCTCCAGTCATTCCGCTTAATTTTTCGAAATTTTCCTTTCTGAGCCTGTATTCGGCACCGCTTCTCCTAATCTCTAGGTTTATCGGATACATTTCAGGTTACGCTATGAATCCTTATACCAGAGATCCTTATAAGGACGTTGCATAGCATTCCTCGAAGGAATTGATCAGATTTCATTGTCTTAAATTTGGACACCCACACACTTGCATAGAAACTGACTACGGAGGCAGATATGGCTACATGAAAAGGTTTAACGAAATTCGATGGTATTATAAATTATTTTCTTGCAGAGGTGATTATTTTGTGCATTAACTTAGAAGTTTTTTCACAAATTTCAGTAATTTGTGCGCTGTGTCTCCTACCCTCAACCAGATATATAATCAAATATCAGTTTTTCACATTTCTCTTAATCACGACACCATCTATTCTAATACAAGGATTCCTTTTTTTTGGCACGTTTACCGTCAACGCCCTGAAGACAGTCTTGCTCGCAGCAAATACTCAACCACTGTGTGTCTGTCATCCACGTATTCAACGATCTCAGCTACCACTGCAGATCGCTCTGCCATTTATAGTAGTGTCTCGATCACAACATCGCAGAATACAGGACCACTTAAAGACCATCGAGGTGTAACGTTACAAGCAGCTAGTTCGACTACCGCAGGCTGTAGACAGCTATCAGACCTACTGTGATAGGCCAGCTGAGCACAAGCTAAGTCGGTTAGCAAGCCAAGAGGTCCAGCTGTCATCGGGGTTTTTCGAGGCAGAAAGAGAGGTGTGTTCCGGCGACACGATCGCGGGACGAGCTAAGATGCAGAGGCCTGTGACTTGGAATATCGTCACTAATACAATTTTAGCGACAATTCGTAAAATTCGTTACAAGCAAAGAAGAGAAAAAGCAATGACAGTTTTGGAACCGAGGCAGTGGAACGAGCTCATTGAACATAAACCCATATCTGAAGCTTTAATAACTAAAATGTTATTAACATTATTAGCCTTATTGTTTGTAATAAATTGCTGCAACTGCACCCGTCACGGAAGTCACACTTGCATGTACCAAATGAAAGGGGATAATGGATGCAATATAATGAAGAGATCGTTTCGCTCATTAAACATATAAAAAATGTTGTGAAAAAATCAGTTTATTTACGTAAACACTGCCGCAACTATGGAATTTTCAACAGAGAAACAAATGATCTTATCAGCATGAGTTTCCTTCTTCAATATTCCACTAACTTTCATTGTGTATTTAATCGTAGTCGTGACTTATAAAATAAAGTTAGTGTTTAGATTCGAGTGCCAGATGTGGCGATTTATATATCCGAGTTTTGTTTAAAATTGTTGAAGTAATGTATAAGTGAGTTTTTTAAGAGGTTGCAAAATTACTGCAAAGATTTCTGTATGTTTCATCATAGATATTTACATGAAATTATTGAGAAAATTACGAAGGTGGTTAGAATGAAAGCATCTGCACTGAATCGAGGACTGGTCGTGTGACCGCACCTTTAAATAAGCGTGCAGGGCAAAGCTCGTGGTTTTTCGTCTATCGTCTTGCCTCTGGAGTTTTGGTAAGGTATTTTTCGTCCTTCTTTCATCTGGAGTAGATAAAGTTAAGGGCGAGGTGTACGCCGCGAATGTTGTTTTCGTGTAGCAGAACTACTTTATTATTTACCGCATACTGCTTGGTGTAAATGCTGTGTCTGCACAAAGTAACTCTAAGTTTTGCGCTTCTGATGAGCACTGAACAGCTGTTGAAGGGGTTATTTGTATGTGGCCACCATTCGCATTGTTTATCTAAGAAATAAAAGGGATATTTATCCCAGTTGAAATCAAACCGTTTTGCGCAATATTATTATCCATTGTGATTTCAACCAACAGATCCAACCTCAGTGCACCTTTTATTAAATTATGCTCCAATGTCACGCTTCTAGTATATGATTAAGGTATAAAGTATATCATGTTGTGTTGTTGGGCTATAGAGCGACGGTTTACGGCCACACCCTAAAGATGATAACGAGCGACACTCAAAGTTGATGGCCGTACATTGCCCACACTCTGGCGGAACATGCTACTGCGTCGTAATTGTTTGTATCAGAAAGGATACATGACGTGAGGATTAGGAGCAAGAACAGCTTGAGAAACGTCCTAGAGAGAGTCTTTTAGTTATTTCTCGTCTGATGGTCGTATCTGAAAATGTTGGTGTAATTACTCTACCACGACAGTAGTCTCCTAAAGAACTATACAAACATGCTGGTAACTTTACCTGCGTAAAATTCGCAACAAATATGTCCACCAAATACACTGCCTAACAACAAAAGTGAAGCACCTAGAAGACATGGTCGGATATCGTAGTAACTTCGTAAACGTACGCACCAATAGCGGGTATGCAGATGTTTTAATTCTCTGTGGGTGGTAGAACAACCACCGGACACCACTGGAGTCGTTCGTTTTAGGCCTGCTGAGGTACATATCGGGCGTTAATAGCGTCAGATGTTGAGTGACCACTGCTAAGGTCAGCAGAGACGCCGCTTACTCGTGTGAGACAGCGTTACCAGGGACCTCATTTTGGGTCTCCATTCGGCGAGCTGTTAGACCCGTACAATTCCACATTCGTAGGTCATTTGGATGTGACAGCGACTCGATGGTGGACTGCATGTGAACCTGTTGTGAAGTTTTCGGATGACCACCTTTGACCACCACAAGGACGGACCGCCATATTGTGCACGGTTTAACCCCTTAACCTATGCGCCAGCTTTCCGAGAACAAGTAATGGACCCCCTATATAATTTTGTGTCATCCCGCATCATTGGTAGGAGACTAACAGCAGTCAGATTAGGGAATTACAGTCTCAGGTGGATGTTATCGTTAACACCACAACACAAACGGCTACATTTGCAGTGGTTGCGTAACCGAGAAGCACGGCTGCTGAATGGCCTTGTATTATGTTCAGCAGTGACTCGTTGTTCTGCACGACCTTGGATGACCATTGTCAGTGGGTAAGTTCGCGACCTGTGGAGAGGTCTCATTCTTCACTTGTTTTGGAGAGGCACAACGGTGTTATTCCTGTCGTCATTGTGTGGGAAACCATCGGTATTACTTCATGTCACGTCTAGTAGTGACTGGTACTTCCCAGACATCCTGCGTCGTCGTATGTTATCTCTCCTGCAGCTGTTTTCTGATACCATTTTTCAGTAGAACAACGTCCACACATGGCACGTGACTTTATCAACTGTCTGCGTGATGCTGATGTGCATTCGTGGCCAGCAATAAGACATGTGTGGAACCAGCTCCGTCCCAGTGCCAGTATCCAGTGACTAGTTACAACATTTGTGGGCCTGCTTGCCTCTAAAAAGGATACAAGTCCAGATGATACCCTTCCAAACCGATCAGTGCATGCATCCAGCACACAGGGATGCAACGTCATAGCGATAAGTGGGCTCATACTGCTGAGGTCTTTGTAAATTTCACTCAGTACTGTAATCACTGAAATAACATTACATATGTTAGCTTCCTCGTCCCCTCATGGGAGCACATTTTTTATCAGACAGCGTATTATCGAATGATTCCACGACATGTGTCACGATGGGTACAGCTTATTTGTCATAATTATTATCAAATTTGAGTAGTCTGATTTACGGCGTCGCCTGTTGCTTCCCCTTTCCAAATTTGTACTGAGTTTAGTTAAGATCTATCGAATAAGAGCAGTTCTTGTATTTTACTTAGAGTCATCAGCAGGAAATAGTTCTGTACAATTTAGCAACTGTGATGTCCCTGTTATTAACATTCATTTTAAATTAAAGAGCACCCCAGCCTTCTTCCAGATGGCTGGTATTCTCCAATGAATTCTATTGATACACGTGTAAGGTAGGACACTGGTGTGTCTTTAATTCCCTGATGCAGTTCTGACTGTAGGCACTCAGGATAGTGTGTTTTGCCTTTCTTTCGTTATAAAATTGTTAAGTGCATTTCATCTTGAGAAAGTGGGAAAATGTCTCATCCATTTATTTTCTAATATGACCTTGTAAACAGTAATTATTCTGTTGTTTTTGTGTTATCTTCTCTTCGTATTGTTGACAGTATTGAAGCCGACGTCATCTTCACGGGTAGAGATGGTATGTGATGTTATTTCAGTGACGATAAAATCGCAGTATAAGCACACTTATCGATATGACGTTGTACTCTCTCTGATCTGGATGCATGCACTGATTCGGTTGGGAAGGATGTCATGAAGCCG